>NC_140997.1:86639196-87273837 GCF_052327205.1 Somniosus microcephalus | reverse complement strand
TATGCCGTCTGTCCCGCAAGCTTTTCCTGGTCGCAGGTCCTTGAGTTTTTCAAGAAGTTCTTTTTCTGTTATTATGGCGTCTAGCGGGTTTTGGTTATCTTTTATGGACACTCTGCTAGCAGTGGGGGAGGGGCACTGGACACAGCTAGTTGGGGAGGGGGACTGGACACTCTGCTAGTGTGGGGAGGGGGACTGGACACTGCTAGTGGGGGAGGGGGACTGGACACTCTGCTAGTGGGGGGAGGGGGACTGGACACTCTGCTAGCAGTGGGGGAGGGGGACTGGACGCTCTGCTAGTGCGGGTGGGGGACTGGACACTCTGCTAGTTGGGGAGAGGGACTGGACACTGCTAGTGGGGGAGGGGGACTGGACACTCTGCTAGTGGGGGGAGGGGGACTGG
The DNA here is from genome assembly GCF_052327205.1 of Somniosus microcephalus. NCBI lineage: Eukaryota > Metazoa > Chordata > Chondrichthyes > Squaliformes > Somniosidae > Somniosus > Somniosus microcephalus. The sequence goes on along the minus strand of NC_140997.1, from coordinate 87,273,437 downwards.
ACACTCTGCTAGTGGGGGAGGGGAGTGGACACTGCTAGTGGGGGGAGCGGGACTGGACACTCTGCTAGTCGGGGAGGGGAGTGGACACTCTGCGAGTGGGGGAGGGGGACTGGACACTCTGCTAGCAGTGGGGGAGGGGCACTGGACACAGCTAGTTGGGGAGGGGGACTGGACACTCTGCTAGTGTGGGGAGGGGGACTGGACACTGCTAGTGGGGGAGGGGGACTGGACACTCTGCTGGTGGGGGGAGGGGGACTGGACACTCTGCTAGTGAGGGAGGTGTCTGGACACTCTGCTAGTGGGGGGAGGGTGACTGGACACTCTGCTAGTGGGGGAGGGGGACTGGAAACTCTGCTTGTGGGGGGAGAGGGAGTGGACACTCTGCTAGTGGGGGGAGAGGGAGTGGACACTCTGCTAGCAGGGGAGGGGGACTGGCCACTCTGCTAGTGGGGGGAGGGGGCCTGGACAGTCTGCTAGTGGGGGAGGGGGACTGGACACTCTGCTAGTGGGGGGAGGGGGCCTGGACACTCTGCTAGTGGGGGAGGGGGACTGGACACTCTGCTAGTGGGGGGAGGGGGCCTGGACAGTCTGCTAGTGGAGGGAAGGGGAGTGGACACTCTGCTAGTGGGGGGAGGGTGACTGGACACTCTGCTGGTGGGGGGAGGGGGACTGGACACTCTGCTAGTGGGGGAGGGGGACTGGACACTCTGCTAGTGGGGGGAGAGGGAGTGGACACTCTGCTAGTGGGGGAGGGGGACTGGACACTCTGCTAGTGGGGGGAGGGGGACTGGACACTCTGCTAGTGGGGGAGGGGAGTGGACACTGCTAGTGGGGGGAGCGGGACTGGACACTCTGCTAGTGGGGGAGGGGAGTGGACACTCTGCTAGTGGGGGGAGAGGGAGAGGACACTCTGCTAGTGGGGGAGGGGGACTGGACACTCTGCTAGTGGGGGGAGGGGGACTGGACACTCTGCTAGCAGTGGGGGAGGGGGACTGGACACTCTGCTAGTGCGGGTGGGGGACTGGACACTCTGCTAGTTGGGGAGAGGGACTGGACACTGCTAGTGGGGGAGGGGGACTGGACTCTCTGCTAGTGGGGGGAGGGGGACGGGACACTCTGCTTGTGGGGGAGGGGAGTGGACACTCTGCTAGTGGGGGGAGGGGGACTGGACACTCTGCTAGTGGGGGAGGGGAGTGGACACTCTGCTAGTGGGGGGAGAGGGAGTGGACACTCTGCGAGTGGGGGAGGGGGACTGGACACTCTGCTAGCAGTGGGGGAGGGGCACTGGACACAGCTAGTTGGGGAGGGGGACTGGACACTCTGCTAGTGGGGGAGGGGGCCTGGACAGTCTGCTAGTGTGGGGAGGGGGACTGGACACTGCTAGTGGGGGAGGGGGACTGGACACTCTGCTAGTGGGGGGAGAGGGAGTGGACACTCTGCTAGCAGTGGGAGAGGGGACTGGACACTCTGCTAGTCGGGGAGGGGGACTGGACACTCTGCTAGTGGGGGGAGGGGGACTGGACACTCTGCTAGCAGTGGCAGAGGGGGACTGGACACTCTGCTAGTGCGGGTGGGGGACTGGACACTCTGCTAGTGGGGGAGAGGGACTGGACACTCTGCTAGTGGGGGGAGGGGGAGTGGACACTCTGCTAGTGGGGGAGGGGGAGTAGACAGTCTGCTAGTGGGGGGAGGGAGTGGACACTCTGCTAGTGGGGGGAGAGGGAGTGGACACTCTGCGAGTGGGGGGAGGGGGACTGGACAATCTGCCAGTGCAGGGAGGAGGACTGGACACTCTGCTGGTGGGGGAGGGGGACTGGAAACTCTGCTTGTGGGGGGAGAGGGAGTGGACACTCTGCTAGTGGGGGGAGAGGGAGTGGACACTCTGCTCGCGGGGGGAGAGGGAGTGGACACTCTGCTAGTGGGGGGAGAGGGAGTGGACACTCTGCTAGTGGGGGAGGGGGACTGGACACTCTGCTAGTGGGGGAGGGGGCCTGGACAGTCTGCTAGTGGAGGGAAGGGGAGTGGACACTCTGCTAGTGGGGGGAGGGTGACTGGACACTCTGCTGGTGGGGGGAGGGGGACTGGACACTCTGCTAGTGGGGGAGGGGGACTGGACACTCTGCTAGTGGGGGGAGAGGGAGTGGACACTCTGCTAGTGGGGGAGGGGGACTGGACACTCTGCTAGTGGGGGGAGGGGGACTGGATACTCTGCTAGTGGGGGGAGAGGGTGTGGACACTCTGCTAGTGGGGGTAGAGGGAGTGGACACTCTGCTAGTGGGGGGAGAGGGACTGGACACTCTGCTAGTGGGGGGAGGGAGTGGACACTCTGCCAGTGGGGGGAGTGCCAGTGGACACTCTGCTAGTGGGGGGAGAGGGAGTGGACACTCTGCTAGTGGGGGGAGAGGGAGTGGACACTCTGCTAGTGGGGGAGGGAGTGGACACTCTGCTTGTGGGGGGAGAGGGAGTGGACACTCTGCTAGTGGGGTGAGGGAGTGGACACTCTGCCAGTGGGGGGAGTGGCAGTGGACACTCTGCTAGTGGGGGGAGAGGGAGTGGACACTCTGCTAGTGGGGGGAGGGGGACTGAACACTCTGCTAGTGGGGGGAGGGGGACTGGACACTCTGCTAGTGGGGGGAGAGGGTGTGGACACTCTGCTAGTGGGGGGAGAGGGTGTGGACACTCTGCTAGTGGGGGAGGGGGACTGGACACTCTGCTAGTGGGGGGAGAGGGAGTGGACACTCTGCTAGTGGGGGGAGAGGGTGTGGACAGTCTGCTAGTGGGGGGAGAGGGAGTGGACACTCTGCTAGTGGGGGGAGGGGGACTGGACACTCTGCTAGTGGGGGGAGAGGGTGTGGACACTCTGCTAGTGGGGGGAGAGGGAGTGGACACTCTGCTAGTCGGGGGAGAGGGAGTGGACACTCTGCTATTGGGGGGTGGGAGTGGACACTCTGCTTGTGGGGGGAGAGGGAGTGGACACTCTGCTAGTGGGGGGAGAGGGAGTGGACACTCTGCTAGTGGGGGGAGAGGGAGTGGACACTCTGCTAGTGGGGGGAGGGAGTGGACACTCTGCTAGTGGGGGGAGAGGGAGTGGACACTCTGCTTGTGGGGGGAGAGCGAGTGGACACTCTGCTAGTGGGGGGAGGGAGTGGACACTCTGCTAGTGGGGTGAGGGAGTGGACACTCTGCTAGTTGGGGGAGAGGGAGTGGACACTCTGCTAGTGGGGGGAGAGGGAGTGGACACTCTGCTAGTGGGGGGAGAGGGAGTGGACACTCTGCTAGTGGGGGGAGCGGGAGTGGACACTCTGCCAGTGGGGGGAGGGGGACTGGACACTCTGCTTGTGCGGGGAGGAGGACTGGACACTCTGCTGGTGGGGGGAGGGGGACTGGACACTCTGCTAGTGGGGGAGGGGGACTGGACACTCTACTAGTGGGGGGAGAGGGAGTGGACACTCTGCTAGTGGGGGGAGAGGGAGTGGACACTCTGCTAGTGGGGGAGGGGGACTGGACACTCTGCTAGTGGGGGGAGGGGGACTGGACACTCTGCTAGTGGGGGGAGAGGGAGTGGTCACTCTGCTAGTGGGGGGAGAGGGTGTGGACACTCTGCTAGTGGGGGGAGGGGGAGTGGACACTCTGCTAGTGGGGGGAGAGGGAGTGGACACTCTGCTAGTGGGGGGAGAGGGACTGGATACTCTGCTAGTGGGGGGAGAGGGAGTGGACACTCTGCTGGTGGGGGGAGAGGGAGTGGACACTCTGCTAGTGGGGGGAAGGGGAGTGGACAATTTGCTAGTGGGGGAGGGGGACTGGACACTCTGCTAGTTGGGGGAGGGGGCCTGGACAGTCTGCTAGTGGGGGGAGGGGGAGTGGACACTGCTAGTGGGGGAGGGGGACTGGACACTCTGCTAGAGGGGGGAGAGGGAGTGGACACTCTTCTAGTGGGGGGAGGGGGACAGGACACTCTGCTAGTGGGGGGAGAGGGAGTGGATACTCTTCTAGTGGGGGGAGAGGGAGTGGACACTCTGCTAGTGGGGGAGGGGGACTGGACACTCTGCTCGTGGGGGGAGGGGGACTGGACACTCTGCGAGTGGGGGGAGGGAGTGGACACTCTGCTAGTGGGGGGAGAGGGAGTGGACACTCTGCTAGTGGGGGGAGAGGGAGTGGACACTCTGCTAGTGGGGGGAGAGGGAGTGGACACTCTGCTAGTGGGGGGAGGGGGAGTGGACACTCTGCCAGTGGGGGGAGGGGGACTGGACACTCTGCTAGTGCGGGGAGGAGGACTGGACACTCTGCTGGTGGGGGGAGGGGGACTGGACACTCTGCTAGTGGGGGAGGGGGACTGGACACTCTGCTAGTGGGGGGAGAGGGAGTGGACACTCTGCTAGTGGGGGAGGGGGACTGGACACTCTGCTAGTTGGGGGAGGGGGCCTGGACAGTCTGCTAGTGGGGGGAGGGGGAGTGGACACTGCTAGTGGGGGAGGGGGACTGGACACTCTGCTAGAGGGGGGAGAGGGAGTGGGCACTCTGCGAGTGGGGGAGGGGGACTGGACACTCTGCTAGTGGGGGGAGAGGGAGTGGATACTCTTCTAGTGGGGGGAGAGGGAGTGGACACTCTGCTAGTGGGGGAGGGGGACTGGACACTCTGCTAGTGGGGGGAGAGGGAGTGGACACTCTGCTAGTGGGGGGAAGGGGAGTGGACAATTTGCTAGTGGGGGAGGGGGACTGGACACTCTGCTAGTTGGGGGAGGGGGCCTGGACAGTCTGCTAGTGGGGGGAGGGGGAGTGGACACTGCTAGTGGGGGAGGGGGACTGGACACTCTGCTAGAGGGGGGAGAGGGAGTGGACACTCTTCTAGTGGGGGGAGGGGGACAGGACACTCTGCTAGTGGGGGGAGAGGGAGTGGATACTCTTCTAGTGGGGGGAGAGGGAGTGGACACTCTGCTAGTGGGGGAGGGGGACTGGACACTCTGCTCGTGGGGGGAGGGGGACTGGACACTCTGCGAGTGGGGGGAGGGAGTGGACACTCTGCTAGTGGGGGGAGAGGGAGTGGACACTCTGCTAGTGGGGGGAGAGGGAGTGGACACTCTGCTAGTGGGGGGAGAGGGAGTGGACACTCTGCTAGTGGGGGGAGGGGGAGTGGACACTCTGCCAGTGGGGGGAGGGGGACTGGACACTCTGCTAGTGCGGGGAGGAGGACTGGACACTCTGCTGGTGGGGGGAGGGGGACTGGACACTCTGCTAGTGGGGGAGGGGGACTGGACACTCTGCTAGTGGGGGGAGAGGGAGTGGACACTCTGCTAGTGGGGGAGGGGGACTGGACACTCTGCTAGTTGGGGGAGGGGGCCTGGACAGTCTGCTAGTGGGGGGAGGGGGAGTGGACACTGCTAGTGGGGGAGGGGGACTGGACACTCTGCTAGAGGGGGGAGAGGGAGTGGGCACTCTGCGAGTGGGGGAGGGGGACTGGACACTCTGCTAGTGGGGGGAGAGGGAGTGGATACTCTTCTAGTGGGGGGAGAGGGAGTGGACACTCTGCTAGTGGGGGAGGGGGACTGGACACTCTGCTAGTGGGGGGAGGGGGACTGGACACTCTGCCAGTGGGGGGAGAGGGAGTGGTCACTCTGCTAGTGGGGGGAGAGGGTGTGGACACTCTGCTAGTGGGGGGAGAGGGAGTGGACACTCTGCTAGTGGGGGGAGAGGGACTGGATACTCTGCTAGTGGGGGGAGAGGGAGTGGACACTCTGCTAGTGGGGGGAGGGGGACTGGACACTCTGCTAGTGGGGGAGGGGAGTGGACACTGCTAGTGGGGGGAGCGGGACTGGACACTCTGCTAGTGGGGGAGGGGAGTGGACACTCTGCTAGTGGGGGGAGAGGGAGAGGACACTCTGCTAGTGGGGGAGGGGGACTGGACACTCTGCTAGTGGGGGGAGGGGGACTGGACACTCTGCTAGTGGGGGGAGAGGGAGTGGTCACTCTGCTAGTGGGGGGAGAGGGTGTGGACACAATTTTTTACAATTTACAATTTAAATCGCTTTATTGGCATGATAAGTTACATCTTATGTTGCCAAAGCATCAAAATACATTTATGGTTTAGCACATAAACACAGTTCTATTCATACAGTGTATAAACAGGTATATCCCTGAGTGTATAAATATACATTCGCATTGTTTATATATATTTTTTTCTTAGTTTACTGGTTGTCCCTCTGTTCATGGCAAGCTGTAACATAGTGCGCCGCCAGTGTTATACAGCTTCTCTCCTCTCCCAGTAGGAATGGGAGTTTTTGGTTGTCATTCAGATTTCTGAAATCAGGGCATATTTGTGAGAATTTTTGGTAGAAATTCTCCCTGATGCCCTGATATTTTCCACAAGCTGTGAGGAAGTGCATCTCTGTCTCCACCACTCCCTGACTGCAGTGAGAGCATATCCTGTCCTCTCTTGGCAGCCTGGTCTGCCTGTGTCTGCCTTTTTCGATCGCTAGGCTATGTTCGCTAAGTCTGTACCTTGTCAAGGTTCTTCTCAGTTTGTTATCCTTTACCATGGTCAGGTAATCAGCTATGTTGTATTGTCTGTTTAGGGCCAAGTAGCAATTGAGTTTGCTTTGGGTTTTTGTTGTTTCTGCCCAATATGTCAGATATTTTTCCTTTTGCTTAGCGACGATTGTGTTGGGTCGAATTCTTTGTGTTACCCTGTCACTGTCCTGGGGCTGGTTATTGTTAGTATTGTTAGTAGTTACTTCACTGAGTCCCAGGACTAGTTGACTGAGGGTATTCTTCTTTATGGTCAGCTCTTGGCATTTCAGGGCGTCGTAGTGATAGCATTGGGGATTGCTCATTTGTAGGTGATTCCAAAATTTGGTGGCTCTTTTTTGGATAGTGATTATTAATGGATATTGGCCTAGTTCCGCCCTGCATGCATTGTTTACTGTTTTCCTTTGAGTCCGGAGGATACTTTTACAGAATTCTGCATGTAGGATCTCAATTGGGTGTTTGTCCCATTTTGCAAATTCTTGTTGAGTTAGCGGTCCCCATACCTCACTGCCATAGAGTGCAATTGGTTCAATTACTGATTTGAAAATTTTGAGCCAAATGCTAATTGGGATTTCTATTTGGATTGATTTTTTGATGGCATAGAAAGCCCTTCTTGCTTTCTCTTTCAGTTCATTCACAGCCAGTTTGAAGTTTCCCGTAGAACTGATTTTTAAGCCCAAGTATGTGTAGTTAGTGGTTTGTTCAATTTTGGTTGTTCCTACTGTGAAATTTATTTTGGGTCCCTGATGTTTGGATCTTTGCTGGAACACAAGGACTTTGGTTTTTTGGGGATTTATTGTCAGGGCCCAAGTCTGGCAGTACGACTCCAGCAGGTCCAGGTTTTGCTGTAGCCCCTCTTTAGTAGGTGACAGCAGAACCAGGTCGTCTGCATAGAGGAGGAATTTAACCTTGGATTCATATAGGGTGAGGCCGGGTGCTGTAGATTGTTCAAGTAGTTTTGCCAATCCATTTATGTAAATATTAAAGAGTGTCGGTGAGATTGGCGAGCCCTGCGTCACCCCCCGCCCCTGTGGGAAGTATTTTGTTTGTTTGTCTCCAATTTTAACTGCACATTTGTTGTTTGTATACATTGATTTAATTACATCATATGTTTTCCCTCCTACCCCACTTTCGATAAGTTTCAGGAATAAACCGTCATGCCAGATGGAGTCGAAAGCCTTCTGGAAATCTACAAAGCATGCGTAGATTTTGCTTTTGTTATTGTGAACGTGTTTGTCAATTAGGGTCTGTAGGGTGAAGATATGATCGGATGTTCTATAGTTTGGCAGGAATCCAATTTGGCTTTTACTCAAGACATTGTGCTCCTCAAGGAAGTTTATAAGTCTTTTGTTTATGATGCTACAGAATACCTTCCCCAGGTTACTGTTTACACAGATGCCTCGATAGTTGTTTGGGTCGATTTTGTCCCCACTTTTGTATATGGGCGTTATGAGTCCTTTGTTCCAGATATCAGGGAAATAACCGACACTCAGAACCAAGTTGAAGAGTTTTAGGATAGCCAGTTTCATTTTGTTGTCTGTGTGTTTAATCATCTCGTTTAGTATGCCATCTGTCCCGCAGGCTTTTCCTGGTCGCAGGTCCTTGAGTTTTTCAAGAAGTTCTTTTTCTGTTATTATGGCGTCCAGCGGGTTTTGGTTATCTTTTATGGCCATTTCTAGCTTTTCCAGTTTTTTGCATATTTGGTGTTGCTCTGGTCTTAGTGTTTTTTTCTGGTATAATTTTTCAAAGTGGTTTACCCATGTGTCCCCATTTTGAATGGCCAAATCGTCGTGTTGTTTTTTGTGTAGTGTTTTCAAGTTTTCCCAGAAACAATTGGAATCAATGGATTCCTCCATGGAGCTGAGTGTATTCTTAATATATTGCTCTTTTTTGGTTCTGAGTGTGTTTCTGTATTGTGTTAGTGTCTGACAATAAGTAAGGCGTAGTTCCTCGTTTTCTGGATGTCTGTGTTTTTGGTTTGATATTTTTCTAAGTTTTTTCCTCATGTTATGGCAATCTCGGTCAAACCATTTTTCATAGTTTTTTGTTTTGGGTTTGTTCTTGCGAGCTTTCAAGTTTGCATTTGTTGCCAAATTATCAAAAATATTGTTTAGTTTACTAACTGCCCGGTTTACGCCTTCTTTATTGTGAGTGTATATGTTATCCAGAAAGGTGTCTAAGAGAGCTTGAGTTGATGCATTGCTAATTGTTTTCTGGTATTTTTCCGTGTCGTTTTTGGCCCATCTGTACGATTTTTTGGTGTTGTACAGTTTACTGGGTTGTGTTTCTATGTTGTTTGTTTCTGTCTTTTTGAGGAACATAGTAATTTGACTGTGATCTGACAGTGTTGTTTGTGGTTTGACTGTGAATGCTCTGAAAGAGGATGGGTCTAAGTCTGTAATCATATAGTCTACTGTGCTGCAGCCAAGAGGTGAGCAATAGGTCGATCTTCCTAGGAGGTCTCCTATGAACCTACCATTGACAATGTACAGACCCAGGTTTCGACAGAGCTGTAGTAGCTGTTTTCCGTTGGTATTTGACTGCTTGTCGCAGTTATGCCTGTATGGAAGGGAAGGGATGTCAAAGTGGTTATTCCCGAAAACATAATTGTTTCCCTGATTATTGGTGAAGTCTGGTTCTTCGCCCGTTCTTGAATTGAGGTCCCCACAGATCAACACGTTCCCCTGGGCCTGGTATTGGATAATTTCCCCCTCCATGTTGGAGAAGGTGTCCTCTTTAAAGTACGGGGAATCGATTGGAGGGATATAAAGTGCGCAAATGTAAACATCTTGGGTGTTTGAGATAATCTCCCTCTCAAGTTTGAGCCACATATGGTTTTCGCCCTTTTTTATAAATTTGATGTAATTCTTAAGTTCTGTTTTAAACCAGATCAGTATGCCTCCGGAGTCTCTGCCTTGGGTTACACTTGGTAATTTATTGGAGGGCACCACCAGCTCAGTGTACCCTTGGGGACAGCCAGTGTGTCCTTTTCCTTTATACCAAGTTTCCTGTAAAATGATAATATCTAGGTCTTTAGTTTCATCTATGAACTCTGGGGTCCTACTTTTCACTTCTCGCAGTGAAGAGCGTAGACCTTGGATATTCCAGGTCGAAATATATAAGGATTTCATGTTAAGTTTGATCTTTTACTATGATAGGTTAAAGAGTGGTACGTGTTTGTCGTGTCTAAGTGTGGGAAAAAAAAAGATCACATCAGTTGTCGACAAAAGTTAATACAATTTGGTTACAGTTCTTTCTATTAATTAGTCCTTGATCCATAAGGCGGAAGTAGATGCTGCTGCACATCTGCTTATTGTCTCTTAATGGATTGTTTCTGTCTGAGGTATTGCGTACGTCCTGTGCATCTCTCCCTCTGTCTGGCTGGGAGCAGTCCTATTCCCCTGTGGGACAGGAGTGGTGCAGGTCTGACATTGTTGTTTTGCATGGGGATCCTCTCTGGTCTCGGTTGGTGTGTTGGTGGTCCTTGTAGTGTTCCTGATATGTACCCCGCTGATCTCTGGTGGTCGGGGGGGGGTCCTCTTGGAGTCTGGGTATGGACCCGGTTAAACACTCTGCTAGTGGGGGAGGGGAGTGGACACTCTGCTAGTGGGGGGAGAGGGAGTGGACACTCTGCGAGTGGGGGAGGGGGACTGGACACTCTGCTAGTGGGGGGAGAGGGAGTGGACACTCTGCTAGTGGGGGGAGAGGGAGTGGACACTCTGCTAGTGGGGGGAGAGGGACTGGATACTCTGCTAGTGGGGGGAGAGGGAGTGGACACTCTGCTAGTGGGGGGAGGGGGACTGGACACTCTGCTAGTGGGGGAGGGGAGTGGACACTGCTAGTGGGGGGAGCGGGACTGGACACTCTGCTAGTGGGGGAGGGGAGTGGACACTCTGCTAGTGGGGGGAGAGGGAGAGGACACTCTGCTAGTGGGGGAGGGGGACTGGACACTCTGCTAGTGGGGGGAGGGGGACTGGACACTCTGCTAGTGGGGGAGGGGAGTGGACACTCTGCTAGTGGGGGGAGAGGGAGTGGACACTCTGCGAGTGGGGGAGGGGGACTGGACACTCTGCTAGTGGAGGGAAGGGGAGTGGACACTCTGCTAGTGGGGGGAGGGTGACTGGACACTCTGCTGGTGGGGGGAGCGGGACTGGACACTCTGCTAGTGGGGGAGGGGGACTGGACACTCTGCTAGTGGGGGGAGAGGGAGTGGACACTCTGCTAGTGGGGGAGGGGGACTGGACACTCTGCTAGTGGGGGGAGAGGGAGTGGACACTCTGCAAGTGGGGGGAGAGGGAGTCGACACTCTGCTAGTGGGGGGAGAGGGAGTGGACACTCTGCTAGTGGGGGAGGGGGACTGGACACTCTGCTAGTTGGGGGAGGGGGCCTGGACAGTCTGCTAGTGGGGGGAGGGGGAGTGGACACTGCTAGTGGGGGAGGGGGACTGGACACTCTGCTAGAGGGGGGAGAGGGAGTGGACACTCTGCGAGTTGGGGAGGGGGACTGGACACTCTGCTAGTGGGGGGAGGGGGACTGGACACTCTGCTAGTGGGGGGGAGGGAGTGGACACTCTGCTAGTGGGGGAGGGGGACTGGACACTCTGCTAGTGGGGGGAGGGGGAGTGAACACTCTGCTAGTGGGGGGAGAGGGAGTGGACACTCTGCTAGTGGGGGAGGGGGAGTGAACACTCTGCTAGTGGGGGGAGAGGGAGTGGACACTCTGCTAGTGGGGGGAGGGGGAGTGGACAATCTGCCAGTGGGGGGAGGGGGACTGGACACTCTGCTAGTGCGGGGAGGAGGACTGGACACTCTGCTGGTGGGGGGAGGGGGACTGGACACTCTGCTAGTGGGGGAGGGGGACTGGACACTCTGCTAGTGGGGGGAGGGGGACTGGACACTCTGCGAGTGGGGGGAGAGGGAGTGGACACTCTGCGAGTGGGGGGAGAGGGAGTGGACACACTGCTAGTGGGGGGAGAGGGAGTGGACACTCTGCTAGTGGGGGAGGTGTCTGGACACTCTGCTAGTGGGGGGAGGGTGACTGGACACTCTGCTAGTGGGGGAGGGGGACTGGAAACTCTGCTTGTGGGGGGAGAGGGAGTGGACACTCTGCGAGTGGGGGGAGAGGGAGTGGACACACTGCTAGTGGGGGGAGAGGGAGTGGACACTCTGCTAGTGGGGGAGGGGGACTGGACACTCTGCGAGTGGGGGGAGGGGGCCTGGACAGCCTGCTAGTGGAGGGAAGGGGAGTGGACACTCTGCTAGTGGGGGGAGGGTGACTGGACACTCTGCTGGTGGGGGGAGGGGAACTGGACACTCTGCTAGTGGGGGAGGGGGACTGGACACTCTGCTAGTGGGGGGAGAGGGAGTGGACACTCTGCTAGTGGGGGGAGAGGGAGTGGACACTCTGCTAGTGGGGGGAGAGGGAGTGGACACTGCTAGTGGGGGGAGAGGGTGTGGACACTCTGCTAGTGGGTGGAGAGGGAGTGGTCACTCTGCTAGTGGGGGGAGAGGGAGTGGACACTCTGCTAGTGGGGGGAGAGGGTGTGGACACTCTGCTAGTGGGTGGAGAGGGAGTGGTCACTCTGCTAGTGGGGGAGGGGAGTGGACACTGCTAGTGGGGGGAGCGGGACTGGACACTCTGCTAGTGGGGGAGGGGAGTGGACACTCTGCTAGTGGGGGGAGAGGGAGAGGACACTCTGCTAGTGGGGGAGGGGGACTGGACACTCTGCTAGTGGGGGGAGGGGGACTGGACACTCTGCTAGCAGTGGGGGAGGGGGACTGGACACTCTGCTAGTGCGGGTGGGGGACTGGACACTGCTAGTTGGGGAGAGGGACTGGACACTGCTAGTGGGGGAGGGGGGACTGGACACTCTGCTAGTGGGGGGAGGGGGACTGGACACTCTGCTAGTGGGGGAGGGGAGTGGACACTCTGCTAGTGGGGGGAGGGGGACTGGACACTCTGCTAGTGGGGGAGGGGAGTGGACACTCTGCTAGTGGGGGTGAGAGGGAGTGGACACTCTGCGAGTGGGGGGAGGGGGACTGGACACTCTGCTAGTGGAGGGAAGGGGAGTGGACACTCTGCTAGTGGGGGGAGGGTGACTGGACACTCTGCTGGTGGGGGGAGGGGGACTGGACACTCTGCTAGTGGGGGAGGGGGGACTGGACACTCTGCTAGTGGGGGGAGAGGGAGTGGACACTCTGCTAGTGGGGGAGGGGGACTGGACACTCTGCTAGTGGGGGAGAGGGAGTGGACACTCTGCTAGTGGGGGGAGAGGGAGTGGACACTCTGCTAGTGGGGGAGGGGGACTGGACACTCTGCTAGTGGGGGGAGAGGGAGTGGACACTCTGCTAGTGGGGGAGGGGGACTGGACACTCTGCTAGTGGGGGGAGAGGGAGTGGACACTCTGCTAGTGGGGGGAGAGGGAGTGGACACTCTGCTGGTGGGGGAGGGGGACTGGACACTCTGCTAGTTGGGGGAGGGGGCCTGGACAGTCTGCTAGTGGGGGGAGGGGGAGTGGACACTGCTAGTGGGGGAGGGGGACTGGACACTCTGCTAGAGGGGGGAGAGGGAGTGGACACTGCTCGTGGGGGAGGGGGACTGGACACTCTGCTAGTGGGGGGAGAGGGAGTCGACACTCTGCTAGTGGGGGAGGGGGACTGGACACTCTGCTAGTTGGGGGAGGGGGCCTGGACAGTCTGCTAGTGGGGGGAGGGGGAGTGGACACTGCTAGTGGGGGAGGGGGACTGGACACTCTGCTAGAGGGGGGAGAGGGAGTGGACACTCTGCGAGTTGGGGAGGGGGACTGGACACTCTGCTAGTGGGGGGAGGAGGACTGGATACTCTGCTAGTGGGGGGAGAGGGAGTGGACACTCTGCTAGTGGGGGGAGGGAGTGGACACTCTGCTAGTGGGGGGAGAGGGAGTGGACACTCTGCTAGTGGGGGGAGAGGGAGTGGACACTCTGCTAGTGGGGGGAGAGGGAGTGGACACTCTGCTAGTGGGGGGAGGGAGTGGACACTCTGCTAGTGGGGGGAGAGGGAGTGGACACTCTGCTAGTTGGGGGAGGGGGCCTGGACAGTCTGCTAGTGGGGGGAGGGGGAGTGGACACTGCTAGTGGGGGAGGGGGACTGGACACTCTGCTAGTGCGGGGAGGAGGACTGGACACTCTGCTGGTGGGGGGAGGGGGACTGGACACTCTGCTAGTGGGGGGAGGGGGGCCTGGACAGCCTGCTAGTGGGGGGAGGGTGACTGGACACTCTGCTGGTGGGGGGAGGGGGACTGGACACTCTGCTGGTGGGGGGAGGGGGACTGGACACTCTGCTAGTGGGGGGAGGGTGACTGGACACTCTGCTAGTGGGGGAGGGGGACTGGAAACTCTGCTTGTGGGGGGAGAGGGAGTGGACACTCTGCGAGTGGGGGGAGAGGGAGTGGACACTCTGCTAGTTGGGGGAGAGGGAGTGGACACTCTGCTAGTGGGGGAGGGGGACTGGACACTCTGCTAGTGGGGGGAGGGGGCCTGGACAGCCTGCTAGTGGAGGGAAGGGGAGTGGACACTCTGCTAGTGGGGGGAGGGTGACTGGACACTCTGCTGGTGGGGGGAGGGGAACTGGACACTCTGCTAGTGGGGGAGGGGGACTGGACACTCTGCTAGTGGGGGGAGAGGGAGTGGACACTCTGCAAGTGGGGGGAGAGGGAGTGGACACTCTGCTAGTGGGGGAGGGGGACTGGACACTCTGCTAGTGGGGGGAGAGGGAGTGGACACTCTGCTAGTGCGGGGAGAGGGAGTGGACACTCTGCTAGTGGGGGGAGAGGGAGTGGACACTCTGCTAGTGGGGGAGGGGGACTGGACACTCTGCTAGTGGGGGGAGGGGGCCTGGACAGTCTGCTAGTGGGGGGAGGGGGAGTGGACACTGCTAGTGGGGGAGGGGGACTGGACACTCTGCTAGTGGGGGGAGGGGGCCTGGACAGTCTGCTAGTGGGGGGAGAGGGAGTGGACACTCTGCTAGTGGGGGGAGAGGGAGTGGACACTCTGCTAGTGGGGGGAGAGGGAGTGGACACTCTGCTAGTGGGGGGAGAGGGACTGGACACTCTGCTAGTGGGGGGAGAGGGAGTGGACACTCTGCTAGTGGGGGGAGAGGGTGTGGACACTCTGCTAGTGGGGGGAGAGGGAGTGGACACTCTGCTAGTGGGGGGAGAGGGTGTGGACACTCTGCTAGTGGGGGGAGAGGGACTGGACACTCTGCTAGTGGGGGGAGAGGGAGTGGACACTCTGCTAGTGGGGGGAGGGAGTGGACACTCTGCTAGTGGGGAGAGGGAGTGGACACTCTGCTAGTGGGGGGAGGGGGAGTGGACACTCTGCCAGTGGGGGGAGGGGGACTGGACACTCTGCTAGTGCGGGGAGGAGGACTGGACACTTTGCTGGTGGGGGGAGGGGGACTGGACTCTCTGCTAGTGGGGGAGGGGGACTGGACACTCTGCTAGTGGGGGGAGGGTGACTGGAAACTCTGCTTGTGGGGGAGGGGGACTGGACACTCTGCTAGTGGGGGAGGGGGACTGGACACTCTGCTCGTGAGGGAGGGGGAGTGGACACTCTGCTAGTGGGGGGAGGGGGGACTGGACACTCTGCTAGTGGGGGAGGGGGACTGGACACTCTGCTAGCAGTGGGGGAGGGGGACTGGACACTCTGCTAGTGCGGGTGGGGGACTGGACACTCTGCTAGTTGGGGAGAGGGACTGGACACTCTGCTAGTGGGGGAGGGGGACTGGACACTCTGCTAGTGGGGGGTGGGGGACTGGACACTCTGCTAGTGGGGGAGGGGAGTGGACACTCTGCTAGTGGGGGGAGGGGGACTGGACACTCTGCTAGTGGGGGAGGGGGACTGGACACTCTGCTAGTGGGGGGAGAGGGAGTGGACACTCTGCTAGTGGGGGAGGGGGACTGGACACTCTGCTAGTGGGGGGAGAGGGAGTGGACACTCTGCTAGTGGGGGGAGAGGGAGTCGACACTCTGCTAGTGGGGGGAGAGGGAGTGGACACTCTGCTAGTGGGGGAGGGGGACTGGACACTCTGCTAGTTGGGGGAGGGGGCCTGGACAGTCTGCTAGTGGGGGGAGGGGGAGTGGACACTGCTCGTGGGGG
The DNA here is from genome assembly GCF_052327205.1 of Somniosus microcephalus. Classification (NCBI taxonomy): domain Eukaryota; kingdom Metazoa; phylum Chordata; class Chondrichthyes; order Squaliformes; family Somniosidae; genus Somniosus; species Somniosus microcephalus. The sequence goes on along the minus strand of NC_140997.1, from coordinate 87,257,781 downwards.
AGGGGGACTGGACACTCTGCTAGAGGGGGGAGAGGGAGTGGACACTCTGCGAGTTGGGGAGGGGGACTGGACACTCTGCTAGTGGGGGGAGGGGGACTGGACACTCTGCTAGTGGGGGGAGAGGGAGTGGACACTCTGCTAGTGGGGGGAGAGGGACTGGATACTCTGCTAGTGGGGGGAGAGGGAGTGGACACTCTGCTAGTGGGGGGAGGGGGCCTGGACAGTCTGCTAGTGGGGGGAGAGGGAGTGGACACTCTGCTAGTGGGGGGAGAGGGAGTGGACACTCTGCTAGTGGGGGGAGAGGGAGTGGACACTCTGCTAGTGGGGGGAGAGGGACTGGACACTCTGCTAGTGGGGGGAGAGGGAGTGGACACTCTGCTAGTGGGGGGAGAGGGAGTGGACACTCTGCTAGTGGGGGGAGAGGGTGTGGACACTCTGCTAGTGGGGGGAGAGGGAGTGGACACTCTGCTAGTGGGGGGAGAGGGTGTGGACACTCTGCTAGTGGGGGGAGAGGGACTGGACACTCTGCTAGTGGGGGGAGAGGGAGTGGACACTCTGCTAGTGGGGGGAGGGAGTGGACACTCTGCTAGTGGGGAGAGGGAGTGGACACTCTGCTAGTGGGGGGAGGGGGAGTGGACACTCTGCCAGTGGGGGGAGGGGGACTGGACACTCTGCTAGTGCGGGGAGGAGGACTGGACACTTTGCTGGTGGGGGGAGGGGGACTGGACTCTCTGCTAGTGGGGGAGGGGGACTGGACACTCTGCTAGTGGGGGGAGGGTGACTGGAAACTCTGCTTGTGGGGGAGGGGGACTGGACACTCTGCTAGTGGGGGAGGGGGACTGGACACTCTGCTCGTGAGGGAGGGGGAGTGGACACTCTGCTAGTGGGGGGAGGGGGACTGGACACTCTGCTAGTGGGGGAGGGGGACTGGACACTCTGCTAGCAGTGGGGGAGGGGGACTGGACACTCTGCTAGTGCGGGTGGGGGACTGGACACTCTGCTAGTTGGGGAGAGGGACTGGACACTCTGCTAGTGGGGGAGGGGGACTGGACACTCTGCTAGTGGGGGGTGGGGGACTGGACACTCTGCTAGTGGGGGAGGGGAGTGGACACTCTGCTAGTGGGGGGAGGGGGACTGGACACTCTGCTAGTGGGGGAGGGGGACTGGACACTCTGCTAGTGGGGGGAGAGGGAGTGGACACTCTGCTAGTGGGGGAGGGGGACTGGACACTCTGCTAGTGGGGGGAGAGGGAGTGGACACTCTGCTAGTGGGGGGAGAGGGAGTCGACACTCTGCTAGTGGGGGGAGAGGGAGTGGACACTCTGCTAGTGGGGGAGGGGGACTGGACACTCTGCTAGTTGGGGGAGGGGGCCTGGACAGTCTGCTAGTGGGGGGAGGGGGAGTGGACACTGCTAGTGGGGGAGGGGGACTGGACACTCTGCTAGAGGGGGGAGAGGGAGTGGACACTCTGCGAGTTGGGGAGGGGGACTGGACACTCTGCTAGTGGGGGGAGGGGGACTGGACACTCTGCTAGTGGGGGGAGAGGGAGTGGTCACTCTGCTAGTGGGGGGAGAGGGTGTGGACACTCTGCTAGTGGGGGGAGAGGGAGTGGACACTCTGCTAGTGGGGGGGAGAGGGACTGGATACTCTGCTAGTGGGGGGAGAGGGAGTGGACACTCTGCTAGTGGGGGGAGAGGGAGTGGACACTCTGCTCGTGGGGGGAGAGGGACTGGATACTCTGCTAGTGGGGGGAGAGGGAGTGGTCACTCTGCTAGTGGGGGGAGAGGGAGTGGACACTCTGCTAGTGGGGGGAGAGGGAGTGGACACTCTGCTAGTGGGGGGAGGGAGTGGACTCTCTGCTCGTGGGGGGAGAGGGAGTGGTCACTCTGCTAGTGGGGGGAGAGGGAGTGGACACTCTGCTAGTGGGGGGAGAGGGAGTGGACACTCTGCTAGTGGGGGGATGGGGAGTGGACAATCTGCCAGTGGGGGGAGGGGGACTGGACAGTCTGCTAGTGCGGGGAGGAGGACTGGACACTCTGCTGGTGGGGGGAGGGGGACTGGACACTCTGCTAGTGAGGGAGGTGTCTGGACACTCTGCTAGTGGGGGGAGGGTGACTGGACACTCTGCTAGTGGGGAGGGGGACTGGAAACTCTGCTTGTGGGGGGAGAGGGAGTGGACACTCTGCGAGTGGGGGAGAGGGAGTGGACACTCTGCTAGTGGGGGAGGGGGACTGGACACTCTGCTAGTGGGGGGAGGGGGCCTGGACAGCCTGCTAGTGGAGGGAAGGGGAGTGGACACTCTGCTAGTGGGGGGAGGGTGACTGGACACTCTGCTAGTGGGGGGAGAGGGAGTGGACACTCTGCTAGTGCGGGGAGAGGGAGTGGACACTCTGCTAGTGGGGGAGGGGGACTGGACACTCTGCTAGTGGGGGGAGAGGGAGTGGACACTCTGCTAGTGCGGGGGAGAGGGAGTGGACACTCTGCTAGTGGGGGGAGAGGGAGTGGACACTCTGCTAGTGGGGGAGGGGGACTGGACACTCTGCTAGTGGGGGGAGGGGGCCTGGACAGTCTGCTAGTGGGGGGAGGGGGAGTGGACACTGCTAGTGGGGGAGGGGGACTGGACACACTGCTAGTGGGGGGAGGGGGCCTGGACAGTCTGCTAGTGGGGGGACAGGGAGTGGACACTCTGCTAGTGGGGGAGGGGGACTGGACACTCTGCTAGTGGGGGGAGAGGGAGTGGACACTCTGCTAGTGGGGGGAGAGGGTGTGGACACTCTGCTAGTGGGTGGAGAGGGAGTGGTCACTCTGCTAGTGGGGGGAGAGGGACTGGACACTCTGCTGGTGGGGGGAGAGGGAGTGGACACTCTGCTAGTGGGGGGAGGGAGTGGACACTCTGCTAGTGGGGGGAGGGGGAGTGGACACTCTGCTAGTGGGGGGAGTGGGAGTGGACACTCTGCCAGTGGGGGGAGGGGGAGTGGACACTCTGCTAGTGGGGGGAGGGGGAGTGGACACTCTGCCAGTGGGGGGAGGGGGACTGGACACTCTGCTAGTGCGGGGAGGAGGACTGGACACTCTGCTGGTGGGGCGAGGGGGACTGGACACTCTGCTAGTGGGGGAGGGGGAGTGGACACTCTGCTGGTGGGGGGAGAGGGAGTGGACACTCTGCTGGTGGGGGGAGAGGGAGTGGACACTCTGCTAGTGGGGGGAGAGGGTGTGGACACTCTGCTAGTGGGTGGAGAGGGAGTGGTCACTCTGCTAGTGGGGGGAGAGCGACTGGACACTCTGCTGGTGGGGGGAGAGGGAGTGGACACTCTGCTAGTGGGGGGAGGGAGTGGACACTCTGCTAGTGGGGGGAGGGGGAGTGGACACTCTGCTAGTGGGGGGAGGGGGAGTGGACACTCTGCCAGTGGGGGGAGGGGGAGTGGACACTCTGCTAGTGGGGGGAGGGGGAGTGGACACTCTGCCAGTGGGGGGAGGGGGACTGGACACTCTGCTAGTGCGGGGAGGAGGACTGGACACTCTGCTAGTGGGGGAGGGGGACTGGACACTCTGCTGGTGGGGGGAGGGGGACTGGACACTCTGCTAGTGGGGGAGGGGGACTGGACACTCTGCTTGTGGGGGAGGGGGACTGGACACTCTGCTAGTGGGGGAGGGGGACTGGACACTCTGCTCGTGAGGGAGGGGGAGTGGACACTCTGCTAGTGGGGGAGGGGGAGTGGACTCTGCTAGTGGGAGGAGGGGGACTGGACACTCTGCTAGTGGGGGAGGAGGACTGGACACTCTGCTAGTGGGGGAGATGGACTGGACACTCTGCTCGTGAGGGAGGGGGAGTGGACACTCTGCTAGTGGGGGGAGGGGGACTGGACACTCTGCTAGTGGGGGAGGGGGACTGGACACTCTGCTAGCAGTGGGGGAGGGGGACTGGACACTCTGCTAGTGCGGGTGGGGGACTGGACACTCTGCTAGTTGGGGAGAGGGACTGGACACTCTGCTAGTGGGGGAGGGGGACTGGACACTCTGCTAGTGGGGGGTGGGGGACTGGACACTCTGCTAGTGGGGGAGGGGAGTGGACACTCTGCTAGTGGGGTGAGGGGGACTGGACACTCTGCTAGTGGGGGAGGGGAGTGGACACTCTGCTAGTGGGGGGAGAGGGAGTGGACACTCTGCTAGTGGGGGAGGGGGACTGGACACTCTGCTAGTGGGGGGAGGGGGACTGGACACTCTGCTAGCAGTGGGGGAGGGGGACTGGACACTCTGCTAGTGCGGGTGGGGGACTGGACACTCTGCTAGTTGGGGAGAGGGACTGGACACTCTGCTAGTGGGGGAGGGGGACTGGACACTCTGCTAGTGGGGGGAGGGGGACTGGACACTCTGCTAGTGGGGGAGGGGAGGGGACACTCTGCTAGTGGGGGGAGGGCGACTGGACACTCTGCTGGTGGGGGAGGGGAGTGGACACTCTGCTAGTGGGGGGAGAGGGAGTGGACACTCTGCTAGTGGGGGAGGGGGGACTGGACACTCTGCTAGTGGAGGGAAGGGGAGTGGACACTCTGCTAGTGGGGGGAGGGTGACTGGACACTCTGCTGGTGGGGGGAGGGGGACTGGACACTCTGCTAGTGGGGGGAGAGGGAGTGGACACTGCTAGTGGGGGAGGGGGCTTGGACACTCTGCTGGTGGGGGGAGAGGGAGTGGACACTGCTAGTGGGGGAGGGGGACTGGACAGTCTGCTAGTGGGGGGAGAGGGAGTGGACACTCTGCTAGTGGGGGGAGAGGGAGTGGACACTCTGCTAGTGGGGGGAGAGGGAGTGGACACTCTGCTAGTGGGGGAGGGGGACTGGACACTCTGCTAGTGGGGGGAGGGGGACTGGACACTCTGCTAGTTGGGGGAGAGGGAGTGGACACTCTGCTAGTGGGGGTGGAGGGAGTGGACACTCTGCTAGTGGGGCGAGAGGGAGTGGACACTCTGCCAGTGGGGGGAGAGGAAGTGGACACTCTGCTAGTGGGGGGAGGGGGACTGGACACTCTGCTAGTTGGGGGAGAGGGAGTGGACACTCTGCTAGTGGGGGTGGAGGGAGTGGACACTGTGCTAGTGGGGCGAGAGGGAGTGGACACTCTGCTAGTCGGGGGAGAGGGAGTGGACACTCTGCTAGTGGGGGGAAGGGGAGTGGACACTCTGCTAGCAGTGGAGGGAAGGGGACTGGACACTCTGGTAACAGTGGGGTGGGGGGCTGGACACCCTGCTAGCAGTGGCGGGGTGGCAGGGTGAGGGGTGGGGGCAGATGCACAAAAGGTCTGTCAGATTAACAGAGAATTCAGGGGCAATTCAAAGCTGGAGAGGATTGCAGATGTGATTGGCTGAGCCCATTAAGGGGTTTGAAGATGAGGATGAGAATTTTAAATTTTTCACACATGGGGCTGGGGGAGCCAGTGTTGGTCAGTGAGGACGACAGTAACGGGCAAGCGGGACAGGATGAGGATAAGTTAGAGTTTACGGAGGATGGAGGGTGGGATGCCAGCAAGGACATTGTTAGAGTCATCAAGTCTGGAGGAGACAACGGCACCTGCAAGGCTTTCCGGGTCGAAGAGGCTGAGGACATTGTTGTGGAGGTTGAAGTAAACGGTCTTTGTGCTTGAAATGATGTGAGGTGTGAAGCTCAGCTGGGGGTCAAACAGGACGGCAAAGTTCAGCCATCGACAGTGGCTGAAATCATTGGTGAGGGTGGTAGAGTGAGTGCCAGAGCTGAAGTCTTCCCAGGGTTGAACTGGAGAAACCTACGGCCCATCGAAGCTTGGATGTCAGACAAAGACTGAAATCAAACAAATGCTTAAAACAAATCAGAACGCATGATTTTAATTCAGGTTTTCACGCACCACGGCTGTTCTGAAGTTATGGGCTTTTTGGGGCTGTGTCAGCTGTTTTGAATCTGTTGGTCAGCTTTGGCTGACAGTGCAGGCTGGCCTGTAGGAGGTGTAGGTGTGCGATATACAGGTGTATGTGGGAGATGTCTCTAACCTGTGATTCCCTCCTTAGGTGATGATATGATGGATGGAGCCTTTGAGCTTCTGGGGTTGAAATGGCTGCCACACCTGAGCCGAAGCCAGGCCAAGGAATTGACCCCATTCGAAGTGGGCGACAGGCACTGGCAGACGAGCATTGACTGCCTGGTATCCAGTCCAGCTCTGGTGTGCGTGCTGCGCCGTGTGGGTGCCTTCAGTGCATTGGCTGAAATCCTCACCGCAACGAAACCCAGGGCCAATCTGTTCAAGGAAAACCATGGCAACCTGGAGAAAGTGATGTCGCCAACCCCGGAGCTGGCCTTCAGACAGGCTGCTTTGTTCTTCACTGACAGGGAGCTGATGTCAGGTATAATGCACATTTCGTCTCACAGGTGGAGAGGCCCTCCCAATGGAGGAAAGGTTAACATAGAAGATAGAAACATAGAAGATAGGAGCAGGAGTAGGCCATTCGGCCCCTCGTGCCTGCTCCGCCATTCAATGAGATCATGGCTGATCATCCAAATTCAGTACCCTGTCCCTGCCTTCTCCCCATATCCCTTGATCCCTTTAGCCTTAAGAAATATATCCAACTCCTTCTTGAATATATTTAATGAATTGGCCTCCACTGCCTTCTGTGGTAGAGAATTCCACAGGTTCACCACTCTCTGGGTGAAGAAATTTCTCCTCATCTCTGTCCTAAATGGCTTACCCCTTATCCTTAGACTGTGACCCCTGGTTCTGGACTCCCCGGCCATCGAGAACATCCTTCCTGCATCCAGTCTGTCCAGTCCTGTCAGAATGTTATAAGTTTCAATAAGATCCCCTCTCATTCTTCTAAGCTCCAGTGAGTATAAGCCCAATCGACCCAATATCTCCTCATACGTCATTCCTGCCATCCCAGGTATCAGTCTGGTGAATCTTTGCTGCATTCCCTCCATGGCAAGAACATCCTTCCTCAGATAAGGTGACCAAAACTGCACACAATACTCAAGATGTGGTCTCACCAAGGCCCTGTACAACTGCAGCAAGACATCCTTGTTCTTGTACTCGAACCCTCTCGCTACGAAGGCCAACATACCATTTGCCTTCTTACCCGCCTGCTGCACCTGCATGATTACCTTCAGCAACTGGTGCACAAGGACACCCAGGTCTCGTTGCACTTCCCCTTCTCCCAATCTATTGCCGTTCAGATAATAATCTGCCTTCCTGTTTTTGCCACCAAAGTGGATAACCTCGCATTTATCCACATTATACTGCATCTGCCGTGCTTCTGCCCAATCACCCAACCTGTCCAAATCATACTGGAGTTTCTCGGCATCATCCTCACAGCACACACGCCCACCCAGCTTTGTGTCGTCTGCAAACTTCAAGATTCAAGATTATTTTATTGCCATATGTAACTGGTACAATGGAATGCTTACTCCCCACTCACTCTCACAATATAAGTATAAATATAAAAAGCAAAAGTAAAAACAAGTATAAATTTAGAAACAATAAGCAAATAAGCAAATAAGTATAGCAATGACAGTCCAAGTTGCAGGATATGATGAATAGTGCAAAAAGCCTCTATTACCACTGGAAGTAATAGTAATATAATATGATAAGTATATGGTAGTATAAGTATAAGTTAAAATGCAGTGTGCAATGTACAAATGAGTTATAAGTTAAGGTTGAGGTACAAGAGTCCTATGTGCACACAGTCCAGTGATCAAGAATGTTCTTGAGCGCTCACGGTTCATGTGATATACAGTTCCAGGGTGGGGGGGAGAATGTGACTATGATATGTGGGTCAGTGCGGTTAGCAGTTCAGTAGGCGCACTGCCTGTGGGTAGAAACTGTTCTTGAACTTGCTGGTCCTGGTTCGGATGCTGCGGTACCGACGGCCGGACCGCAGGAGGGAGAACAGTTCGTGCCCAGGGTGATTGGGGTCCTGGATGATGGAGCGGGCCTTGTTCTGACACCTGGTCTGGAAGATCTCCTCGATGGACGGAAGTGCACACCCGATGATCTTTTCTGCCGTCCTCACAACCCTCTGGATGGCTTTCCTGTCCTGTGCAGTGGTGTTACCATACCACACATTGACACCACCCGTCAGGACGCTCTCTATGGTGCCGCGGTAAAAGTTCACAAGCCGCTGTGTGCTTATGCCGCATTTCCTCAGGCACCGGAGAGGGTAGAGGCGCTGGTGTGCCTTCTTCAGCATGGCCTCAATATTGTGGTTCCAGGCCAGGTCATCGGAGATCTGCAGTCCCAGGCATCGACTTCCACTGGTGTCCCGTCTATGCTGATGGGGCGGTGGTTCCCTCGGTGGCTTCTGAAGTGTACGATGAGCTCCTTAGTCTTGCCAACGTTCAGGGCAAGGTTGTTGTCATTGCAGCATCTCATCAGCTGGACTATCTCATCTCTGTACTCCGTCTCGTCATCGTTGCTTATCAGGGCAATTACAGTGGTGTCGTTGGCAAACTTGATGATCCGGTTGTTGCTGTGTATGGCTGTACAGTCATGTGTAAACAGAGAGTACAGCCAAGGACTGAGGCAGCAGCCTTGTGGCGCTCCAGTGTTGAGGACCAGAGTGGATGAGATGTTGTTTCCTATTTTCACCACTTGAGGCCTGCCAGTCAGGAAATCCAAAATCCAATTGCAGATGGGGGTGCCCAGGCCTTGGTCCCTCAGTTTCAGGACCAGCTTGGAGGGAACAATAGTATTAAATGCAGAGCTGTAGTCAATGAACAACAGTCTGACGTAAGTGTCCCTCCTGTCTAGGTGTTCCAGGGCAGTGTGTAGTGTTAGGGAGATGGCATCGTCCACAGACCTGTTCGCCCTGTATGCGAACTGGAACGGGTCCAAGGAGTCGGGGATGATGCTGTTTGTGTGTGTCATGACCAGCTTTTCCAGGCACTTCATGGCTATAGGTGTTAGAGCCACGGGTCAATAGTCATTGAAGCCTGTTACCTTGGTCTTCTTAGGTAACGGCACAATGGTTGTCTCCTTGAAGCACACTGGTACAACAGACTGCTGCAGTGAGATGTTAAAAATGTCCGTGAACACAGGAACCAGCAGGTCTGCGCAGGTCTTGAAGACATGGGGTGAAACCCTGTCTGGGCCGGCTGCCTTCCGTGCTTTCACCTTCCTGAAGGTTCTCCGGACTTCGGACTCAGTCAGCTGTAATGTGTAATCCTCTGGGCGGCTGGGGGTTTTGATGGCTGGCTCAGTGTTCATAAAAAGTGTTCAGCTCGTCTGGTAGGGAGGGATCGGTGTTGGTGACTCCCCTTGTAGTTGGTAATGGCCCTTAGTCCCTGCTACATGCGTCTGGCGTCGGAGCCCCCGCCGTACTGGGACTCCAGTTTGTTCTTATAGTCTCTTTTTGCTGTTTTGATGGCCTTTCTGAGGTCATACCTGGCCTTCTTGTAGAGTTCGGTGTCCCCTGATTTGAAAGCGGTACACCGTTCTCTTAGTTTGTTGCGGATGTCTGAGTTCATCCATGGTTTGCGGTTGGGAAATGAACGGACAGTCTTGGTAGGAATGCAATCATCCACCAGTCTGTTGATGTATCCAGTGACGTGGCCTGCATACTCATCCAGGTCTGGGTTCTTGAAAACACTCCAGTCCGTCATTTCCAGCCCGCCCTGCAGTTGTAGTTCTGTGTCCGCTGTCCAGCTTCGCACCGTTTTCACTGTTGTGGGTGTGCTCTTTAACTTCTGTTTGTAAACAGGAAGTAGGAGCACGGAGGCGTGGTCTGACTTGCCGAAGCCCGGCCGAGCAATGGCTCAGTAGGCGTGTTTTATTGTTGTGTAGCAGTGATCTAGAGTTTTTAAAAGATGTAATAGCAGAGCACTTGGAAAACAGTGACAGGATCGGACAAAGTCAACATGGATTTACAAAAGGTAAATCGTGCTTGACTAATCTACTGGAATTTTTTGAGGATGTAATAGATAAGGGAGATATTACATCTAGTTCCCTCATCTAGATCATCATTTATATATATTGTGAATAGCTGGGGTCCTAGGACTGATCCCTGCGGTACCCCACTAATCACTGTCTGCCACTCGGAAAAAGAGCCATTTATTCCAACTCTTTGCATCCTGTCTGCCAACCAGTTCTCTATCCAAGTCAGTACCCTGCCCCCAATCCCATGTGCCTTAACTTTACACGCTAATCTCTTATGCGGGACCTTATCGAAAGCCTTCTGAAAGTCCAAATACACCACATCCACTGGTTCTCCCTTATCTATTCTACCAGTTACATCCTCAAAAAATTCCAGTAGATTAGTCAAGCATGATTTACCTTTTGTAAATCCATGTTGACTTTGTCCGATCCTGTCACTGTTTCCCAAGTGCTCTGCTATTACATCTTTTATAATGGATTCTAGCATTTTCCCCACTACCGATGTCAGGCTTACCGGTCTATAATTCCCCATTTTCTCTCTACCACCTTTTTTGAATAGTGGGGCAACATTAGCTACCCTCCAATCCATGGGAACTGTTCCAGAGTCTTATTGAATTTTGGAAGATGACCAACAATGCATCTGCTATTTCTAGGGCCACTTCCTTAATTACCCTAGGATGTAGATTAGCAGGCCCTGGGGATTTATCGGCCTTCAATCCCGTCAATTTCCCTAACACCATTTCCCTACAAATACTGATTTCTTTCAGTTCCTCCCTCTCATTAGACCCTATGTTCCCCGACATCTCTGGGAGGTTATTTGTGTCCTCCTTTGTGAAGACAGAACCAAAGTATGTATTTAATTTCCCTTGTTAGCCACGGTTGAGTCACCTTTTTTGATTTATTTTTATGCCAAACAGGGATGAACAAATTCTGTAGTTTATCCATGCGATCTTCAAATGTTTGCCATTGCCTATCCACCGTCAACCCTTTGAGTAACATTCCCCAATCAATCCTACCCAACTCGCGCCTCATACCATCGTAGTTTCCTTTATTTAAATTCAGGACCCTAGTCTCTGAGTCAACTACTTCACTCTCCATCTTAATGAAGAATTCTATCATATTATGATCGCTCCTCCCCAAGGGGCCTCGCACAACAAGATTGCTAATTAATCCTTTCTCATTACATAATACCCAGTCTAAGATGGCCTGATCTCTAGTTGGTTCCTCGACATATTGGTCCAGGAAACCATCTCGTATGCACTCCAGGAATTCCTCCTCCACAATATTGTTACTAATTTGGTTAGCCCAATCTACAGTATTTGTAGATTAAAGTCACCCATGATAACTGCTGTGCCCTTATTGCACGCGTCTCTAATTTCCCGTTTAATGCCATCCCCAACCTCCTGTTTGGAGGTCTCTATACCACTCCCAGTAACGTTTTCTGCCCCTTGGTATTTCTACCCATACAGATGCCACATCATCAGAGCTAATATCCTTCCTTTCAATTGTGTTAATCCCCTCTTTAACCAGCAATGCTACCCACCTCCTTTTCCTTTTTGCCTATCTTTCCTGAATATTGAATACCCCTGGATGTTGAGTTCCCAGCCTTGGTCACCCTGGAGCCATGTTTCCGTAATCCCAATCATATCATACTCGTTTGTCTCTATTTATGCAGCTAAGTCATCCACCTTATTACGAATGCTCCTCGCATTAAGACACAAGGCCTTCAGGCTTGTTTTTTTAACACTCTTACACCTTTTAGAATTATTATTTACTGTGGCCATGTTTGAGTTAAACCCTTGATTTCTCTGACTGCCACCTTTGTTTTTCTCCTTCCTTTCTTTTGCTTCTATCCTTGTTTCCCTTTCCTCTGTCTCCCTGCTCAGGTTCCCAACCCCCTGCCATTTTAGTTTAAACCCTCCCCCAGAGCACTAGCAAACACTCCCCCTAGGACATCGGTCCCGGTCCTGCCCAGGTGCAAACCGTCCGGTCTGTACTGGTCCTACCTCCCCCAGAACCGGTTCCAATGTCCCAGGAATTTGAATCCCTCCCCCTTGCACCATTCCTCTAGCGATGTATTCATCTGAAATATCCTTCTATTTCTACTGTGACTAGCACGTGGCACTGGTAGCAATCCTGAGATTACTACCTTTGAGGTCCTATTTTTTAATTTACCTCCTAACTCCCTATATTCAGCTTTTAGGCTCTCATCCCGTTTTTTACCTATATCGTTGGTACCTATATGCACCATGACAACTGGCTGTTCACCCTCCCCTTCCAAAATGTTCTGCAGCCGTTCTGAGACATCCTTGACCCTTGCACCAGGGAGGCAACATACCATCCTGGAGTCTCGTTTGTGGCCGCAGAAACGCCTATCTATTCCCCTTACAATAGAATTCCCTATTACTATAGCTCTCCCACTCTTTTTCCTCCCATCCTGTGCAGCAGAACCACCCACGGTGCCAGGAGGGTCACAAAGGGACAGAACATAAGAACAAAAGAAATAGGATCAGGAATAGGCCAATTGGCCCCTCGAGCCTGCTCCGCCATTCATTAAGATCATGGCTGATCATGGGCTCAAAGCCACTTCCCAGCCCGCTCCCCATAACCCTTCACTCCCTTATCTTGCAAAAATTTTTCTATCTCCACCTTAAATGTATTTAATGCCTCCACAGCTCTCTGGGACAGAGAATTCCACAGATTTACGACCCTCTGAGAGAAGAAATTCCTCCTCATCTCAGTTCTAAAAGGGCGACTCTTTATTCTGAAACTATGCCCCCGAGTTCTAGATTCCCCCACGAGGGGAAACATCCTCTCTGCATCTACCTTGTCGAGCCCCCTCAGTATCTTATATGTTTCAATAAGATCACCTCTCGTTCTTCTAAATTCCAATGAGTATAGGCCCAACCTGCTCAACCTTTCCTCATAAGTCAACCCCCTCATCTCTGGAATTAACCTAGTGAATCGTCTCTGAACTGCCTCCAATGCAAGTATATCCTTCCTTAAATAAGGAGACCAAAACTGTACGCAGTACTCAAGGTGTGGTCTCACCAATACCCTGTACAGTTGTAGCAGGACTTCCCTGCTTTTATACTCCAACCCCCTTGAAATAAAGGTCAACATTCCATTTGCCTTTTTGATTACTTGCTGTACCTGCATTCTAACTTTTTGTGTTTCATGCACAAGGACCCCCATGTCCCTCTGAACTGTAGCATTTTGTAATCTCTCCCCATTTAAATAATAGTTTGCTTTTTTATTTTTCCTGCCAAAGTGGATAACCTCACACTTTCCCACATTATACTCCATCTGCCAAATGTTTGCCCACTTACTTAGCCTGTCTATATCCCTTTGCAGATTATTTGAGTCCTCTGCACCACTTGCTTTCCCACCCATCTTTGTATCATCCGCAAACTTGGCTATATTACACTCGGTCCCTTCATCCAAGTCATTAATGTAGATTGTAAATAGTTGGGGCCCCAGCACCGATCCCTGTGGCACCCCACTAGTTACTGTTTGCCAACTGGAAAATGACCCATTTATCCCGACTCTCTGCTTTCTGTTAGTTAGCCAATTCTCTATCCATGCTAATATATTACCCCCAATTCCGTGAGCTCTTATCTTATGCCATAACCTTTTATGTGGCACCTTATCGAATGCCTTCTGGAAATCCAAATACACCACATCCACTGGCTCACCTTTGTCCACCCTACTCGTTACCTCCTCAAAGAACTCCAGCAAATTTGTTAAACATGATTTCCCTTTCATAAAACCATGCTGACTCTGCTTGACTGCATTATGATTTTCCAAATGCCCTGCTATTGCTTCCTTAATGAAGGACTCCAGCATTTTCCCAACGACAGATGTTAGGCTAACTGGTCTGTAGTTTCCTGCTTTCTGTCTCCTTCCTTTCTTAAATAGGGGTGTTACATTTGCAGTTTTCCAATCCGCTGGGACTTCTCCAGAGTCCAGGGAATTTTGGTATATTGCAACCAATGCAACCACTATCTCTGCAGCCACTTCTTTTAAGACCCTGGGAAGCAGGCCATCTGGTCCAGGGGACTTGTCATCTTTTAGTCCCATTATTTTACCAAGTACTATTTCCTTAGTGATAGTGATTGTATTTAGTTCCCCCCTCCCTGTGGCCCCTTAATTATCCATTGTTGAGATGTTGTTAGTGTCTTCTATCGTGAAGACAGATACAAAATATTTGTTCAGAGTCTGTGCCATTTCCCTGTTCCCCATTATTAATTCCCCAGTCTCATCCTCTAAGGGACCAACGTTTACTTTAGCTACTCTCTTCCTTTTTATAAACCTGTAGAAGCTCTTACTATCTGTTTTAATATTTCTTGCCAGTTTACTCTCATAATTCATCTTCTCTCTCTTTATTATTTTTTTAGTCATCCTTTGCTGGTTTTTAAACATTTCCCAATCCTCTGGTCTCCCACCAATCTTGGCAACATTGTATGTCTTTGTTTTCAATTTGATACCATCCTTTACTTCCTTAGTTAGCCACGGATGGTGCTCCCTTCTCTTAAAATCTTTCTTTCTCACTGGAATATACTTTTGTTGAGAGTTATGAAATATCTCCTTAAATGTCCGCCACTGCATTTCAACTGTCTTACCCTTTAATTTATTTTTCCAGTCCACTTTAGCCAGTTCTGCTCTCATGCCATTGTAATTGCCTTTGTTTAAGATCAGGACACTGGTTTGAGACACAACTTTCTCACCCTCCAACTGAATTTGAAATTCAACCATGCTATGATCACTCTTTCCTAGTGGATCCTTTACTATGAGATAATGTATTAATTCTGTCTCATTACACAGTACCAGATCCAAGATAGCCTGCTCCCTGGTTGGTTCCATTACAAACTGTCCTAGGAAACCATCCCGGATGCACTCTATGAACTTCTCCTCAAGGCTACCATGGCCAATTTGATTTGTCCAATCAATATGGAGATTAAAATCACCCATGATTACTACTGTACCTTTTTTACAGGCCTCCATTATTTGTTGATTTATACACTGTCCAACAACATTGCTACTGTTCGGGGGCCTGTAGACTATGCCCACCAGAGCCTTTTTCCCATTATTATTTTTTATCTCCACCCAAACCGATTCTACATCTTGATCTACTGATCCAGTATCACTTCCCACCATTGCACTGATCCCATCCTTTACCAACAAAGCCACCCCACCTCCCTTTCCTTTCTGTCTATCCTTCCGAATTGTCAAATACCCTGGGATAATCAGTTCCCAGCCCTGGTCATCTTGCAACCACGTCTCTGTAATGACGGTCATGTAGGAATGTCTAGTTCCTATCCAAAAGACTGAGGTCCACTCAGGCGATCAAACAAACAAGGTTTAATGAAAAGTAACAGAGTTTAACAGATAACTACAGGAGAACATCGAGTATAGGTCTAGTCAGTTCGGAGGCTCCACGAGGACTGCAAGGGTGGTCCCGTGGCTGACGTCATGATGTCATCACGTTTTTCCCGCCGGTGGGGGATCACGTGATGAACGGCGTGACGTCATCGCGTTTACCCGCGCTATTAAAGTGATCGCGCTCTGTACATGTAAACAACGAAAACAAAGATACAGACTCAGGCTGTAGCCAACATATTATTAAAGGGAATTATATACAATTGACTGGAGTCCCTTAGTGGCTCCGCCACATGCGCCCCCCAGAATTGTCTTTAATAGCAAAAGTAAAACGGCGAGGAGGCCTGACAAGCCTGTCAGAACGACTTCTGTAGCCGTGAAGTGGAAGCTGATGGACGGCGGGCGAGCTGGCGGGTGGTTGCGTTTGATCTGGCACGGCGACTGTGGGCAGTCGGCCACGTTTCGGCGGTTGTGCGATCTCGACTGGGCGGTCAAGGTCCAAGTGAGCCGGCTTCAACCGGTCAACCGAAATGTGATCCGGTTTACCACCGACATCGACTGAAAAAGATTTGTCTCCTGGCTCTATCACACGGAAAGGACCAGTGTAAGGGGGTTTGAGCGGGTCCCGATGAGCGTCGTGGCGGATAAAAACATAGTCGGCGTTCTTCAGCTCAGCTGGGACGTGGGAGCTCTGCAAGCCATGATGCAACGTAGGCACTGGAACGAAACTTCTGGCTGCCTCCTGGTGGCTGATGAGCTGCTGGGACGCGGACCATGGCTCTGTTGGAGACGGAAGGAAATCCCCTGGTACGCGTAGCGGCTGGCCATACACGAGCTCCGCTGAGGACGATTGAAGATCTTCTTTAGGTGCCGTACGAAGACCCAAAAGGACCCATGGAAGCCTGTCCACCCAGCCCGCGCCTTGAAGTCTGGCTCGCAGTGCGGCTTTGAGCGACCTGTGGAATCGTTCGCACAAGCCGTTCGCCTGTGGATGGTAGGCGGTGGTGCGATGTAGCTTGACGCCGAGCCCCTGAGCCACAGCATTCCAGAGCTCCGAAGAAAACTGCGGCCCACGATCGGACGAGATGTCTGCCGGTACCCCGAAGCGGGCAACCCAAGAGGAGATGAATGCCCTGGCGACGTCTGCGGAAGTGGTGGAAGACAGAGGAACTGCCTCCGGCCATCGAGTGGTGCGGTCCACCATTGTAAGCAGATGAGTAAACCCGTGCGAAGGCGGAAGTGGCCCCACCAGGTCCACATGCACATGATCAAACCTACGTTCCGGAACGGCGAAAGTGGCCAATGGAGCCTTGACGTGACGCTGCACCTTGGCCTTTTGGCAGACCACGCAGGTGTTGGCCCAGTCGCGAACATCCATGTGCATGCCCCGCCACATGAATTTGGATGACATCAACTGTTGCAAGGCCTTCATTCCAGGGTGCGACAACCCGTGGATGGCGTCAAAAACTTTTCGGCGCCAGGCAACCGGGACGATAGGGCGAGGATCTCCTACGGAGATGTCGCAGAGTAGCGTAGTGCCCGCGGCGTGGAATTTGACGTCGGCTGCTTGGAGGCTAGAGGGGTTGGTTCTGTAAGATTGGACCTCCGGATCCGAGGCTTGATCCGCAGCCATGAGGGCATAGTCGATGCCGAGCTGGATTGCATGAACGGTCGCATGGGAGAGGCAATCCGCCACCAGGTTGTCCTTACCGGACACATGCTGAATGTCAGTGGTGAATTCTGAGATAAACGTTGTTGCCGAGCTGACCACAGTTCGGCGGTCTTGGCCATAGCGAACGTTAGTGGCTTATGGTCCACAAAAGCCGTGAACGGGCGTCCCTCTAGCAAGAACCGGAAATGGCGGATGGCCAGAAAAAGGGCCAGCAACTCCCGGTCGAACGTGCTGTACTTTCGTTCGTTTTGCCGTAGCTGACGGCTGAAAAACGCCAGCGGTTGCCACGTCCCATGCACCCACTGTTCCTGCACTGCGCCGATGGCGTAGTCTGATGCGTCGGTGGTAAGGGCGATGGTGGCACCTGGCAGCGGGTGTGCCAGCATGGTTGCGTTGGCTAAAGCGCCTTTTATGTCGACGAACGCCCGGTCCATATCGACAGTCCAGCTGATCGGATCCTTGCCGGACTTGCCCTTGAGGGCCTCGTACAGGGGCTGCATGAACACAGCTGCATTAGGGATGAACCGGTGATAAAAATTTACCATCCCAAGGAACTCCTGCAGGGCCTTGACGGACTGCGGGCGCGGGAACAAAGTAACTGCCTCCACCTTCGTTTGCAGGGGAATTGCGCCGTCTACTGTGATGCGATGGCCTAAAAAATCAATCTGCTGCAGGCCGAACTGGCACTTGGCCGGGTTGATGATCAAGCCGTGTTGACTGAGGCGTCTAAAGAGGGTGCGCAAATGGCAGATGTGCTCCTCTTTATTAGGGCTGGCGATGAGGATGTCATCGAGGTAGACGAAGAGAAACTTGAGGTCCCGAAGCACGGAGTCCATCAAGCGCTGGAAAGCCTGTGCAGCATTCTTCAATCCAAATGGCATCTGCAGAAATTCAAACAGGCTGAATGGGGTGATGACTGCAGTTTTCAGAACGTCTTGCGGGTGTACGGGGACCTGGTGGTAGCCACGGACGAGGTCGACTTTTGAAAAAAATGGTATTTCCCGCCAAATGTGCAGAGAAATCCTGAATATGAGGGATCGGGTACCGATCAGGAGTAGTGGCGTCGTTCAGGCGTCGGTAGTCGCCGCAAGGCCGCCATCCGCCACCAGGTTTCAGAACAATGTGGAGAGGCGAAGACCAGGGACTATTCGACCGGCGAATAATCCCTAGCTACTCCATCGTGTCGAACTCCGCTTTCGCAGCCATGAGCTTGCCAGGTTCGAGGCGCCGGGCCCGTGCGTAGACCGGGGAGCCAGTAGTGGTGATGTGGTGTTCGACACCATGTTTCGTGGCCGTGGAAGAGAAAGTGGGTCTGGTCAGGTCTGGGAAATCTCCGAGGAGGCGAGTGAAGTCATCTGGAGGTGGGGACGCGCAGGAGACAGTGCGTGCCACGGTGTTACCGCGGTAGCACGGAATGGAGTGAAAAGTGGCCGCATTGATCAACCGGCGGTGCCGTACATCCACCAGGAGGCCGTTGGCGCACAAAAAATCTGCCCCGAGGATGGTTTGAGAGACTTTGGCCGTGATGAAATCCCAATAAAACCGCTGGCCGCCGAAGCACACCTGGACCCACCGGCTTTCGAAAGTCCGAATGGCCCCGCCATTAGCCGCCTGGAGGGGGGGGCCGTGCCCCCCAACTTGTAGATCAAGATCTTACGCGGGTAGGATGCTACACTGCGCCCCGGTGTCGCAAAGGAAACGTCGACCAGATAGGGAGTCGTTGATGAAGAGGAGTTTTCCCGAATTACCGATTGCCATCGCAGCCGCGGGGCGCTCGTTATAACCGGTCCTCTTTCGACAGGGTGGCTGCTGTTTTTTTTTGAGCGAAAAACTGCAGGGAGGGCGGCAGCATCTTGCTTTCGTGTCAAAATGGGCGTGGTAGAAGCACAACCCCGCAGGTTGAGGGGCTGGAGCGGCGTCTGTGGGGGATGGGCGCCTCGTGGCAGCGCAGTACTGCTGTGTCACCGCGAAGATCTTGTCCGCATCAGCAGCCAGCTCTGCGCAGTCTGTGACTTCCGACCTGGCTAGGGCAGCCTGAACTTGCTCCGGTAGCTGGCTGAGGAATAGCTCCCTGAAGAGGAAGCATTCCGGTTCGGAGCCCAGGAGTGTGAGCATTTGGCTCATGAGCTTGGACGGTTTGGAGTCCCCGAGGCCGGGCATATTGAGCAGCCGGCGGGCGCGTTCCGACTTCGTGAGCCCAAAGACCTGTAACAACCGCGCCTTTATCGTATCATACTTGCGATCTTCTGGTGGATTACCAAGCAGGCTGACGATCCGCGAAGCTGTGGCGCTGTCGAGGGCGGAGACCACGTGATAGTAATGGGTCTGATCCACAGCGATGTTCCTGATTGCGAACTGGGCTTCAGCCTGGATGAACCACGTGGCTGGCTGTTGCTCCCAGAACTGTGGTAGCTTCAAAGCAACGGCGTTCGATTCCATGTTCAGTAACTTCTGCGAAAACCGTTTGCAAACGTCGGGGTCACCAATGTAGGAATGTCTAGTTCCTATCCAAAAGACTGAGGTCCACTCAGGCGATCAAATAAACGAGGTTTAATGAAAAGTAACAGAGTTTAACAGATAACTACAGGAGAACATCGAATATAGGTCTAGTCAGCTCGGAGGCTCCATGAGGACTGCTAGGGCGGTCCCGTGGCTGACGTCATGACGTCATCACATTTTTCCCGCCGGTGGGGGATCACGTGATGAACGGTGTGACGTCATCGCGTTTACCCGCGCTATTCAAGTGATCGCGCTCTGTACATGTAAACAGTGAAAACAAAGATACAGACTCAGGCTGTAGCCAACATATTATTAAAGGGAATTATATACAATTGACTGGAGTCCCTTAGTGGCTCCACCACAGTCACATCATACCCATTTGTATCTGTTTGTGCCGTCAACTCATCTACCTTGTTACGAATGCTGCGTGCATTCAGATATCACAGAATCACAGAATCACAGAAACCCCACAGTGCAGATAGAGGCCATTTCGGCCCATCGAGCCTGCACCGACACATATCCCACCCGATCCCCGTAACCCCATAGAGCTTTTAACTTTGTCTTTTTACCATTTCTCCTTGTTTTGGCCCCATTTTCTCTTGCACTGTTATTTTTAAACATTCTGTCCCTTCCTGTCACACTCTGGTTATTACTTCCCCCATAAAGTTGAATTATTATTATTATTATTATCTCTATCCTGCTCTATTGCTTTCGCATTTCTCATTGACTTTTTAAATTCCCTCTCACCTGGATCCTCCCCCACTATTTAGTTTAAAGTCCTCTCTACAGCCCTAGTTATTCGATTTGCCAGGACTCTAGCCCCAGCATGGTTCAAGTGAAGCCCGTCCAAACGGAACAGCTCCCTCTTATCCCAGTACTGGTGCCGATGCCCCACAAATCAAAACCCATTTCTCCCACACCAGTCTTTGAGCCACTCGTTCATTTCTCTGATCTTATTTACCCTATGCAAATTTGCTCGTGGCTCAGGTAGTAATCCAGAGATTATTACCTTTGTGGTTATGCTTTTTAATTTAGCCCCTAGCTGCTCATACTCTCTCAGCAGAACCTCTTTCTTTGTCCTACCTAGAAACATGTTTCTCACTGACCCCAATGAGGGAAGAGACTCGGAATGAATTTAGCTTTCATATCCATTTCTCATTTGCATTCTTCAGATGTGACAAGGATTCTGCAGTATTATGGATTGGCTTTTCACTTTAAAACTATGTTCACTTCTTCCTCATACATTCAACCTCCACGTACAAATCAGAACTGCCATGATCCCACCTATAGCACTGTCCCTTTAAGGAAGTTTGTGTCCCTGGAGTCAGACAATCATCTTCCCTCAGGTGTGAGGCACTCCTTCGTTCTTTTCTCTTTAGGTTACATACATGTTCAGCCCCTTCCTCCGACAGAGACCAATCGGTCACTGTCTGTTGGTTTTGCTTTTGCTAGTTTCTGACATTAGTATGGAGTTGGAAACATTTAGAGAGCTTGGAATTCTGACTTTGAGTGAAGCCTGAGAACAGGTTTTCCAAGTTCACCTGAAGTGTTCAGGGATCGAACCAACCTCAGGCCCATTCCACTGCCTGGGTTCAGGATTTACATTGAGAGCTGTGGATCCTTCCCTGCAGCAGACTCCCATGGCCCATATTGCCGATACCTTCCATCACTGCACAATGCGTGAAGCCTGCTCCAGGTTCAGCTCACAGGCAGTGTGATGGACTCAGTCGCTGTGGGGCAATCCTGACTTCCAGAATGTCAAATCTCAGCTGGTCCTGGCCCAGGGAGACCTCAGTATCCAGTTTTGTGATCCATCACCCACCCAGCCAGGTAGAGGCCTGGAACCCAGGCCTCATCCTCTATTACTGTCAGTCCAGAATCAGGTTGACCTGCTGGCTTGGCCACTGGTCTATAGCCTGTCATCAGTCAGTAATGCTGCAGAGGTGAACTGAGCATCTTGGTCCCCACCTGGTGGTATCTTTAGAGCAATTGGCTGTAGAAAAAGTTTAACTCATGACAGAAAAACCCAGGCTTTTACTCCCGCTATTTATTATCCCCAAGAATGTGGGAGATTTTTAACCAACCATGGGCCTCAGCCTCTGAACAGCTGCCTCTTGTAGCCATCATCCTGTAGTAAAAGTTGGACAAATGGCCTTTAGATGAAAAGGCACTTAAAGAGTCAATGTTGATCTGATCATTAAATTGCTTCCTGTATTTATATACACACTGTATTGTCCACAGATCCAGGTGCCCGGCCATTACTGAAGTACATATCTCTCTCTCTCAGATCTGGGATCACCATGGCAGGTATGTATAATCACCTGGGCATAAAGCCGGGGTTTCAGTAATGATAACAATGATAATCCATAGATAATACAACAAATACTGATCCCTGACTGTGGCTTTGATTGCCCTGTGTCACTGTGTGTTTCTGACTCTGATTACAGCTGGAATATCTCGCCTGTACAGACTGTCTGTGTCATTGTGTAACAGAGACTGATGACAACCCACTGAACCTATTATTCATGTTCCGTTTGTATCTCTATTATAAAATTCACACCTGCAACACAGACTGTCTGACTAGTCTCACTCTTCATCCTGTTTCAGGTAAAGGAACACAAACTGTCAACACAGAATCCATCTTCAGCTACATGCTACTTGGTAAGTGCTGAGTGTCCATATCTATCGCCTCTAGGGAGGCCATGTTATGCACTCCATACAATTCATGTAAACTTCACATATCCTTTCCCTCACCATAAAAATGAATGAAGATTATAATACAAACAACAAACTAGGTGTTTCTTTTCAACCTAGGCAGATCTTCCAGAGTTGTCCTACTCACCTTCTGCCCTGGTGGTTATATATCGCTAAACCATCTGGGTTTAATAGCGTGTCATTGTTGTAGTTGGTGAAATGTCCATGATCGTGCTACTATTTGTTGCAGGAGCCCAGCCTTTGTTTACAGTGCTGGTTATCAAACCCGCCGCCTGGCCACACCATCTGCTGAAGATACTCCGCAAGTTAGACCTGGAGCATTTCTGTGTTGTTGGGATGCAACTCGTCAGCCTGGACACAGAAAAAGCCTCACTCCTGACTCCACACAGCATTCAGCAGGTGCATACAGTGAAAGAATTTGCTCTCATACTAAAGTGTCCTAATTGACATACCCCTGGGTTTGGCTAATAGCAAGTGCAAGTATGTGGTTACAGAATGCTTAACCTGTCGGGCAACACTCTCTATAGCAGCAATGGTTCCAGCTCTTCCAATGGAGATGTGCACTGTAGTCTCACACTCAATCCTTACCCACTCCCTCCAAACGGCACAGCTAGTCAGGCAGGCAGGTTGGTTTATAGCCTGAGCCTTGCCCTGGTACAGTATCTATTGATCCACCTACCAAAGACAGGATGATGACATGGTGGCACGCGATATATTCCAGGTGGTGTGTGACTTGGGGGAGAACCTCCTTGTCTTTATAGTCAGTGCCTCAATGTGTAAAACCCAGAATCCCATTTTCCTTTTTCATGCACACCCACCTTTAAGGATCTCTGTACCTGCTCCCCTGGATCTTCCTGTTCCTCCACTCTGTTCAAGATTTTGCCATTTGTGGTATATAGCCTTTCCCAAATGCTCAGCCACCTAACTGCCCACTCTGTACCTGTCCACTGTCCTCTTGCAATCTCTGGCATTCTCCTCACGGTTTGCCCTTTCCTACGCTCCCGATTTGGTATCATCAGCAAACTTTACTATCACTCCTTCTGTGCCTTTCCTGGCATCTCCCTTTCCCTTTTTTGGGGAGAACTATTGCTATTTGCTACCATACCCAGAATTCTGCTGTGTTTGGTGCCTTGGATTCCCTTTCTGACCTTTTCACACAATTTCCTCCTGCTAACCACTAACAAATGTGCCTCAGATTTATCACTGTTAGTAAAAAAAAAGATCATTTTGCATTTCCTATTTTCTTCTGTTGAGGGATGAATGTTGGCCAAGACACTGCTCTTCAAATATGTCATGAAATCTTTTGCATCCACTTGGGCAGACGGGGCCTCGGTTTAACGTTTCATTCGAAAGATGATACCTCTGACAGTGCAGCATTCCCCAGATATTGACTCAAGTACTAGAGTGGAAATTGACCCAAAACCTACCTCAGAAGCAAGATTGCTACTAATTGAGCCAAGTTGATAGTTTAGAGAAAACTATGGAGTAAATCGTATGAGCAAGAAGCTATTTAATATATTACGTGTTGGGTGGGATTAACCATTTCCATGTTGGGGCCATAAAATAGCAAAGCAGAATGGTGCATTTCACCATTGGTGTTCTATGACTCAACACTGTCACCTGCTGGTCAGTGCACTCCTGACTGCACTATCTGAACTGTATTTCCAGGACCCAGAACTGGTGAAATGCAGCATTGAATCCCTGACCTCGAGTCCTTCTGTCATTTTGTGTGTTCAACGAGATAATTCTGTGAAAAAGCTGCTTGACTTGCTTGGCCCTGAAGATCCCCAGGAGGCCAGAGGCCTGGACCAGTTCCTATGGAGAGGTCACTGTGGGACAGACCTAGTCCATAACGGCTTGTATGGTAAGTCATCTAACACATTAACACTAGGCACTGTGGCAGGTTTAATGCTATGTATCTATTTTACCAAACGTACGTAGGATGAATAAACTGTGGATCCTGTTTCGCTGCTGTTTAAGAAGCATTTAGGTCATCAGTGACTGCTCCAGCATACAGCTCTATTCACACAGCCGAATACTGGGCCACCACATTAAAACTTCAAGGGTTAATCAGCTGACTAGTAGGTGTTATGGTCCTTTAGACAATTTCACAGTTACGTTGGGATCATGTCCCTCACACAATAGAAATGGGGAGCCCTCCCCACTCGCCCCACAAATTCTGCCAGGGTCAGTGCTTGAGGGCACGAACCAGCCAGTGGTAGAAGTTGGCAGCAGCAGGTGTGACAGGTGGGAGCTGCTCACCTAATGATGGGAAATCCTTTCGAGGTGCTCCCTAGAGGCAGGGCAGGAGTTGACATCCAAATTAGGGCTGAATTTAATGTATTATAGTTAGTGCAAACTTACTGGGGCATTATTAAAGCTAACAAGGAAACATTGGACTACACTTGCACTTGTTGATGAGTGCCATTTCTCTGTGTCTGATCTTCTCCTTTACAGGTTCCTCGTCCTTTGCGACTGCGATCCGAGATGTGAAGACATTTTTCCCGGAAGGACTTTGCTGTGAAGAGTCACAAATGATGCAGGATGAGCAGGTAAAACTGGATACTTGTTCTGAAGAAACATGCTCACAGATGCCCCATTATTTTGTAAAGATGTCTATATATGCAGAGTGAGATCCCTGTGTCAAGCCCACTGTAACTCAGTGACACTTCATGCTGTAGAAGATGGGTAAGTGACCAAGGCACAGTAGGGCTGAAATCCATCTGTTTTTCCAAGGCAAATGGAGTAAGCACAGGGAGTCCCTAAGTTGGGAGATCCCATGCTCCGGCCCACATTTAGAACCTAGAGTGGCATCAGGGAAGATGCACCTGATCTCACCAGATGTACATTAGCCCACCTGCAGGTCCAGGCTGGGATCGGTACCCCAACCCCCAAACATGAGGGGGAAATACTTTTGTAATATTGCAAGCAGCCGCCGACACTGGGGGCAGGTTCACGCTTTCTGCGGGAGGGAGACCAGCACCTGTCCCCCTCCCTCGGCTTGGTAAACTCCCACTGGTGTTTCCAGTGTCTTCAGTGAGGTCGACGGTGGGCGGAGTCCCACCATAACTGCTGGGGCCACAACCGCACAGGATTTGCCTGGCCCATTTTAATATCTTTACCAGATCTGTAAAATGCCTCTGAGTGCAATAAAACCTCAGGGGAGAGCTGGTATCATACAGTGTGCCTTATCAACAAACTTTAATGAGCCTCACCTCCATAAACACAGAGCCTGCCCTAAATCAACATGTTACTTTAATCTGAAAGATAGCGATGTGTAGGATAGTGATTAGCTTGTCACTGTTTGGTGCTAATATCGCCTTTCTCTCTGGATGAAAGTTCCTCGAAGCCCAGGCACACTCCAGACGTAGGCCTGCCCACTACCTGGGCCTCGTGTCTGACCATCGAATGAAATGGGGGTGCAGCAGCTCTCCTGTTCCACTCATCGTGACCTGGCAGCTGCTGCAACACCTCAAGACTTCTTACAGACCTCTGAAGCACCAATGGTCAGTTGACAGCTAAATGAGGCGGGAGGTCACGAACGCACTACCTCATCTCATCGACATGGGATCAATGGGCAAGCACCTCAACCGTGAAAGTACCAGGACATCCTGGGACCCCGGGTAAGAGCACTGGGAAAGTACCAGGACATCCTGGTACTTCCGGGTAAGAGCACTGGGAAAGTACCAGGACATCCTGGGACCCCTGAGTAAGAGCACTGGGAAAGGACCAGGATATCCTGAGACCCCGGTTAAGAGCACTGAGAAAGTACCAGGACATCCTGGGACCCCTGAGTAAGAGCACTGGGAAAGGACCAGGATATCCTGGGACCCCCGGGTAAGAGCACTGGGAAAGTAACAGGACATCCAGGGACCCCCGGGTAAGAGCACTGGGAAAGTACCAGGACATCCTGAGACCCCGGGTAAGAACACTGGGAAAGCACCAGGACATCCTGGGACCCCGGGTAAGAACGCTGGGAAAGTACCAGGACATCCTGGGACCCTGGGTAAGAGTAATGGGAAAGGACCAGGATATCCTGGGACCCCGGGTAAGAACAATGGGAAATACCAGGACATCCCTACACCCTGGGTAAGCACTGGAAAAGTACCAGAACATCCTGGGACCCCGGGTAAGAGCACTGGGAAAGCACCAGGACATCCTGGGACCCCTGGGTAAGAGCACTGGGAAAGTACCAGGACATCCTGGGACCCCCGTGTAAGAACACTGGGAAAGTACCAGGACATCCTGTGATCCCTGGTAAGAGCACTGGGAAAGTACCAGGACATCCTGGGACCCCCGGATAAGAACACTGGGAAAGTACCAGGACATCCTGGGACCCCCGGGTAAGAACACTGGGAAAGTACCAGGACATCCTGGGACCCCCGGATAAGAACACTGGGAAAGTACCAGGACATCCTGGGACCCCCGGGTAAGAACACTGGGAAAGTACCAGGACATCCTGGGACCCCCGGATAAGAACACTGGGAAAGTACCAGGACATCCTGGGACCCTGGATAAGAACACTGGGAAAGTACCAGGACATCGTGGGACCCCCGGGTAAGAGCACTGGGAAAGTACCAGGACATCCTGGGACCTCGGGTAAGAGCGCTGGGAAAGTACCAGGACACCCTGGGACCTCCGGGTAAGAGCACTGGGAAAGTACCAGGACATCCTGGGACCCCTGGGTAAGAGCACCGGGGAAGTACCAGGATATCTGGGGACCCCCCGGGTAAGAACACTGGGAAAGTGCCAGGACATCCTAGGACCCTGGATAAGAGCACTGGGAAAGCACCAGGACATCCTGGAACCCCTGGGTAAGAACACTGGGAAAGTACCAGGACATCCTGGGTAAAAGCAGGACAAATCCGACCCGGCCAATTAGCGTCCCATCAGTCTACTCTCAATCATCGGCAAAGTGATGGAAGGTGTCGTCGACAGTACTATCAAGCGGCACTTACTCAGCAATAACCTGCTAACTGACGCCCAGTTTGGGTTCCGCCAGGGCCACTCAGCTCCTGACCTCATTACAGCCTTGGTCCAAACATGGACAAAAGAACTGAACTCAAGAGGTGAGGTGAGAGTGACTGCCCTTGACATCAAGGCAGCATTTGATCGAGTGTGGCATCAAGGAGCCCTAGCAAAACTGAAGTCAATGGGAATCAAGGGGAAAACTCTCCATTGGTTGGAATCATACCTAGCACAAAGGAAGTTGGCTGTGGTTGTTGGAGGTCATTCATCTCAATCACATGACATCACTGCAGGAGTTCCTCAGGGCAGTGTCCTAGGCCCAACCGTCTTCAGCTGTTTCATCAATGACCTTCCCTCCATCATAAGGTCAGAAGTGGGGATGTTCGCTGATGATTGCACACTGTTCAGCACCATTCGAGACTCGTCAGATACTGACGCAGTCCGTGTCCATATGCAGCAAGACCTGGACAACATTCAGACTTGGGCTGACAAGTGGCAAGTAACATTCGCACCACACAAGTGCCAGGCAATGACCATCTCCAACAAGCGAGACTCTAACCATCTCCCTTTGACATTCAATGGCATTACCATCGCTGAATCCCCCACTATCAACATCCTGGGGGTTACCATTGATCAGAAACTGAACTGGACCAGCCATATAAATACTGTGGCTACAAGAGCAGGCCAGAGACTGGGAATTCTGCGGCGAGTGTCTCACCTCCTGACTCCCCAAAGCCTTTCCAGCATCGACAAGGCACAAGTCAGGAGTGTGATGAAATACTCTCCACTTGCCTGGATGAGTGCAGCTCCAACAACACTCAAGAAGCTCGACACCATTCAGGATAAAGCAGCCCGCTTGATTGGCACTCCATCCACCACCTTCAACATTCACTCCCTCCACCACCGGCGCACTGTGGCTGCAGCGTGTACCATCTACAAGATGCACTGCAGCAACTCGCCAAAGCTCCTTCAACAGCACCTTCCAAAGCCGCGACCTCTACCACTTAGAAGGACAAGGGCAGCAGACGCATGGGAACATCACCACCTACAAGTTCCCCTCCAAGCCACACATCATCCTGACTTGGACCTGTATCGCCGTTCCTTCACTGTCGCTGGGCCAAAACCCTGGAACTCCCTTACTAACAGCATTGTGGGTGTACCTACACCATATGGACTGCAGCGATTCAAGAAGGCGGCTCACCACCATCTTCTCAAGGGCAATTAGGGATGGGCATTAAATGCAGGCCTAGCCAGCGACGCCCACATCCCATCAATGAATGAAATTTTTTTTTTTTTAAATCCTGGGACCTCCGGGTAAGAGCACTGGGAAAGTACCAGGACATCCTCGGACCCCGGATAAGAGCACTGGGAAAGCACCAGGACATCCTGGGACCCCTGGGTAAGGACGCTGGGAAAGTACCAGGACCTCCTGGGACCCCCGGGTAAGAACACTGGGAAAGTACCAGGGCATCCTGGCACCCCGGGTAAGAGCACTGGGAAAGCACCAGGACATCCTGGGACCCCTGGGTAAGAGCACTTGGAAAGTACCAGGACATCCTGGGACCCCTGTGTAAGAACATTAGGAAAGTACCAGGACATCCTGGGACCCCGGGTAAGAACACTGGGAAAGTACCAGGACATCCTGGGACCCTGATTAAGAACACTGGGAAAGTACCAGGACATCCTGGGACCCTGATTAAGAACACTGGGAAAGTACCAGGACATCCTGGGACCACGGGTAAGAACACTGGGAAAGTACCAGGACATCCTGGGACCCCGGGTAAGGACCCTGGGAAAGTACCAGGACATCCTGGGACCCCGGGTAAGAGCACTGGGAAAGTAGCAGGACATCCTGGGACCCCTGGGTAAGAGCACTGGGAAAGTACCAGGACATCCTGGGACCCCCCGGGTTAGAACACTGGGAAAGTACCAGGACATCCTGGGACCCCTGGGTAAGAGCACTGGGAAAGTACCAGGACATCCTGGGAGCCCTGGGTAAGAGCACTGGGAAAGTACCAGGACATCCTGGGAATCCTGGGTAAGAGCACTGGGAAAGTACCAGGACATCCTGGGACCCCGGGTAAGAACACTGGTAAAGTACCAGGACATCCTGGGACCCCGGGTAAGAACACTGGTAAAGTACCAGGACATCCTGGGCCCCCGGGTAAGAACACTGGGAAAGTACCAGGACATCCTGGGACCCTGATTAAGAACACTGGGAAAGTACCAGGACATCCT
Source organism: Somniosus microcephalus (assembly GCF_052327205.1). Taxonomy (NCBI): domain Eukaryota; kingdom Metazoa; phylum Chordata; class Chondrichthyes; order Squaliformes; family Somniosidae; genus Somniosus; species Somniosus microcephalus. The sequence goes on along the minus strand of NC_140997.1, from coordinate 87,228,432 downwards.
GGGACCACGGGTAAGAACACTGGGAAAGTACCAGGACATCCTGGGACCCCGGGTAAGGACCCTGGGAAAGTACCAGGACATCCTGGGACCCCGGGTAAGAGCACTGGGAAAGTAGCAGGACATCCTGGGACCCCTGGGTAAGAGCACTGGGAAAGTACCAGGACATCCTGGGACCCCCCGGGTTAGAACACTGGGAAAGTACCAGGACATCCTGGGACCCCTGGGTAAGAGCACTGGGAAAGTACCAGGACATCCTGGGAGCCCTGGGTAAGAGCACTGGGAAAGTACCAGGACATCCTGGGACCCCCGGGTAAGAACACTGGTAAAGTACCAGGACATCCTGGGCCCCCGGGTAAGAACACTGGGAAAGTACCAGGACATCCTGGGACCCCCGGGTAACAGCACTGGGAAAGTAGCAGGACATCCTGGGACCCCCGTGCAAGAACACTGGGAAAGTACCAGGACATCCTGGGACTCCCAGGTAAGGACACTGGGAAAGTACCAGGACATCCTGGGACCCCCGGGTATAAACACTGGGAAAGTGCCAGGACATCCTGGTACCCTGGGCAAGAACACTGGGAAAGTACCAGGACATCCTGGGACCCCGGGTAAGAGCACTGGGAAAGTACCAGGACATCCTGGGACCCCCGGGTAAGAACACTGGGACAGTACCAGGACATCCTGGGACCCCTGGGGAAGAACACTGGGAATGTACCAAGACATCCTGGGACACCCAGGTAAGAACACTGGGAAAGTACCAGGACATCCTGGGACCCCCGGGTAAGAACACTGGGAAAGTACCAGGACATCTTGGGACATCCAGGTAAGAGCACTGGGAAAGTACCAGGACATCCTGGGACCCCGGGTAAGAGCACTGGGAAATTACCATGACATCCTGGAACCCAGGGTAAGAACACTGGGAAAGTACCAGGACATCCTGGGACCCCTGGGTAAGAGCACTGGGAAAGTACCATGACATCCTGGAACCCAGGGTAAGAACACTGGGAAAGTACGAGGACATCCTGGGACCCCGGGTAAGAGCAGTGGGAAAGCAGGAGGATATCCTGGGACCCCGGGTAAGTACACTGGGAAAGTACCAGAACATCCTGGCACCTCCGGGTAAGAACACTGGGAAAGCACCAGGACATCCTGGGACCCAGGGTAAGAACCCTCGGAAAGTACCAGAACATCCTGGGACCCTGTGTAAGAGCACTGGGAAAGTACCAGGACATCCTGGGACCCCGGGTAAGAACACTGGGGAAGGGCCAGGACATCCTGGGACCCCCGGGTATAAACACTGGGAAAGTACCAGGACATCCTAGGACCCCCTGGTAAGAGCACTGGGAAAGCACCAGGTCATCCTGGGACCCCGGTTAAGAGCACTGGGAAAGCACCAGGTCATCCTGGGACCTGTGGTTAAGAGCACTGGGAAAGTACCAGGACATCCTGGGACCCCGGGTAAGAACACTGGGAAAGTACCAGGACATCCTGGGACCCCCGTGTAAGAACACTGGGAACATACCAGGACATCCTGGGACCCCGGGTTAGAACACTGGGAAAGTACCAGGACATCCTGGGACCCCCGGGTAAGAACACTGGGAAAGTACCAGGACATCCTGGGACCCCCAGGTAAGAACACTGGGAAAGTACCAGGACATCCTGGGACCCCCGGGTAAGAGCACTGGGAAAGCACCAGGACATCCTGGGACCCCCCGGGAAAGAGCACTGGGAAAGCACCAGGACATCCTGGAACCCAGGGTAAGAACACTGGGAACGTACCAGGACATCCTGGCACCTCCGGGCAAGAACACTGGGAAAGTACCAGGACCTCCTGGGACCCTTGGTAAGAGCACTGGGAAAGTACCAGGACATCCTCGCACCTCCGGGTAAGAACACTGGGAAAGTACCAGGACATCCTGGGACCCCGGGTAAGGACCCTGGGAAAGTACCAGGACATCCTGGGACCCCGGGTAAGAGCACTGGGAAAGTAGCAGGACATCCTGGGACCCCTGGGTAAGAGCACTGGGAAAGTACCAGGACATCCTGGGACCCCCCGGGTTAGAACACTGGGAAAGTACCAGGACATCCTGGGACCCCTGGGTAAGAGCACTGGGAAAGTACCAGGACATCCTGGGAGCCCTGGGTAAGAGCACTGGGAAAGTACCAGGATATCCTGGGAATCCTGGGTAAGAGCACTGGGAAAGTACCAGGACATCCTGGGACCCCCGGGTAAGAACACTGGGAAAGTACCAGGACATCCTGGGACCCCGGGTAAGAACACTGGTAAAGTACCAGGACATCCTGGGCCCCCGGGTAAGAACACTGGGAAAGTACCAGGACATCCTGGGACCCCTGGGTAACAGCACTGGGAAAGTAGCAGGACATCCTGGGACCCCCGTGCAAGAACACTGGGAAAGTACCAGGACATCCTGGGACTCCCAGGTAAGGACACTGGGAAAGTACCAGGACATCCTGGGACCCCCGGGTATAAACACTGGGAAAGTGCCAGGACATCCTGGTACCCTGGGCAAGAACACTGGGAAAGTACCAGGACATCCTGGGACCCCGGGTAAGAGCACTGGGAAAGTACCAGGACATCCTGGGACCCCCGGGTAAGAACACTGGGACAGTACCAGGACATCCTGGGACCCCTGGGGAAGAACACTGGGAATGTACCAAGACATCCTGGGACACCCAGGTAAGAACACTGGGAAAGTACCAGGACATCCTGGGACCCCCGGGTAAGAACACTGGGAAAGTCCCAGGACATCTTGGGACATCCAGGTAAGAGCACTGGGAAAGTACCAGGACATCCTGGGACCCCGGGTAAGAGCACTGGGAAAGTACCAGGACATCCTGGAACCCAGGGTAAGAACACTGGGAAAGTACCAGGACATCCTGGGACCCCTGGGTAAGAGCACTGGGAAAGTACCATGACATCCTGGAACCCAGGGTAAGAACACTGGGAAAGTACGAGGACATCCTGGGACCCCGGGTAAGAGCAGTGGGAAAGCAGGAGGATATCCTGGGACCCCGGGTAAGTACACTGGGAAAGTACCAGAACATCCTGGCACCTCCGGGTAAGAACACTGGGAAAGTAGCAGGATATCCTGGGACCCTGTGTAAGAACACTGGGAAAGCACCAGGACATCCTGGGACCCAGGGTAAGAACCCTCGGAAAGTACCAGAACATCCTGGGACCCTGTGTAAGAGCACTGGGAAAGTACCAGGACATCCTGGGACCCCGGGTAAGAACACTGGGGAAGGGCCAGGACATCCTGGGACCCCCGGGTATAAACACTGGGAAAGTACCAGGACATCCTAGGACCCCCTGGTAAGAACACTGGGAAAGCACCAGGTCATCCTGGGACCTGTGGTTAAGAGCACTGGGAAAGTACCAGGACATCCTGGGACCCCGGGTAAGAACACTGGGAAAGTACCAGGACATCCTGGAACCCCCAGGTAAGAACACTGGGAAAGTACCAGGACATCCTGGGACCCCCGGGTAAGAACACTGGGAAAGTACCAGGACATCCTGGGACCCCCGGGTAAGAGCACTGGGAAAGTAGCAGGACACCTGGAACCCAGGGTAAGAACACTGGGAAAGTACCAGGACATCCTGGGACCCCCGGGTAAGAGCACTGGGAAAGCACCAGGACATCCTGGGACCCCCCGGGAAAGAGCACTGGGAAAGCACCAGGACATCCTGGAACCCAGGGTAAGAACACTGGGAACGTACCAGGACATCCTGGCACCTCCGGGCAAGAACACTGGGAAAGTACCAGGACCTCCTGGGACCCTTGGTAAGAGCACTGGGAAAGTACCAGGACATCCTGGCACCTCCGGGTAAGAACACTGGGAAAGTACCAGGACATCCTGGGAACCTGGGTAAGAGCACTGGGAAAGCACCAGGACATCCTGGGACCCCGGGTAAGAACACTTGGAAAGTACCAGGACATCCTGGGGCCCCTGGTAAAAACACTGGGAAATTACCAGGACATCCTGGGACCCCCGGGTAAGAGCACTGGGAAAGTACCAGGACATCCTGGGACCCCCAGATAAGAACACTGGGAGAGTACCAGGACATCCTGGGACCCCGGGTAAGAACCCTGGAAATGTACCAGGACATCCTGGGACCCCGGGTAAGAACACTGGGAAAGTACCAGGACATCCTGGGACACCTGGGTATAAACACTGGGAAAGTGCCAGGACATCCTGTGACCCCCAGGTAAGAACACTGGGAAAGTACCAGGACACCCTGGGACCCCCGGGTAAGAACACTGGGAAAGTACCAGGACATCCTGGGGCGCTGGGTAAGAATACTGCGAGAGAACCAGGACATCCTGGGACCTGCGGATAAGAGCACTGGGAAAGTACCAGGACATCCTGGAACCCCCGGGTAAGAGCACTGGGAAATTACGAGGACATCCTGGGATCCCGGGTAGGAATAGTGGGAAAGCACCAGGACAACCTGGGACCCCCGGGTAAGTGCACTGGGAAAGCACCAGGTCATCCTGGGACCCCGAGTAAGAACACTCGGAAAGTACCAGGACACCCTGGGACCCCTGGGTAAGAACACTGGGAAAGTACCAGGACATCCTGGTATCCCGGGTAAGTACACTGGGAAAGCACCAGGACATCCTGGGACCTCCGGGTAAGAATACTGCGAAAGAACCAGGACATCCTGGGACCCGCGGTTAAGAGCTCTGGGAAAGTGCCAGGACATCCTGGAACCCCCCGGGTAAGAACACAGGGAAAGTACCAGGACATCCTGGGACCCTGGGTAAGAACACTGGGAAGGTACCAGGACACACTGGGACCCTGGGTAAGAACACTGGGAAAGTACCAGGACATCCTGGGACCCCCGGGTAAGAACACTGGGAAAGTACCAGGACATCCTGGGACCCCGGGTAAAAGCACTGGGAAAGTACCAGGACTTCCTGGGACCCCCGGATAAGAGCACTGGGAAAGTAGCAGGACTTCCTGGGGCCCCCGGGTAAGAACACTGGGAATGTACCAGGACATTTTGGAACCCCCGGGCAAGAGCACTGGGAAAGTAGTAGGACATCCTGGGACCACCGGGTAAGAGCACTGGGAAATTACCAGGATTACCTGGGACCCCCGGGTAAGAACACTGAGAAAATACCAGGACATCCTGGGACCCCAGGTAAGAGCACTGGGAAAGTACCACGACACCCTGGGACCCCAGGTAAGAGCACTGGGAAAGTACCAGGACTTGCTGGGAACCCGGGTAAGAATAGTGGGAAAGTAGCAGGACAACCTGGGACCCCCGGGTAAGAGCACTGGGTAAACACCAGGACATCCTGGCACCTCCGGGTAAGAACACTGGGAAACTACCAGGACATCCAGGGACCCCGGGTAAGAGCAGTGGGAAAGCACCAGGATATCCTGGGACACCGGGTAAGAACACTGGGAAAGTAGCAGGATATCCTGGCACCTCCGGGTAAGAACACTGGGAAAACACCAGGATATCCTTGGACCCCCGGGTATAAACACTGGGAAAGTACGAGGACATCCTGGCACCTCCGGGTAAGAGCACTGGGAAAGCACCAGGACATCCTGGGACCCCGGTTAAGAACACTGGGAATGCACCAGGACATTGAGGGACCCTGGGCAAGAACACTGGGAAAGTACCAGGACATCCTGGGACCCCCGGGTAAGAACACTGGGACAGTACCAGGACATCCTGGGACCCCTGGGTAAGAACACTGGGAAAGTACCAGGACATCCTGGGACACCCGGGTAAGAACACTGGGAAAGTACCAGGACATCCTGGGACACCCGGGTAAGAACACTGGGAAAGTACCAGGACATCCTGGGACACTCGGGTAAGAACACTGGGGAAGTACCAGGACATCCTGGGACCCCCGGGTAAGAAAACTAGGAAAGAACCAGGACATCCTGGGACACCCGGGTAAGAGCACTGGGAAAGTACCAGGACATCCTGGAACCCAGGGCAAGAACACTGGGAAAGTACCAGGACATTCTGGGACCCCGGGTAAGAGCAGTGGGAAAGCAGCAGGATATCCTGGGACACCGGGCAAGTACACTGGGAAAGTACCAGAACATCCTGGCACCTCCGGGTAAGAACACTGGGAAAGTAGCAGGACATCCTGGGACCCTGGGTAAGAACACTAGGAAAGTACGAGGCATCCTGGGACCCCCGGGTAAGAACCCTCGGAAAGTACCAGGACATCCTGGGGCGCTGGGTAAGAATACTGCGAGAGAACCAGGACATCCTGGGACCTGCGGATAAGAGCACTGGGAAAGTACCAGGACATCCTGGAACCCCCGGGTAAGAGCACTGGGAAATTACGAGGACATCCTGGGATCCCGGGTAGGAATAGTGGGAAAGCACCAGGACAACCTGGGACCCCCGGGTAAGTGCACTGGGAAAGCACCAGGACATCCTGGTATCCCGGGTAAGTACACTGGGAAAGCACCAGGACATCCTGGGACCTCCGGGTAAGAATACTGCGAAAGAACCAGGACATCCTGGGACCCGCGGTTAAGAGCTCTGGGAAAGTGCCAGGACATCCTGGAACCCCCCGGGTAAGAACACAGGGAAAGTACCAGGACATCCTGGGACCCTGGGTAAGAACACTGGGAAGGTACCAGGACATACTGGGACCCTGGGTAAGAACACTGGGAAAGTACCAGGACATCCTGGGACCCCCGGGTAAGAACACTGGGAAAGTACCAGGACATCCTGGGACCCCGGGTAAAAGCACTGGGAAAGTACCAGGACTTCCTGGGACCCCCGGATAAGAGCACTGGGAAAGTAGCAGGACTTCCTGGGGCCCCCGGGTAAGAACACTGGGAATGTACCAGGACATTTTGGAACCCCCGGGCAAGAGCACTGGGAAAGTAGCAGGACATCCTGGGACCACCGGGTAAGAGCACTGGGAAATTACCAGGATTACCTGGGACCCCCGGGTAAGAACACTGAGAAAATACCAGGACATCCTGGGACCCCAGGTAAGAGCACTGGGAAAGTACCACGACACCCTGGGACCCCAGGTAAGAGCACTGGGAAAGTACCAGGACTTGCTGGGACCCCGGGTAAGAATAGTGGGAAAGTAGCAGGACAACCTGGGACCCCCGGGTAAGAGCACTGGGTAAACACCAGGACATCCTGGCACCTCCGGGTAAGAACACTGGGAAACTACCAGGACATCCAGGGACCCCGGGTAAGAGCAGTGGGAAAGCACCAGGATATCCTGGGACACCGGGTAAGAACACTGGGAAAGTAGCAGGATATCCTGGCACCTCCGGGTAAGAACACTGGGAAAACACCAGGATATCCTTGGACCCCCGGGTATAAACACTGGGAAAGTACGAGGACATCCTGGCACCTCCGGGTAAGAGCACTGGGAAAGCACCAGGACATCCTGGGACCCCGGTTAAGAACACTGGGAATGCACCAGGACATTGAGGGACCCTGGGCAAGAACACTGGGAAAGTACCAGGACATCCTGGGACCCCCGGGTAAGAACACTGGGACAGTACCAGGACATCCTGGGACCCCTGGGTAAGAACACTGGGAAAGTACCAGGACATCCTGGGACACCCGGGTAAGAACACTGGGAAAGTACCAGGACATCCTGGGACACCCGGGTAAGAACACTGGGAAAGTACCAGGACATCCTGGGACACTCGGGTAAGAACACTGGGGAAGTACCAGGACATCCTGGGACCCCCGGGTAAGAAAACTAGGAAAGAACCAGGACATCCTGGGACACCCGGGTAAGAGCACTGGGAAAGTACCAGGACATCCTGGAACCCAGGGCAAGAACACTGGGAAAGTACCAGGACATTCTGGGACCCCGGGTAAGAGCAGTGGGAAAGCAGCAGGATATCCTGGGACACCGGGCAAGTACACTGGGAAAGTACCAGAACATCCTGGCACCTCCGGGTAAGAACACTGGGAAAGTAGCAGGACATCCTGGGACCCTGGGTAAGAACACTAGGAAAGTACGAGGCATCCTGGGACCCCCGGGTAAGAACCCTCGGAAAGTACCAGAACATCCTGGGACCCTGGGTAAGAGCACTGGGAAAGTACCAGGACATCCTAGGACCCCCGGGAAAGAACACTGGGAAAGTACCAGTACATCTTGGGACATCCAGGTAAGAGCACTGGGAAAGTACCAGGACATCCTGGGAACCCGGGTAAGAGCACTGGGAAAGTACCAGGACATCCTGGAACCCAGGGTAAGAACACTGGGAAAGTACCAGGACATCCTGGGCCCCCAGGTAAGAACACTGGGAAAGTACGAGGACATCCTGGGACCCCCGGGTAAGAGCACTGGGAAAGTACCAGGACATCCTGGAACCCAGGGTAAGAACACTGGGAAAGTACCAGGACATCCTGGGACCCCGGGTAAGAGCAGTGGGAAAGCAGCAGGATATCCTGGGACCCCGGGTAAGTACACTGGGAAAGCACCAGAACATCCTGGCACCTCCGGGTAAGAACACTGGGAAAGTAGCAGGACATCCTGGGACCCTGGGTAAGAACACTGGGAAAGCACCAGGACATCCTGGGACCCCGGGTAAGAACACTGGGAAAGTACCAGAACATCCTGGGACCCTGGGTAAGAGCACTGGGAAAGCACCAGGTCATCCTGGGAGCCCGGTTAAGAGCACTGGGAAAGCACCAGGTCATCCTGGGACCTGTGGTTAAGAGCACTGGGAAAGTACCAGGACATCCTGGGACCCCGGGTAAGAACACTGGGAAAGTACCAGGACATCCTGGGACCCCCGGGTAAGAACACTGGGAAAGTACCAGGACATCCTGGGACTCCCGGGTAAGAACACTGGGAAAGTACCAGGACATCCTGGGACCCCCGGGTAAGAACACTAGGAAAGTACCAGGACATCCTGGGACCCCCGGGTAAGAGCACTGGGAAAGTAGCAGGACATCCTGGGACCCCCGGGGAAGTGCACTGGGAAAGTAGCAGGACATCCTGGAACCCAGGGTAAGAACACTGGGAAAGTACCAGGACATCCTGGGACCCCCGAGTAAGAGCACTGGGAAAGTACCAGGACATCCTGGGACCCCCGGGTAAGTGCACTGGGAAAGCACCAGGACATCCTGGAACCCAGGGTAAGAACACTGGGAAAGTACCAGGACATCCTGGCACCTCCGGGCAAGAACACTGGGAAAGTACCCCGACATCCTGGGACCCCGGGTAAGAACACTTGGAAAGTACCCGGACATCCTGGGACCCCTGGTAAGAACACTGGGAAATTACCAGGACATCCTGGGACCCCCGGGTAAGAGCACTGGGAAAGTACCAGGACATCCTGGGACCCCCCCGATAAGAACACTGGGAAAGTACCAGGACATCCTGGGACCCCCCCGATAAGAACACTGGGAAAGTACCAGGACATCCTGTGACCCCCAGGTAAGAACACTGGGAAAGTACCAGGACACCCTGGGACCCCGGGTAAGAACAGTGGGAACGTACCAGGACATCCTGGGACCCCTGGGTATAAACACTGGGAAAGTGCCAGGACATCCTGTGACCCCCAGATAAGAACACTGGGAAAGTACCAGGACACCGTGGGACCCCCGGGTAAGAACACTGGGAAAGTACCAGGACATCCTGGGACCCCCGGGTAAGAACACTGGGAACATACCAGGACATCCTGGGACCCCGGGTTAGAACACTGGGAAAGTACCAGGACATCCTGGGACCCCCGGGTAAGAACACTGGGAAAGTACCAGGACATCCTGGGACCCCCAGGTAAGAACACTGGGAAAGTACCAGGACATCCTGGGACCCCCGGGTAAGAACACTTGGAAAGTACCAGGACATCCTGGGACCCCCGGGTAAGAGCACTGGGAAAGTAGCAGGACACCTGGAACCCAGGGTCAGAACACTGGGAAAGTACCAGGACATCCTGGGACCCCCGCGATAAGAACACTGGGAAAGTACCAGGACATCCTGGGACCCCCGCGATAAGAACACTGGGAAAGTACCAGGACATCCTGGGACCCCGGGTAAGAACCCTGGAAAAGTACCAGGACATCCTGGGACCCCGGGTAAGAACACTGGGAAAGTACCAGGACATCCTGGGACACCTGGGTATAAACACTGGGAAAGTGCCAGGACATCCTGTGACCCCCAGGTAAGAACACTGGGAAAGTACCAGGACACCCTGGGACCCCCGGGTAAGAACACTGGGAAAGTACCAGGACATCCTGGGACGCTGGGTAAGAATACTGCGAGAGAACCAGGACATCCTGGGACCTGCGGATAAGAGCACTGGGAAAGTACCAGGACATCCTGGAACCCCCGGGTAAGAGCACTGGGAAATTACGAGGACATCCTGGGATCCCGGGTAGGAATAGTGGGAAAGTACCAGGACAACCTGGGACCCCCGGGTAAGTGCACTGGGAAAGCACCAGGTCATCCTGGGACCCCGAGTAAGAACACTCGCAAAGTACCAGGACACCCTGGGACCCTTGGGTAAGAACACTGGGAAAGTACCAGGACATCCTGGTATCCCGGGTAAGTACACTGGGAAAGCACCAGGACATCCTGGGACCTCCGGGTAAGAATACTGCGAAAGAACCAGGACATCCTGGGACCCGCGGTTAAGAGCACTGGGAAAGTGCCAGGACATCCTGGAACCCCCCGGGTAAGAACACAGGGAAAGTGCCAGGACATCCTGGAACCCCCCGGGTAAGAACACTGGGAAAGTACCAGGACATACTGGGACCCTGGGTAAGAACACTGGGAAAGTACCAGGACATCCTGGGACCCCCGGGTAAGAACACTGGGAAAGTACCAGGACATCCTGGGACCCCAGGTAAAAGCACTGGGAAAGTACCAGGACTTCCTGGGACCCCCAGATAAGAGCACTGGGAAAGTAGCAGGACTTCCTGGGGCCCCCGGGTAAGAACATTGGGAATGTACCAGGACATTTTGGGACCCCCGGGCAAGAGCACTGGGAAAGTAGCAGGACATCCTGGGACCACCGGGTAAGAGCACTGGGAAATTACCAGGATTACCTGGGACCCCCGGGTAAGAACACTGGGAAAATACCAGGACATCCTGGGACCCCAGGTAAGAGCACTGGGAAAGTACCACGACACCCTGGGACCCCAGGTAAGAGCACTGGGAAAGTAGCAGGACTTGCTGGGACCCCGGGTAAGAATAGTGGGAAAGTAGCAGGACATCCTGGGACCCCCGGGTAAGAGCACTGGGTAAACACCAGGACATCGTGGCACCTCCGGGTAAGAACACTGGGAAACTACCAGGACATCCAGGGACCCCGGGTAAGAGCAGTGGGAAAGCACCAGGATATCCTGGGACACCGGGTAAGAACACTGGGAAAGTAGCAGGACATCCTGGCACCTCCGGGTAAGAACACTGGGAAAACACCAGGATATCCTTGGACCCCCGGGTATAAACACTGGGAAAGTACGAGGACATCCTGGCACCTCCGGGTAAGAGCACTGGGAAAGCACCAGGACATCCTGGGACCCCGGTTAAGAACACTGGGAAAGCACCAGGACATTGAGGGACCATGGGCAAGAACACTGGGAAAGTACCAGGACATCCTGGGACCCCCGGGTAAGAACACTGGGACAGTACCAGGACATCCTGGGACCCCTGGGTAAGAACACTGGGAAAGTACCAGGACATCCTGGGACACCCGGGTAAGAACACTGGGAAAGTACCAGGACATCCTGGGACACCCGGGTAAGAACACTGGGAAAGTACCAGGACATCCTGGGACCCCCGGGTAAGAACACTGGGGAAGTACCAGGACATCCTGGGACCCCCGGGTAAGAAAACTAGGAAAGAACCAGGACATCCTGGGACCCCCGGGTAAGAGCACTGGGAAAGTACCAGGACATCCTGGAACCCAGGGTAAGAACACTGGGAAAGTACCAGGACATCCTGGGACCCCGGGTAAGAGCAGTGGGAAAGCAGCAGGATATCCTGGGACACCGGGCAAGTACACTGGGAAAGTACAAGAACATCCTGGCACCTCCGGGTAAGAACACTGGGAAAGTAGCAGGACATCCTGGGACCCTGGGTAAGAACACTAGGAAAGTACGAGGCATCCTGGGACCCCCGGGTAAGAACCCTCGGAAAGTACCAGAACATCCTGGGACCCTGGGTAAGAGCACTGGGAAAGTACCAGGACATCCTAGGACCCCCGGGAAAGAACACTGGGAAAGTACCAGTACATCTTGGGACATCCAGGTAAGAGCACTGGGAAAGTACCAGGACATCCTGGGAACCCGGGTAAGAGCACTGGGAAAGTACCAGGACATCCTGGAACCCAGGGTAAGAACACTGGGAAAGTACCAGGACATCCTGGGCCCCCAGGTAAGAACACTGGGAAAGTACGAGGACATCCTGGGACCCCCGGGTAAGAGCACTGGGAAAGTACCAGGACATCCTGGAACCCAGGGTAAGAACACTGGGAAAGTACCAGGACATCCTGGGACCCCGGGTAAGAGCAGTGGGAAAGCAGCAGGATATCCTGGGACCCCGGGTAAGTACACTGGGAAAGTACCAGAACATCCTGGCACCTCCGGGTAAGAACACTGGGAAAGTAGCAGGACATCCTGGGACCCTGGGTAAGAACACTGGGAAAGCACCAGGACATCCTGGGACCCAGGGTAAGAACCCTCGGAAAGTACCAGAACATCCTGGGACCCTGGGTAAGAGCACTGGGAAAGCACCAGGTCATCCTGGGACCCCGGTTAAGAGCACTGGGAAAGCACCAGGTCATCCTGGGACCTGTGGTTAAGAGCACTGGGAAAGTACCAGGACATCCTGGGACCCCGGGTAAGAACACTGGGAAAGTACCAGGACATCCTGGGACCCCCGGGTAAGAACACTGGGAAAGTACCAGGACATCCTGGGACCCCCGGGTAAGAACACTGGGAAAGTACCAGGACATCCTGGGACCCCCGGGTAAGAACACTAGGAAAGTACCAGGACATCCTGGGACCCCCGGGTAAGAGCACTGGGAAAGTAGCAGCACACCTGGAACCCAGGGTAAGAACACTGGGAAAGTACCAGGACATCCTGGGACCCCCGAGTAAGAGCACTGGGAAAGTACCAGGACATCCTGGGACCCCCGGGTAAGTGCACTGGGAAAGCACCAGGACATCCTGGAACCCAGGGTAAGAACACTGGGAAAGTACCAGGACATCCTGGCACTTCCGGGCAAGAACACTGGGAAAGTCCCAGGACATCCTGGGAACCTGGGTAAGAGCACTGGGAAAGTACCAGGACATCCTGGCACCTCCGGGTAAGAACACTGGGAAAGTACCCCGACATCCTGGGACCCCGGGTAAGAACACTTGGAAAGTACCCGGACATCCTGGGACCCCTGGTAAGAACACTGGGAAATTACCAGGACATCCTGGGACCCCCGGGTAAGAGCACTGGGAAAGTACCAGGACATCCTGGGACCCCCGCGATAAGAACACTGGCAAAGTACCAGGACATCCTGGGACCCCGGGTAAGAACACTGGGAAAGTACCAGGACATCCTGGGACACCTGGGTATAAACACTGGGAAAGTGCCAGGACATCCTGTGACCCCCAGGTAAGAACACTGGGAAAGTACCAGGACACCCTGGGACCCCGGGTAAGAACAGTGGGAACGTACCAGGACATCCTGGGACCCCTGGGTATAAACACTGGGAAAGTGCCAGGACATCCTGTGACCCCCCAGGTAAGAACACTGGGAAAGTACCAGGACACCGTGGGACCCCCGGGTAAGAACACTGGGAAAGTAGCATGACATCCTGGCACCTCCGGGTAAGAACACTGGGAAAGTACCAGGACATCCTGGGACGCTGGGTAAGAATACTGCGAGAGAACCAGGACATTCTGGGACCTGCGGATAAGAGCACTGGGAAAGTACCAGGACATCCTGGAACCCGTGGTTAAGAGCACTGGGAAAGCACCAGGTCATCCTGGGACCTGTGGTTAAGAGCACTGGGAAAGTACCAGGACATCCTGGGACCCCGGGTAAGAACACTGGGAAAGTACCAGGACATACTGGGACCCCCGGGTAAGAACACTGGGAAAGTACCAGGACATCCTGGGACCCCTGGGTAAGAACACTGGGAAAGTACCAGGACATCCTGGGACCCCCGGGTAAGAACACTAGGAAAGTACCAGGACATCCTGGGACCCCCGGGTAAGAGCACTGGGAAAGTAGCAGGACACCTGGAACCCAGGGTAAGAACACTGGGAAAGTACCAGGACATCCTGGGACCCCCGAGTAAGAGCACTGGGAAAGTACCAGGACATCCTGGGACCCCCGGGTAAGTGCACTGGGAAAGCACCAGGACATCCTGGAACCCAGGGTAAGAACACTGGGAAAGTACCAGGACATCCTGGCACCTCCGGGCAAGAACACTGGGAAAGTCCCAGGACATCCTGGGAACCTGGGTAAGAGCACTGGGAAAGTACCAGGACATCCTGGGACCCCCCCGATAAGAACACTGGGAAAGTACCAGGACATCCTGGGACCCCGGGTAAGAACCCTGGAAAAGTACCAGGACATCCTGGGACCCCGGGTAAGAACACTGGGAAAGTACCAGGACATCCTGGGACACCTGGGTATAAACACTGGGAAAGTGCCAGGACATCCTGTGACCCCGTGTAAGAACAGTGGGAACGTACCAGGACATCCTGGGACCCCTGGGTATAAACACTGGGAAAGTGCCAGGACATCTTGTGACCCCCAGGTAAGAACACTGGGAAAGTACCAGGACACCGTGGGACCCCCGGGTAAGAACACTGGGAAAGTAGCATGACATCCTGGCACCTCCGGGTAAGAACACTGGGAAAGTACCAGGACATCCTGGGACGCTGGGTAAGAATACTTCGAGAGAACCAGGACATTCTGGGACCTGCGGATAAGAGCACTGGGAAAGTACCAGGACATCCTGGAACCCCCGGGTAAGAGCACTGGGAAATTACGAGGACATCCTGGGATCCCGGGTAGGAATAGTGCGAAAGTACCAGGACAACCTGGGACCCCCGGGTAAGAGCACTGGGAAAGCACCAGGTCATCCTGGGACCCCCCGGGTAAGAACACTGGGAAAGTACCAGGACATCCTGGGACCCCGGGTAAGAACACTCGGAAAGTACCAGGACACCCTGGGACCCCTGGGTAAGAACACTGGGAAAGTACCAGGACATCCTGCGATCCCGGGTAAGTACACTGGGAAAGCACCAGGACATCCGAGGACCTCCGGGTAAGAATACTGCGATAGAACCAAGACATACTGCGACCCGCGGTTAAGAGCACTGGGAAAGTGCCAGGACATCCTGGAACCCCCCGGGTAAGAACACAGGGAAAGTACCAGGACATCCTGGGACCCTGGGTAAGAACACTGGGAAAGTACCAGGACATCCTGGGACCCTGGGTAAGAGCACTGGGAAAGTACCAGGACATCCTGGGACCCCCGGGTAAGAACACTGGGAAAGTACCAGGACATCCTGGGACCCCGGGTAAGAGCACTGGGAAAGTACCAGGACATCCTGGGACCCCCGGGCAAGAGCACTGGGAAATTACCAGGATTTCCTGGGACCCCCGGGTAAGAGCACTGGGAAAGTACCAGGACATCCTGGGATCCCAGGTAAGAGCAGTGGGAAAGTACCGCGACATCCTGGGACCCCAGGTAAGAGCACTGGGAAAGTACCAGGACTTGCTGGGACCCCGGGTAAGAATAGTGGGAAAGTAGCAGGACAACCTGGGACCCCCGGGTAAGAGCACTGGGAAAACACCAGGACATCCTGGCACCTCCGGGTAATAACACTGGGAAACTACCAGGACATTCTGGCACCTCCGGGTAAGAGCACTGGGAAAGCACGAGGACATCCTGGGACCCCAGTTAAGAACACTGGGAAAGCACCAGGACATCCTGGCACCCTGGGCAAGAACACTGGGAAAGTACCAGGAAATCCTGGGACCCCGGGTAAGAGCACTGGGACAGTAGCAGGACATCCTGGGACCCCTGGGTAAGAACACTGGGAAAGTACCAGGACATCCTGGGACACCCGGGTAAGAACACTGGGAAAGTACCAGGACATCCTGGGACGTCCGGGTAAGAACACTGGGAAAGTACCAGGACATCCTGGGACCCCCGGGTAAGAACACTGGGAAAGTACCAGGACATCCTGGGACCCCCGGGTAAGAAAACTAGGAAAGTACCAGGACATCCTGGGGCCCCCGGGTAAGAGCACTGGGAAAGTACCAGTACATCCTGGAACCCAGGGTAAGAACACTGGGAAAGTACCAGGACATCCTGGGACCCCAGGTAAGAACACTGGGAAAGAACCAGGACATCCTGGGACCCCCGGGTAAGAGCACTGGGAAAGTACCAGGACATCCTGGAACCCAGGGTAAGAACACTGGGAAAGTACCAGGACATCCTGGGACCCCGGGTAAGAGCAGTGGGAAAGCAGCAGGATATCCTGGGACCCCGGGCAAGTACACTGGGAAAGTACCAGAACATCCTGGCACCTCCGGGTAAGAACACTGGGAAAGTAGCAGGACATCCTGCGACCCTGGGTAAGAACACTGGGAAAGTACGAGGCATCCTGGGACCCCCGGGTAAGAACCCTCGGAAAGTACCAGAACATCCTGGGACCCTGGGTAAGAGCACTGGGAAAGTACCAGGACATCCTGGGACCCCGGGTAAGAACACTGGGAAAGGACCAGGACATCCTGGGACCCCCGGGTATAAACACTGGGAAAGTACCAGGACATCCTAGGACCCCCAGGTAAGAGCACTGGGAAAGCACCAGGTCATCCTGAGACCCGTGGTTAAGAGCACTGGGAAAGTACCAGGACATCCTGGGACCCCGGGAAAGAACACTGGGAAAGTACCAGGAGATCCTGGGACCTGTGGTTAAGAGCACTGGGAAAGTACCAGGACATCCTGGGACTCCGGGTAAGAACACTGGGAAGGTACCAGGACATCCTGGGACCCCCGGGTAAGAACACTGGGAAAGTACCAGGGCATCCTGGGACCCCCGGGTAAGAACACTGGGAAAGTACCAGGACATCCTGGGACACCCGGGTAAGAACACTGGGAAAGCACCTGGACATCCTGGGACCCCCGGGTAAGAGGACTGGGAAAGTACCAGGACATCCTGCGATCCCGGGTAAGTACACTGGGAAAGCACCAGGACATCCGAGGACCTCCGGGTAAGAATACTGCGATAGAACCAGGACATTCTGGGACCCGCGGTTAAGAGCACTGGGAAAGTGCCAGGACATCCTGGAACCCCCCGGGTAAGAACACAGGGAAAGTACCAGGACATCCTGGGACCCTGGGTAAGAACACTGGGAAAGTACCAGGACATCCTGGGACCCTGGGTAAGAGCACTGGGAAAGTACCAGGACATCCTGGGACCCCCGGGTAAGAACACTGGGAAAGTACCAGGACATCCTGGGACCCCGGGTAAGAGCACTGGGAAAGTACCAGGACATCCTGGGACCCCCGGGCAAGAGCACTGGGAAATTACCAGGATTTCCTGGGACCCCCGGGTAAGAGCACTGGGAAAGTACCAGGACATCCTGGGATCCCAGGTAAGAGCAGTGGGAAAGTACCGCGACATCCTGGGACCCCAGGTAAGAGCACTGGGAAAGTACCAGGACTTGCTGGGACCCCGGGTAAGAATAGTGGGAAAGTAGCAGGACAACCTGGGACCCCCGGGTAAGAGCACTGGGAAAACACCAGGACATCCTGGCACCTCCGGGTAAGAGCACTGGGAAAGCACGAGGACATCCTGGGACCCCAGTTAAGAACACTGGGAAAGCACCAGGACATCCTGGCACCCTGGGCAAGAACACTGGGAAAGTACCAGGAAATCCTGGGACCCCGGGTAAGAGCACTGGGACAGTAGCAGGACATCCTGGGACCCCTGGGTAAGAACACTGGGAAAGTACCAGGACATCCTGGGACACCCGGGTAAGAACACTGGGAAAGTACCAGGACATCCTGGGACGTCCGGGTAAGAACACTGGGAAAGTACCAGGACATCCTGGGACCCCCGGGTAAGAACACTGGGAAAGTACCAGGACATCCTGGGACCCCCGGGTAAGAAAACTAGGAAAGTACCAGGACATCCTGGGGCCCCCGGGTAAGAGCACTGGGAAAGTACCAGTACATCCTGGAACCCAGGGTAAGAACACTGGGAAAGTACCAGGACATCCTGGGACCCCAGGTAAGAACACTGGGAAAGAACCAGGACATCCTGGGACCCCCGGGTAAGAGCACTGGGAAAGTACCAGGACATCCTGGAACCCAGGGTAAGAACACTGGGAAAGTACCAGGACATCCTGGGACCCCGGGTAAGAGCAGTGGGAAAGCAGCAGGATATCCTGGGACACCGGGCAAGTACACTGGGAAAGTACCAGAACATACTGGCACCTCCAGGTAAGAACACTGGGAAAGTAGCAGGACATCCTGCGACCCTGGGTAAGAACACTGGGAAAGTACGAGGCATCCTGGGACCCCCGGGTAAGAACCCTCGGAAAGTACCAGAACATCCTGGGACCCTGGGTAAGAGCACTGGGAAAGTACCAGGACATCCTGGGACCCCGGCTAAGAACACTGGGAAAGGACCAGGATATCCTGGGACCCCCGGGTATAAACACTGGGAAAGTACCAGGACATCCTAGGACCCCCAGGTAAGAGCACTGGGAAAGCACCAGGTCATCCTGAGACCCGTGGT
This sequence comes from Somniosus microcephalus, assembly GCF_052327205.1. Taxonomy (NCBI): domain Eukaryota; kingdom Metazoa; phylum Chordata; class Chondrichthyes; order Squaliformes; family Somniosidae; genus Somniosus; species Somniosus microcephalus. The sequence continues at coordinate 87,209,675 of NC_140997.1, read as the reverse complement.
TAAGAGCACTGGGAAAGTACCAGGACATCCTGGGACCCCGGGAAAGAACACTGGGAAAGTACCAGGAGATCCTGGGACCTGTGGTTAAGAGCACTGGGAAAGTACCAGGACATCCTGGGACCCCGGGTAAGAACACTGGGAAGGTACCAGGACATCCTGGGACCCCCGGGTAAGAACACTGGGAAAGTACCAGGGCATCCTGGGACCCCCGGGTAAGAACACTGGGAAAGTACCAGGACATCCTGGGACACCCGGGTAAGAACACTGGGAAAGCACCTGGACATCCTGGGACCCCCGGGTAAGAGGACTGGGAAAGTACCAGGACATCCTGGAACCCCCGGGTAAGTGCACTGGGAAAGCACCAGGACATCCTGGAACCCAGGGTAAGAACACTGGGAAAGTACCAGGACATCCTGGCACCTCCGGGTAAGAACACTGGGAAAGTACCAGGACCTCCTGGGACCCTGGGTAAGAGCACTGGGAAAGTATCAGGACATCCTGGCGCCTCCGGGTAAGAACACTGGGAAAGTCCCAGGACATCCTGGGAACCTGGGTAAGAGCACTGGGAAAGTACCAGGACATCCTGGCACCTCCGGGTAAGAACACTGGGAAAGTACCCCGACATCCTGGGACCCCGGGTAAGAACACTTGGAAAGTACCAGGACATCCTGGGACCCCCGGGTAAAAGCACTGGGAAAGTACCAGGACGTCCTGGGACCCCCCCGATAAGAACACTGGGAAAGTACCAGGACATCCTGGGACCCCGGGTAAGAACACTGGGAAAGTACCAGGACATCCTGGGACACCTGGGTATAAACACTGGGAAAGTGCCAGGACATCCTGTGACCCCCAGGTAAGAACACTGGGAAAGTACCAGGACACCCTGGGACCCCGGGTAAGAACAGTGGGAAAGTACCAGGACATCCTGGGACCCCTGGGTATAAACACTGGGAAAGTGCCAGGACATCCTGTGACCCCCAGGTAAGAACACTGGGAAAGTACCAGGACACCGTGGGACCCCCGGGTAAGAACACTGGGAAAGTAGCTTGACATCCTGGCACCTCTGGGTAAGAACACTGGGAAAGTACCAGGACATCCTGGGACGCTGGGTAAGAATACTGCGAGAGAACCAGGACATCCTGGGACCTGCGGATAAGAGCACTGGGAAAGTACCAGGACATCCTGGAACCCCCGGGTAAGAGCACTGGGAAATTACGAGGACATCCTGGGATCCCAGGTAGGAATAGTGCGAAAGTACCAGGACAACCTGGGACCCCCGGGTAAGAGCACTGGGAAAGCAGCAGGTCATCCTGGGACCCCCCGGGTAAGAACACTGGGAATGTACCAGGACATCCTGGGACCCCGGGTAAGAACACTCGGAAAGTACCAGGACACCCTGGGACCCCTGGGTAAGAACACTGCGAAAGTACCAGGACATCCTGTGATCCCGGGTAAGTACACTGGGAAAGCACCAGGACATCCTGGGACCTCCGGGTAAGAATACTGCGATAGAACCAGGACATCCTGGGACCCGCGGTTAAGAGCACTGGGAAAGTGCCAGGATATCCTGGAACCCCCCGGGAAGAACACAGGGAAAGAACCAGGACATCCTGGGACCCTGGGTAAGAACACCGGGAAAGTACCAGGACATCCTGGGACCCTGGGTAAGAGCACTGGGAAAGTACCAGGACATCCTGGGACCCCCGGGTAAGAACACTGGGAAAGTAGCAGGACATCCTGGGACCCCGGGTAAGAGCACTGGGAAAGTACCAGGACATCCTGGGACCCCCGGGTAAGAGCACTGGGAAAGTAGCAGGACTTCCTGGGGCCCCCGGGTAAGAGCACTGGGAATGTACCAGGACATCCTGGGACCCCCGGGCAAGAGCACTGGGAAAGTAGCAGGACATCCTGGGATCCCAGGTAAGAGCACTGGGAAAGTACCGCGACATCCTGGGACCCCAGGTAAGAGCACTGGGAAAGTACCAGGACTTGCTGGAACCCCGGGTAAGAATAGTGGGAAAGTAGCAGGACAACCTGGGACCCCCGGGTAAGAGCACTGGGAAAGTACCAGGACATCCTGGGACCCCCGGGTAAGAACACTGGGACAGTACCAGGACATCCTGGGACCCCTGGGTAAGAACACTGGGAAAGTACCAGGACATCCTGGGACACCCGGGTAAGAACACTGGGAAAGCACCAGGACATCCTGGGACCCCCGGGTAAGAACACTGGGAAAGTACCAGGACATCCTGAGACCCCCGGGTAAGAACACTGGAAAGTACCAGGACATCCTGGGACCCCCGGGTAAGAAAACTAGGAACGTACCAGGACATCCTGGGTCCCCGGGTAAGAGCAGTGGGAAAGTACCAGGACATCCTGGAACCCAGGGTAAGAACACTGGGAAAGTACCAGGACATCCTGGGACCCCAGGTAAGAACACTGGAAAGAACCAGGACATCCTGGGACCCCCGGGTAAGAGCACTGGGAAAGTACCAGGACATCCTGGAACCCAGGGTAAGAACACTGGGAAAGTACCAGGACATCCTGGGACACCGGGTAAGAGCAGTGGGAAAGCAGCAGGATATCCTGGGACCCCGGGCAAGTACACTGGGAAAGTACCAGAACATCCTGGCACCTCCGGGTAAGAACACTGGGAAAGTAGCAGGACATCCTGCAACCCTGGGTAAGAACACTGGGAAAGTACGAGGCATCCTGGGACCCCCGGGAAAGAACCCACGGAAAGTACCAGAACATCCTGGGACCCTGGGTAAGAGCACTGGGAAAGTACCAGGACATCCTGGGACCCCGGGTAAGAACACTGGGAAAGGACCAGGACATCCTGGGACCCCTGGGTATAAACAATGGGAAAGTGCCAGGACATCCTGTGACCCTGGTTAAGAACACTGGGAAAGACTCAGGAAATTCTGGGACCCCGGGTAAGAACACTGGGAAAGTACCAGGACATCACGGGACATCCAGGTAAGAGCAGTGGGAAAGCACCAGGACATCCTGGAACCCCGGGTAAGAATACTGGGAAAGTACCAGGACATCCTGGGACCCTGGTTAAGAACACTGGGAAAGACTCAGGAAATTCTGGGACCCCGGGTAAGAACACTGGGAAAGTACCAGGACATCACGGGACATCCAGGTAAGAGCAGTGGGAAAGCACCAGGACATCCTGGAACCCCGGGTAAGAATACTGGGAAAGTAGCAGGACATCCTGTCACCTCCGGGTAAGAACACTGGGAAAACACCAGGACATCCTTGGACCCCCGGGTATAAACACTGGCAAAGCACCAGGACATCCTGGCACCCCGGGTAAGAGCACTGGGAAAGCACCAGGACATCTTGGGACCCCGGGTAAGAACACTGGGAAAGCACCAGGTCATCCTGGGACCCCGGTTAAGAGCACTGGGAAGGCACCATGTCATCCTGGGACCCGTGGTTAAGAGCACTGGGAAAGTACCAGGACATCCTGGGACGTCCGGGTAAGAACACTGGGAAAGTACCAGGACATCCTGGGACCCCCGGGTAAGAACACTGGGAAAGTACCAGGACATCCTGGGACCCCCGGGTAAGAAAACTAGGATAGTACCAGGACATCCTGGGACTCCCGGGTAAGAGCAGTGGGAAAGTACCAGGACATCCTGGAACCCAGGGTAAGGACACTGGGAAAGTACCAGGACATCCTGGGACCCCAGGTAAGAACACTGGGAAAGAACCAGGACATCCTGGGACCCCCGGGTAAGAGCACTGGGAAAGTACCAGGACATCCTGGAACCCAGGGTAAGAACACTGGGAAAGTACCAGGACATCCTGGGACCCCGGGTAAGAGCAGTGGCAAAGCAGCAGGATATCCTGGGACCCCGGGCAAGTGCACTGGGAAAGTACCAGAACATCCTGGCACCTCCGGGTAAGAACACTGGGAAAGTAGCAGGACATCCTGCGACCCTGGGTAAGAACACTGGGAAAGTACGAGGCATCCTGGGACCCCCGGGTAAGAACCCTCGGAAAGTACCAGAACATCCTGGGACCCTGGGTAAGAGCACTGGGAAAGTACCAGGACATTCTGGGACCCCGGGTAAGAACACTGGGAAAGGACCAGGACATCCTGGGACCCCCGGGTATAAACACTGGGAAAATACCAGGACATCCTAGGACCCCCAGGTAAGAGCACTGGGAAAGCACCAGGTCATCCTGTGACCCCGGTTAAGAGCACTGGGAAAGCACCAGGTCATCCTGAGACCCGTGGTTAAGAGCACTGGGAAAGTACCAGGACATCCTGGGACCCCGGGAAAGAACACTGGGAAAGTACCAGGAGATCCTGGGACCTGTGGTTAAGAGCACTGGGAAAGTACCAGGACATCCTGGGACCCCGGGTAAGAACACTGGGAAGGTACCAGGACATCCTGGGACCCCCGGGTAAGAACACTGGGAAAGTACCAGGACATCCTGGGACCCCCGGGTAAGAACACTGGGAAAGTACCAGGACATCCTGGGACCCCCGGGTAAGAACACTGGGAAAGTACCTGGACATCCTGGGACCCCCGGGTAAGAGCACTGGGAAAGTAGCAGGACATCCTGGAACCCCCGGGTAAGAACACTGGGAAAGTACCAGGACCTCCTGGGACCCTGGGTAAGAGCACTGGGAAAGTACCAGGACATCCTGGCGCCTCCGGGTAAGAACACTGGGAATGTACCAGGACATCCTGGGACCCCCGGGCAAGAGCACTGGGAAAGTACCAGGACATCCTGGGACCCCGGGTAAGAGCACTGGGAAAGTACCAGGACATCCTGGCACCTCCGGGTAAGAACACTGGGAAAGTACCAGGACCTCTTGGGACCCTGGGTAACAGCACTGGGAAAGTAGCAGGACTTCCTGGGGCCCCCGGGTAAGAAGACTGGGAATGTACCAGGACATCCTGGGACCCCCGGGCAAGAGCACTGGGAAAGTAGCAGGACATCCTGGGATCCCAGGTAAGAGCACTGGGAAAGTACCGCGACATCCTGGGACCCCAGGTAAGAGCACTGGGAAAGTACCAGGACTTGCTGGAACCCCGGGTAAGAATAGTGGGAAAGTAGCAGGACAACCTGGGACCCCCGGGTAAGAGCACTGGGAAAACACCAGGACATCCTGGCACCTCCGGGTAATAACACTGGGAAACTACCAGGACATCCTGGCACCTCCGGGTAAGAGCACTGGGAAAGCACCAGGACATCCTGGGACCCCAGTTAAGAACACTGGGAAAGCACCAGGACATCCTGGGACCCTGGGCAAGAACACTGGGAAAGTACCAGGAAATCCTGGCACCCCGGGTAAGAGCACTGGGAAAGCACCAGGACATCTTGGGACCCCGGGTAAGAACACTGGGAAAGCACCAGGTCATCCTGGGACCCCGGTTAAGAGCACTGGGAAGGCACCATGTCATCCTGGGACCCGTGGTTAAGAGCACTGGGAAAGTACCAGGACATCCTGGGACGTCCGGGTAAGAACACTGGGAAAGTACCAGGACATCCTGGGACCCCCCGGTAAGAACACTGGGAAAGTACCAGGACATCACGGGACATCCAGGTAAGAGCAGTGGGAAAGCACCAGGACATCCTGGAACCCCGGGTAAGAATACTGGGAAAGTACCAGGACATCCTGGGACCCTGGTTAAGAACACTGGGAAAGACTCAGGAAATTCTGGGACCCCGGGTAAGAACACTGGGAAAGTACCAGGACATCACGGGACATCCAGGTAAGAGCAGTGGGAAAGCACCAGGACATCCTGGAACCCCGGGTAAGAATACTGGGAAAGTAGCAGGACATCCTGTCACCTCCGGGTAAGAACACTGGGAAAACACCAGGACATCCTTGGACCCCCGGGTATAAACACTGGCAAAGCACCAGGACATCCTGGCACCCCGGGTAAGAGCACTGGGAAAGCACCAGGACATCTTGGGACCCCGGGTAAGAACACTGGGAAAGCACCAGGTCATCCTGGGACCCCGGTTAAGAGCACTGGGAAGGCACCATGTCATCCTGGGACCCGTGGTTAACAGCACTGGGAAAGTACCAGGACATCCTGGGACGTCCGGGTAAGAACACTGGGAAAGTACCAGGACATCCTGGGACCCCCGGGTAAGAACACTGGGAAAGTACCAGGACATCCTGGGACCCCCGGGTAAGAAAACTAGGATAGTACCAGGACATCCTGGGACTCCCGGGTAAGAGCAGTGGGAAAGTACCAGGACATCCTGGAACCCAGGGTAAGGACACTGGGAAAGTACCAGGACATCCTGGGACCCCAGGTAAGAACACTGGGAAAGAACCAGGACATCCTGGGACCCCCGGGTAAGAGCACTGGGAAAGTACCAGGACATCCTGGAACCCAGGGTAAGAACACTGGGAAAGTACCAGGACATCCTGGGACCCCGGGTAAGAGCAGTGGCAAAGCAGCAGGATATCCTGGGACCCCGGGCAAGTGCACTGGGAAAGTACCAGAACATCCTGGCACCTCCGGGTAAGAACACTGGGAAAGTAGCAGGACATCCTGCGACCCTGGGTAAGAACACTGGGAAAGTACGAGGCATCCTGGGACCCCCGGGTAAGAACCCTCGGAAAGTACCAGAACATCCTGGGACCCTGGGTAAGAGCACTGGGAAAGTACCAGGACATCCTGGGACCCCGGGTAAGAACACTGGGAAAGGACCAGGACATCCTGGGACCCCCGGGTATAAACACTGGGAAAGTACCAGGACATCCTAGGACCCCCAGGTAAGAGCACTGGGAAAGCACCAGGTCATCCTGTGACCCCGGTTAAGAGCACTGGGAAAGCACCAGGTCATCCTGAGACCCGTGGTTAAGAGCACTGGGAAAGTACCAGGACATCCTGGGACCCCGGGAAAGAACACTGGGAAAGTACCAGGAGATCCTGGGACCTGTGGTTAAGAGCACTGGGAAAGTACCAGGACATCCTGGGACCCCGGGTAAGAACACTGGGAAGGTACCAGGACATCCTGGGACCCCCGGGTAAGAACACTGGGAAAGTACCAGGACATCCTGGGACCCCCGGGTAAGAACACTGGGAAAGTACCAGGACATCCTGGGACCCCCGGGTAAGAACACTGGGAAAGTACCTGGACATCCTGGGACCCCCGGGTAAGAGCACTGGGAAAGTAGCAGGACATCCTGGAACCCCCGGGTAAGAACACTGGGAAAGTACCAGGACCTCCTGGGACCCTGGGTAAGAGCACTGGGAAAGTACCAGGACATCCTGGCGCCTCCGGGTAAGAACACTGGGAATGTACCAGGACATCCTGGGACCCCCGGGCAAGAGCACTGGGAAAGTACCAGGACATCCATAGACCCCGGGTAAGAGCACTGGGAAAGTACCAGGACATCCTGGCACCTCCGGGTAAGAACACTGGGAAAGTACCAGGACCTCTTGGGACCCTGGGTAAGAGCACTGGGAAAGTAGCAGGACTTCCTGGGGCCCCCGGGTAAGAAGACTGGGAATGTACCAGGACATCCTGGGACCCCCGGGCAAGAGCACTGGGAAAGTAGCAGGACATCCTGGGATCCCAGGTAAGAGCACTGGGAAAGTACCGCGACATCCTGGGACCCCAGGTAAGAGCACTGGGAAAGTACCAGGACTTGCTGGAACCCCGGGTAAGAATAGTGGGAAAGTAGCAGGACAACCTGGGACCCCCGGGTAAGAGCACTGGGAAAACACCAGGACATCCTGGCACCTCCGGGTAATAACACTGGGAAACTACCAGGACATCCTGGCACCTCCGGGTAAGAGCACTGGGAAAGCACCAGGACATCCTGGGACCCCAGTTAAGAACACTGGGAAAGCACCAGGACATCCTGGGACCCTGGGCAAGAACACTGGGAAAGTACCGGGAAATCCTGGCACCCCGGGTAAGAGCACTGGGAAAGCACCAGGACATCTTGGGACCCCGGGTAAGAACACTGGGAAAGCACCAGGTCATCCTGGGACCCCGGTTAAGAGCACTGGGAAGGCACCATGTCATCCTGGGACCCGTGGTTAAGAGCACTGGGAAAGTACCAGGACATCCTGGGACGTCCGGGTAAGAACACTGGGAAAGTACCAGGACATCCTGGGACCCCCCGGTAAGAACACTGGGAAAGTACCAGGACATCCTGGGACCCCCGGGTAAGAAAACTAGGAAAGTACCAGGACATCCTGGGAGTCCCGGGTAAGAGCAGTGGGAAAGTACCAGGACATCCTGGAACCCAGGGTAAGGACACTGGGAAAGTACCAGGACATCCTGGGACCCCAGGTAAGAACACTGGGAAAGAACCAGGACATCCTGGGACCCCCGGGTAAGAGCACTGGGAAAGTACCAGGACATCCTGGAACCCAGGGTAAGAACACTGGGAAAGTACCAGGACATCCTGGGACCCCGGGTAAGAGCAGTGGCAAAGCAGCAGGATATCCTGGGACCCCGGGCAAGTGCACTGGGAAAGTACCAGAACATCCTGGCACCTCCGGGTAAGAACACTGGGAAAGTAGCAGGACATCCTGCGACCCTGGGTAAGAACACTGGGAAAGTACGAGGCATCCTGGGACCCCCGTGTAAGAACCCTCGGAAAGTACCAGAACATCCTGGGACCCTGGGTAAGAGCACTGGGAAAGTACCAGGACATCCTGGGACCCCGGGTAAGAACACTGGGAAAGGACCAGGACATCCTGGGACCCCCGGGTATAAACACTGGGAAAGTACCAGGACATCCTAGGACCCCCAGGTAAGAGCACTGGGAAAGCACCAGGTCATCCTGTGACCCCGGTTAAGAGCACTGGGAAAGCACCAGGTCATCCTGAGACCCGTGGTTAAGAGCACTGGGAAAGTACCAGGACATCCTGGGACCCCGGGAAAGAACACTGGGAAAGTACCAGGAGATCCTGGGACCTGTGGTTAAGAGCACTGGGAAAGTACCAGGACATCCTGGGACCCCGGGTAAGAACACTGGGAAGGTACCAGGACATCCTGGGACCCCCGGGTAAGAACACTGGGAAAGTACCAGGACATCCTGGGACCCCCGGGTAAGAACACTGGGAAAGTACCAGGACATCCTAGGACCCCCGGGTAAGAACACTAGGAAAGTACCAGGACATCCTGGGACCCCCGGGTAAGAGCACTGGGAAAGTAGCAGGACACCGGGAACCCAGGTTAAGAACACTGGGAAAGTACCTGGACATCCTGGGACCCCCGGGTAAGAGCACTGGGAAAGTAGCAGGACATCCTGGAACCCCCGGGTAAGTGCACTGGGAAAGCACCAGGACATCCTGGAACCCAGTGTAAGAACACTGGGAAAGTACCAGGACATCCTGGCACCTCCGGGTAAGAACACTGGGAAAGTACCAGGACCTCCTGGGACCCTGGGTAAGAGCACTGGGAAAGTACCAGGACATCCTGGCGCCTCCGGGTAAGAACACTGGGAATGTACCAGGACATCCTGGGACCCCCGGGCAAGAGCACTGGGAAAGTACCAGGACATCCTGGGACCCCGGGTAAGAGCACTGGGAAAGTACCAGGACATCCTGGCACCTCCGGGTAAGAACACTGGGAAAGTACCAAGACCTCTTGGGACCCTGGGTAAGAGCACTGGGAAAGTAGCAGGACTTCCTGGGGCCCCCGGGTAAGAAGACTGGGAATGTACCAGGACATCCTGGGACCCCCGGGCAAGAGCACTGGGAAAGTAGCAGGACATCCTGGGATCCCAGGTAAGAGCACTGGGAAAGTACCGCGACATCCTGGGACCCCAGGTAAGAGCACTGGGAAAGTACCAGGACTTGCTGGAACCCCGGGTAAGAATAGTGGGAAAGTAGCAGGACAACCTGGGACCCCCGGGTAAGAGCACTGGGAAAACACCAGGACATCCTGGCACCTCCGGGTAATAACACTGGGAAACTACCAGGACATCCTGGCACCTCCGGGTAAGAGCACTGGGAAAGCACCAGGACATCCTGGGACCCCAGTTAAGAACACTGGGAAAGCACCAGGACATCCTGGGACCCTGGGCAAGAACACTGGGAAAGTACCAGGAAATCCTGCGACCCCGGGTAAGAGCACTGGGAAAGTACCAGGACATCCTGGGACCCCTGGGTAAGAACACTGGGAAAGTACCAGGACATCCTGGGACACCCGGGTAAGAACACTGGGAAAGCACCAGGACATCCTGGGACCCCCGGGTAAGAACACTGGGAAAGTACCAGGACATCCTGGGACCCCCGGGTAAGAACACTGGGAAAGTACCAGGACATCCTGGGACCCCCGGGTAAGAAAACTAGGAACGTACCAGGACATCCTGGGACCCCCGGGTAAGAGCAGTGGGAAAGTACCAGGACATCCTGGAACCCAGGGTAAGAACACTGGGAAAGTACCAGGACATCCTGGGACCCCAGGTAAGAACACTGGGAAAGAACCAGGACATCCTGGGACCCCCGGGTAAGAGCACTGGGAAAGTACCAGGACATCCTGGAACCCAGGGTAAGAACACTGGGAAAGTACCAGGACATCCTGGGACCCCGGGTAAGAGCAGTGGGAAAGCAGCAGGATATCCTGGGACCCCGGGCAAGTACACTGGGAAAGTACCAGAACATCCTGGCACCTCCGGGTAAGAGCACTGGGAAAGTAGCAGGACATCCTGCGACCCTGGGTAAGAACACTGGGAAAGTACGAGGCATCCTGGGACCCCCGGGTAAGAACCCACGGAAAGTACCAGAACATCCTGGGACCCTGGGTAAGAGCACTGGGAAAGTACCAGGACATCCTGGGACCCCGGGTAAGAACACTGGGAAAGGACCAGGACATCCTGGGACCCCTGGGTATAAACAATGGGAAAGTGCCAGGACATCCTGTGACCCCCAGGTAAGAACACTGGGAAAGTACCAGGACATCTTGGGATCCCGGGTAAGAACACTTTGAAAGTACCAGGACATCCTGGGACCCCGGGTAAGAACACTGGGAAAGTACCAGGTCATCCTGGGACCCCCGGGTAAGAGCACTGGGAAAGCACCAGGACATCTTGGGATCCCGGGTAAGAACACTGGGAAAGTACCAGGACATCCTGGGACCCCAGGTAAGAACACTGGGAAAGAACCAGGACATCCTGGGACCCCGGGTAAGAGCACTGGGAAAGCACCAGGACATCTTCGGATCCCGGGTAAGAACACTGGGAAAGTACCAGGACATCCTGGGACCCCAGGTAAGAGCACTGGGAAAGCACCAGGACATCTTGGGACCCCTGTGTAAGAACACTGGGAAAGTAGGACATCCTTGGACCCCCCGGTAACAGCACTGGGAATGTACCAGGACATCCTGGGACCGCCGGGTAAGTACACTGGGAAAGTATCAGGCATCCTGGGACCCCCGGGTTAGAATACTGGGAAAGTACCAGGACATCCTGGGACCCTGGTTAAGAACACTGGGAAAGACTCAGGAAATTCTGGGACCCCGGGTAAGAACACTGGGAAAGTACCAGGACATCACGGGACATCCAGGTAAGAGCAGTGGGAAAGCACCAGGACATCCTGGAACCCCGGGTAAGAATACTGGGAAAGTAGCAGGAGATCCTGGGACCTGTGGTTAAGAGCACTGGGAAAGTAGCAGGACACCGGGAACCCAGGGTAAGAACACTGGGAAAGTACCTGGACATCCTGGGACCCCCGGGTAAGAGCACTGGGAAAGTAGCAGGACATCCTGGAACCCCCGGGTAAGTGCACTGGGAAAGCACCAGGACATCCTGGAACCCAGGGTAAGAACACTGGGAAAGTACCAGGACATCCTGGCACCTCCGGGTAAGAACACTGGGAAAGTACCAGGACCTCCTGGGACCCTGGGTAAGAGCACTGGGAAAGTACCAGGACATCCTGGCGCCTCCGGGTAAGAACACTGGGAATGTACCAGGACATCCTGGCACCTCCGGGTAAGAGCACTGGGAAAGCACCAGGACATCCTGGGACCCCAGTTAAGAACACTGGGAAAGCACCAGGACTTCCTGGGACCCTGGGCAAGAACACTGGGAAAGTACCAGGACATCCTGGGACCCCAGGTAAGAACACTGGGAAAGAACCAGGACATCCTGGGACCCCCGGGTAAGAGCACTGGGAAAGTACCAGGACTTGCTGGGACCCCGGGTAAGAATAGTGGGAAAGTAGCAGGACAACCTGGGACCCCCGGGTAAGAGCACTGGGAAAGTACCAGGACATCCTGGGGCCCCCGGGTAAGAGCAGTGGGAAAGTACCAGGACATCCTGGAACCCAGGGTAAGAACACTGGGAAAGTACCAGGACATCCTGGGACCCCAGGTAAGAACACTGGGAAAGAACCAGGACATCCTGGGACCCCCGGGTAAGAGCACTGGGAAAGTACCAGGACATCCTGGAACCCAGGGTAAGAACACTGGGAAAGTACCAGGACATCCTGGGACCCCGGGTAAGAGCAGTGGGAAAGCAGCAGGATATCCTGGGACCCCGGGAAAGTACACTGGGAAAGTACCAGAACATCCTGGCACCTCCGGGTAAGAACACTGGGAAAGTAGCAGGACATCCTGCGACCCTGGGTAAGAACACTGGGAAAGTACGAGGCATCCTGGGACCCCCGGGTAAGAACCCTCGGAAAGTACCAGAACATCCTGGGACCCTGGGTAAGAGCACTGGGAAAGTACCAGGACATCCTGGGACCCCGGGTAAGAACACTGGGAAAGGACCAGGACATCCTGGGACCCCTGGGTATAAACAATGGGAAAGTGCCAGGACATCCTGTGACCCCCAGGTAAGAACACTGGGAAAGTACCAGGACAGCCTGGGACCCCGGGTAAGAACAGTGGGAAAGTACCAGGACATCCTGGGACCCCTGGGTACAAACACTGGGAAAGTGCCAGGACATCCTGTGACCCCCAGGTAAGAACACTGGGAATAAGCAGATGTGCAGCAGCATTTACTTCCGCCTTATGGATCAAGGACTTATTAATAGAAAGAACTGTAACCAAATTGTATTAACTTTTATAGACAACTGAAGTGATCTTTTTTTTTCCCACACTTAGACACGACAAACACGTACCACTCTTTAACCTATCATAGTAAAAGATCAAACTTAACATGAAATCCTTATATATTTCGACCTGGAATATCCAAGGTCTACGCTCTTCAGTGCGAGAAGTGAAAAGTAGGACCCCAGAGTTCATAGATGAAACTAAAGACCTAGATATGATCATTTTACAGGAAACTTGGTATAAAGGAAAAGGACACACTGGCTGTCCCCAAGGGTACACTGAGCTGGTGGTCCCCTCCAATAAATTACCAAGTGTAACCCAAGGCAGAGACTCCGGAGGCATACTGATCTGGTTTAAAACAGAACTTAAGAATTACATCAAATTTATAAAAAAGGGCGAAAACCATATGTGGCTCAAACTTGAGAGGGAGATTATCTCAAACACCCAAGATGTTTACATTTGCGCACTTTATATCCCTCCAATCGATTCCCCGTACTTTAAAGAGGACACCTTCTCCAACATGGAGGGGGAAATTATCCAATACCAGGCCCAGGGGAACGTGTTGATCTGTGGGGACCTCAATTCAAGAACGGGCGAAGAACCAGACTTCACCAATAATCAGGGAAACAATTACGTTTTCGGGAATAACCACTTTGACATCCCTTCCCTTCCATACAGGCATAACTGCGACAAGCAGTCAAATACCAACGGAAAACAGCTACTACAGCTCTGTCGAAACCTGGGTCTGTACATTGTCAATGGTAGGTTCATAGGAGACCTCCTAGGAAGATCGACCTATTGCTCACCTCTTGGCTGCAGCACAGTAGACTATATGATTACAGACTTAGACCCATCCTCTTTCAGAGCATTCACAGTCAAACCACAAACAACACTGTCAGATCACAGTCAAATTACTATGTTCCTCAAAAAGACAGAAACAAACAACATAGAAACACAACCCAGTAAACTGTACAACACCAAAAAATCGTACAGATGGGCCAAAAACGACACGGAAAAATACCAGAAAACAATTAGCAATGCATCAACTCAAGCTCTCTTAGACACCTTTCTGGATAACATATACACTCACAATAAAGAAGGCGTAAACCGGGCAGTTAGTAAACTAAACAATATTTTTGATAATTTGGCAACAAATGCAAACTTGAAAGCCCGCAAGAACAAACCCAAAACAAAAAACTATGAAAAATGGTTTGACCGAGATTGCCATAACATGAGGAAAAAACTTAGAAAAATATCAAACCAAAAACACAGACATCCAGAAAACGAGGAACTACGCCTTACTTATTGTCAGACACTAACACAATACAGAAACACACTCAGAACCAAAAAAGAGCAATATACTAAGAATACACTCAGCTCCATGGAGGAATCCATTGAGTCCAATTGTTTCTGGGAAAACTTGAAAACACTACACAAAAAACAACACGACGATTTGGCCATTCAAAATGGGGACACATGGGTAAACCACTTTGAAAAATTATACCAGAAAAACACACTAAGACCAGAGCAACACCAAATATGCAAAAAACTGGAAAAGCTAGAAATGGCCATAAAAGATAACCAAAACCCGCTGGACGCCATAATAACAGAAAAAGAACTTCTTGAAAAACTCAAGGACCTGCGACCAGGAAAAGCCTGCGGGACAGACGGCATACTAAACGAGATGATTAAATACACAGACAACAAAATGAAACTGGCTATCCTAAAACTCTTCAACTTGGTTCTGAGTGTCGGTTATTTCCCTGATATCTGGAACAAAGGACTCATAATGCCCATATACAAAAGTGGGGACAAAATCGACCCAAACAACTATCGAGGCATCTGTGTAAACAGTAACCTGGGGAAGGTATTCTGTAGCATCATAAACAAAAGACTTATAAACTTCCTTGAGGAGCACAGTGTCTTGAGTAAAAGCCAAATTGGATTCCTGCCAAACTATCGAACATCCGATCATATCTTCACTCTACAGACCCTAATTGACAAACACGTTCACCATAACAAAAGCAAAATCTACGCATGCTTTGTAGATTTCTAGAAGGCTTTCGACTCCATCTGGCATGACGGTTTATTCCTGAAACTTATCGAAAGCGGGGTAGGAGGGAAAACATATGATGTAATTAAATCAATGTATACAAACAACAAATGTGCAGTTAAAATTGGAGACAAACAAACAAAATACTTCCCACAGGGGCGGGGGGTGACGCAGGGCTCGCCAATCTCACTGACACTCTTTAATATTTACATAAATGGATTGGCAAAACTACTTGAACAATCTACAGCACCCGGCCTCACCCTATATGAATCCAAGGTTAAATTCCTCCTCTATGCAGACGACCTGGTTCTGCTGTCACCAACTAAAGAGGGGCTACAGCAGAACCTGGACCTGCTGGAGTCATACTGCCAGACTTGGGCCCTGACAATAAATCCCCAAAAAACCAAAGTCCTTGTGTTCCAGCAAAGATCCAAACATCAGGGACCCAAAATAAATTTCACAGTAGGAACAACCAAAATTGAACAAACCACTAACTACACATACTTGGGCTTAAAAATCAGTTCTACGGGAAACTTCAAACTGGCTGTGAATGAACTGAAAGAGAAAGCAAGAAGGGCTTTCTATGCCATCAAAAAATCAATCCAAATAGAAATCCCAATTAGCATTTGGCTCAAAATTTTCAAATCAGTAATTGAACCAATTGCACTCTATGGCAGTGAGGTATGGGGACCGCTAACTCAACAAGAATTTGCAAAATGGGACAAACACCCAATTGAGATCCTACATGCAGAATTCTGTAAAAGTATCCTCCGGACTCAAAGGAAAACAGTAAACAATGCATGCAGGGCGGAACTAGGCCAATATCCATTAATAATCACTATCCAAAAAAGAGCCACCAAATTTTGGAATCACCTACAAATGAGCAATCCCCAATGCTATCACTACGACGCCCTGAAATGCCAAGAGCTGACCATAAAGAAGAATACCCTCAGTCAACTAGTCCTGGGACTCAGTGAAGTAACTACTAACAATACTAACAATAACCAGCCCCAGGACAGTGACAGGGTAACACAAAGAATTCGACCCAACACAATCGTCGCTAAGCAAAAGGAAAAATATCTGACATATTGGGCAGAAACAACAAAAACCCAAAGCAAACTCAATTGCTACTTGGCCCTAAACAGACAATACAACATAGCTGATTACCTGACCATGGTAAAGGATAACAAACTGAGAAGAACCTTGACAAGGTACAGACTTAGCGAACATAGCCTAGCGATCGAAAAAGGCAGACACAGGCAGACCAGGCTGCCAAGAGAAGACAGGATATGCTCTCACTGCAGTCAGGGAGTAGTGGAGACAGAGACGCACTTCCTCACAGCCTGCGGAAAATATCAGGGCATCAGGGAGAATTTCTACCAAAAATTCTCACAAATATGCCCTGATTTCAGAAATCTGAATGACAACCAAAAACTCCCATTCCTACTGGGAGAGGAGAGAAGCTGTGTAACACTGGCGGCACACTATGTTACAGCTTGCCATGAACAGAGGGACAACCAGTAAACTAAGAAAAGAATATATATAAACAATGCGAATGTATATTTATAAACTCAGGGATATACCTGTTTATACACTGTATGAATAGAACTGCGTTTATGTGCTAAACCATAAATGTATTTTGATGCTTTGGCAACATAAGATGTAACTTATCATGCCAATAAAGCGATTTGAATTGTGAATTGTGAATTGTGAAAGTACCAGGACACCCTGGGACCCCCGGGTAAGAACACTGGGAAATTACCAGGGCATCCTGGGACCCCTGGTAGGAATAGTGGGAAAGTACCAGGACAACCTGGGACCCCCGGGTAAGAGCACTGGGAAAGCACCAGGACATCTTGGGATCCCGGGTAAGAACACTTTGAAAGTACCAGGACATCCTGGGACCCCGGGTAAGAGCACTGGGAAAGTACCAGGACATCCTGGGACCCCTGTGTAAGAACACTGGGAAAGTAGGACATCCTTGGACCCCCCGGTAACAGCACTGGGAATGTACCAGGACATCCTGGGACCCCGGGTAAGAACACTGGGAAAGTACCAGGACATCCTGGGACCCCTGTGTAAGAACACTGGGAAAGTAGGACATCCTTGGACCCCCCGGTAACAGCACTGGGAATGTACCAGGACATCCTGGGACCGCCGGGTAAGTACACTGGGAAAGTATCAGGCATCCTGGGACCCCCGGGTAAGAATACTGGGAAAGTACCAGGACATCCAGGGACCCCGGGTAAGAGCAGTGGGAAAGCACCAGGATATCCTGGGACCCCGGGTAAGAATACTGGGAAAGTAGCAGGACATCCTGTCACCTCCGGGTAAGAACACTGGGAAAACACCAGGACATCCTTGGACCCCCGGGTATAAACACTGGGAAAGCACCAGGACATCCTGGCACCCCGGGTAAGAGCACTGGGAAATTAACAGGACTTCCTGGGACCCCGGGTAAGAATAGTGGGAAAGTAGCAGGAAATCCTGGGACCCCTGGGTAAGAGCACTGGGAAAGCACCAGGACATCTTGGGACCCCGGGTAAGAACACTGGGAAAGCACCAGGTCATCCTGGGACCCGTGGTTAAGAGCACTGGGAAAGTACCAGGACATCCTGGGACCCCGGGTAAGAACACTGGGAAAGTACCAGGACATCCTGGGACCCCCGGGTAAGAACACTGGGAAAATACCAGGACTTCCTGGGACCCCGGGTTAGAACACTGGGAAAGTACCAGGACATCCTGGGACCCCCGGGTAAGTACACGGGGAAAGTACCAGGACATCCTGGGACCCCCGGGTAAGAACACTGGGAAAGTACCAGGACATCCTGGGACCCCCGGGTAAGAACACTAGGAAAGTACCAGGACATCCAGGGACCCCCGGGGAAGAGCACTGGGAAGGTAGCAGGACACCTGGAACCCAGGGTAAGAACACTGGGAAAGTACCAGGACATCCTGGGACCCCCGGGTAAGAGCACTGGGAAAGTACCAGGACATTCTGGGACCCCCGGGCAAGAGCACTGGGAAAGCACCAGGACATCCTGGACCCCAGGGTAAGAACACTGGGAAAGTACCAGGACATCCTGGCACCTCCGGGTAAGAACACTGGGAAAGTACCAGGACCTCCTGGGACCCTGGGTAAGAGCACTGGGAAAGTAGCAGGACATCCTGGCACCTCCGGGTAAGAACAGTGGGAAAGTACCAGGACATCCTGGGAACCTGGGTAAGAGCACTGGGAAAGTACCAGGACATCCTGGCACCTCCGGGTAAGAACACTGGGAAAGTACCCCGACATCCTGGGACCCCGGGTAAGAACACTTGGAAAGTACCAGGACATCCTGGGACCCCTGGTAAGAACACTGGGAAATTACCAGGACATCCTGGGACCCCCGGGTAAGAGCACTGGGAATGTACCAGGACATCCTGGGACCCCCCGATAAGAACACTGGGAAAGTACCAGGACATCCTGGGACCCCGGGTAAGAACCCTGGAAAAGTACCAGGACATCCTGGGACCCCGGGTAAGAACACTGGGAAAGTACCAGGACATCCTGGGACCCCTGGGTATAAACAATGGGAAAGTGCCAGGACATCCTGTGACCCCCTGGTAAGAACACTGGGAAAGTACCAGGACACCCTGGGACCCCGGGTAAGAACAGTGGGAAAGTACCAGGACATCCTGGGAACCCTGGCTATAAACACTGGGAAAGTGCCAGGACATCCTGTGAACCCCAGGTAAGAAAACTGGGAAAGTACGAGGAAACCCTGGGACCCCCGGGTAAGAACACTGGGAAATTACCAGGACATCCTGGGACCCCTGTTAGGAATAGTGGGAAAGTACCAGGACAACCTGGGACCCCCGGGTAAGAGCACTGGGAAAGCACCAGGACATCCTGGGATCCCGGGTAAGAACACTTTGAAAGTACCAGGACATCCTGGGACCCCGGGTAAGAACACTGGGAAAGTACCAGGACATCCTGGGACCCCTGTGTAAGAACACTGGGAAAGCAGGACATCCTTGGACCCCCCGGTAACAGCACTGGGAATGTACCAGGGCATCCTGGGACCGCCGGTTAAGTACACTGGGAAAGTATCAGGCATCTTGGGACCCCCGGGTAAGAACACTGGGAAAGTACCAGGACATCATGGGACATCCAGGTAAGAGCACTGGGAAATTACCAGGACTACCAGGGACCCCGGGTAAGAGCAGTGGGAAAGCACCAGGGTATCCTGGGACCCCGGGTAAGAATACTGGGAAAGTAGCAGGACATCCTGTCACCTCCGGGTAAGGACACTGGGAAAACACCAGGACATCCTTGGACCCCCGGGTATAAACACTGGGAAAGTACCAGGACATCCTGGCACCTCCGGGTAAGAACACTGGGAAAGTAGCAGGACATCCTGGCACCTCCGGGTAAGAACACTGGGAAATTACCAGGACATCCTGGGACCCCGGTTAAGAACACTGGGAAAGCACCAGGACATCCTGGAACCCCCGGGTAAGAGCACTGGATAATTGCCAGGACATCCTGGGACCCCGGGTAGGAATAGTGGGAAAGTACCAGGACAACCTGGGACCACCGGGTAAGAGCACTGGGAAAGTACCAGGACATCCTGGGACCCCTGGGTAGGAATAGTGGGAAAGTACCAGGACAACCTAGGACCCCCGGGTAAGAGCACTGGGAAAGTACCAGGACAACCTGGGACCCCCGGGTAAGAGCACTGGGAAAGTACCAGGACATCCTGGGATCCTGGGTAAGAACACTGGGAAAGTACCAGGACATTCTGGCACCCCCGGGTAAGAGCACTGGGAAAGTAGGACATCCTGGGGACCCCGGGTAACAGCAGTGGGAATGTACCAGGACATCCTGGGACCCCCGGGCAAGAGCACTGGGAAAGTACCAGGACATCCTGGGACCCCCGGGTAAGAGCAATGGCAAAGTGCCAGGACATCCTGGGACCCCAGGTAAGAGCACTGGGAAAGTACCAGGACTTGCTGGGACCCCGGGTAAGAATAGTGGGAAAGTAGCAGGACAACCTGGGACCCCCGGGTAAGAGCACTGGGAAAACACCAGGACATCCTGGCACCTCCGGGTAATAACACTGGGAAACTACCAGGACATCCTGGCACCTCCGGGTAAGAGCACTGGGAAAGCACCAGGACATCCTGGGACCCCAGTTAAGAACACTGGGAAAGCACCAGGACATCCTGGGACCCTGGGCAAGAACACTGGGAAAGTACCAGGAAATCCTGGGACCCCGGGTAAGGGCACTGGGAAAGTACCAGGACATCCTGGGACCCCCGGGTAAGAACACTGGGACAGTACCAGGACATCCTGGGACCCCTGGGTAAGAACACTGGGAAAGTACCAGGACATCCTGGGACACCCGGGTAAGAACACTGGGAAAGCACCAGGACATCCTGGGACCCCCGGGTAAGAACACTGGGAAAGTACCAGGACATCCTGGGACCCCCGGGTAAGAACACTGGGAAAGTACCAGGACATCCTGGGACCCCCGGGTAAGAAAACTAGGAAAGTACCAGGACATCCTGGGACCCCCGGGTAAGAGCAGTGGGAAAGTACCAGGACATCCTGGAACCCAGGGTAAGAACACTGGGAAAGTACCAGGACATCCTGGGACCCCAGGCAAATACACTGGGAAAGAACCAGGACATCCTGGGACCCGCGGGTAAGAGCACTGGGAAAGTACCAGGACATCCTGGAACCCAGGGTAAGAACACTGGGAAAGTACCAGGACATCCTGGGACCCCGGGTAAGAGCAGTGGGAAAGCAGCAGGATATCCTGGGACCCCGGGCAAGTACACTGGGAAAGTACCAGAACATCCTGGCACCTCCGGGTAAGAACACTGGGAAAGTAGCAGGACATCCTGCGACCCTGGGTAAGAACACTGGGAAAGTACGAGGCATCCTGGGACCCCCGGGTAAGAACCCTCGGAAAGTACCAGAACATCCTGGGACCCTGGGTAAGAGCACTGGAAAAGTACCAGGACATCCTGGGACCCCGGGTAAGAACACTGGGAAAGGACGAGGACATCCTGGGACCCCTGGGTATAAACAATGGGAAAGTGCCAGGACATCCTGTGACCCCCAGGTAAGAACACTGGGAAAGTACCAGGACATCTTGGGATCCCGGGTAAGAACACTTTGAAAGTACCAGGACATCCTGGGACCCCGGGTAAGAACACTGGGAAAGTACCAGGACATCCTGGGACCCCCGGGTAAGAGCACTGGGAAAGCACCAGGACATCTTGGGATCCCGGGTAAGAACACTTTGAAAGTACCAGGACATCCTGGGACCCCGGGTAAGAGCACTGGGAAAGCACCAGGACATCTTGGGATCCCGGGTAAGAACACTGGGAAAGTACCAGGACATCCTGGGACCCCAGGTAAGAGCACTGGGAAAGCACCAGGACATCTTGGGACCCCTGTGTAAGAACACTGGGAAAGTAGGACATACTTGGACCCCCCGGTAACAGCACTGGGAATGTACCAGGACAATCTGGGACCGCCGGGTAAGTACACTGGGAAAGTATCAGGCATCCTGGGACCCCCGGGTAAGTACACTGGGAAAGTACCAGGACATCCTGGGACCCCCGGGTAAGAACACTGGGAAAGTACCCGGACATCCTGGGACCCCTGGGTAAGAACACTGGGAAAGTACCAGGACATCCTGGGACCCCCGGGTAAGAACACTAGGAAAGTACCAGGACATCCTGGGACCCCCGGGGAAGAGCACTGGGAAAGTAGCAGGACATCCTGGGACCCCCGGGCAAGAGCACTGGGAAAGCACCAGGACATCCTGGAACCTAGGGTAAGAACACTGGGAAAGTACCAGGACATCCTGGCACCTCCGGGTAAGAACACTGGGAAAGTACCAGGACCTCCTGGGACCCTGGGTAAGAGCACTGGGAAAGTAGCAGGACATCCTGGCACCTCCGGGTAAGAACAGTGGGAAAGTACCAGGACATCCTGGGAACCTGGGTAAGAGCACTGGGAAAGTACCAGGACATCCTGGCACCTCCGGGTAAGAACACTGGGAAAGTACCAGGACATCCTGGGACCCCCGGGTAAGAACACTTGGAAAGTACCAGGACATCCTGGGACCCCTGGTAAGAACACTGGGAAATTACCAGGACATCCTGGCACCTCCGGGTAAGAACACTGGGAAAGTACCAGGACATCCTGGGACCCCGGGTAAGAACACCTGGAAAGTAGCAGGACATCCTGGGACCCCTGGGTAAGAACACTGGGAAAGTACCCCGACATCCTGGGACCCCGGGTAAGAACACTTGGAAAGTACCAGGACATCCTGGGACCCCTGGTAAGAACACTGGGAAATTACCAGGACATCCTGGGACCCCCGGGTAAGAGCACTGGGAATGTACCAGGACATCCTGGGACCCCCCGATAAGAACACTGGGAAAGTACCAGGACATCCTGGGACCCCGGGTAAGAACCCTGGAAAAGTACCAGGACATCCTGGGACCCCGGGTAAGAACACTGGGAAACTACCAGGACATCCTGGGACCCCGGGTATAAACACTGGGAAAGTACCAGGACACCCTGGGACCCCGGGTAAGAACAGTGGGAAAGTACCAGGACATCCTGGGACCCCTGGGTATAAACACTGGGAAAGTGCCAGGACATCCTGTGAACCCCAGGTAAGAAAACTGGGAAAGTACGAGGACACCCTGGGACCCCCGGGTAAGAACACTGGGAAAGTACCAGGACATCCTGGGACCCCCGGGTAAGAGCACTGGGAAAGCACCAGGACATCTTGGGATCCCGGGTAAGAACACTTTGAAAGTACCAGGACATCCTGGGACCCCGGGTAAGAGCACTGGGAAAGCACCAGGACATCTTGGGATCCCGGGTAAGAACACTGGGAAAGTACCAGGACATCCTGGGACCCCAGGTAAGAGCACTGGGAAAGCACCAGGACATCTTGCGACCCCCGGGTAAGAGCACTGGGAAAGTACCAGGACATCCTGGGACCCCCGGGCAAGAGCACTGGGAAAGCACCAGGACATCCTGGAACCCAGGGTAACAACACTGGGAAAGTACCAGGACATCCTGGCACCTCCGGGTAAGAACACTGGGAAAGTACCAGGACCTCCTGGGACCCTGGGTAAGAGCACTGGGAAAGTAGCAGGACATCCTGGCACCTCCGGGTAAGAACAGTGGGAAAGTACCAGGACATCCTGGGAACCTGGGTAAGAGCACTGGGAAAGTACCAGGACATCCTGGCACCTCCGGGTAAGAACACTGGGAAAGTACCCCGACATCCTGGGACCCCGGGTAAGAACACTTGGAAAGTACCAGGACATCCTGGGACCCCTGGTAAGAACACTGGGAAATTACCAGGACATCCTGGGACCCCTGGTAAGAGCACTGGGAAATTACCAGGACATCCTGGGACCCCCGGGTAAGAGCACTGGGAATGTACCAGGACATCCTGGGACCCCCCGATAAGAACACTGGGAAAGTACCAGGACATCCTGGGACCCCGGGTAAGAACCCTGGAAAAGTACCAGGACATCCTGGGACCCCGGGTAAGAACACTGGGAAACTACCAGGACATCCTGGGACCCCTGGGTATAAACAATGGGAAAGTGCCAGGACATCCTGTGACCCCCTGGTAAGAACACTGGGAAAGTACCAGGACACCCTGGGACCCCGGGTAAGAACAGTGGGAAAGTACCAGGACATCCTGGGACCCCTGGGTATAAACACTGGGAAAGTGCCAGGACATCCTGTGAACCCCAGGTAAGAAAACTGGGAAAGTACGAGGACACCCTGGGACCCCCGGGTAAGAACACTGGGAAATTACCAGGACATCCTGGGACCCCTGGTAGGAATAGTGGGAAAGTACCAGGACAACCTGGGACCCCCGGGTAAGAGCACTGGGAAAGCACCAGGACATCCTGGGATCCCGGGTAAGAACACTTTGAAAGTACCAGGACATCCTGGGACCCCGGGTAAGAACACTGGGAAAGTACCAGGACATCCTGGGACCCCTGTGTAAGAACACTGGGAAAGCAGGACATCCTTGGACCCCCCGGTAACAGCACTGGGAATGTACCAGGGCATCCTGGGACCGCCGGGTAAGTACACTGGGAAAGTATCAGGCATCCTGGGACCCCCGGGTAAGAACACTGGGAAAGTACCAGGACATCATGGGACATCCAGGTAAGAGCACTGGGAAATTACCAGGACTACCAGGGACCCCGGGTAAGAGCAGTGGGAAAGCACCAGGGTATCCTGGGACCCCGGGTAAGAATACTGGGAAAGTAGCAGGACATCCTGTCACCTCTGGGTAAGAACACTGGGAAAACACCAGGACATCCTTGGACCCCCGGGTATAAACACTGGGAAAGTACCAGGACATCCTGGCACCTCCGGGTAAGAACACTGGGAAAGTAGCAGGACATCCTGGCACCTCCGGGTAAGAACACTGGGAAATTACCAGGACATCCTGGGACCCCGGTTAAGAACACTGGGAAAGCACCAGGACATCCTGGAACCCCCGGGTAAGAGCACTGGATAATTGCCAGGACATCCTGGGACCCTGGGTAGGAATAGTGGGAAAGTACCAGGACAACCTGGGACCACCGGGAAAGAGCACTGGGAAAGTACCAGGACATCCTGGGACCCCTGGGTAGGAATAGGGGGAAAGTATCAGGACAACCTAGGACCCCCGGGTAAGAGCACTGGGAAAGTACCAGGACTACCTGGGACCCCCGGGTAAGAGCACTGGGAAAGTACCAGGACATCCTGGGATCCTGGGTAAGAACACTGGGAAAGTACCAGGACATCCTGGCACACCCGGGTAAGAGCACTGGGAAAGTAGGACATCCTGGGGACCCCGGGTAACAGCAGTGGGAATGTACCAGGACATCCTGGGACCCCCGGGCAAGAGCACTGGGAAAGTACCAGGACATCCTGGGACCCCCGGGTAAGAGCAATGGCAAAGTACCAGGACTTCCTGGGACCCCAGGTAAGAGCACTGGGAAAGTACCAGGACTTGCTGGGACCCCGGGTAAGAATAGTGGGAAAGTAGCAGGACAACCTGGGACCCCCGGGTAAGAGCACTGGGAAAACACCAGGACATCCTGGCACCTCCGGGTAATAACACTGGGAAACTACCAGGACGTCCTGGCACCTCCGGGTAAGAGCACTGGGAAAGCACCAGGACATCCTGGGACCCCAGTTAAGAACACTGGGAAAGCACCAGGACATCCTGGGACCCTGGGCAAGAACACTGGGAAAGTACCAGGAAATCCTGGGACCCCGGGTAAGGGCACTGGGAAAGTACCAGGACATCCTGGGACCCCCGGGTAAGAACACTGGGACAGTACCAGGACCTCCTGGGACCCCTGGGTAAGAACACTGGGAAAGTACCAGGACATCCTGGGACACCCGGGTAAGAACACTGGGAAAGCACCAGGACATCCTGGGAACCCCGGGTAAGAACACTGGGAAAGTACCAGGACATCCTGGGACCCCCGGGTAAGAAGACTGGGAAAGTACCAGGACATCCTGGGACCCCCGGGTAAGAAAACTAGGAAAGTACCAGGACATCCTGGGACCCCCGGGTAAGAGCAGTGGGAAAGTACCAGGACATCCTGGAACCCAGGGTAAGAACACTGGGAAAGTACCAGGACATCCTGGGACCCCAGGTAAGTACACTAGGAAAGAACCAGGACATCCTGGGACCCGCGGGTAAGAGCACTGGGAAAGTACCAGGACATCCTGGAACCCAGGGTAAGAACACTGGGAAAGTACCAGGACATCCTGGGACCCCGGGTAAGAGCAGTGGGAAAGCAGCAGGATATCCTGGGACCCCGGGCAAGTACACTGGGAAAGTACCAGAACATCCTGGCACCTCCGGGTAAGAACACTGGGAAAGTAGCAGGACATCCTGCGACCCTGGGTAAGAACACTGGGAAAGTACGAGGCATCCTGGGACCCCCGGGAAAGAACCCTCGGAAAGTACCAGAACATCCTGGGACCCTGGGTAAGAGCACTGGGAAAGTACCAGGACATCCTGGGACCCCGGGTAAGAACACTGGGAAAGGACGAGGACATCCTGGGACCCCTGGGTATAAACAATAGGAAAGTGCCAGGACATCCTGTGACCCCCAGGTAAGAACACTGGGAAAGTACCAGGACATCTTGGGATCCCGGGTAAGAACACTTTGAAAGTACCAGGACATCCTGGGACCCCGGGTAAGAACACTGGGAAAGTACCAGGACATCCTGGGACCCCCGGGTAAGAGCACTGGGAAAGCACCAGGACATCTTGGGATCCCGGGTAAGAACACTTTGAAAGTACCAGGACATCCTGGTACCCCGGGTAAGAGCACTGGGAAAGCACCAGGACATCTTGGGATCCCGGGTAAGAACACTGGGAAAGTACCAGGACATCCTGGGACCCCAGGTAAGAGCACTGGGAAAGCACCAGGACATCTTGGGACCCCCGGTAACAGCACTGGGAATGTACCAGGACATCCTGGGACCGCCGGGTAAGTACACTGGGAAAGTATCAGGCATCCTGGGACCCCCGGGTAAGAATACTGGGAAAGTACCAGGACATCCTGGGACCCTGGTTAAGAACACTGGGAAAGAGTCAGGAAATTCTGTGACCCCGGGTAAGAACACTGGGAAAGTACCAGGACATCATGGGACATCCAGGTAAGAGCAGTGGGAAAGCACCAGGACATCCTGGAACCCCGGGTAAGAATACTGGGAAAGTAGCAGGACATCCTGTCACCTCCGGGTAAGAACACTGGGAAAACACCAGGACATCCTTGGACCCCCGGGTAAAAACACTGGGAAAGCACCAGGACATCCTGGCACCCCGGGTAAGAGCACTGGGAAATTAACAGGACTTCCTGGGACCCCGGGTAAGAATAGTGGGAAAGTAGCAGGAAAACCTGGGACCCCCGGGTAAGAGCACTGGGAAAGCACCAGGACATCTTGGGACCCCGGGTAAGAACACTGGGAAAGCACCAGGTCATCCTGGGACCCCGGTTAAGAGCACTGGGAAGGCACCATGTCATCCTGGGACCCGTGGTTAAGAGCACTGGGAAAGTACCAGAACATCCTGGGACCATGGGTAAGAGCACTGGGAAAGTACCAGGACATCCTGGGACCACGGGTAAGAACACTGGGAAAGGACCAGGACATCCTGGGACCCCCGGGTATAAACACTGGGAAAGCACCAGGTCATCCTGTGACCCCGGTTAAGAGCACTGGGAAAGCACCAGGTCATCCTGAGACCCGTGGTTAAGAGCACTGGGAAAGTACCAGGACATCCTGGGATCCCGGGAAAGAACACTGGGAAAGTACCAGGAGATCCTGGGACCTGTGGTTAAGAGCACTGGGAAAGTACCAGGACATCCTGAGACCCGTGGTTAAGAGCACTGGGAAAGTACCAGGACATCCTGGGATCCCGGGAAAGAACACTGGGAAAGTACCAGGAGATCCTGGGACCTGTGGTTAAGAGCACTGGGAAAGTACCAGGACATCCTGGGACCCCCGGGTAAGAACACTGGGAAAGTACCAGGACATCCTGGGACCCCCGGGTAAGAGCACTGGGAAAGTAGCAGGACACCTGGAACCCAGGGTAAGAACACTGGGAAAGTACCAGGACATCCTGGGACCCCCGGGTAAGAGCACTGGGAAAGTACCAGGACATCCTGGAACCCCCGGGTAAGTGCACTGGGAAAGCACCAGGACATCCTGGAACCCAGGGTAAGAACACTGGGAAAGTACCAGGACTTCCTGGCACCTCCGGGTAAGAACACTGGGAAAGTACCAGGACCTCCTGGGACCCTGGGTAAGAGCACTGGGTAAGTACCAGGACATCCTGGCGCCTCCGGGTAAGAACACTGGGAAAGTCCCAGGACATCCTGGGAACCTGGGTAAGAGCACTGGGAAAGTACCAGGACATCCTGGCACCTCCGGGTAAGAACACTGGGATAGTACCCCGACATCCTGGGACCCCGGGTAAGAACACTGGGAAAGTACCAGGACATCCTGGGACCCCCGGGTAAGATCACTGGGAAAGTACCAGGACGTCCTGGGACCCCCGATAAGAACACTGGGAAAGTACCAGGACATCCTGGGACCCCGGGTAAGAACCCTGGAAAAGTACCAGGACATCCTGGGACCCCGGGTAAAAACACTGGGAAAGTACCAGGACATCCTGGGACACCTGGGTATAAACACTGGGAAAGTGCCAGGACATCCTGTGACCCCCAGGTAAGAACACTGGGAAAGTACCAGGACACCCTGGGACCCCGGGTAAGAACAGTGGGAAAGTACCAGGACATCCAGGGACCCCTGGGTATAAACACTGGGAAAGTGCCAGGACATCCTGTGACCCCCAGGTAAGAACACTGGGAAAGTACCAGGACACCGTGGGACCCCCGGGTAAGAACACTGGGAAAGTAGCATGACATCCTGGCACCTCTGGGTAAGAACACTGGGAAAGTACCAGGACATCCTGGGACGCTGGGTAAGAATACTGCGAGAGAACCAGGACATCCTGGGACCTGCGGATAAGAGCACTGGGAAAGTACCAGGACATCCTGGAACCCCCGGGTAAGAGCACTGGGAAATTACGAGGACATCCTGGGATCCCGGGTAGGAATAGTGCAAAAGTACCAGGACAACCTGGGACCCCCGGGTAAGAGCACTGGGAAAGCACCAGGTCATCCTGGGATCCCCCGGGTAAGAACACTGGGAAAGTACCAGGACATCCTGGGACCCCGGCTAAGAACACTCGGAAAGTACCAGGACACCCTGGGACCCCTGGGTAAGAACACTGGGAAAGTACCAGGACATCCTGTGATCCCGGGTAAGTACACTGGGAAAGCACCAGGACATCCTGGGACCTCCGGGTAAGAATACTGCGATAGAACCAGGACATCCTGGGACCCGCGGTTAAGAGCACTGGGAAAGTGCCAGGATATCCTGGAACCCCCCGGGTAAGAACACAGGGAAAGTACCAGGACGTCCTGGGACCCTGGGTAAGAACACTGGGAAAGTACCAGGACATCCTGGGACCCTGGGTAAGAGCACTGGGAAAGTACCAGGACATCCTGGGACCCCTGGGTAAGAACACTGGGAAAGTACCAGGACATCCTGGGACCCCGGGTAAGAGCACTGGGAAAGTACCAGGACATCCTGGGACCCCCGGGTAAGAGCACTGGGAAAGTAGCAGGACTTCCTGGGGCCCCCGGGTAAGAACACTGGGAATGTACCAGGACATCCTGGGACCCCCGGGCAAGAGCACTGGGAAAGTAGCAGGACATCCTGGGACCACCGGGTAAGAGCACTGGGAAATTACCAGGATTTCCTGGGACCCCCGGGTAAGAGCACTGGGAAAGTACCAGGTCATCCTGGGATCCCAGGTAAGAGCACTGGGAAAGTAACGCGACATCCTGGGACCCCAGGTAAGAGCACTGGGAAAGTACCAGGACTTGCTGGGACCCCGGGTAAGAATAGTGGGAAAGTAGCAGGACAACCTGGGACCCCCGGGTAAGAGCACTGGGAAAACACCAGGACATCCTGGCACCTCCGGGTAATAACACTGGGAAACTACCAGGACATCCTGGCACCTCCGGGCAAGAGCACGGGGAAAGCACCAGGACATCCTGGGACCCCAGTTAAGAACACTGGGAAAGCACCAGGACATCCTGGGACCCTGGACAAGAACACTGGGAAAGTACCAGGAAATCCTGGGACCCCGGGTAAGAGCACTGGGAAAGTACAGGACATCCTGGGATCCCCGGGTAAGAACACTGGGACAGTACCAGGACATCCTGGGACCCCTGGGTAAGAACACTGGGAAAGTACCAGGACATCCTGGGACACCCGGGTAAGAACACTGGGAAAGCACCAGGACATCCTGGGACCCCCGGGGAAGAACACTGGGAAAGTACCAGGACATCCTGGGACCCCCGGGTAAGAACACTGGGAAAGTACCAGGACATCCTGGGGCCCCCGGGTAAGAGCAGTGGGAAAGTACCAGGACATCCTGGAACCCAGGGTAAGAACACTGGGAAAGTACCAGGACATCCTGGGACCCCAGGTAAGAACACTGGGAAAGAACCAGGACATCCTGGGACCCCCGGGTAAGAGCACTGGGAAAGTACCAGGACATCCTGGAACCCAGGGTAAGAACACTGGGAAAGTACCAGGACATCCTGGGACCCTGGGTGACAGCAGTGGGAAAGCAGTAGGATATCCTGGGACCCCGGGAAAGTACACTGGGAAAGTACCAGAACATCCTGGCACCTCCGGGTAAGAACAGTGGGAAAGTAGCAGGACATCCTGCGACCCTGGGTAAGAACACTGGGAAAGTACGAGGCATCCTGGGACCCCCGGGTAAGAACCCTCGGAAAGTACCAGAACATCCTGGGACCCTGGGTAAGAGCACTGGGAAAGTACCAGGACATCCTGGGACCCCGGGTAAGAACACTGGGAAAGGACCAGGACATCCTGGGACCCCTGGGTATAAACAATGGGAAAGTGCCAGGACATCCTGTGACCCCCAGGTAAGAACACTGGGAAAGTACCAGGACAGCCTGGGACCCCGGGTAAGAACAGTGGGAAAGTACCAGGACATCCTGGGACCCCTGGGTACAAACACTGGGAAAGTGCCAGGACATCCTGTGACCCCCAGGTAAGAAGACTGGGAAAGTACCAGGACACCCTGGGACCCCCTGGTAAGAACACTGGGAAATTACCAGGGCATCCTGGGACCCCTGGTAGGAATAGTGGGAAAGTACCAGGACAACCTGGGACCCCCGGGTAAGAGCACTGGGAGAGCACCAGGACATCTTGGGATCCCGGGTAAGAACACTTTGAAAGTACCAGGACATCCTGGGACCCCGGGTAAGAACACTGGGAAAGTACCAGGACATCCTGGGACCCCTGTGTAAGAACACTGGGAAAGTAGGACATCCTTGGACCCCCCGGTAGCAGCACTGGGAATGTACCAGGACATCCTGGGACCGCCGGGTAAGTACACTGGGAAAGTATCAGGCATCCTGGGACCCCCGGGTAAGAATACTGGGAAAGTACCAGGACATCCAGGGACCCCGGGTAAGAGCAGTGGGAAAGCACCAGGATATCCTGGGACCCCGGGTAAGAATACTGGGAAAGTAGCAGGACATCCTGTCACCTCCGGGTAAGAACACTGGGAAAACACCAGGACATCCTTGGACCCCCGGGTATACACACTGGGAAAGCACCAGGACATCCTGGCACCCCGGGTAAGAGCACTGGGAAATTAACAGGACTTCCTGGGACCCCGGGTAAGAATAGTGGGAAAGTAGCAGGAAAACCTGGGACCCCCGGGTAAGAGCACTGGGAAAGCACCAGGACATCTTGGGACCCCGGGTAAGAACACTGGGAAAGCACCAGGTCATCCTGGGACCCGTGGTTAAGAGCACTGGGAAAGTACCAGGACATCCTGGGACCCCGGGTAAGAACACTGGGAAAGTACCAGGACATCCTGGGACCCCCGGGTAAGAACACTGGGAACATACCAGGACTACCTGGGACCCCGGGTTAGAACACTGGGAAAGTACCAGGACATCCTGGGACCCCCGGGTAAGAACACTGGGAAAGTACCAGGACATCCTGGAACCCCCGGGTAAGAACACTGGGAAAGTACCAGGACATCCTTGGACCCCCGGGTAAGAACACTAGGAAAGTACCAGGACATCCTGGGACCCCCGGGGAAGAGCACTGGGAAGGTAGCAGGACACCTGGAACCCCGAGTAAGAACACTGGGAAAGTACCAGGACATCCTGGGACCCCCGGGTAAGAGCACTGGGAAGGTACCAGGACATCCTGGGACCCCCGGGCAAGAGCACTGGGAAAGCACCAGGACATCCTGGAACCCAGGGTAAGAACACTGGGAAAGTACCAGGACATCCTGGCACCTCCGGGTAAGAACACTGGGAAAGTACCAGGACCTCCTGGGACCCTGGGTAAGAGTACTGGGAAAGTAGCAGGACATCCTGGCACCTCCGGGTAAGAACAGTGGGAAAGTACCAGGACATCCTGGGAACCTGGGTAAGAGCACTGGGAAAGTACCAGGACATCCTGGCACCTCCGGGTAAGAACACTGGGAAAGTACCCCGACATCCTGGGACCCCGGGTAAGAACACTTGGAAAGTACCAGGACATCCTGGGACCCCTGGTAAGAACACTGGGAAATTACCAGAACATCCTGGGACCCCCGGGTAAGAGCACTGGGAATGTACCAGGACACCCTGGGATCCCCCGATAAGAACACTGGGAAAGTACCAGGACATCCTGGGACCCCGGGTAAGAACCCTGGAAAAGTACCAGGACATCCTGGGACCCCGGGTAAGAACACTGGGAAAGTACCAGGACATCCTGGGACCCCTGGGTATAAACAATGGGAAAGTGCCAGGACATCCTGTGACCCCCTGGTAAGAACACTGGGAAAGTACCAGGACACCCTGGGACCCCGGGTAAGAACAGTGGGAAAGTACCAGGACATCCTGGGACCCCTGGGTATAAACACTGGGAAAGTGCCAGGACATCCTGTGAACCCCAGGTAAGAACACTGGGAAAGTACGAGGACACCCTGGGACCCCCGGGTAAGAACACTGGGAAATTACCAGGACATCCTGGGACCCCTGGTAGGAATAGTGGGAAAGTACCAGGACAACCTGGGACCCACGGGTAAGAGCACTGGGAAAGCACCAGGACATCCTGGGATCCCGGGTAAGAACACTTTGAAAGTACCAGGACATCCTGGGACCCTGGGTAAGAACACTGGGAAAGTACCAGGACATCCTGGGACCCCTGTGTAAGAACACTGGGAAAGCAGGACATCCTTGGACCCCCCGGTAACCGCACTGGGAATGTACCAGGGCATCCTGGGACCGCCGGGTAAGTACACTGGGAAAGTATCAGGCATCCTGGGACCCCCGGGTAAGAACACTGGGAAAGTACCAGGACATCATGGGACATCCAGGTAAGAGCAGTGGGAAACTACCAGGACTTCCAGGGACCCCGGGTAAGAGCAGTGGGAAAGCACCAGGGTATCCTGGGACCCCGGGTAAGAATACTGGGAAAGTAGCAGGACATCCTGTCACCTCCGGGTAAGAACACTGGGAAAACACCAGGACATCCTTGGACCCCCGGGTATAAACACTGGGAAAGTACCAGGACATCCTGGCACCTCCGGGTAAGAACACTGGGAAAGTAGCAGGACATCCTGGCACCTCCGGGTAAGAACACTGGGAAATTACCAGGACATCCTGGGACCCCGGTAAAGAACACTGGGAAAGCACCAGGACATCCTGGAACCCCCGGGTAAGAGCACTGGGAAATTGCCAGGACATCCTGGGACCCCGGGTAGGAATAGTGGGAAAGTACCAGGACAACCTGGGACCACCGGGTAATTTCACTGGGAAAGTACCAGGACATCCTGGGACCCCTGGGTAGGAATAGTGGGAAAGTACCAGGACAACCTGGGACCCCCGGGTAAGAGCACTGGGAAAGTACCAGGACATCCTGGGATCCTGGGTAAGAGCACTGGGAAAGTAGGACATCCTGGGGACCCCGGGTAACAGCAGTGGGAATGTACCAGGACATCCTGGGACCCCCGGGCAAGAGCACTGGGAAAGTACCAGGACATCCTGGGACCCCCGGGTAAGAGCAATGGCAAAGTACCAGGACATCCTGGGACCCCGAGGTAAGAGCACTGGGAAAGTACCAGGACATCCTGGGACCCCCGGGTAAGAGCACTGGGAATGTACCAGGACATCCTGGGACCCCCGGGCAAGAGCACTGGGAATGTACCAGGACATCCTAGGACCCCCGGGTAAGAGCAATGGGAAATTACCAGGATTTCCTGGGACCCCGAGGTAAGAGCACTGTGAAAGTACCAGGACATCCTGGGACCCCCGGGTAAGAGCAATGGGAAAGTAGCAGGACATCCTGGGTCCCCCGGGTAAGAGCACTGGGAAAGTACCAGGACATCCTGGGACCCCCGGGTAAGAGCAATGGGAAAGTACCAGGACATCCTGGGACCCCGGGTAAGAACACTGGGAATGTACCAGGACATCCTGGGACCCCCGCGCAAGAGCACTGGTAAAGTACCAGGACATCCTGGGACCCCCGGCTAAGAGCACTGGGAAATTACCAGGACTTCCTGGGACTCCGGGTAAGAGCACTGGGAAAGTACCAGGACATCCTGGATAACAACAGAAAATGCTGGAAAAACTCAGCAAGTCAGGCAACATCCGTGGAGAGAAATTTGAGTTGACGTTTCGGGTTTGACCCTTCTTCAAAACTGGAGAGAAAAGGAACTAGATCGAAGGCAGGGCTGCGATCGGACAAAAGAATAAAAGAACCAAAAGAAGTAAAAGAGATTAGAAGCTAGACGAGATGGTAATAGGCTGTGATTAGGTGTAAAGTGTACTGGCAGGGCAAAAGATAGCTGCCAGGTGTGAGAGAGAAACAAAAGGAAAGGGGGGGGGGGAAAGGAAAGGAGTGGAAAAATATAAGTGAAAATGAAAGGGGGCCGAGGTTATGATCTGAAATTGTTGAACTCGATATTGAGACCGGAAGGCTGCAGACTGCCTAATCGGAAGATGAGGTGCTGTTCCTCGAGTTTACGTTGAGCTTCCGTGGAACAGTACAAGAGGCCAAGGACGGTGAGGTCCGAGTGGGAATGGAGCGGTGAATTGAAATGACAGGCGACCAGAAGCTCGGGGTCACCCTTACGGACTGAACGGAGGTGTTCCGCAAAGCGGTCACCCAATCTGCGTTTGGTCTCCCCAATGTAGAGGAGACCGCATCGTGAGCAGCGAATACAGTATACTAGATTGCGAGAAGTACAAGTAAATCGCTGTTTCACCTGGAAGGGGTGTTTGGGGCCCTGGACAGTGGGGAGGGGGGAGGTATAGGGGCAGGTGTTACATCTCCTCCGCTTGCACGGGAAGGTGCCAGGCGAAGGGGAAGGGCTGTTTGGGGTGATAGAGGAGTGGAATTAACAGGACTTCCTGGGACCCCGGGTAAGAATAGTGGGAAAGTAGCAGGAAAACCTGGGACCCCCAGGTAAGAGCACTGGGAAAGCACCAGGACATCTTGGGACCCCGGGTAAGAACACTGGGAAAGCACCAGGTCATCCTGGGACCCCGGTTAAGAGCACTGGGAAGGCACCATGTCATCCTGGGACCCGTGGTTAAGAGCACTGGGAAAGTACCAGGACATCCTGGGACCCCGGGTAAGAACACTGGGAAAGTACCAGGACATACTGGGACCCCCGGGAAAGAACACTGGGAACATAACAGGACATCCTGGGACCCCGGGTTTGAACACTGGGAAAGTACCAGGACATCCTGGGACCCCCGGGAAAGAACACTGGGAAAGTACCAGGACATCCTGGGACCCCCGGGTAAGAACACTGGGAAAGTACCAGGACATCCTGGGACCCCCGGGTAAGAACACTAGGAAAGTACCAGGACATCCTGGGACCCCCGGGGAAGAGCACCTGGAAGGTAGCAGGACACCTGGAACCCAGGGTAAGAACACTGGGAAAGTACCAGGACATCCTGGGACCCCCGGGTAAGAGCACTGGGAAAGTACCAGGACATCCTGGGACCTCCGGGTAAGAGCACTGGGAAAGCACCAGGACATCCTGGAACCCAGGGTAAGAACACTGGGAAAGTACCAGGACATCCTGGCACCTCCGGGTAAGAACACTGGAAAAGTACCAGGACCTCCTGGGACCCTGGGTAAGAGCACTGGGAAAGTACCAGGACATCCTGGCACCTCCGGGTAAGAGCACTGGGAAAGTACCAGGACATCCTGGGAACCTGGGTAAGAGCACTGGGAAAGTACCAGGACATCCTGGCACCTCTGGGTAAGAACACTGGGAAAGTACCCCGACATCCTGGGACCCCGGGTAAGAACACTTGGAAAGTACCAGGACCTCCTGGGACCCCTGGTAAGAACACTGGGAAATTACCAGGACATCCTGGGACCCCCGGGTAAGAGCACTGGGAAAGTACCAGGACATCCTGGGACCCCCCGATAAGAACCCTGGAAAAGTACCAGGACATCCTGCGACCCCGGTTAAGAACACTGGGAAAGTACCAGGACAACCTGGGACCCCTGGGTATAAACAATGGGAAAGTGCCAGGACATCCTGTGACCACCAGGGAAGAACACTGGGAAAGTACCAGGACACCCTGGGACCCCGGGTAAGAACAGTGGGAAAGTACCAGGACATCCTGGGACCCCTGGGTACAAACAATGGGAAAGTGCCAGGACATCCTGTGACCCCCAGGTAAGAACACTGGGAAAGTACCAGGACACCCTGGGACCCCCGGGTAAGAACACTGGGAAATTACCAGGACATCCTGGGACCCCTGGTAGGAATAGTGGGAAAGTACCAGGACAACCTGGGACCCCCGGGTAAGAGCACTGGGAAAGCACCAGGACATCTTGGGATCCCTGGTAAGAACACTTTGAAAGTACCAGGACATCCTGGGAGCCCGGGTAAGAACACTGGGAAAGTTCCAGGACATCCTGGGACCCCTGTGTAAGAACACTGGGAAAGTAGGACATCCTTGGACCCCCCGGTAACAGCACAGGGAATGTACCAGGACATCCTGGGACCGCCGGGTAAGTACACTGGGAAAGTATCAGGCATCCTGGGACCCCCGGGTAAGAATACTGGGAAAGTACCAGGACATCCTGGGACCCTGGTTAAGAACACTGGGAAAGACTCAGGAAATTCTGGGACCCCGGGTAAGAACACTGGGAAAGTACCAGGATATCCTGGGACCCCGGGTAAGAGCAGTGGGAAAGCACCAGGATATCCTGGGACCCCGGGTAAGAATACTGGGAAAGTAGCAGGACATCCTGTCACCTCCGGGTAAGAACACTGGGAAAACACCAGGACATCCTTGGACCCCCGGGTATAAACACTGGGAAAGCACCAGGACATCCTGGCACCCCGGGTAAGAGCACTGGGAAATTAACAGGACTTCCTGGGACCCCGGGTAACAATAGTGGGAAAGTAGCAGGAAAACCTGGGACCCCCGGGTAAGAGCACTGGGAAAGCACCAGGACATCTTGGGACCCCGGGTAAGAACACTGGGAAAGCACCAGGTCATCCTGGGACCCCGGTTAAGAGCACTGGGAAGGCACCAGGACATCTTGGGACCCCGGTTAAGAGCACTGGGAAAGTACCAGGACATCCTGGGACCCCGGGTAAGAACACTGGGAAAGTACCAGGACATCCTGGGACCCCCGGGTAAGAACACTGGGAACATACCAGGACATCCTGGGACCCCGGGTAAGAACACTGGGAAAGTACCAGGACATCCTGGGACCCCCGGGTAAGAACACTGGGAAAGTACCAGGACATCCTGGGACCCTGGGTAAGAACACTGGGAAAGTACCAGGACATCCTGGGACCCCCGGGTAAGAACACTAGGAAAGTACCAGGACATCCTGGGACCCCCGGGGAAGAGCACTGGGAAGGTAGCAGGACACCTGGAACCCAGGGTAAGAACACTGGGAAAGTACCAGGACATCTTGGGACCCCCGGGTAAGAGCACTGGGAAAGTACCAGGACATCCTGGGACCCCCGGGCAAGAGCAGTGGGAAAGCACCAGGACATCCTGGAACCCAGGGTAAGAACACTGGGAAAGTACCAGGACATCCAGGGACCCTGGGTAAGAACACTGGGAAAGTACCAGGACATCCTGGCACCTCCGGGTAAGAACACTGGGAAAGTACCAGGACCTCCTGGGACCCTGGGTAAGAGCACTGGGAAAGTACCAGGACATCCTGGGAACCTGGGTAAGAGCACTGGGAAAGTACCAGGACATCCTGGCACCTCCGCGTAAGAACACTGGGAAAGTACCCCGACATCCTGGGACACCGGGTAAGAACACTTGGAATGAACCAGGACATCCTGGGACCCCCCGATAAGAACACTGGGAAAGTACCAGGACATCCTGGGACCCCAGGTAAGAACCCTGGAAAAGTACCAGGGCATCCTGGGACCCCGGGTAAGAACACTGGGAAAGTACCAGGACATCCTGGGACCCCTGGGTATAAACAATGGGAAAGTGCCAGGACTTCCTGTGACCCCCAGGTAAGAGCACTGGGAAAGCACCAGGACATCTTGGGACCCCGGCTAAGAACACTGGGAAAGCACCAGGTCATCCTGGGACCCCGGTTAAGAGCACTGGGAAGGCACCATGTCATCCTGGGACCCGTGGTTAAGAGCACTGGGAAAGTACCAGGACATCCTGGGACCCCGGGTAAGAACACTGGGAAAGTACCAGGACATCCTGGGACCCCCGGGTAAGAACACTGGGAAAGTACGAGGCATCCTGGGACCCCCGGGTAAGAACCCTCGGAAAGTACCAGAACATCCTGGGACCCTGGGTAAGAGCACTGGGAAAGTACCAGGACATCCTGGGACCCCGGGTAAGAACACTGGGAAAGGACCAGGACATCCTGGGACCCCCGGGTATAAACACTGGGAAAGCACCAGGTCATCCTGTGACCCCGGTTAAGAGCACTGGGAAAGCACCAGGTCATCCTGAGACCAGTGGTTAAGAGCACTGGGAAAGTACCAGGACATCCTGGGATCCCGGGAAAGAACACTGGGAAAGTACCAGGACATCCTGGGACCCCGGGTAAGAACACTGGGAAAGTACCAGGACATCCTGGGACCCCTGTGTAAGAACACTGGGAAAGCAGGACATCCTTGGACCCCCCGGTAACAGCACTGGGAATGTACCAGGGCATCCTGGGACTGCCGGGTAAGTACACTGGGAAAGTATCAGGCATCCTGGGACCCCCGGGTAAGAACACTGGGAAAGTAACAGGACATCCTGTGAACCCCAGGTAAGAACACTGGGAAAGTACGAGGACACCCTGGGACCCCTGGTAGGAATAGTGGGAAAGTACCAGGACAACCTGGGACCCCCGGGTAAGAGCACTGGGAAAGCACCAGGACATCCTGGGATCCCGGGTAAGAACACTTTGAAAGTACCAAGACATCCTGGGACCCCGGGTAAGAACACTGGGAAAGTACCAGGACATCCTGGGACCCCTGTGTAAGAACACTGGAAAGTAGGACATCCTTGGACCCCCCGGTAACAGCACTGGGAATGTACCAGGAAATCCTGGGACCCCGGGTAAGAGCACTGGGAAAGTACCAGGACATCCTGGGACCCCCGGGTAAGAACACTGGGACAGTACCAGGACATCCTGGGATGCCTGGGTAAGAACACTGGGAAAGTACCAGGACATCCTGGGACACCCGGGTAAGAACACTGGGAAAGCACCAGGACATCCTGGGACCCCCGGGTAAGAACACTGGGAAAGTACCAGGACATCCTGGGACCCCCGGGTAAGAACACTGGGAAAGCACCAGGACATCCTGGGACCCCCGGGTAAGAAAACTAGGAAAGTACCAGGACATCCTGGGAGCCCCGGGTAAGAGCAGTGGGAAAGTACCAGGACATCCTGGAACCCAGGGTAAGAGCACTGGGAAAGTACCAGGACATCCTGGGACCCCGGGTAAGAACACTGGGAAAGGACCAGGACATCCTGGGACCCCTGGTAGGAATAGTGGGAAAGTACCAGGACAACCTGGGACCCCCGGGTAAGAGCACTGGGAAAGCACCAGGACATTCTAGGATCCCGGGTAAGAACACTTTGAAAGTACCAGGACATCCTGGGACCCCGGGTAAGAACACTGGGAAAGTACCAGGACATCCTGGGACCCCGGGTAAGAACACTGGGAAAGTAGGACATCCTTGGACCCCCCGGTAACAGCACTGAGAATGTACCAGAACATCCTGGGACCCCCGGGTAACAATACTGGGAAAGTACCAGGACATCCTGGGACCCTGGTTAAGAACACTGGGAAAGACTCAGGAAATTCTGGGACCCTGGGTAAGAACACTGGGAAAGTACCAGGACATCATGGGACATCCAGGTAAGAGCACTGGGAAATTACCAGGACATCCAGGGACCCCGGGTAAGAGCAGTGGGAAAGCACCAGGATATCCTGGGACCCCGGGTAAGAATACTGGGAAAGTAGCAGGACATCCTGTCACCTCCGGGTAAGAACACCGGGAAAACACCAGGACATCCTTGGACCCCCGGGTATAAACACTGGGAAAGCACCAGGACATCCTGGCACCCCGGGTAAGAGCACTGGGAAATTAACAGGACTTCCTGGGACCCCGGGTAAGAATAGTGGGAAAGTAGCAGGATAACCTGGGACCCCCGGGTTAGAGCACTGGGAAAGCACCAGGACATCTTGGGACCCCGGGTAAGAACACTGGGAAAGCACCAGGTCATCCTGGGACCCCGGTTAAGAGCACTGGGAAGGCACCATGTCATCCTGGGACCCGTGGTTAAGAGCACTGGGAAAGTAGCAGGACACCTGGAACCCCGGGTAAGAACACTGGGAAAGTACCAGGACATCCTGGGACCCCCGGGTAAGAACACTGGGAAAGTACCAGGACATCCTGGGACCCCCGGGTAAGAACACTGGGAAAGTACCAGGACATCCTGGGACCCGTGGTTAAGAGCACTGGGAAAGTACCAGGACATCCTGGGACCCGTGGTTAAGAGCACTGGGAAAGTACCAGGACATCCTGGGACCCCGGGTAAGAACACTAGGAAAGTACCAGGACATCCTGGGACCCCCGGGTAAGAACACTGGGAACATACCAGGACTTCCTGGGACCCCGGGTTAGAACACTGGGAAAGTACCAGGACATCCTGGGACCCCCGGGTAAGAACACTGGGAAAGTACCAGGACATCCTGGGACCCCCGGGTGAGAACACTGGGAAAGTACCAGGACATCCTGGGACCCCCGGGTAAGAACACTAGGAAAGTACCAGGACATCCTGGGACCCCCGGGGAAGAGCACTGGGAAGGTAGCAGGACACCTGGAACCCAGGGTAAGAACACTGGGAAAGTACCAGGACATCCTGGGAACCCCGGGTAAGAGCACTGGGAAAGTACCAGGACATCCTGGGAACCCCAAGCAAGAGCACTGGTAAAGCACCAGGACATCCTGGAACCCAGGGTAAGAACACTGGGAAAGTACCAGGACATCCTGGCACCTCCGGGTAAGAACACTGGGAAAGTACCAGGACCTCCTGGGACCCTGGGTAAGAGCACGGGGAAAGTAGCAGGACATCCTGGCACCTCCGGGTAAGAACACTGGGAAAGTACCAGGACGTCCTGGGAACCTGGGTAAGAGCACTGGGAAAGTACCAGGACATCCTGGCACCTCCGGGTAAGAACACTGGGAAAGTACCCCGACATCCTGGGACCCCGGGTAAGAACACTTGGAAAGTACCAGGACATCCTGGGACCCCTGGTAAGAACACTGGGAAATTACCAGGACATCCTGGGACCCCCGGGTAAGAGCACTGGGAATGTACCAGGACATCCTGGGACCCCCCGATAAGAACACTGGGAAAGTACCAGGACATCCTGGGACCCCGGGTAAGAACCCTGGAAAAGTACCAGGACATCCTGGGACCCCGGGTAAGAACACTGGGAAAGTACCAGGACATCCTGGGACCCCTGGGTATAAACAATGGGAAAGTGCCAGGACATCCTGTGACCCCCTGGTAAGAACACTGGGAAAGTACCAGGACACCCTGGGACCCCGGGTAAGAACAGTGGGAAAGTACCAGGACATCCTGGGACCCTTGGGTATACACACTGGGAAAGTGCCAGGACATCCTGTGAACCCCAGGTAAGAACACTGGGAAAGTACGAGGACACCCTGGGACCCCCGGGTAAGAACACTGGGAAATTACCAGGAAATCCTGGGACCCCTGGTAGGAATAGTGGGAAAGTACCAGGACAACCTGGGACCCCCGAGTAAGAGCACTGGGAAAGCACCAGGACATCCTGGGATCCCGGGTAAGAACACTTTGAAAGTACCAGGACATCCTGGGACCCCGGGTAAGAGCACTGGGAAAGTACCAGGACATCCTGGGACCCCTGTGTAAGAACACTGGGAAAGTAGGACATCCTTGGACCCTCCGGTAACAGCACTGGGAATGTACCAGGGCATCCTGGGACCGCCGGGTAAGTGCACTGGGAGAGTATCGGACATCCTGGGACCTCCGGGTAAGAATACTGGTAAAGAACCAGGACATCCTGGGACCCCGGGTAAGAACACTGGGAAAGTACCAGGACATCATGGGACATCCAGGTAAGAGCACTGGGAAATTACCAGGACACCCAGGGACCCCGGGTAAGAACACTGGGAAAGTAGGACATCCTTGGACCCCCCGGTAACAGCACTGGGAATGTACCAGGACATCCTGGGACCGCCGGGTAAGTACACTGGGAAAGTATCAGGCATCCTGGGACTCCCGGGTAACAATACTGGGAAAGTACCAGGACATCCTGGGACCCTGGTTAAGAACACTGGGAAAGACTCAGGAAATTCTGGGACCCTGGGTAAGAACACTGGGAATGTACCAGGACATCATGGGACATCCAGGTAAGAGCACTGGGAAATTACCAGGACATCCAGGGACCCCGGGTAAGAGCAGTGGGAAAGCACCAGGATATCCTGGGACCCCGGGTAAGAATACTGGGAAAGTAGCAGGACATCCTGTCACCTCCAGGTAAGAACACTGGGAAAACACCAAGACATCCTTGGACCCCCGGGTATAAACACTGGGAAAGCACCAGGACATCCTGGCACCCCGGGTAAGAGCACTGGGAAATTAACAGGACTTCCTGGGACCCCGGGTAAGAATAGTGGGAAAGTAGCAGGATAACCTGGGACCCCCGGGTAAGAGCACTGGGAAAGCACCAGGACATCTTGGGACCCCGGGCAAGTACACTGGGAAAGCACCAGGTCATCCTGGGACCCCGGTTAAGAGCACTGGGAAGGCACCATGTCATCCTGGGACCCGTGGTTAAGAGCACTGGGAAAGTAGCAGGACACCTGGAACCCCGGGTAAGAACACTGGGAAAGTACCAGGACATCCTGGGACCCCCGGGTAAGAACACTGGGAAAGTACCAGGACATCCTGGGACCCCCGGGTAAGAACACTGGGAAAGTACCAGGACATCCTGGGACCCGTGGTTAAGAGCACTGGGAAAGTACCAGGACAGCCTGGGACCCGTGGTTAAGAGCACTGGGAAAGTACCAGGACATCCTGGGACCCCGGGTCAGAACACTGGGAAAGTACCAGGACATCCTGGGACCCCCGGGTAAGAACACTGGGAACAAACCAGGACTTCCTGGGACCCCGGGTTAGAACACTGGGAAAGTACCAGGACATCCTGGGACCCCCGGGTAAGAACCCTGGGAAAGTACCAGGACATCCTGGGACCCCCGGGTAAGAACACTGGGAAAGTACCAGGACATCCTGGGACCCCCGGGTAAGAACACTAGGAAAGTATCAGGACATCCTGGGACCCCCGGGGAAGAGCACTGGGAAGGTAGCAGGACACCTGGAACCCAGGGTAAGAACACTGGGAAAGTACCAGGACATCCTGGGACCCCCGGGTAAGAGCACTGGGAAAGTACCAGGACATCCTGGGAACCCCGAGCAAGAGCACTGGGAAAGCACCAGGACATCCTGGAACCCAGGGTAAGAACACTGGGAAAGTACCAGGACATCCTGGCACCTCCGGGTAAGAACACTGGGAAAGTACCAGGACCTCCTGCGACCCTGGGTAAGAGCACGGGGAAAGTAGCAGGACATCCTGGCACCTCCGGGTAAGAACACTGGGAAAGTACCAGGACATCCTGGGAACCTGGGTAAGAGCACTGGGAAAGTACCAGGACATCCTGGCACCTCCGGGTAAGAACACTGGGAAAGTACCCCGACATCCTGGGACCCCGGGTAAGAACACTTGGAAAGTACCAGGACATCCTGGGACCCCTGGTAAGAACACTGGGAAATTACCAGGACATCCTGGGACCCCCGGGTAAGAGCACTGGGAATGTACCAGGACATCCTGGGACCCCCCCGATAAGAACACTGGGAAAGTACCAGGACATCCTGGGACCTCGGGTAAGAACCCTGGAAAAGTACCAGGACATCCTGGGACCCCGGGTAAGAACACTGGGAAAGTACCAGGACATCCTGGGACCCCTGGGAATAAACAATGGGAAAGTGCCAGGACATCCTGTGACCCCCTGGTAAGAACACTGGGAAAGTACCAGGACACCCTGGGACCCCGGGTAAGAACAGTGGGAAAGTACCAGGACAT
Organism: Somniosus microcephalus; assembly: GCF_052327205.1. Lineage (NCBI taxonomy): Eukaryota > Metazoa > Chordata > Chondrichthyes > Squaliformes > Somniosidae > Somniosus > Somniosus microcephalus. Next base: position 87,165,284 of record NC_140997.1, on the reverse strand, counting down.
CCTGGGACCCCGGGTAAGAACAGTGGGAAAGTACCAGGACACCCTGGGACCCCGGGTAAGAACAGTGGGAAAGTACCAGGATATCCTGTGACCCCCTGGTAAGAACACTGGGAAAGTACCAGGACACCCTGGCACCCCGGGTAAGAACAGTGGGAAAGTACCAGGACATCCTTGGACCCCTGGGTATACACACTGGGAAAGTGCCAGGACATCCTGTGAACCCCAGGTAAGAACACTGGGAAAGTACGAGGACACCCTGGGACCCCCGGGTAAGAACACTGGGAAATTACCAGGACATCCTGGGACCCCTGATAGGAATAGTGGGAAAGTATCAGGACAACCTGGGACCCCCGAGTAAGAGCACTGGGAAAGCACCAGGACATCCTGGGATCCCGGGTAAGAACACTTTGAAAGTACCAGGACATCCTGGGACCCCGGGTAAGAACACTGGGAAAGTATCAGGCATCCTGGGACCCCCGGGTAAGAGCACTGGGAAAGTACCAGGACATCCTGGGACCCCCGGGCAAGAGCACTGGGAAAGCACCAGGACATCCTGGAACCCAGGGTAAGAACACTGGGAAAGTACCAGGACATCCTGGCACCTCCGGGTAAGAACACTGGGAAAGTACCAGGACCTCCTGGGACCCTGGGTAAGAGCACTGGGAAAGTACCAGGACATCCTGGGAACCTGGGTAAGAGCACTGGGAAAGTACCAGGACATCCTGGGAACCTGGGTAAGAACACTGGGAAAGTACCCCGACATCCTGGGACCCCGGGTAAGAACACTTGGAAAGTACCAGGACATCCTGGGACCCCCGGGTAAGAGCACTGGGAATGAACCAGGACATCCTGGAACCCCCCGATAAGAACACTGGGAAAGTACCAGGACATCCTGGGACCCCAGGTAAGAACCCTGGAAAAGTACCAGGACATCCTGGGACCCCGGGTAAGAACACTGGGAAAGTACCAGGACATCCTGGGACCCCTGGGTATAAACAATGGGAAAGTGCCAGGACTTCCTGTGACCCCCAGGTAAGAGCACTGGGAAAGCACCAGGACATCTTGGGACCCCGGTTAAGAACACTGGGAAAGCACCAGGTCATCCTGGGACCCCGGTTAAGAGCACTGGGAAGGCACCATGTCATCCTGGGACCCGTGGTTAAGAGCACTGGGAAAGTACCAGGACATCCTGGGACCCCGGGTAAGAACACTGGGAAAGTACCAGGACATCCTGGGACCCCCGGGTAAGAACACTGGGAAAGTAGCAGGACATCCTGCGACCCTGGGTAAGAGCACTGGGAAAGTCCGAGGCATCCTGGGACCCCCGGGTAAGAAGCCTCGGAAAGTACCAGAACATCCTGGGACCCTGGGTAAGAGCACTGGGAAAGTACCAGGACATCCTGGGACCCCGGGTAAGAACACTGGGAAAGGACCAGGACATCCTGGGACCCCCGGGTATAAACACTGGGAAAGCACCAGGTCATCCTGTGACCCCGGTTAAGAGCACTGGGAAAGCACCAGGTCATCCTGAGACCCGTGGTTAAGAGCACTGGGAAAGTACCAGGACATCCTGGGATCCCGGGAAAGAACACTGGGAAAGTACCAGGACATCCTGGGACCCCGGGTAAGAACACTGGGAAAGTACCAGGACATCCTGGGACCCCTGTGTAAGAACACTGGGAAAGCAGGACATCCTTGGACCCCCCGGTAACAGCACTGGGAATGTACCAGGGCATCCTGGGACCGCCGGGTAAGTACACTGGGAAAGTATCAGGCATCCTGGGACCCCCGGGTAAGAACACTGGGAAAGTACCAGGACATCCTGTGAACCCCAGGTAAGAACACTGGGAAAGTACGAGGACACCCTGGGACCCCTGGTAGGAATAGTGGGAAAGTACCAGGACAACCTGGGACCCCCGGGTAAGAGCACTGGGAAAGCACCAGGACATCCTGGGATCCCGGGTAAGAACACTTTGAAAGTACCAAGACATCCTGGGACCCCGGGTAAGAACACTGGGAAAGTACCAGGACATCCTGGGACGCCTGTGTAAGAACACTGGAAAGTAGGACATCCTTGGACCCCCCGGTAACAGCACTGGGACTGTACCAGGAAATCCTGGGACCCCGGGTAAGAGCACTGGGAAAGTACCAGGACATCCTGGGACCCCCGGGTAAGAACACTGGGACAGTACCAGGACATCCTGGGATGCCTGGGTAAGAACACTGGGAAAGTACCAGGACATCCTGGGACACCCGGGTAAGAACACTGGGAAAGCACCAGGACATCCTGGGACCCCCGGGTAAGAACACTGCGAAAGTACCAGGACATCCTGGGACCCCCGGGTAAGAACACTGGGAAAGCACCAGGACATCCTGGGACCCCCGGGTAAGAAAACTAGGAAAGTACCAGGACATCCTGGGAGCCCCGGGTAAGAGCAGTGGGAAAGTACCAGGACATCCTGGAACCCAGGGTAAGAGCACTGGGAAAGTACCAGGACATCCTGGGACCCCGGGTAAGAACACTGGGAAAGGACCAGGACATCCTGGGACCCCTGGTAGGAATAGTGGGAAAGTACCAGGACAACCTGGGACCCCCGGGTAAGAGCACTGGGAAAGCACCAGGACATCCTGGCACCTCCGGGTAAGAACACTGGGGAAGTAGCAGGACATCCTGGCACCTCCGGGTAAGAGCACTGGGAAATTACCAGGACATCCTGGGACCCCGGTTAAGAACACTGGGAAAGCACCAGGACATCCTGGAACCCCCGGGTAAGAGCACTGGGAAATTGCCAGGACATCCTGGGACCCCGGGTTGGAATAGTGGGAAAGTACCAGGACAACCTGGGAACCCCGGGTAAGAGCACTGGGAAAGTACCAGGACATCCTGGGACTCCCGGGTAGAAATAGTGGGAAAGTACCAGGACAACCTGGGACCCCCGGGTAAGAGCACTGGGAAAGTACGAGGACATCCTGGGATCCTGGGTAAGAACACTGGGAAAGTACCAGGACATCCTGGGACCCCCTGGTAAGAGCACTGGGAAAGTAGAACATCCTGGGTCTCCCGGGTAACAGCAGTGGGAATGTACCAGGACATTCTAGGACCATCGGGTAAGAGCACTGGGAAATTACCAGGATTTCCTGGGACCCCCAGGTAAGAGCACTGGGAAAGTACCAGGACATCCTGGGACCCCCGGGTAAGAGCAATGGGAAAGTACCAGGACATCCTGGGACCCCGGGCAAGAGCACTGGGAAAGCACCAGGACATCATGGGACCCCCCGGGAAAGAGCACTGGGAAAGCACCAGGACATCCTGGAACCCAGGGTAAGAACACTGGGAACGTACCAGGACATCCTGGCACCTCCGGGCAAGAACACTGGGAAAGTACCAGGACATCCTGGGACCCCGGGTAAGGACCCTGGGAAAGTACCAGGACATCCTGGGACCCCGGGTAAGGACCCTGGGAAAGTACCAGGACATCCTGGGACCCTGGGTAAGAGCACTGGGACAGTACCAGGACATCCTGGCACCCCAGGTAAGAACACTGGGAAAGTACCAGGACATCCTGGGACCCCGGGTAAGAACACTGGGACAGTACCAGGACATCCTGGGACCCCTGGGGAAGAACACTGGGAATGTACCAAGACATCCTGGGACACCCAGGTAAGAACACTGGGAAAGTACCAGGACATCTTGGGACATCCAGGTAAGAGCACTGGGAAAGTACCAGGACATCCTGGGACCCCGGGTAAGAGCACTGGGAAAGTACCAGGACATCCTGGGACCCCTGTGTAAGAACACTGGAAAGTAGGACATCCTTGGACCCCCCGGTAACAGCACTGGGAATGTACCAGGAAATCCTGGGACCCCGGGTAAGAGCACTGGGAAAGTACCAGGACATCCTGGGACCCCCGGGTAAGAACACTGGGACAGTACCAGGACATCCTGGGATGCCTGGGTAAGAACACTGGGAAAGTACCAGGACATCCTGGGACACCCGGGTAAGAACACTGGGAAAGCACCAGGGCATCCTGGAACCCCCGGGTAAGAACACTGGGAAAGCACCAGGACATCCTGGGACCCCCGGGTAAGAAAACTAGGAAAGTACCAGGACATCCTGGGAGCCCCGGGTAAGAGCAGTGGGAAAGTACCAGGACATCCTGGAACCCAGGGTAAGAGCACTGGGAAAGTACCAGGACATCCTGGGACCCCGGGTAAGAACACTGGGAAAGGACCAGGACATCCTGGGACCCCTGGTAGGAATAGTGGGAAAGTACCAGGACAACCTGGGACCCCCGGGTAAGAGCACTGGGAAAGCACCAGGACATTCTAGGATCCCGGGTAAGAACACTTTGAAAGTACCAGGACATCCTGGGACCCCGGGTAAGAACACTGGGAAAGTACCAGGACATCCTGGGACCCCGGGTAAGAACACTGGGAAAGTAGGACATCCTTGGACCCCCCGGTAACAGCACTGAGAATGTACCAGAACATCCTGGGACCCCCGGGTAACAATACTGGGAAAGTACCAGGACATCCTGGGACCCTGGTTAAGAACACTGGGAAAGACTCAGGAAATTCTGGGACCCTGGGTAAGAACACTGGGAAAGTACCAGGACATCATGGGACATCCAGGTAAGAGCACTGGGAAATTACCAGGACATCCAGGGACCCCGGGTAAGAGCAGTGGGAAAGCACCAGGATATCCTGGGACCCCGGGTAAGAATACTGGGAAAGTAGCAGGACATCCTGTCACCTCCGGGTAAGAACACCGGGAAAACACCAGGACATCCTTGGACCCCCGGGTATAAACACTGGGAAAGCACCAGGACATCCTGGCACCCCGGGTAAGAGCACTGGGAAATTAACAGGACTTCCTGGGACCCCGGGTAAGAATAGTGGGAAAGTAGCAGGATAACCTGGGACCCCCGGGTTAGAGCACTGGGAAAGCACCAGGACATCTTGGGACCCCGGGTAAGAACACTGGGAAAGCACCAGGTCATCCTGGGACCCCGGTTAAGAGCACTGGGAAGGCACCATGTCATCCTGGGACCCGTGGTTAAGAGCACTGGGAAAGTAGCAGGACACCTGGAACCCCGGGTAAGAACACTGGGAAAGTACCAGGACATCCTGGGACCCCCGGGTAAGAACACTGGGAAAGTACCAGGACATCCTGGGACCCCCGGGTAAGAACACTGGGAAAGTACCAGGACATCCTGGGACCCGTGGTTAAGAGCACTGGGAAAGTACCAGGACATCCTGGGACCCGTGGTTAAGAGCACTGGGAAAGTACCAGGACATCCTGGGACCCCGGGTAAGAACACTGGGAAAGTACCAGGACATCCTGGGACCCCCGGGTAAGAACACTGGGAACATACCAGGACTTCCTGGGACCCCGGGTTAGAACACTGGGAAAGTACCAGGACATCCTGGGACCCCCGGGTAAGAACACTGGGAAAGTACCAGGACATCCTGGGACCCCCGGGTGAGAACACTGGGAAAGTACCAGGACATCCTGGGACCCCCGGGTAAGAACACTAGGAAAGTACCAGGACATCCTGGGACCCCCGGGGAAGAGCACTGGGAAGGTAGCAGGACACCTGGAACCCAGGGTAAGAACACTGGGAAAGTACCAGGACATCCTGGGAACCCCGGGTAAGAGCACTGGGAAAGTACCAGGACATCCTGGGAACCCCAAGCAAGAGCACTGGTAAAGCACCAGGACATCCTGGAACCCAGGGTAAGAACACTGGGAAAGTACCAGGACATCCTGGCACCTCCGGGTAAGAACACTGGGAAAGTACCAGGACCTCCTGGGACCCTGGGTAAGAGCACGGGGAAAGTAGCAGGACATCCTGGCACCTCCGGGTAAGAACACTGGGAAAGTACCAGGACGTCCTGGGAACCTGGGTAAGAGCACTGGGAAAGTACCAGGACATCCTGGCACCTCCGGGTAAGAACACTGGGAAAGTACCCCGACATCCTGGGACCCCGGGTAAGAACACTTGGAAAGTACCAGGACATCCTGGGACCCCTGGTAAGAACACTGGGAAATTACCAGGACATCCTGGGACCCCCGGGTAAGAGCACTGGGAATGTACCAGGACATCCTGGGACCCCCCGATAAGAACACTGGGAAAGTACCAGGACATCCTGGGACCCCGGGTAAGAACCCTGGAAAAGTACCAGGACATCCTGGGACCCCGGGTAAGAACACTGGGAAAGTACCAGGACATCCTGGGACCCCTGGGTATAAACAATGGGAAAGTGCCAGGACATCCTGTGACCCCCTGGTAAGAACACTGGGAAAGTACCAGGACACCCTGGGACCCCGGGTAAGAACAGTGGGAAAGTACCAGGACATCCTGGGACCCTTGGGTATACACACTGGGAAAGTGCCAGGACATCCTGTGAACCCCAGGTAAGAACACTGGGAAAGTACGAGGACACCCTGGGACCCCCGGGTAAGAACACTGGGAAATTACCAGGAAATCCTGGGACCCCTGGTAGGAATAGTGGGAAAGTACCAGGACAACCTGGGACCCCCGAGTAAGAGCACTGGGAAAGCACCAGGACATCCTGGGATCCCGGGTAAGAACACTTTGAAAGTACCAGGACATCCTGGGACCCCGGGTAAGAGCACTGGGAAAGTACCAGGACATCCTGGGACCCCTGTGTAAGAACACTGGGAAAGTAGGACATCCTTGGACCCTCCGGTAACAGCACTGGGAATGTACCAGGGCATCCTGGGACCGCCGGGTAAGTGCACTGGGAGAGTATCGGACATCCTGGGACCTCCGGGTAAGAATACTGGTAAAGAACCAGGACATCCTGGGACCCCGGGTAAGAACACTGGGAAAGTACCAGGACATCATGGGACATCCAGGTAAGAGCACTGGGAAATTACCAGGACACCCAGGGACCCCGGGTAAGAACACTGGGAAAGTAGGACATCCTTGGACCCCCCGGTAACAGCACTGGGAATGTACCAGGACATCCTGGGACCGCCGGGTAAGTACACTGGGAAAGTATCAGGCATCCTGGGACTCCCGGGTAACAATACTGGGAAAGTACCAGGACATCCTGGGACCCTGGTTAAGAACACTGGGAAAGACTCAGGAAATTCTGGGACCCTGGGTAAGAACACTGGGAATGTACCAGGACATCATGGGACATCCAGGTAAGAGCACTGGGAAATTACCAGGACATCCAGGGACCCCGGGTAAGAGCAGTGGGAAAGCACCAGGATATCCTGGGACCCCGGGTAAGAATACTGGGAAAGTAGCAGGACATCCTGTCACCTCCAGGTAAGAACACTGGGAAAACACCAAGACATCCTTGGACCCCCGGGTATAAACACTGGGAAAGCACCAGGACATCCTGGCACCCCGGGTAAGAGCACTGGGAAATTAACAGGACTTCCTGGGACCCCGGGTAAGAATAGTGGGAAAGTAGCAGGATAACCTGGGACCCCCGGGTAAGAGCACTGGGAAAGCACCAGGACATCTTGGGACCCCGGGCAAGTACACTGGGAAAGCACCAGGTCATCCTGGGACCCCGGTTAAGAGCACTGGGAAGGCACCATGTCATCCTGGGACCCGTGGTTAAGAGCACTGGGAAAGTAGCAGGACACCTGGAACCCCGGGTAAGAACACTGGGAAAGTACCAGGACATCCTGGGACCCCCGGGTAAGAACACTGGGAAAGTACCAGGACATCCTGGGACCCCCGGGTAAGAACACTGGGAAAGTACCAGGACATCCTGGGACCCGTGGTTAAGAGCACTGGGAAAGTACCAGGACAGCCTGGGACCCGTGGTTAAGAGCACTGGGAAAGTACCAGGACATCCTGGGACCCCGGGTCAGAACACTGGGAAAGTACCAGGACATCCTGGGACCCCCGGGTAAGAACACTGGGAACAAACCAGGACTTCCTGGGACCCCGGGTTAGAACACTGGGAAAGTACCAGGACATCCTGGGACCCCCGGGTAAGAACCCTGGGAAAGTACCAGGACATCCTGGGACCCCCGGGTAAGAACACTGGGAAAGTACCAGGACATCCTGGGACCCCCGGGTAAGAACACTAGGAAAGTATCAGGACATCCTGGGACCCCCGGGGAAGAGCACTGGGAAGGTAGCAGGACACCTGGAACCCAGGGTAAGAACACTGGGAAAGTACCAGGACATCCTGGGACCCCCGGGTAAGAGCACTGGGAAAGTACCAGGACATCCTGGGAACCCCGAGCAAGAGCACTGGGAAAGCACCAGGACATCCTGGAACCCAGGGTAAGAACACTGGGAAAGTACCAGGACATCCTGGCACCTCCGGGTAAGAACACTGGGAAAGTACCAGGACCTCCTGCGACCCTGGGTAAGAGCACGGGGAAAGTAGCAGGACATCCTGGCACCTCCGGGTAAGAACACTGGGAAAGTACCAGGACATCCTGGGAACCTGGGTAAGAGCACTGGGAAAGTACCAGGACATCCTGGCACCTCCGGGTAAGAACACTGGGAAAGTACCCCGACATCCTGGGACCCCGGGTAAGAACACTTGGAAAGTACCAGGACATCCTGGGACCCCTGGTAAGAACACTGGGAAATTACCAGGACATCCTGGGACCCCCGGGTAAGAGCACTGGGAATGTACCAGGACATCCTGGGACCCCCCCGATAAGAACACTGGGAAAGTACCAGGACATCCTGGGACCTCGGGTAAGAACCCTGGAAAAGTACCAGGACATCCTGGGACCCCGGGTAAGAACACTGGGAAAGTACCAGGACATCCTGGGACCCCTGGGAATAAACAATGGGAAAGTGCCAGGACATCCTGTGACCCCCTGGTAAGAACACTGGGAAAGTACCAGGACACCCTGGGACCCCGGGTAAGAACAGTGGGAAAGTACCAGGACATCCTGGGACCCCGGGTAAGAACAGTGGGAAAGTACCAGGACACCCTGGGACCCCGGGTAAGAACAGTGGGAAAGTACCAGGATATCCTGTGACCCCCTGGTAAGAACACTGGGAAAGTACCAGGACACCCTGGCACCCCGGGTAAGAACAGTGGGAAAGTACCAGGACATCCTTGGACCCCTGGGTATACACACTGGGAAAGTGCCAGGACATCCTGTGAACCCCAGGTAAGAACACTGGGAAAGTACGAGGACACCCTGGGACCCCCGGGTAAGAACACTGGGAAATTACCAGGACATCCTGGGACCCCTGATAGGAATAGTGGGAAAGTATCAGGACAACCTGGGACCCCCGAGTAAGAGCACTGGGAAAGCACCAGGACATCCTGGGATCCCGGGTAAGAACACTTTGAAAGTACCAGGACATCCTGGGACCCCGGGTAAGAACACTGGGAAAGTATCAGGCATCCTGGGACCCCCGGGTAAGAGCACTGGGAAAGTACCAGGACATCCTGGGACCCCCGGGCAAGAGCACTGGGAAAGCACCAGGACATCCTGGAACCCAGGGTAAGAACACTGGGAAAGTACCAGGACATCCTGGCACCTCCGGGTAAGAACACTGGGAAAGTACCAGGACCTCCTGGGACCCTGGGTAAGAGCACTGGGAAAGTACCAGGACATCCTGGGAACCTGGGTAAGAGCACTGGGAAAGTACCAGGACATCCTGGGAACCTGGGTAAGAACACTGGGAAAGTACCCCGACATCCTGGGACCCCGGGTAAGAACACTTGGAAAGTACCAGGACATCCTGGGACCCCCGGGTAAGAGCACTGGGAATGAACCAGGACATCCTGGAACCCCCCGATAAGAACACTGGGAAAGTACCAGGACATCCTGGGACCCCAGGTAAGAACCCTGGAAAAGTACCAGGACATCCTGGGACCCCGGGTAAGAACACTGGGAAAGTACCAGGACATCCTGGGACCCCTGGGTATAAACAATGGGAAAGTGCCAGGACTTCCTGTGACCCCCAGGTAAGAGCACTGGGAAAGCACCAGGACATCTTGGGACCCCGGTTAAGAACACTGGGAAAGCACCAGGTCATCCTGGGACCCCGGTTAAGAGCACTGGGAAGGCACCATGTCATCCTGGGACCCGTGGTTAAGAGCACTGGGAAAGTACCAGGACATCCTGGGACCCCGGGTAAGAACACTGGGAAAGTACCAGGACATCCTGGGACCCCCGGGTAAGAACACTGGGAAAGTAGCAGGACATCCTGCGACCCTGGGTAAGAGCACTGGGAAAGTCCGAGGCATCCTGGGACCCCCGGGTAAGAAGCCTCGGAAAGTACCAGAACATCCTGGGACCCTGGGTAAGAGCACTGGGAAAGTACCAGGACATCCTGGGACCCCGGGTAAGAACACTGGGAAAGGACCAGGACATCCTGGGACCCCCGGGTATAAACACTGGGAAAGCACCAGGTCATCCTGTGACCCCGGTTAAGAGCACTGGGAAAGCACCAGGTCATCCTGAGACCCGTGGTTAAGAGCACTGGGAAAGTACCAGGACATCCTGGGATCCCGGGAAAGAACACTGGGAAAGTACCAGGACATCCTGGGACCCCGGGTAAGAACACTGGGAAAGTACCAGGACATCCTGGGACCCCTGTGTAAGAACACTGGGAAAGCAGGACATCCTTGGACCCCCCGGTAACAGCACTGGGAATGTACCAGGGCATCCTGGGACCGCCGGGTAAGTACACTGGGAAAGTATCAGGCATCCTGGGACCCCCGGGTAAGAACACTGGGAAAGTACCAGGACATCCTGTGAACCCCAGGTAAGAACACTGGGAAAGTACGAGGACACCCTGGGACCCCTGGTAGGAATAGTGGGAAAGTACCAGGACAACCTGGGACCCCCGGGTAAGAGCACTGGGAAAGCACCAGGACATCCTGGGATCCCGGGTAAGAACACTTTGAAAGTACCAAGACATCCTCGGACCCCGGGTAAGAACACTGGGAAAGTACCAGGACATCCTGGGACGCCTGTGTAAGAACACTGGAAAGTAGGACATCCTTGGACCCCCCGGTAACAGCACTGGGACTGTACCAGGAAATCCTGGGACCCCGGGTAAGAGCACTGGGAAAGTACCAGGACATCCTGGGACCCCCGGGTAAGAACACTGGGACAGTACCAGGACATCCTGGGATGCCTGGGTAAGAACACTGGGAAAGTACCAGGACATCCTGGCACCCCCGGGTAAGAGAACTGGGAAAGTACCAGGACATCCTGGGACCTTTGGGTAAGAACACTGGGAAAGTACCAGGACATCCTGGGACCCCCGGGTAAGAACACTGGGAAAGCACCAGGACATCCTGGGACACCCGGGTAAGAACACTGGGAAAGCACCAGGACATCCTGGGACCCCCGGGTAAGAACACTGCGAAAGTACCAGGACATCCTGGGACCCCCGGGTAAGAACACTGGGAAAGCACCAGGACATCCTGGGACCCCCGGGTAAGAAAACTAGGAAAGTACCAGGACATCCTGGGAGCCCCGGGTAAGAGCAGTGGGAAAGTACCAGGACATCCTGGAACCCAGGGTAAGAGCACTGGGAAAGTACCAGGACATCCTGGGACCCCGGGTAAGAACACTGGGAAAGGACCAGGACATCCTGGGACCCCTGGTAGGAATAGTGGGAAAGTACCAGGACAACCTGGGACCCCCGGGTAAGAGCACTGGGAAAGCACCAGGACATCCTGGCACCTCCGGGTAAGAACACTGGGGAAGTAGCAGGACATCCTGGCACCTCCGGGTAAGAGCACTGGGAAATTACCAGGACATCCTGGGACCCCGGTTAAGAACACTGGGAAAGCACCAGGACATCCTGGAACCCCCGGGTAAGAGCACTGGGAAATTGCCAGGACATCCTGGGACCCCGGGTTGGAATAGTGGGAAAGTACCAGGACAACCTGGGAACCCCGGGTAAGAGCACTGGGAAAGTACCAGGACATCCTGGGACTCCCGGGTAGAAATAGTGGGAAAGTACCAGGACAACCTGGGACCCCCGGGTAAGAGCACTGGGAAAGTACGAGGACATCCTGGGATCCTGGGTAAGAACACTGGGAAAGTACCAGGACATCCTGGGACCCCCTGGTAAGAGCACTGGGAAAGTAGAACATCCTGGGTCTCCCGGGTAACAGCAGTGGGAATGTACCAGGACATTCTAGGACCATCGGGTAAGAGCACTGGGAAATTACCAGGATTTCCTGGGACCCCCAGGTAAGGGCACTGGGAAAGTACCAGGACATCCTGGGACCCCCGGGTAAGAGCAATGGGAAAGTACCAGGACATCCTGGGACCCCGGGCAAGAGCACTGGGAAAGCACCAGGACATCATGGGACCCCCCGGGAAAGAGCACTGGGAAAGCACCAGGACATCCTGGAACCCAGGGTAAGAACACTGGGAACGTACCAGGACATCCTGGCACCTCCGGGCAAGAACACTGGGAAAGTACCAGGACATCCTGGGACCCCGGGTAAGGACCCTGGGAAAGTACCAGGACATCCTGGGACCCCGGGTAAGGACCCTGGGAAAGTACCAGGACATCCTGGGACCCTGGGTAAGAGCACTGGGACAGTACCAGGACATCCTGGCACCCCAGGTAAGAACACTGGGAAAGTACCAGGACATCCTGGGACCCCGGGTAAGAACACTGGGACAGTACCAGGACATCCTGGGACCCCTGGGGAAGAACACTGGGAATGTACCAAGACATCCTGGGACACCCAGGTAAGAACACTGGGAAAGTACCAGGACATCTTGGGACATCCAGGTAAGAGCACTGGGAAAGTACCAGGACATCCTGGGACCCCGGGTAAGAGCACTGGGAAAGTACCAGGACATCCTGGGACCCCTGTGTAAGAACACTGGAAAGTAGGACATCCTTGGACCCCCCGGTAACAGCACTGGGAATGTACCAGGAAATCCTGGGACCCCGGGTAAGAGCACTGGGAAAGTACCAGGACATCCTGGGACCCCCGGGTAAGAACACTGGGACAGTACCAGGACATCCTGGGATGCCTGGGTAAGAACACTGGGAAAGTACCAGGACATCCTGGGACACCCGGGTAAGAACACTGGGAAAGCACCAGGGCATCCTGGAACCCCCGGGTAAGAACACTGGGAAAGCACCAGGACATCCTGGGACCCCCGGGTAAGAAAACTAGGAAAGTACCAGGACATCCTGGGAGCCCCGGGTAAGAGCAGTGGGAAAGTACCAGGACATCCTGGAACCCAGGGTAAGAGCACTGGGAAAGTACCAGGACATCCTGGGACCCCGGGTAAGAACACTGGGAAAGGACCAGGACATCCTGGGACCCCTGGTAGGAATAGTGGGAAAGTACCAGGACAACCTGGGACCCCCGGGTAAGAGCACTGGGAAAGCACCAGGACATTCTAGGATCCCGGGTAAGAACACTTTGAAAGTACCAGGACATCCTGGGACCCCGGGTAAGAACACTGGGAAAGTACCAGGACATCCTGGGACCCCGGGTAAGAACACTGGGAAAGTAGGACATCCTTGGACCCCCCGGTAACAGCACTGGGAATGTACCAGGACATCCTGGGACCGCCGGGTAAGTACAATGGGAAAGTATCAGGCATCCTGGGACCCCCGGGTAACAATACTGGGAAAGTACCAGGACATCCTGGGACCCTGGTTAAGAACACTGGGAAAGACTCAGGAAATTCTGGGACCCAGGGTAAGAACACTGGGAAAGTACCAGGACATCATGGGACATCCAGGTAAGAGCACTGGGAAATTACCAGGACATCCAGGGACCCCGGGTAAGAGCAGTGGGAAAGCACCAGGATATCCTGGGACCCCGGGTAAGAATACTGGGAAAGTAGCAGGACATCCTGTCACCTCCGGGTAAGAACACCGGGAAAACACCAGGACATCCTTGGACCCCCGGGTATAAACACTGGGAAAGCACCAGGACATCCTGGCACCCCGGGTAAGAGCACTGGGAAATTAACAGGACTTCCTGGGACCCCGGGTAAGAATAGTGGGAAAGTAGCAGGATAACCTGGGACCCCCGGGTTAGAGCACTGGGAAAGCACCAGGACATCTTGGGACCCCGGGTAAGAACACTGGGAAAGCACCAGGTCATCCTGGGACCCCGGGTGAGAGCAGTGGGAAAGCACCAGGATATCCTGGGACCCCGGGTAAGAACACTGGGAAAGTAGCAGGACATCCTGCCACCTCCGGGTAAGAACACTGGGAAAACACCAGGACATCCTTGGACCCCCGGGTATAAACACTGGGAAAGTACCAGGACATCCAGGCACCTCCGGGTAAGAACACTGGGGAAGTAGCAGGACATCCTGGCACCTCCGGGTAAGAGCACTGGGAAATTACCAGGACATCCTGGGGCCCCGGTTAAGAACACTGGGAAAGCACCAGGACATCCTGGAACCCCCGGGTAAGAGCACTGGGAAATTGCCAGGACATCCTGGGACCCCGGGTTGGAATTGTGGGAAAGTACCAGGACAACCTGGGACCCCCGGGTAAGAGCACTGGGAAAGTACGAGGACATCCTGGGATCCTGGGTAAGAACACTGGGAAAGTACCAGGACATCCTGGGACCCCCTGGTAAGAGCACTGGGAAAGTAGAACATGCTGGGGCTCCCGGGTAACAGCAGTGGGAATGTACCAGGACATTCTAGGACCCCCGGGTAAGAGCACTGGGAAAGTACCAGGACATCCTGGGACCCCCGGGTAAGAGCAATGGGAAAGTACCAGGACATCCTGGGACCCCGGGCAAGAGCACTGGGAAAGCACCAGGACATCCTGGGACCCCCCGGGAAAGAGCACTGGGAAAGCACCAGGACATCCTGGGACCCCCGGGTAAGAATACTGGGAAAGTACCAGGACATCCTGGGAGCCTGGTTAAGAACACTGGGAAAGACTCAGGAAATTCTGGGACCCCGGGTAAGAACACTGGGAAAGTACCAGGACATCATGGGACATCCAGGTAAGAGCACTGGGAAATTACCAGGACATCCAGGGACCCCGGGTAAGAGCAGTGGAAAAGCACCAGGATATCCTGGGACCCCGGGTAAGAATACTGGGAAAGTAGCAGGACATCCTGTCACCTCCGGGTAAGAACACTGGGAAAACACCAGGACATCCTTGGACCCCCGGGTATAAACACTGGGAAAGTACCAGGACATCCTGGCACCTCCGGGTAAGAACACTGGGAAAGTACCAGGACATCCTGGCACCTCCGGGGAAGAACACTGGGAAATTACCAGGACATCCTGGGACCCCGGTTAAGAACACTGGGAAAACACCAGGACATCCTGGAACCCCCGGGTAAGAGCACTGGGAAAGTACCAGGACAACCTGGGACCCCCGGGTAAGAGCACTGGGAAAGTACCAGGACATCCTGGGATCCCGGGTAAGAACACTGGGAAAGTACCAGGACATCCTGGCACCCCCGGGCAAGAGCACTGGGAAAGGACCAGGACATCCTGGGACCCCCAGGTAAGAGCAATGGGAAAGTACCAGGACATCCTGGGACCCCGGGTAAGAACACTGGGAAAGGAGCAGGACATCCTGGGTCCCCCGGGTAAGAGCACTGGGAAAGCACCAGGACATCCTGGGACCCCGGGCAAGAACACTGGGAATGTACCAGGACATACTGGGACCCCCGGGCAAGAGGACTGGGAAATTACCAGGACTTCCTGGGACTCCGGGTAAGAGCACTGGGAAAGTACCAGGACATCCTGGCACCCCGGGTAAGAGCACTGGGAAATTACCAGGACTTCCTGGGACCCAGGGTAAAAATAGCGGGAAAGTAGCAGGAAAACCTGGGACCCCCGGGTAAGAGCACTGGGAAAGCACCAGGACATCTTTGGACCCCGGGTAAGAACACTGGGAAAGCACCAGGTCATCCTGGGACCCGTGGTTAAGAGCACTGGGAAAGTAGCAGGACACCTGGAACCCAGGGTAAGAACACTGGGAAAGTACCAGGACTTCCTGGGACCCCCGGGTAAGAGCACTGGGAAAGTACCAGGACATCCTGGGAACCCCGGGTAAGAGCATTGGGAAAGTACCAGGACATCCTGGGACCCCGGGCAAGAGCACTGGTAAAGTACCAGGACATCCTGGGACCCCCGGCTAAGAGCACTAGGAAATTACCAGGACTTCCTGGGACTCCGGGTAAGAGCACTGGGAAAGTACCAGGACATCCTGGCACCCCGGGTAAGAGCACTGGGAAATTACCAGGACTTCCTGGGATCCCGGGTAAGAATAGTGGGAAAGTAGCAGGACATCCTGGGACCCCCGGGTAAGAGCACTGGGAAAGCACCAGGACATCTTGGGACCCCGGGTAAGAACACTGGGAAAACACCAGGAAATCCTGGGACCCCGGGTAAGAACACTCGGAAAATACCAGGACACCCTGGGACTCCTGGGTAAGAACACTGAGAAAGCACCAGGACATCCTGGGACCTCCGGGTAAGAATACTGGGAAAGTACCAGGACATCCTTGGACCCCTGGGTAAGAACACTGGGAAAGTACCGGGACATCCTGGGACCTCCGGGTAAGAATACTGGGAAAGTACCAGGACATCCTTGGACCCCTGGGTAAGAACACTGGGAAAGTAGCAGGACATCCTGGGGCCCCCGGGTAAGAGCACTGGGAAATTACCAGGATTTCCTGGGACCCCGAGGTAAGAGCACTGGGAATGTACCAGGACATCCTGGGACCCCCGGGTAACAGCACTGGAACAGTAACAGGACATCCTGGGTCCCCCGGGTAAGAGCAATGGGAAAGTACCAGGACATCCTGGGACCCCTGGGTAAGAACACTGGGAAAGTAGGACATCCTGGGGCCCCCGGGTAAGAGCACTGGGAAAGCACCAGGACATCCTGGGACCCCGGGTAAGAACACTGGGAAAACAGCAGGACATCCTGGGACCCCGGGTAAGAACACTGGGAAAGTACCAGGACATCCTGGGGCCCCCGTGTAAGAGCACTGGGAAAGCAACAGGACATCCTGGCACCTCTGGGTAAGAACACTGGGAAAGTACCAAGACATCCTGGCACCCAGGGTAAGAACACTGGGAAATTACCAGTATTTCCTGGGACCCCGAGTAAGAACACTGGGAAAGTACGAGGCATCCTGGGACACCCGGGTAAGAACCCTGGGAAAGTACCAGGACCTCCTGGCACCCAGGGTAAGAACACTGGGAAAGTACCAGGACATCCTGGGACCCCGAGTAAGAACACTGGGAAAGTACGAGGCTTCGTGGGACCCCCGGTTCAGAACCCTGGAAAAGTACCAGGACATCCTGGGACCCTGGGTAAGGGCACTGGGAAAGTAGCAGGACATCCTGGGACCTGCGGATAAGAGCACTGGGAAAGTAGCAGGACATCCTGGAACCCCCGGGTAAGAGCACTGGGAAATTCCCAGGACATCCTGGGACCCCGGGTAGGAATAGTGGGAAAGTACCAGGACAACCTGGGACCCCCGGGTAAGAGCACTGGGAAAGCACCGGGTCATCCTGGGACCCTGGGTAAGAGCACTGGGAAAGTACCAGGACATCCTGGCACCTCCGGGTAAGAACACTGGGAATGTACCAGGACATCCTAGCACCCCCGGGAAAGAACACTGGGAAAGTACCAGGACATCCTGGGACTTGCGGATAAGAGCACTGGGAAAGTTCCAGGACATCCTGGGACCTTGGGTAAGAAACCTGGCAAAGTACCAGACATCCTGGGACCCTGGGTAAGAGCACTGGGAAAGTAGCAGGACATCCTGGCACCTCCAGGTAAGAACACTGGGAAAGTACTAGGACATCCTGGGACCCCGGGTAAGAGCACTTGGATAGTACCAGGACATCCTGGCACCACCGGGTAAGAACACTGGGAAAGTACTAGGACATCCTGGGACCCCGGGTAAGAGCACTGGGAAAGCACCAGAACATCCTGGGACCCCGGTTAAGAACACTAGGAAAGCACCAGGACATCCTGGAACCCCCGGGTAAGAGCACTGGGAAATTCCCAGGACATCCTGGGACCCCTGGTAGGAATAGTGGGAAAGTACCAGGACTACCTGGGACCCCCGGGTAAGAGCACTGGGAAAGCACCATGACATCCTGGGATCCCAGGTAAGAGCACTGGGAAAGTACCAGGACATCCTGGGACCCCTGGGTATAAACAATGGGAAAGTGCCAGGACATCCTGTGACCCCAGGTAAGAACACTGGGAAAGTACCAGGACACCCTGGGACCCCGGGTAAGAACAGTGGGAAAGTACCAGGACATCCTGGGACCCCTGGGTATAAACACTGGGAAAGTGCCAGGACATCCTGTGACCCCCAGGTAAGAACACTGGGAATGTACCAGGACACCCTGGGACCCCCAGGTAAGAACACTGGGAAATTACCAGGACATCCTCGGACCCCTGGTAGGAATAGTGGGAAAGTACCAGGACAACCTGGGACCCCCGGGTAAGAGCACTGGGAAAGCACCAGGACATCCTGGGATCCCGGGGAAGAGCACTTTGAAAGTACCAGGACATCCCGAGACCCCGGGTAAGAACACTGGGAAAGTAGCAGGACATCCTGGGACCCCTGTGTAAGAACAGTGGGAAAGTAGGACATCCTTGGACCCCCCGGTAACAGCACTGGGAATGTACCAGGACATCCTGGGACCGCCGGGTAAGTACACTGGGAAAGTATCAGGCATCCTGGGACCCCCGGGTAAGAATACTGGGAAAGTACCAGGACATCCTGGGAGCCTGGTTAAGAACACTGGGAAAGACTCAGGAAATTCTGGGACCCCGGGTAAGAACACTGGGAAAGTACCAGGACATCATGGGACATCCAGGTAAGAGCACTGGGAAATTACCAGGACATCCAGGGACCCCGGGTAAGAGCAGTGGAAAAGCACCAGGATATCCTGGGACCCCGGGTAAGAATACTGGGAAAGTAGCAGGACATCCTGTCACCTCCGGGTAAGAACACTGGGAAAACACCAGGACATCCTTGGACCCCCGGGTATAAACACTGGGAAAGTACCAGGACATCCTGGCACCTCCGGGTAAGAACACTGGGAAAGTACCAGGACATCCTGGCACCTCCGGGGAAGAACACTGGGAAATTACCAGGACATCCTGGGACCCCGGTTAAGAACACTGGGAAAACACCAGGACATCCTGGAACCCCCGGGTAAGAGCACTGGGAAAGTACCAGGACAACCTGGGACCCCCGGGTAAGAGCACTGGGAAAGTACCAGGACATCCTGGGATCCCGGGTAAGAACACTGGGAAAGTACCAGGACATCCTGGCACCCCCGGGCAAGAGCACTGGGAAAGGACCAGGACATCCTGGGACCCCCAGGTAAGAGCAATGGGAAAGTACCAGGACATCCTGGGACCCCGGGTAAGAACACTGGGAAAGGAGCAGGACATCCTGGGTCCCCCGGGTAAGAGCACTGGGAAAGCACCAGGACATCCTGGGACCCGGGCAAGAACACTGGGAATGTACCAGGACATACTGGGACCCCCGGGCAAGAGCACTGGGAAATTACCAGGACTTCCTGGGACTCCGGGTAAGAGCACTGGGAAAGTACCAGGACATCCTGGCACCCCGGGTAAGAGCACTGGGAAATTACCAGGACTTCCTGGGACCCAGGGTAAAAATAGTGGGAAAGTAGCAGGAAAACCTGGGACCCCCGGGTAAGAGCACTGGGAAAGCACCAGGACATCTTTGGACCCCGGGTAAGAACACTGGGAAAGCACCAGGTCATCCTGGGACCCGTGGTTAAGAGCACTGGGAAAGTAGCAGGACACCTGGAACCCAGGGTAAGAACACTGGGAAAGTACCAGGACTTCCTGGGACCCCCGGGTAAGAGCACTGGGAAAGTACCAGGACATCCTGGGAACCCCGGGTAAGAGCACTGGGAAAGTACCAGGACATCCTGGGACCCCGGGCAAGAGCACTGGTAAAGTACCAGGACATCCTGGGACCCCCGGCTAAGAGCACTAGGAAATTACCAGGACTTCCTGGGACTCCGGGTAAGAGCACTGGGAAAGTACCAGGACATCCTGGCACCCCGGGTAAGAGCACTGGGAAATTACCAGGACTTCCTGGGATCCCGGGTAAGAATAGTGGGAAAGTAGCAGGACATCCTGGGACCCCCGGGTAAGAGCACTGGGAAAGCACCAGGACATCTTGGGACCCCGGGTAAGAACACTGGGAAAACACCAGGAAATCCTGGGACCCCGGGTAAGAACACTCGGAAAATACCAGGACACCCTGGGACTCCTGGGTAAGAACACTGAGAAAGCACCAGGACATCCTGGGACCTCCGGGTAAGAATACTGGGAAAGTACCAGGACATCCTTGGACCCCTGGGTAAGAACACTGGGAAAGTACCGGGACATCCTGGGACCTCCGGGTAAGAATACTGGGAAAGTACCAGGACATCCTTGGACCCCTGGGTAAGAACACTGGGAAAGTAGCAGGACATCCTGGGGCCCCCGGGTAAGAGCACTGGGAAATTACCAGGATTTCCTGGGACCCCGAGGTAAGAGCACTGGGAATGTACCAGGACATCCTGGGACCCCCGGGTAACAGCACTGGAACAGTAACAGGACATCCTGGGTCCCCCGGGTAAGAGCAATGGGAAAGTACCCGGACATCCTGGGACCCCTGGGTAAGAACACTGGGAAAGTAGGACATCCTGGGGCCCCCGGGTAAGAGCACTGGGAAAGCACCAGGACATCCTGGGACCCCGGGTAAGAACACTGGGAAAACAGCAGGACATCCTGGGACCCCGGGTAAGAACACTGGGAAAGTACCAGGACATCCTGGGGCCCCCGTGTAAGAGCACTGGGAAAGCAACAGGACATCCTGGGACCCTGGGTAAGAACACTGGGAAAACACCAGGACATCCTGGCACCTCTGGGTAAGAACACTGGGAAAGTACCAAGACATCCTGACACCCAGGGTAAGAACACTGGGAAATTACCAGTATTTCCTGGGACCCCGAGTAAGAACACTGGGAAAGTACGAGGCATCCTGGGACACCCGGGTAAGAACCCTGGGAAAGTACCAGGACCTCCTGGCACCCAGGGTAAGAACAC
Organism: Somniosus microcephalus; assembly: GCF_052327205.1. Taxonomy (NCBI): domain Eukaryota; kingdom Metazoa; phylum Chordata; class Chondrichthyes; order Squaliformes; family Somniosidae; genus Somniosus; species Somniosus microcephalus. The sequence continues at coordinate 87,144,218 of NC_140997.1, read as the reverse complement.
TGGAAAAGTACCAGGACATCCTGGGACCCCGAGTAAGAACACTGGGAAAGTACGAGGCTTCGTGGGACCCCCGGTTCAGAACCCTGGAAAAGTACCAGGACATCCTGGGACCCTGGGTAAGGGCACTGGGAAAGTAGCAGGACATCCTGGGACCTGCGGATAAGAGCACTGGGAAAGTAGCAGGACATCCTGGAACCCCCGGGTAAGAGCACTGGGAAATTCCCAGGACATCCTGGGACCCCGGGTAGGAATAGTGGGAAAGTACCAGGACAACCTGGGACCCCCGGGTAAGAGCACTGGGAAAGCACCGGGTCATCCTGGGACCCTGGGTAAGAGCACTGGGAAAGTACCAGGACATCCTGGCACCTCCGGGTAAGAACACTGGGAATGTACCAGGACATCCTAGCACCCCCGGGAAAGAACACTGGGAAAGTACCAGGACATCCTGGGACTTGCGGATAAGAGCACTGGGAAAGTTCCAGGACATCCTGGGACCTTGGGTAAGAAACCTGGCAAAGTACCAGACATCCTGGGACCCTGGGTAAGAGCACTGGGAAAGTAGCAGGACATCCTGGCACCTCCGGGTAAGAACACTGGGAAAGTACTAGGACATCCTGGGACCCCGGGTAAGAGCACTTGGATAGTACCAGGACATCCTGGCACCACCGGGTAAGAACACTGGGAAAGTACTAGGACATCCTGGGACCCCGGGTAAGAGCACTGGGAAAGCACCAGAACATCCTGGGACCCCGGTTAAGAACACTAGGAAAGCACCAGGACATCCTGGAACCCCCGGGTAAGAGCACTGGGAAATTCCCAGGACATCCTGGGACCCCTGGTAGGAATAGTGGGAAAGTACCAGGACTACCTGGGACCCCCGGGTAAGAGCACTGGGAAAGCACCATGACATCCTGGGATCCCAGGTAAGAGCACTGGGAAAGTACCAGGACATCCTGGGACCCCTGGGTATAAACAATGGGAAAGTGCCAGGACATCCTGTGACCCCCAGGTAAGAACACTGGGAAAGTACCAGGACACCCTGGGACCCCGGGTAAGAACAGTGGGAAAGTACCAGGACAACCTGGGACCCCTGGGTATAAACACTGGGAAAGTGCCAGGACATCCTGTGACCCCCAGGTAAGAACACTGGGAATGTACCAGGACACCCTGGGACCCCCGGGTAAGAACACTGGGAAATTACCAGGACATCCTCGGACCCCTGGTAGGAATAGTGGGAAAGTACCAGGACAACCTGGGACCCCCGGGTAAGAGCACTGGGAAAGCACCAGGACATCCTGGGATCCCGGGGAAGAACACTTTGAAAGTACCAGGACATCCCGAGACCCCGGGTAAGAACACTGGGAAAGTACCAGGACATCCTGGGACCCCTGTGTAAGAACAGTGGGAAAGTAGGACATCCTTGGACCCCCCGGTAACAGCACTGGGAATGTACCAGGACATCCTGGGACCGCCGGGTAAGTACACTGGGAAAGTATCAGGCATCCTGGGACCCCCGGGTAAGAATACTGGGAAAGTACCAGGACATCCTGGGAGCCTGGTTAAGAACACTGGGAGAGACTCAGGAAATTCTGGGACCCCGGGTAAGAAAACTGGGAAAGTACCAGGACATCATGGGACATACAGGTAAGTGCACTGGGAAATTACCAGGACATCCAGGGACCCCGGGTAAGAGCAGTGGAAAAGCACCAGGATATCCTGGGACCCCGGATAAGAATACTGGGAAAGTAGCAGGACATCCTGTCACCTCCGGGTAAGAACACTGGGAAAACACCAGGACATCCTTGGACCCCCGGGTATAAACACTGGGAAAGTACCAGGACATCCTGGCACCTCCGGGTAAGAACACTGGGAAAGTAGCAGGACATCCTGGCACCTCCGGGTAAGAACACTGGGAAATTACCAGGACATCCTGGGACCCCGGTTAAGAACACTGGGAAAGCACCAGGACATCCTGGAACCCCCGGGGAAGAGCACTGGGAAATTGCCAGGACATCCTGGGACCCCGGGTAGGAATAGTGGGAAAGTACCAGGACAACCTGGGACCCCCGGGTAAGAGCACTGGGAAAGTACCAGGACATGCTGGGACCCCCGGGTAGGAATAGTGGGAAAGTACCAGGACAACCTAGGACCCCCGGGTAAGAGCACTGGGAAAGTACCAGGACAACCTGGGACCCCCGGGTAAGAGCACTGGGAAAGTACCAGGACATGCTGGGATCCCGGGTAAGAACACTGGGAAAGTACCAGGACATCCTGGCAACCCCGGGCAAGAGCACTGGGAAAGTACCAGGACATCCTGGGACCCCCGGGCAAGAGCAATGGGAAAGCACCAGGACATCCTGGGACCCCCAGGTAAGAGCAATGGGAAAGCACCAGGACATCCTGGGACCCCGGGCAAGAACACTGGGAATGTACCAGGACATACTGGGACCCCCGGGCAAGAGCACTGGTAAAGTACCAGGACATCCTGGGACCACCGGCTAAGAGCACTGGGAAATTACCAGGACTTCCTGGGACTCCGGGTAAGAGCACTGGGAAAGTACCAGGACATCCTGGCACCCCGGGTAAGAGCACTGGGAAATTACCAGGACTTCCTGGGACCCAGGGTAAAAATAGTGGGAAAGTAGCAGGACAACCTGGGACCCCCGGGTAAGAGCACTGGGACAGCACCAGGACATCTTTGGACCCCGGGTAAGAACACTGGGAAAGCACCAGGTCATCCTGGGACCCGTGGTTAAGCGCACTGGGAAAGTAGCAGGACACCTGGAACCCAGGGTAAGAACACTGGGAAAGTACCAGGACTTCCTGGGACCCCCGGGTAAGAGCACTGGGAAAGTACCAGGACATCCTGGGAACCCCGGGTAAGAGCACTGGGAAAGCACCAGGACATCCTGGAACCCAGGGTAAGAACACTGGGAAAGTACCAGGACATCCTGGCACCTCCGGGTAAGAACACTGGGAAAGTACCAGGGCCTCCTGGGACCCTGGGTAAGAGCACTGGGAAAGTACCAGGACATCCTGGCACCTCCGGGGAAGAACACTGGGAAAGTACCCCGACATCCTGGGACCCCGGGTAAGAACACTTGGAAAGTACCCGGACATCCTGGGACCCCTGGTAAGAACACTGGGAAATTACCAGGACATCCTGGCACCTCCGGGGAAGAACACTGGGAAAGTACCCCGACATCCTGGGACCCCGGGTAAGAACACTTGGAAAGTACCAGTACATCCTGGGACCCCTGGTAAGAACACTGGGAAATTACCAGGACATCCTGGGACCCCCGGGTAAGAACCCTGGAAAAGCACCAGGACATCCTGGGACCCCGGGTAAGAACACTGGGAAAGTGCCAGGACATCCTGTGACCCCCAGGTAAGAAGACTGGGAAAGTACCAGGACACCCTGGGACCCCGGGTAAGAACAGTGGGAAAGTACCAGGACATCCTGGGACCCCTGGGTATAAACACTGGGAAAGTGCCAGGACATCCTGTGATCCCCAGGTAAGAACACTGGGAAAGTACCAGGACACCCTGGGACCCCTGGGTAAGAACACTGGGAAAGTAGCAGGACATCCTGGCACCTCCGGGTAAGAACACTGGAAAAGTACCAGGGCATCCTGGGACGCTGGGTAAGAATACTGCGAAAGAACCAGGACATCCTGGAACCTGCGGATAAGAGCACTGGGAAAGTACCAGGACATCCTGGGATCCCGGGTAGGAATAGTGGGAAAGGACCAGGACAACCTGGGACCCCCGGGTAAGAGCACTGGGAAAGCACCAGGTCATCCTGGGACCCCTGGGTAAGAACACTGGGAAAGTACCAGGACATCATGTGATCCCGGGTAAGTACACTGGGAAAGCACCAGGACATCCTGGGACCTCCGGGTAAGAATACTGCGAAAGAACCAGGACATCCTGGGACCCGCGGTTAAGAGCACTGGGAAAATACCAGGACATCCTAGAACCCCCCGGGTAAGAACACAGGGAAAGTACCAGGACATCCTGGGACCCTGGGTAAGAACACTGGGAAAGTACCAGGACATCCTGGGACCCTGGGTAAGAACACTGGGAAAGTACCAGGACATCCTGGGACCCCAGGTAAGAGCACTGGGAAAGTACCAGGACATCCTGGGACCCCGGGTAAGAGTACTGGGAAAGTACCAAGGCATCCTGGGACCCCCGGGTAAGAACACTGGGAAAGTACCAGGACATCCTGGGACCCCGGGTAAGAGCACTGGGAAAGTACCAGGACATCCTGGGAGCCCCGGGTAAGAGCCCTGGGAAAGTAGCAGGACTTCCTGGGGCCCCCGGGTAAGAACACTGGGAATGTACTAGGACATCCTGGGACCCCCGGGCAAGAGCACTGGGAAAGTAGCAGGACACCGTGGGACCCTCGGGTAAGAGCACTGGGAAAGTACCAGGACATCCTGGGACCCCAGGTAAGAGCACTGGGAAAGTACCAGGACATCCTGGGACCCCAGGTAAGAGCACATGGGAAAGTACCAGGACTTGCTGGGACCCCGGGTAAGGATAGTGGGAAAGTAGCAGGACAACCTGGGACACCCGGGTAAGAGCACTGGGAAAGCACCTGGACATCCTGGCACCTCCGGGTAAGAACACTGGGAAAGTACCAGGACATCCTGGCACCTCCGGGTAAGAACACTGGGAAAGGACCAGGACATCCTGGCACCTCCGGGTAAGAACACTGGGAAAGTACCAGGACATCCTGGGACCCCGGGTAAGAACACTGGGAAAGGACCAGGACATCCTGGGACCCCCGGGTAAAAACACTGGGAAAGTAGCAGGACATTCTGGGACCTGCGGATAAGAGCACTGGGAAAGTACCAGGATATCCTGGGACCCTTGGTAAGAGCACTGGGAAAGTACCAGAACATCCTGGCACCTCCGGGTAAGAACACTGGGAAAGTACCAGGACATCCTGGGACCCCTGGGTAAGAACACTGGGAAAGTACCAGGACATCCTGGGACCCCTGGGTAAGAACACTGGGAAAGTACCAGGACATCCTGGGACCCCTGGGTAAGAACACTGGGAAAGTACCAGGACATCCTGGTACCCCCGGGTAAGAGCACTGGGAAAGTACCAGGACATCCTGGCACCCCGGGTAAGAGCACTGGGAAATTACCAGGACTTCCTGGGACCCAGGGTAAAAATAGTGGGAAAGTAGCAGGACAACCTGGGACCCCCGGGTAAGAGCACTGGGAAAGCACCAGGACATCTTTGGACCCCGGGTAAGAACACTGGGAAAGCACCAGGTCATCCTGGGACCCGTGGTTAAGCGCACTGGGAAAGTAGCAGGACACCTGGAACCCAGGGAAAGAACACTGGGAACGTACCAGGACTTCCTGGGACCCCCGGGTAAGAGCACTGGGAAAGTACCAGGACATCCTGGGAACCCCGGGTAAGAGCACTGGGAAAGCACCAGGACATCCTGGAACCCAGGGTAAGAACACTGGGAAAGTAGCAGGACATCCTGGCACCTCCGGGTAAGAACACTGGGAAAGTACCAGGGCCTCCTGGGACCCTGGGTAAGAGCACTGGGAAAGTACCAGGACATCCTGGCACCTCCGGGGAAGAACACTGGGAAAGTACCCCGACATCCTGGGACCCCGGGTAAGAACACTTGGAAAGTACCCGGACATCCTGGGACCCCTGGTAAGAACACTGGGAAATTACCAGGACATCCTGGCACCTCCGGGGAAGAACACTGGGAAAGTACCCCGACATCCTGGGACCCCGGGTAAGAACACTTGGAAAGTACCAGTACATCCTGGGACCCCTGGTAAGAACACTGGGAAATTACCAGGACATCCTGGGACCCCCGGGTAAGAACCGTGGAAAAGCACCAGGACATCCTGGGACCCCGGGTAAGAACACTGGGAAAGTGCCAGGACATCCTGTGACCCCCAGGTAAGAAGACTGGGAAAGTACCAGGACACCCTGGGACCCCGGGTAAGAACAGTGGGAAAGTACCAGGACATCCTGGGACCCCTGGGTATAAACACTGGGAAAGTGCCAGGACATCCTGTGATCCCCAGGTAAGAACACTGGGAAAGTACCAGGACACCCTGGGACCCCTGGGTAAGAACACTGGGAAAGTAGCAGGACACCCTGGGACCCCTGGGTAAGAACACTGGAAAAGTACCAGGGCATCCTGGGACGCTGGGTAAGAATACTGCGAAAGAACCAGGACATCCTGGAACCTGCGGATAAGAGCACTGGGAAAGTACCAGGACATCCTGGGATCCCGGGTAGGAATAGTGGGAAAGGACCAGGACAACCTGGGACCCCTGGGTAAGAGCACTGGGAAAGCACCAGGTCATCCTGGGACCACCCGGGTAAGAACACTGGGAAAGTACCAGGACACCCTGGGACCCCTGGGTAAGAACACTGGGAAAGTACCAGGACATCATGTGATCCCGGGTAAGTACACTGGGAAAGCACCAGGACATCCTGGGACCTCCGGGTAAGAACACAGGGAAAGTACCAGGACATCCTGGGACCCTGGGTAAGAACACTGGGAAAGTACCAGGACATCCTGGGACCCTGGGTAAGAACACTGGGAAAGTACCAGGACATCCTGGGACCCCAGGTAAGAGCACTGGGAAAGTACCAGGACATCCTGGGACCCCGGGTAAGAGTACTGGGAAAGTACCAAGGCATCCTGGGACCCCCGGGTAAGAACACTGGGAAAGTACCAGGACATCCTGGGACCCCGGGTAAGAGCACTGGGAAAGTACCAGGACATCTTGGGAGCCCCGGGTAAGAGCCCTGGGAAAGTAGCAGGACTTCCTGGGGCCTCCGGGTAAGAACACTGGGAATGTACTAGGACATCCTGGGACCCCCGGGCAAGAGCACTGGGAAAGTAGCAGGACACCGTGGGACCCCCGGGTAAGAGCACTGGGAAAGTACCAGGACATCCTGGGACCCCAGGTAAGAGCACTGGGAAAGTACCAGGACATCCTGGGACCCCAGGTAAGAGCACATGGGAAAGTACCAGGACTTGCTGGGACCCCGGGTAAGGATAGTGGGAAAGTAGCAGGACAACCTGGGACACCCGGGTAAGAGCACTGGGAAAGCACCTGGACATCCTGGCACCTCCGGGTAAGAACACTGGGAAAGTACCAGGACATCCTGGCACTTCCGGGTAAGAACACTGGGAAAGGACCAGGACATCCTGGCACCTCCGGGTAAGAACACTGGGAAAGTACCAGGACATCCTGGGACCCCGGGTAAGAACACTGGGAAAGGACCAGGACATCCTGGGTCCCCCGGGTAAAAACACTGGGAAAGTAGCAGGACATTCTGGGACCTGCGGATAAGAGCACTGGGAAAGTACCAGGATATCCTGGGACCCTTGGTAAGAGCACTGGGAAAGTACCAGAACATCCTGGCACCTCCGGGTAAGAACACTGGGAAAGTACCAGGACATCCTGGGACCCCTGGGTAAGAACACTGGGAAAGTACCAGGACATCCTGGGACCCCTGGGTAAGAACACTGGGAAAGTACCAGGACATCCTGGGACCCCTGGGTAAGAACACTGGGAAAGTACCAGGACATCCTGGTACCCCCGGGTAAGAGCACTGGGAAAGTACCAGGACATCCTGGCACCCCGGGTAAGAGCACTGGGAAATTACCAGGACTTCCTGGGACCCAGGGTAAAAATAGTGGGAAAGTAGCAGGACAACCTGGGACCCCCGGGTAAGAGCACTGGGAAAGCACCAGGACATCTTTGGACCCCGGGTAAGAACACTGGGAAAGCACCAGGTCATCCTGGGACCCGTGGTTAAGCGCACTGGGAAAGTAGCAGGACACCTGGAACCCAGGGTAAGAACACTGGGAACGTACCAGGACTTCCTGGGACCCCCGGGTAAGAGCACTGGGAAAGTACCAGGACATCCTGGGAACCCCGGGTAAGAGCACTGGGAAAGCACCAGGACATCCTGGAACCCAGGGTAAGAACACTGGGAAAGTAGCAGGACATCCTGGCACCTCCGGGTAAGAACACTGGGAAAGTACCAGGGCCTCCTGGGACCCTGGGTAAGAGCAGTGGGAAAGTACCAGGACATCCTGGCACCTCCGGGGAAGAACACTGGGAAAGTACCCCGACATCCTGGGACCCCGGGTAAGAACACTTGGAAAGTACCCGGACATCCTGGGACCCCTGGTAAGAACACTGGGAAATTACCAGGACATCCTGGCACCTCCGGGGAAGAACACTGGGAAAGTACCCCGACATCCTGGGACCCCGGGTAAGAACACTTGGAAAGTACCAGTACATCCTGGGACCCCTGGTAAGAACACTGGGAAATTACCAGGACATCCTGGGACCCCCGGGTAAGAACCCTGGAAAAGCACCAGGACATCCTGGGACCCCGGGTAAGAACACTGGGAAAGTGCCAGGACATCCTGTGACCCCCAGGTAAGAAGACTGGGAAAGTACCAGGACACCCTGGGACCCCTGGGTAAGAACACTGGGAAAGTAGCAGGACACCCTGGGACCCCTGGGTAAGAACACTGGAAAAGTACCAGGGCATCCTGGGACGCTGGGTAAGAATACTGCGAAAGAACCAGGACATCCTGGAACCTGCGGATAAGAGCACTGGGAAAGTACCAGGACATCCTGGGATCCCGGGTAGGAATAGTGGGAAAGGACCAGGACAACCTGGGACCCCCGGGTAAGAGCACTGGGAAAGCACCAGGTCATCCTGGAACCACCCGGGTAAGAACACTGGGAAAGTACCAGGACACCCTGGGACCCCTGGGTAAGAACACTGGGAAAGTACCAGGACATCATGTGATCCCGGGTAAGTACACTGGGAAAGCACCAGGACATCCTGGGACCTCCGGGTAAGAATACTGCGAAAGAACCAGGACATCCTGGGACCCGCGGTTAAGAGCACTGGGAAAATACCAGGACATCCTAGAACCCCCCGGGTAAGAACACAGGGAAAGTACCAGGACATCCTGGGACCCTGGGTAAGAACACTGGGAAAGTACCAGGACATCCTGGGACCCTGGGCAAGAAGACTGGGAAAGTACCAGGACATCCTGGGACCCCGGGTAAGAGCACTGGGAAAGTACCAGGACATCCTGGGACCCCGGGTAAGAGTACTGGGAAAGTACCAAGGCATCCTGGGACCCCCGGGTAAGAACACTGGGAAAGTACCAGGACATCCTGGGACCCCGGGTAAGAGCACTGGGAAAGTACCAGGACTTCCTGGGAGCCCCGGGTTAGAGCCCTGGGAAAGTAGCAGGACTTCCTGGGGCCCCCGGGTAAGAACACTGGGAATGTACTAGGACATCCTGGGACCCCCGGGCAAGAGCACTGGGAAAGTAGCAGGACACCCTGGGACCCCCGGGTAAGAGCACTGGGAAAGTACCAGGACATCCTGGGACCCCAGGTAAGAGCACTGGGAAAGTACCAGGACATCCTGTGACCCCAGGTAAGAGCACATGGGAAAGTACCAGGACTTGCTGGGACCCCGGGTAAGGATAGTGGGAAAGTAGCAGGACAACCTGGGACACCCGGGTAAGAGCACTGGGAAAGCACCTGGACATCCTGGCACCTCCGGGTAAGAACACTGGGAAAGTACCAGGACATCCTGGCACCTCCGGGTAAGAACACTGGGAAAGGACCAGGACATCCTGGCACCTCCGGGTAAGAACACTGGGAAAGTACCAGGACATCCTGGGACCCCGGGTAAGAACACTGGGAAAGGACCAGGACATCCTGGGACCCCCGGATAAAAACAGTGGGAAAGTAGCAGGACATTCTGGGACCTGCGGATAAGAGCACTGGGAAAGTACCAGGATATCCTGGGACCCTTGGTAAGAGCACTGGGAAAGTACCAGAACATCCTGGCACCTCCGGGTAAGAACACTGGGAAAGTACCAGGACATCCTGGGACCCCTGGGTAAGAACACTGGGAAAGTACCAGGACATCCTGGGACCCCTGGGTAAGAACACTGGGAAAGTACCAGGACATCCTGGGACCCCTGGGTAAGAACACTGGGAAAGTACCAGGACATCCTGGGACCCCCGGGTAAGAGCACTGGGAAAGTACCAGGACATCCTGGGACCCCTGGGTAAGAACACTGGGAAAGTACCAGGACATCCTGGGACCCCCGGGCAAAAGCACTGGAAAAGTACCAGGACATCCTGGGACCCCCGGTAAGAACACTGGGAAAGTACCAGGACATCCTGGGACCGCTGGGTAAGAACACTGGGAAAGTACAAGGACATCCTGGGACCCCCGGGCAAGAGCACTGGGAAAGTCCCAGGACATCCTGGGACCCCCGGTAAGAACACTGGGAAAGTACCAGTACATCCTGGGACCCGCGGATAAGAGAACTGGGAAAGTACCAGGACATCCTGGGACCCGTGGATAAGAGAACTGGGAAAGTACCAGGACATCCTGGGACTCGCGGATAAGAGCACTGGGAAAGTAGCAAGACATCCTGGGACCCCGAGTAAGAACACTGGGAAAGTACCAGGCATCCTGGGACCCCCGGGTAAGAATCCTCGGAAAGTACCAGAACATCCTGGGACCCTGGGTAAGAGCACTGGGAAAGTACCAGGACATCCTGGGACCCCAGGTAAGAGCACTGGGAAAGTACCAGGACATCCTGGGACCCCAGGTAAGAGCACATGGGAAAGAACCAGGACTTGCTGGGACCCCGGGTAAGAATAGTGGGAAAGTAGCCGGACAACCTGGGACACCCGGGTAAGAGCACTGGGAAAGCACCAGGACATCCTGGCACCTCCGGGTAAGAACACTCGGAAAGTACCAGGACATCCTGGCACCTCCGGGTAAGAACACTGGGAAAGGACCAGGACATCCTGGCACCTCCGGGTAAGAACACTGGGAAAGTACCAGGACATCCTGGGACCCCGGGTAAGAACACTGGGAAAGGACCAGGACATCCTGGGGCCCCCGGGGAAGAACACTGGGAAAGTAGCAGGACATTCTGGGACCTGCGGATAAGAGCACTGGGAAAGTACCAGGATATCCTGGGACCCTTGGTAAGAGCACTGGGAAAGTACCAGGACATCCTGGCACCTCTGGGTAAGAACACTGGGAAAGTACCAGGACATCCTGGGACACCTGGGTAAGAACACTGGGAAAGTACCAGGACATCCTGGGACCCCTGGGTAAGAACACTGGGAAAGTACCAGGACATCCTGGGACCCCTGGGTAAGAACACTGGGAAAGTACCAGGACATCCTGGGACCCCCGGGTAAGAGCACTGGGAAAGTACCAGGACATCCTGGGACCCCTGGGTAAGAACACTGGGAAAGTACCAGGACATCTTGGGACCCCCGGGAAAAGCACTGGAAAAGTACCAGGACATCCTGGGACCCCCGGTAAGAACACTGGGAAAGTACCAGGACATCCTGGGACCCCTGGGTAAGAACACTGGGAAAGTACCAGGACATCCTGGGACCCCCGGGCAAGAGCACTGGGAAAGTACCAGGACATCCTGGGACCCCCGGTAAGAACACTGGGAAAGTACCAGGACATCCTGGGACCCGCGGATAAGAGAACTGGGAAAGTACCAGGACATCCTGGGATCCGCGGATAAGAGAACTGGGAAAGTACCAGGACATCCTGGGACTCGCGGATAAGAGCACTGGGAAAGTAGCAAGACATCCTGGGACCCCGAGTAAGAACACTGGGAAAGTACCAGGCAACCTGGGACCCCCGGGTAAGAACCCTCGGAAAGTACCAGAACATCCTGGGACCCTGGGTAAGAGCACTGGGAAAGTACCAGGACATCTTGGGACCCCCGGGTAAGAGCACTGGGAAAGTACCAGGGCATCCTGGGATCCCCGGGTAAGAACACTGGGAAAGTACCAGGACATCCTGGGACCCCGGGTAAGAGCACTGGAAAAGTACCAGGACATCCTGGGACCCCCGGGTAAGAGCACTGGGAAAGTAGCAGGACTTCCTGGGGCCCCCGGGTAAGAACACTGGGAATGTACCAGGACATCCTGGGACCCCCGGGCAAGAGCACTGGGAAAGTAGCAGGACATCCTGGGACCCCCGGGTAAGAGCACTGGGAAAGTACCAGGACATCCTGGGACCCCAGGTAAGAGCACTGGGAAAGTACCAGGACATCCTGGGACCCCAGGTAAGAGCACATGGGAAAGTACCAGGACTTGCTGGGGCCCCGGGTAAGAATAGTGGGAAAGTAGCAGGACAACCTGGGACACCTGGGTAAGAGCACTGGGAAAGCACCAGGACATCCTGGCACCTCCGGGTAAGAACACTGGGAAAGTACCAGGACATCCTGGCACCTCCGGGTAAGAACACTGGGATAGGACCAGGACATCCTGGCACCTCCGGGTAAGAACACTGGGAAAGTACCAGGACATCCTGGGACCCCGGGTAAGAACACTGGGAAAGTACCAGGACATCCTGGGACCCCCGGGTAACAGCACTGGGACGGTAACAGGACATCCTGGGTCCCCCGGGTAAGAGCAATGGGAAAGTACCAGGACATCCTGGGACCCCTGGGTAAGAACACTGGGAAAGTAGGACATCTTGGGGCCCCCGGGTAAGAGCACTGGGAAAGCACCAGGACATCCTGGGACCCGGGTAAGAGCACTGGGAATGTACTAGGACATCGTGGGACCCCCGGGCAAGAGCACTGGGAAAGTAGCAGGACATCCTGGGACCCCAGGTAAGAGCACATGGGAAAGTACCAGGACTTGCTGGGACCCCTGGTAAGAATAGTGGGAAAGTAGCAGGACAACCTGGGACACCTGGGTAAGAGCACTGGGAAAGCACCAGGACATCCTGGCACCTCCGGGTAAGAACACTGGGAAAGTACCAGGACATCCTGGCACCTCCGGGTAAGAACACTGGGAAAGGACCAGGACATCCTGGCACCTCCGGGTAAGAACACTGGGAAAGTACCAGGACATCCTGGGACCCCGGGTAAGAAGACTGGGAAAGGACCAGGACATCCTGGGACCCCCGGGTAAGAACACTGGGAAAGTACCAGGACATCCTGGGACCCCTGGGTAAGAACACTGGGAAAGTACCAGGACATCCTGGGACCCCTGGGTAAGAACACTGGGAAAGTACCAGGACATCCTGGGACCCCCGGGTAAGATCACTGGGAAAGTATCAGGACATCCTGGGACCCCTGGGTAAGAACACTGGGAAAGTACCAGGACATCCTGGGACCCCCGGGCAAAAGCACTGGGAAAGTACCAGGACATCCTGGGACCCCCGGTAAGAACACTGGGAAAGTACCAGGACATCCTGGGACCCCTGGGTAAGAACACTGGGAAAGTACCAGGACATCCTGGGACCCCCGGGCAAGAGCACTGGGAAAGTACCAGGACATCCTGGGACCCCCGGCAAGAACACTGGGAAAGTACCAGGACAACCTGGGACCTGCGGATAAGAGAACTGGGAAAGTACCAGGACATCCTGGGACCCGCGGATAAGAGAACTGGGAAAGTACCAGGACATCCTGGGACTCGCGGATAAGAGCACTGGGAAAGTAGCAAGACATCCTGGGACCCCGAGTAAGAACACTGGGAAAGTACCAGGCATCCTGGGACCCCCGGGTAAGAACCCTCGGAAAGTACCAGAACATCCTGGGACCCTGGGTAAGAGCACTGGGAAAATACCAGGACATCCTGGGACACCCGGGTAAGAGCACTGGGAAAGTACCAGGGCATCCTGGGACCCCCGGGTAAGAACACTGGGAAAGTACCAGGACATCCTGGGACCCCGGGTAAGAGTACTGGGAAAGTACCAGGACATCCTGGGACCCCCGGGTAAGAGCACTGGGAAAGTAGCAGGACTTCCTGGGGCCCCCGGGTAAGAACACTGGGAATGTACCAGGACATCCTGGGACCCCCGGGCAAGAGCACTGGGCAAGTGGCAGGACATGCTGGGACCACCGGGTAAGAGCACTGGGAAAGTACCAGGACATCCTGGCACCTCCGGGTAAGAACACTGGGAAAGCAGCAGGACATCCTGGCACCTCCGGGTAAGAACACTGGGAAATTACCAGGACATCCTGGGACCCCGGTTAAGAACACTGGGAAAGCACCAGGACATCCTGGAACCCCCGGGTAAGAGCACTGGGAAATTGCCAGGACATCCTGGGACCCCGGGTAGGAATAGTGGGAAAGTACCAGGACAACCTGGGACCCCCGGGTAAGAGCACTGGGAAAGTACCAGGACATCCTGGGACCCTCGGGTAGGAATAGTGGGAAAGTACCAGGACAACCTAGGACCCCCGGGTAAGAGCACTGGGAAAGTACCAGGACAACCTGGGACCCCCGGGTAAGAGCACTGGGAAAGTACCAGGACTTCCTGGGATCCCGGGTAAGAACACTGGGAAAGTACCAGGACATCCTGGCACCCCCGGGTAAGAGAACTGGGAAAGTACCAGGACATCCTGGGACCTTTGGGTAAGAACACTGGGAAAGTACCAGGACATCCTGGGACCCCCGGGTAAGAGCACTGGGAAAGTACCAGGACATCCTGGGACCCCTGGGTAAGAACACTGGGAAAGTACCAGGACATCCTGGGACCCCCGGGCAAAAGCACTGGAACAGTACCAGGACATCCTGGGACCCCCGGTAAGAACACTGGGAAAGTACCAGGACATCCTGGGACCCCTGGGTAAGAACACTGGGAAAGTACAAGGACATCCTGGGACCCCCGGGCAAGAGCACTGGGAAAGTACCAGGACATCCTGGGACCCCCGGTAAGAACACTGGGAAAGTACCAGTACATCCTGGGACCCCCGGTAAGAACACTGGGAAAGTACCAGGACATCCTGGGACCCGCGGATAAGAGAACTGGGAAAGTACCAGGACATCCTGGGACCCGCGGATAAGAGAACTGGGAAAGCACCAGGACATCCTGGAACCCCCGGGTAAGAGCACTGGGAAATTGCCAGGACATCCTGGGACCCCGGGTAGGAATAGTGGGAAAGTACCAGGACAACCTGGGACCCCTGGGTAAGAGCACTGGGAAAGTACCAGGACATCCTGGGACCCTCGTGTAGGAATAGTGGGAAAGTACCAGGACAACCTAGGACCCCCGGGTAAGAGCACTGGGAAAGTACCAGGACAACCTGGGACCCCCGGGTAAGAGCACTGGGAAAGTACCAGGACATCCTGGGATCCCGGGTAAGAACACTGGGAAAGTACCAGGACATCCTGGCACCCCCGGGTAAGAGAACTGGGAAAGTACCAGGACATCCTGGGACCCCTGGGTAAGAACACTGGGAAAGTACCAGGACATCCTGGGACCCCCGGGTAAGAGCACTGGGAAAGTACCAGGACATCCTGGGACCCCTGGGTAAGAACACTGGGAAAGTACCAGGACATCCTGGGACCCCCGGGCAAAAGCACTGGAAAAGTACCAGGACATCCTGGGACCACCGGTAAGAACACTGGGAAAGTACCAGGACATCCTGGGACCCCTGGGTAAGAACACTGGGAAAGTACAAGGACATCCTGGGACCCCGGGTAAGAGCACTGGGAAAGTACCAGGACATCCTGGGACCCCCGGTAAGAGCACTGGGAAAGCAGCAGGACTTCCTGGGGCCCCCGGGTAAGAACACTGGGAATGTACCAGGACATCCTGGGACCCCCGGGCAAGAGCACTGGGAAAGTGGCAGGACATCCTGGGACCCCCGGGTAAGAGCACTGGGAAAGTACCAGGACATCCTGGCACCTCCGGGTAAGAACACTGGGAAAGCAGCAGGACATACTGGCACCTCCGGGTAAGAACACTGGGAAATTACCAGGACATCCTGGGACCCCGGTTAAGAACACTGGGAAAGCACCAGGACATCCTGGAACCCCCGGGTAAGAGCACTGGGAAATTGCCAGGACATCCTGGGACCCCGGGTAGGAATAGTGGGAAAGTCCCAGGACAACCTGGGACCCCCGGATAAGAGCACTGGGAATGTACCAGGACATCCTGGGACCCTCGGGTAGGAATAGTGGGAAAGTACCAGGACAACCTAGGACCCCCGGGTAAGAGCACTGGGAAAGTACCACGACAACCTGGGACCCCCGGGTAAGAGCACTGGGAAAGTACCAGGACATCCTGGGATCCCGGGTAAGAACACTGGGAAAGTACCAGGACATCCTGGGACCCCCGGGTAAGAGCACTGGGAAAGTACCAGGATATCCTGGGACCCCTGGGTAAGAACACTGGGAAAGTACCAGGACATCCTGGGACCCCCGGGCAAAAGCACTGGAAAAGTACCAGGACATCCTGGGACCCCCGGTAAGAACACTGGGAAAGTACCAGTACATCCTGGGACCCGCGGATAAGAGAACTGGGAAAGTACCAGGACATCCTGGGACCCGCGGATAAGAGAACTGGGAAAGTCCCAGGACATCCTGGGACTCGCGGATAAGAGCACTGGGAAAGTAGCAAGACATCCTGGGACCCCGAGTAAGAACACTGGGAAAGTACCACGCATCCTGGGACCCCCGGATAAGAACCCTCGGAAAGTACCAGAACATCCTGGGACCCGGGTAAGGGCACTGTGAAAGTACCAGGACACCCTGGGACCCCAGGTAAGAGCACTGGGAAAGTACCAGGACATCCTGGGACACCAGGTAAGAGCACATGGGAAAGTACCAGGACTTGCTGGGACCCCGGGTAAGAATAGTGGGAAAGTAGCAGGACAACCTGGGACACCCGGGTAAGAGCACTGGGAAAGCACCAGGACATCCTGGCAGCTCCGGCTAAGAACACTGGGAAAGTACCAGGACATCCTGGCACCTCCGGGTAAGAACACTGGGAACGGACCAGGACATCCTGGCACCTCCGGGTAAGAACACTGGGAAAGTACCAGGACATCCTGGGACCCCGGGTAAGAACACTAGGAAAGGACGAGGACATCCTGGGACCCCCGGGTAAGAACACTGGGAAAGTAGCAGGACATTCTGGGACCTGCGGATAAGAGCACTGGGAAAGTACCAGGATATCCTGGGACCCTTGGTAAGAGCACTGGGAAAGTACCAGGACATCCTGGCACCTCCGGGTAAGAACACTGGGAAAGTACCAGGACATCCTGGGACCCCTGGGTAAGAACACTGGGAAAGTACCAGGACATCCTAGGACCCCTGGGTAAGAACACTGGGAAAGTACCAGGACATCCTGGGACCCCTGGGTAAGAACACTGGGAAAGTACCAGGACATCCTGGGACCCCCGGGTAAGAGCACTGGGAAAGTACCAGGACATCCTGGGACCCCTGGGTAAGAACACTGGGAAAGTACCAGGACATCCTGGGACCCCCGGGCAAGAGCACTGGGAAAGTACCAGGACATCCTGGGACCCCCGGTAAGAACATTGGGAAAGTACCAGGACATCCTGGGACCCGCGGATAAGAGAACTGGGAAAGTACCAGGACATCCTGGGACCCGCGGATTAGAGAACTGGGAAAGTACCAGGACATCCTGGGACTCGCGGATAAGAGCACTGGGAAAGTAGCAAGACATCCTGGGACCCCGAGTAAGAACACTGGGAAAGTACCAGGCATCCTGGGACCCCCGGGTAAGAACCGTCGGAAAGTACCAGAACATCCTGGGACCCTGGGTAAGAGCACTGGGAAAGTACCAGGACATCCTCGGACCCCCGGGTAAGAGCACTGGGAAAGTACCAGGGCTTACTGGGACCCCCGGGTAAGAACACTGGGAAAGTACCAGGACATCCTGGGACCCCGGGTAAGAGCACTGGAAAAGTACCAGGACATCCTGGGACCCCCGGGTAAGAGCACTGGGAAAGTAGCAGGACTTCCTGGGGCCCCCGGGTAAGAACACTGGGAATGTACCAGGACAGCCTGGGACCCCCGGGCAAGAGCACTGGGAAAGTAGCAGGACATCCTGGGACCCCCGGGTAAGAGCACTGGGAAAGTACCAGGACATCCTGGGACCTCAGGTAAGAGCACTGGGAAAGTACCAGGACATCCTGGGACCCCAGGTAAGAGCACATGGGAAAGTACCAGGACTTGCTGGGGCCCCGGGTAAGAATAGTGGGAAAGTAGCAGGACAACCTGGGACACCTGGGTAAGAGCACTGGGAAAGCACCAGGACATCCTGGCACCTCCGGGTAAGAACAATGGGAAAGTACCAGGACATCCTGGCACCTCCGGGTAAGAACACTGGGATAGCACCAGGACATCCTGGCACCTCCGGGTAAGAACACTGGGAAAGTACCAGGACATCCTGGGACCCCGGGTAAGAACACTGGGAAAGGACCAGGACATCCTGGGACCCCCGGGTAACAGCACTGGGACGGTAACAGGACATCCTGGGTCCCCCGGGTAAGAGCAATGGGAAAGTACCAGGACATCCTGGGACCCCTGGGTAAGAACACTGGGAAAGTAGGACATCTTGGGGCCCCCGGGTAAGAGCACTGGGAAAGCACCAGGACATCCTGGGACCCGGGTAAGAGCACTGGGAATGTACTAGGACATCGTGGGACCCCCGGGCAAGAGCACTGGGAAAGTAGCAGGACACCCTGGGACCCCCGGGTAAGAGCACTGGGAAAGTACCAGGACATCCTGGGACCCCAGGTAAGAGCACTGGGAAAGTACCAGGACATCCTGGGACCCCAGGTAAGAGCACATGGAAAAGTACCAGGACTTGCTGGGACCCCTGGTAAGAATAGTGGGAAAGTAGCAGGACAACCTGGGACACCTGGGTAAGAGCACTGGGAAAGCACCAGGACATCCTGGCACCTCCGGGTAAGAACACTGGGAAAGTACCAGGACATCCTGGCACCTCCGGGTAAGAACACTGGGAAAGGACCAGGACATCCTGGCACCTCCGGGTAAGAACACTGGGAAAGTACCAGGACATCCTGGGACCCCGGGTAAGAAGACTGGGAAAGGACCAGGACATCCTGGGACCCCCGGGTAAGAACACTGGGAAAGTACCAGGACATCCTGGGACCCCTGGGTAAGAACACTGGGAAAGTACCAGGACATCCTGGGACCCCCGGGCAAAAGCACTGGGAAGGTACCAGGACAT
The DNA here is from genome assembly GCF_052327205.1 of Somniosus microcephalus. Taxonomy (NCBI): domain Eukaryota; kingdom Metazoa; phylum Chordata; class Chondrichthyes; order Squaliformes; family Somniosidae; genus Somniosus; species Somniosus microcephalus. The sequence goes on along the minus strand of NC_140997.1, from coordinate 87,125,149 downwards.
CCTGGGACCCCCGGTAAGAACACTGGGAAAGTACCAGGACATCCTGGGACCCCTGGGTAAGAACACTGGGAAAGTACCAGGACATCCTGGGACCCCCGGGCAAGAGCACTGGGAAAGTACCAGGACATCCTGGGACCCCCGGCAAGAACACTGGGAAAGTACCAGGACATCCTGGGACCTGCGGATAAGAGAACTGGGAAAGTACCAGGACATCCTGGGACTCGCGGATAAGAGCACTGGGAAAGTAGCAAGACATCCTGGGACCCCGAGTAAGAACACTGGGAAAGTACCAGGCATCCTGGGACCCCTGGGTAAGAACCCTCGGAAAGTACCAGAACATCCTGGGACCCTGGGTAAGAGCACTGGGAAAGTACCAGGACATCCTGGGACACCCGGGTAAGAGCACTGGGAAAGTACCAGGGCATCCTGGGACCCACGGGTAAGAACACTGGGAAAGTACCAGGACATCCTGGGACCCCGGGTAAGAGTACTGGGAAAGTACCAGGACATCCTGGGACCCCCGGGTAAGAGCACTGGGAAAGTAGCAGGACTTCCTGGGGCCCCCGGGTAAGAACACTGGGAATGTACCAGGACATCCTGGGACCCCCGGGCAAGAGCACTGGGCAAGTGGCAGGACATGCTGGGACCACCGGGTAAGAGCACTGGGAAAGTACCAGGACATCCTGGCACCTCCGGGTAAGAACACTGGGAAAGCAGCAGGACATCCTGGCACCTCCGGGTAAGAACACTGGGAAATTACCAGGACATCCTGGGATCCCGGTTAAGAACACTGGGAAAGCACCAGGACATCCTGGAACCCCCGGGTAAGAGCACTGGGAAATTGCCAGGACATCCTGTGACCCCGGGTAGGAATAGTGGGAAAGTACCAGGACAACCTGGGACCCCCGGGTAAGAGCACTGGGAAAGTACCAGGACATCCTGGGACCCTCGGGTAGGAATAGTGGGAAAGTACCAGGACAACCTAGGACCCCCGGGTAAGAGCACTGGGAAAGTACCAGGACAACCTGGGACCCCCGGGTAAGAGCACTGGGAAAGTACCAGGACATCCTGGCACCCCCGGGTAAGAGAACTGGGAAAGTACCAGGACATCCTGGGACCTTTGGGTAAGAACACTGGGAAAGTACCAGGACATCCTGGGACCCCCGGGTAAGAGCACTGGGAAAGTACCAGGACATCCTGGAACCCCTGGGTAAGAACACTGGGAAAGTACCAGGACATCCTGGGACCCCCGGGCAAAAGCACTGGAAAAGTACCAGGACATCCTGGGACCCCCGGTAAGAACACTGGGAAAGTACCAGGACATCCTGGGACCCCTGGGTAAGAACACTGGGAAAGTACAAGGACATCCTGGGACCCCCGGGCAAGAGCACTGGGAAAGTACCAGGACATCCTGGGACCCCCGGTAAGAACACTGGGAAAGTACCAGTACATCCTGGGACCCCCGGTAAGAACACTGGGAAAGTACCAGGACATCCTGGGACCCGCGGATAAGAGAACTGGGAAAGTACCAGGACATCCTGGGACCCGCGGATAAGAGAACTGGGAAAGCACCAGGACCTCCTGGAACCCCCGGGTAAGAGCACTGGGAAATTGCCAGGACATCCTGGGACCCCGGGTAGGAATAGTGGGAAAGTCCCAGGACAACCTGGGACCCCCGGATAAGAGCACTGGGAATGTACCAGGACATCCTGGGACCCTCGGGTAGGAATAGTGGGAAAGTACCAGGACAACCTAGGACCCCCGGGTAAGAGCACTGGGAAAGTACCACGACAACCTGGGACCCCCGGGTAAGAGCACTGGGAAAGTACCAGGACATCCTGGGATCCCGGGTAAGAACACTGGGAAAGTACCAGGACATCCTGGGACCCCCGGGTAAGAGCACTGGGAAAGTACCAGGATATCCTGGGACCCCTGGGTAAGAACACTGGGAAAGTACCAGGACATCCTGGGACCCCCGGGCAAAAGCACTGGAAAAGTACCAGGACATCCTGGGACCCCCGGTAAGAACACTGGGAAAGTACCAGTACATCCTGGGACCCGCGGATAAGAGAACTGGGAAAGTACCAGGACATCCTGGGACCCGCGGATAAGAGAACTGGGAAAGTCCCAGGACATCCTGGGACTCGCGGATAAGAGCACTGGGAAAGTAGCAAGACATCCTGGGACCCCGAGTAAGAACACTGGGAAAGTACCACGCATCCTGGGACCCCCGGATAAGAACCCTCGGAAAGTACCAGAACATCCTGGGACCCGGGTAAGGGCACTGTGAAAGTACCAGGACACCCTGGGACCCCAGGTAAGAGCACTGGGAAAGTACCAGGACATCCTGGGACACCAGGTAAGAGCACATGGGAAAGTACCAGGACTTGCTGGGACCCCGGGTAAGAATAGTGGGAAAGTAGCAGGACAACCTGGGACACCCGGGTAAGAGCACTGGGAAAGCACCAGGACATCCTGGCAGCTCCGGCTAAGAACACTGGGAAAGTACCAGGACATCCTGGCACCTCCGGGTAAGAACACTGGGAACGGACCAGGACATCCTGGCACCTCCGGGTAAGAACACTGGGAAAGTACCAGGACATCCTGGGACCCCGGGTAAGAACACTAGGAAAGGACCAGGACATCCTGGGACCCCCGGGTAAGAACACTGGGAAAGTAGCAGGACATTCTGGGACCTGCGGATAAGAGCACTGGGAAAGTACCAGGATATCCTGGGACCCTTGGTAAGAGCACTGGGAAAGTACCAGGACATCCTGGCACCTCCGGGTAAGAACACTGGGAAAGTACCAGGACATCCTGGGACCCCTGGGTAAGAACACTGGGAAAGTACCAGGACATCCTAGGACCCCTGGGTAAGAACACTGGGAAAGTACCAGGACATCCTGGGACCCCTGGGTAAGAACACTGGGAAAGTACCAGGACATCCTGGGACCCCCGGGTAAGAGCACTGGGAAAGTACCAGGACATCCTGGGACCCCTGGGTAAGAACACTGGGAAAGTACCAGGACATCCTGGGACCCCCGGGCAAGAGCACTGGGAAAGTACCAGGACATCCTGGGACCCCCGGTAAGAACATTGGGAAAGTACCAGGACATCCTGGGACCCGCGGATAAGAGAACTGGGAAAGTACCAGGACATCCTGGGACCCGCGGATTAGAGAACTGGGAAAGTACCAGGACATCCTGGGACTCGCGGATAAGAGCACTGGGAAAGTAGCAAGACATCCTGGGACCCCGAGTAAGAACACTGGGAAAGTACCAGGCATCCTGGGACCCCCGGGTAAGAACCGTCGGAAAGTACCAGAACATCCTGGGACCCTGGGTAAGAGCACTGGGAAAGTACCAGGACATCCTCGGACCCCCGGGTAAGAGCACTGGGAAAGTACCAGGGCTTACTGGGACCCCCGGGTAAGAACACTGGGAAAGTACCAGGACATCCTGGGACCCCGGGTAAGAGCACTGGAAAAGTACCAGGACATCCTGGGACCCCCGGGTAAGAGCACTGGGAAAGTAGCAGGACTTCCTGGGGCCCCCGGGTAAGAACACTGGGAATGTACCAGGACAGCCTGGGACCCCCGGGCAAGAGCACTGGGAAAGTAGCAGGACATCCTGGGACCCCCGGGTAAGAGCACTGGGAAAGTACCAGGACATCCTGGGACCTCAGGTAAGAGCACTGGGAAAGTACCAGGACATCCTGGGACCCCAGGTAAGAGCACATGGGAAAGTACCAGGACTTGCTGGGGCCCCGGGTAAGAATAGTGGGAAAGTAGCAGGACAACCTGGGACACCTGGGTAAGAGCACTGGGAAAGCACCAGGACATCCTGGCACCTCCGGGTAAGAACAATGGGAAAGTACCAGGACATCCTGGCACCTCCGGGTAAGAACACTGGGATAGGACCAGGACATCCTGGCACCTCCGGGTAAGAACACTGGGAAAGTACCAGGACATCCTGGGACCCCGGGTAAGAACACTGGGAAAGGACCAGGACATCCTGGGACCCCCGGGTAACAGCACTGGGACGGTAACAGGACATCCTGGGTCCCCCGGGTAAGAGCAATGGGAAAGTACCAGGACATCCTGGGACCCCTGGGTAAGAACACTGGGAAAGTAGGACATCTTGGGGCCCCCGGGTAAGAGCACTGGGAAAGCACCAGGACATCCTGGGACCCGGGTAAGAGCACTGGGAATGTACTAGGACATCGTGGGACCCCCGGGCAAGAGCACTGGGAAAGTAGCAGGACACCCTGGGACCCCCGGGTAAGAGCACTGGGAAAGTACCAGGACATCCTGGGACCCCAGGTAAGAGCACTGGGAAAGTACCAGGACATCCTGGGACCCCAGGTAAGAGCACATGGAAAAGTACCAGGACTTGCTGGGACCCCTGGTAAGAATAGTGGGAAAGTAGCAGGACAACCTGGGACACCTGGGTAAGAGCACTGGGAAAGCACCAGGACATCCTGGCACCTCCGGGTAAGAACACTGGGAAAGTACCAGGACATCCTGGCACCTCCGGGTAAGAACACTGGGAAAGGACCAGGACATCCTGGCACCTCCGGGTAAGAACACTGGGAAAGTACCAGGACATCCTGGGACCCCGGGTAAGAAGACTGGGAAAGGACCAGGACATCCTGGGACCCCCGGGTAAGAACACTGGGAAAGTACCAGGACATCCTGGGACCCCTGGGTAAGAACACTGGGAAAGTACCAGGACATCCTGGGACCCCCGGGCAAAAGCACTGGGAAGGTACCAGGACATCCTGGGACCCCCGGTAAGAACACTGGGAAAGTACCAGGACATCCTGGGACCCCTGGGTAAGAACACTGGGAAAGTACCAGGACATCCTGGGACCCCCGGGCAAGAGCACTGGGAAAGTACCAGGACATCCTGGGACCCCCGGCAAGAACACTGGGAAAGTACCAGGACATCCTGGGACCTGCGGATAAGAGAACTGGGAAAGTACCAGGACATCCTGGGACTCGCGGATAAGAGCACTGGGAAAGTAGCAAGACATCCTGGGACCCCGAGTAAGAACACTGGGAAAGTACCAGGCATCCTGGGACCCCTGGGTAAGAACCCTCGGAAAGTACCAGAACATCCTGGGACCCTGGGTAAGAGCACTGGGAAAGTACCAGGACATCCTGGGACACCCGGGTAAGAGCACTGGGAAAGTACCAGGGCATCCTGGGACCCACGGGTAAGAACACTGGGAAAGTACCAGGACATCCTGGGACCCCGGGTAAGAGTACTGGGAAAGTACCAGGACATCCTGGGACCCCCGGGTAAGAGCACTGGGAAAGTAGCAGGACTTCCTGGGGCCCCCGGGTAAGAACACTGGGAATGTACCAGGACATCCTGGGACCCCCGGGCAAGAGCACTGGGCAAGTGGCAGGACATGCTGGGACCACCGGGTAAGAGCACTGGGAAAGTACCAGGACATCCTGGCACCTCCGGGTAAGAACACTGGGAAAGCAGCAGGACATCCTGGCACCTCCGGGTAAGAACACTGGGAAATTACCAGGACATCCTGGGATCCCGGTTAAGAACACTGGGAAAGCACCAGGACATCCTGGAACCCCCGGGTAAGAGCACTGGGAAATTGCCAGGACATCCTGTGACCCCGGGTAGGAATAGTGGGAAAGTACCAGGACAACCTGGGACCCCCGGGTAAGAGCACTGGGAAAGTACCAGGACATCCTGGGACCCTCGGGTAGGAATAGTGGGAAAGTACCAGGACAACCTAGGACCCCCGGGTAAGAGCACTGGGAAAGTACCAGGACAACCTGGGACCCCCGGGTAAGAGCACTGGGAAAGTACCAGGACATCCTGGCACCCCCGGGTAAGAGAACTGGGAAAGTACCAGGACATCCTGGGACCTTTGGGTAAGAACACTGGGAAAGTACCAGGACATCCTGGGACCCCCGGGTAAGAGCACTGGGAAAGTACCAGGACATCCTGGAACCCCTGGGTAAGAACACTGGGAAAGTACCAGGACATCCTGGGACCCCCGGGCAAAAGCACTGGAAAAGTACCAGGACATCCTGGGACCCCCGGTAAGAACACTGGGAAAGTACCAGGACATCCTGGGACCCCTGGGTAAGAACACTGGGAAAGTACAAGGACATCCTGGGACCCCCGGGCAAGAGCACTGGGAAAGTACCAGGACATCCTGGGACCCCCGGTAAGAACACTGGGAAAGTACCAGTACATCCTGGGACCCCCGGTAAGAACACTGGGAAAGTACCAGGACATCCTGGGACCCGCGGATAAGAGAACTGGGAAAGTACCAGGACATCCTGGGACCCGCGGATAAGAGAACTGGGAAAGCACCAGGACATCCTGGAACCCCCGGGTAAGAGCACTGGGAAATTGCCAGGACATCCTGGGACCCCGGGTAGGAATAGTGGGAAAGTACCAGGACAACCTGGGACCCCCGGGTAAGAGCACTGGGAAAGTACCAGGACATCCTGGGACCCTCGTGTAGGAATAGTGGGAAAGTACCAGGACAACCTAGGACCCCCGGGTAAGAGCACTGGGAAAGTACCAGGACAACCTGGGACCCCCGGGTAAGAGCACTGGGAAAGTACCAGGACATCCTGGGATCCCGGGTAAGAACACTGGGAAAGTACCAGGACATCCTGGCACCCCCGGGTAAGAGAACTGGGAAAGTACCAGGACATCCTGGGACCCCTGGGTAAGAACACTGGGAAAGTACCAGGACATCCTGGGACCCCCAGGTAAGAGCACTGGGAAAGTACCAGGACATCCTGGGACCCCTGGGTAAGAACACTGGGAAAGTACCAGGACATCCTGGGACCCCCGGGCAAAAGCACTGGAAAAGTACCAGGACATCCTGGGACCACCGGTAAGAACACTGGGAAAGTACCAGGACATCCTGGGACCCCTGGGTAAGAACACTGGGAAAGTACAAGGACATCCTGGGACCCCGGGTAAGAGCACTGGGAAAGTACCAGGACATCCTGGGACCCCCGGTAAGAGCACTGGGAAAGCAGCAGGACTTCCTGGGGCCCCCGGGTAAGAACACTGGGAAAGTACCAGGACATCCTGGGACCCCCGGGTAAGAGCACTGGGAAAGTACCAGGATATCCTGGGACCCCTGGGTAAGAACACTGGGAAAGTACCAGGACATCCTGGGACCCCCGGGCAAAAGCACTGGAAAAGTACCAGGACATCCTGGGACCCCCGGTAAGAACACTGGGAAAGTACCAGGACATCCTGGCACCTCCGGGTAAGAACACTGGGAACGGACCAGGACATCCTGGCACCTCCGGGTAAGAACACTGGGAAAGTACCAGGACATCCTGGGACCCCCGGTAAGAACACTGGGAAAGTACCAGGACATCCTGGCACCTCCGGGTAAGAACACTGGGAACGGACCAGGACATCCTGGCACCTCCGGGTAAGAACACTGGGAAAGTACCAGGACATCCTGGGACCCCCGGGTAAGAGCACTGGGAAAGTACCAGGATATCCTGGGACCCCTGGGTAAGAACACTGGGAAAGTACCAGGACATCCTGGGACCCCCGGGCAAAAGCACTGGAAAAGTACCAGGACATCCTGGGACCCCCGCTAAGAACACTGGGAAAGTACCAGGACATCCTGGCACCTCCGGGTAAGAACACTGGGAACGGACCAGGACATCCTGGCACCTCCGGGTAAGAACACTGGGAAAGTACCAGGACATCCTGGGACCCCGGGTAAGAACACTAGGAAAGGACCAGGACATCCTGGGACCCCCGGGTAAGAACACTGGGAAAGTAGCAGGACATTCTGGGACCTGCGGATAAGAGCACTGGGAAAGTACCAGGATATCCTGGGACCCTTGGTAAGAGCACTGGGAAAGTACCAGGACATCCTGGCACCTCCGGGTAAGAACACTGGGAAAGTACCAGGACATCCTGGGACCCCTGGGTAAGAACACTGGGAAAGTACCAGGACATCCTAGGACCCCTGGGTAAGAACACTGGGAAAGTACCAGGACATCCTGGGACCCCTGGGTAAGAACACTGGGAAAGTACCAGGACATCCTGGGACCCCGGGTAAGAGCACTGGAAAGTACCAGGACATCCTGGGACCCCTGGGTAGAACACTGGGAAAGTACCAGGACATCCTGGGACCCCCGGGCAAGAGCACTGGGAAAGTACCAGGACATCCTGGGACCCCCGGTAAGAACATTGGGAAAGTACCCAGGACATCCTGGGACCCGCGGATAAGAGAACTGGGAAAGTACCTGGACATCCTGGGACCCGCGGATTAGAGAACTGGGAAAGTACCAGGGACATCCTGGGACTCGCGGATAAGAGCACTGGGAAAGTAGCAAGACATCCTGGGACCCCGAGTAAGAACACTGGGAAAGTACCAGGCATCCTGGGACCCCCGGGTAAGAACCGTCGGAAAGTACCAGAACATCCTGGGACCCTGGGTAAGAGCACTGGGAAAGTACCAGGACATCCTCGGACCCCCGGGTAAGAGCACTGGGAAAGTACCAGGGCTTACTGGGACCCCCGGGTAAGAACACTGGGAAAGTACCAGGACATCCTGGGACCCCGGGTAAGAGCACTGGAAAAGTACCAGGACATCCTGGGACCCCCGGGTAAGAGCACTGGGAAAGTAGCAGGACTTCCTGGGGCCCCCGGGTAAGAACACTGGGAATGTACCAGGACAGCCTGGGACCCCCGGGCAAGAGCACTGGGAAAGTAGCAGGACATCCTGGGACCCCCGGGTAAGAGCACTGGGAAAGTACCAGGACATCCTGGGACCTCAGGTAAGAGCACTGGGAAAGTACCAGGACATCCTGGGACCCCAGGTAAGAGCACATGGGAAAGTACCAGGACTTGCTGGGGCCCCGGGTAAGAATAGTGGGAAAGTAGCAGGACAACCTGGGACCCCCGGGTAAGAGCACTGGGAAAGTACCAGGACATCCTGGGACCCTCGGGTAGGAATAGTGGGAAAGTACCAGGACAACCTAGGACCCCCGGGTAAGAGCACTGGGAAAGTACCAGGACAACCTGGGACCCCCGGGTAAGAGCACTGGAAAGTACCAGGACATCCTGGCACCCCCGGGTAAGAGAACTGGGAAAGTACCAGGACATCCTGGGACCTTTGGGTAAGAACACTGGGAAAGTACCAGGACATCCTGGGACCCCCGGGTAAGAGCACTGGGAAAGTACCAGGACATCCTGGAACCCCTGGGTAAGAACACTGGGAAAGTACCAGGACATCCTGGGACCCCCGGGCAAAAGCACTGGAAAAGTACCAGGACATCCTGGGACCCCCGGTAAGAACACTGGGAAAGTACCAGGACATCCTGGGACCCCTGGGTAAGAACACTGGGAAAGTACAAGGACATCCTGGGACCCCCGGGCAAGAGCACTGGGAAAGTACCAGGACATCCTGGGACCCCCGGTAAGAACACTGGGAAAGTACCAGTACATCCTGGGACCCCCGGTAAGAACACTGGGAAAGTACCAGGACATCCTGGGACCCGCGGATAAGAGAACTGGGAAAGTACCAGGACATCCTGGGACCCGCGGATAAGAGAACTGGGAAAGCACCAGGACATCCTGGAACCCCCGGGTAAGAGCACTGGGAAATTGCCAGGACATCCTGGGACCCCGGGTAGGAATAGTGGGAAAGTACCAGGACAACCTGGGACCCCCGGGTAAGAGCACTGGGAAAGTACCAGGACATCCTGGGACCCTCGTGTAGGAATAGTGGGAAAGTACCAGGACAACCTAGGACCCCCGGGTAAGAGCACTGGGAAAGTACCAGGACAACCTGGGACCCCCGGGTAAGAGCACTGGGAAAGTACCAGGACATCCTGGGATCCCGGGTAAGAACACTGGGAAAGTACCAGGACATCCTGGCACCCCCGGGTAAGAGAACTGGGAAAGTACCAGGACATCCTGGGACCCCTGGGTAAGAACACTGGGAAAGTACCAGGACATCCTGGGACCCCCAGGTAAGAGCACTGGGAAAGTACCAGGACATCCTGGGACCCCTGGGTAAGAACACTGGGAAAGTACCAGGACATCCTGGGACCCCCGGGCAAAAGCACTGGAAAAGTACCAGGACATCCTGGGACCACCGGTAAGAACACTGGGAAAGTACCAGGACATCCTGGGACCCCTGGGTAAGAACACTGGGAAAGTACAAGGACATCCTGGGACCCCGGGTAAGAGCACTGGGAAAGTACCAGGACATCCTGGGACCCCCGGTAAGAGCACTGGGAAAGCAGCAGGACTTCCTGGGGCCCCCGGGTAAGAACACTGGGAAAGTACCAGGACATCCTGGGACCCCCGGGTAAGAGCACTGGGAAAGTACCAGGATATCCTGGGACCCCTGGGTAAGAACACTGGGAAAGTACCAGGACATCCTGGGACCCCCGGGCAAAAGCACTGGAAAAGTACCAGGACATCCTGGGACCCCCGGTAAGAACACTGGGAAAGTACCAGTACATCCTGGGACCCGCGGATAAGAGAACTGGGAAAGTACCAGGACATCCTGGGACCCGCGGATAAGAGAACTGGGAAAGTACCAGGACATCCTGGGACTCGCGGATAAGAGCACTGGGAAAGTAGCAAGACATCCTGGGACCCCGAGTAAGAACACTGGGAAAGTACCACGCATCCTGGGACCCCCGGATAAGAACCCTCGGAAAGTACCAGAACATCCTGGGACCCGGGTAAGGGCACTGTGAAAGTACCAGGACACCCTGGGACCCCAGGTAAGAGCACTGGGAAAGTACCAGGACATCCTGGGACACCAGGTAAGAGCACATGGGAAAGCACCAGGACTTGCTGGGACCCCGGGTAAGAATAGTGGGAAAGTAGCAGGACAACCTGGGACACCCGGGTAAGAGCACTGGGAAAGCACCAGGACATCCTGGCAGCTCCGGCTAAGAACACTGGGAAAGTACCAGGACATCCTGGCACCTCCGGGTAAGAACACTGGGAACGGACCAGGACATCCTGGCACCTCCGGGTAAGAACACTGGGAAAGTACCAGGACATCCTGGGACCCCGGGTAAGAACACTAGGAAAGGACCAGGACATCCTGGGACCCCCGGGTAAGAACACTGGGAAAGTAGCAGGACATTCTGGGACCTGCGGATAAGAGCACTGGGAAAGTACCAGGATATCCTGGGACCCTTGGTAAGAGCACTGGGAAAGTACCAGGACATCCTGGCACCTCCGGGTAAGAACACTGGGAAAGTACCAGGACATCCTGGGACCCCTGGGTAAGAACACTGGGAAAGTACCAGGACATCCTAGGACCCCTGGGTAAGAACACTGGGAAAGTACCAGGACATCCTGGGACCCCTGGGTAAGAACACTGGGAAAGTACCAGGACATCCTGGGACCCCCGGGTAAGAGCACTGGGAAAGTACCAGGACATCCTGGGACCCCTGGGTAAGAACACTGGGAAAGTACCAGGACATCTTGGGACCGCCGGGCAAAAGCACTGGAAAAGTACCAGGACATCCTGGGACCCCCGGTAAGAACACTGGGAAAGTACCAGGACATCCTGGGACCACTGGGTAAGAACACTGGGAAAGTACCAGGACATCCTGGGACCCCCGGGCAAGAGCACTGGGAAAGTACCAGGACATCCTGGGACCCCCGGTAAGAACACTGGGAAAGTACCAGGACATCCTGGGACCCGCGGATAAGAGAACTGGGAAAGTACCAGGACATCCTGGGACCCGCGGATTAGAGAACTGGGAAAGTACCAGGACATCCTGGGACTCGCGGATAAGAGCACTGGGAAAGTAGCAAGACATCCTGGGACCCCGAGTAAGAACACTGGGAAAGTACCAGGCATCCTGGGACCCCCGGGTAAGAACCGTCGGAAAGTACCAGAACATCCTGGGACCCTGGGTAAGAGCACTGGGAAAGTACCAGGACATCCTCGGACCCCCGGGTAAGAGCACTGGGAAAGTACCAGGGCTTACTGGGACCCCCGGGTAAGAACACTGGGAAAGTACCAGGACATCCTGGGACCCCGGGTAAGAGCACTGGAAAAGTACCAGGACATCCTGGGACCCCCGGGTAAGAGCACTGGGAAAGTAGCAGGACTTCCTGGGGCCCCCGGGTAAGAACACTGGGAATGTACCAGGACAGCCTGGGACCCCCGGGCAAGAGCACTGGGAAAGTAGCAGGACATCCTGGGACCCCCGGGTAAGAGCACTGGGAAAGTACCAGGACATCCTGGGACCCCAGGTAAGAGCACTGGGAAAGTACCAGGACATCCTGGGACCCCAGGTAAGAGCACATGGGAAAGTACCAGGACTTGCTGGGGCCCCGGGTAAGAATAGTGGGAAAGTAGCAGGACAACCTGGGACACCTGGGTAAGAGCACTGGGAAAGCACCAGGACATCCTGGCACCTCCGGGTAAGAACAATGGGAAAGTACCAGGACATCCTGGCACCTCCGGGTAAGAACACTGGGATAGGACCAGGACATCCTGGCACCTCCGGGTAAGAACACTGGGAAAGTACCAGGACATCCTGGGACCCCGGGTAAGAACACTGGGAAAGGACCAGGACATCCTGGGACCCCCGGGTAACAGCACTGGGACGGTAACAGGACATCCTGGGTCCCCCGGGTAAGAGCAATGGGAAAGTACCAGGACATCCTGGGACCCCTGGGTAAGAACACTGGGAAAGTAGGACATCTTGGGGCCCCCGGGTAAGAGCACTGGGAAAGCACCAGGACATCCTGGGACCCGGGTAAGAGCACTGGGAATGTACTAGGACATCGTGGGACCCCCGGGCAAGAGCACTGGGAAAGTAGCAGGACACCCTGGGACCCCCGGGTAAGAGCACTGGGAAAGTACCAGGACATCCTGGGACCCCAGGTAAGAGCACTGGGAAAGTACCAGGACATCCTGGGACCCCAGGTAAGAGCACATGGAAAAGTACCAGGACTTGCTGGGACCCCTGGTAAGAATAGTGGGAAAGTAGCAGGACAACCTGGGACACCTGGGTAAGAGCACTGGGAAAGCACCAGGACATCCTGGCACCTCCGGGTAAGAACACTGGGAAAGTACCAGGACATCCTGGCACCTCCGGGTAAGAACACTGGGAAAGGACCAGGACATCCTGGCACCTCCGGGTAAGAACACTGGGAAAGTACCAGGACATCCTGGGACCCCGGGTAAGAAGACTGGGAAAGGACCAGGACATCCTGGGACCCCCGGGTAAGAACACTGGGAAAGTACCAGGACATCCTGGGACCCCTGGGTAAGAACACTGGGAAAGTACCAGGACATCCTGGGACCCCTGGGTAAGATCACTGGGAAAGTATCAGGACATCCTGGGACCCCTGGGTAAGAACACTGGGAAAGTACCAGGACATCCTGGGACCCCCGGGCAAAAGCACTGGGAAGGTACCAGGACATCCTGGGACCCCCGGTAAGAACACTGGGAAAGTACCAGGACATCCTGGGACCCCTGGGTAAGAACACTGGGAAAGTACCAGGACATCCTGGGACCCCCGGGCAAGAGCACTGGGAAAGTACCAGGACATCCTGGGACCCCCGGCAAGAACACTGGGAAAGTACCAGGACATCCTGGGACCTGCGGATAAGAGAACTGGGAAAGTACCAGGACATCCTGGGACTCGCGGATAAGAGCACTGGGAAAGTAGCAAGACATCCTGGGACCCCGAGTAAGAACACTGGGAAAGTACCAGGCATCCTGGGACCCCTGGGTAAGAACCCTCGGAAAGTACCAGAACATCCTGGGACCCTGGGTAAGAGCACTGGGAAAGTACCAGGACATCCTGGGACACACGGGTAAGAGCACTGGGAAAGTACCAGGGCATCCTGGGACCCACGGGTAAGAACACTGGGAAAGTACCAGGACATCCTGGGACCCCGGGTAAGAGTACTGGGAAAGTACCAGGACATCCTGGGACCCCCGGGTAAGAGCACTGGGAAAGTAGCAGGACTTCCTGGGGCCCCCGGGTAAGAACACTGGGAATGTACCAGGACATCCTGGGACCCCCGGGCAAGAGCACTGGGCAAGTGGCAGGACATGCTGGGACCACCGGGTAAGAGCACTGGGAAAGTACCAGGACATCCTGGCACCTCCGGGTAAGAGCACTGGGAAAGCAGCAGGACATCCTGGCACCTCCGGGTAAGAACACTGGGAAATTACCAGGACATCCTGGGATCCCGGTTAAGAACACTGGGAAAGCACCAGGACATCCTGGAACCCCCGGGTAAGAGCACTGGGAAATTGCCAGGACATCCTGTGACCCCGGGTAGGAATAGTGGGAAAGTACCAGGACAACCTGGGACCCCCGGGTAAGAGCACTGGGAAAGTACCAGGACATCCTGGGACCCTCGGGTAGGAATAGTGGGAAAGTACCAGGACAACCTAGGACCCCCGGGTAAGAGCACTGGGAAAGTACCAGGACAACCTGGGACCCCCGGGTAAGAGCACTGGGAAAGTACCAGGACATCCTGGGATCCCGGGTAAGAACACTGGGAAAGTACCAGGACATCCTGGCACCCCCGGGTAAGAGAACTGGGAAAGTACCAGGACATCCTGGGACCTTTGGGTAAGAACACTGGGAAAGTACCAGGACATCCTGGGACCCCCGGGTAAGAGCACTGGGAAAGTACCAGGACATCCTGGGACCCCTGGGTAAGAACACTGGGAAAGTACCAGGACATCCTGGGACCCCCGGGCAAAAGCACTGGAAAAGTACCAGGACATCCTGGGACCACCGGTAAGAACACTGGGAAAGTACCAGGACATCCTGGGACCCCTGGGTAAGAACACTGGGAAAGTACAAGGACATCCTGGGACCCCCGGGCAAGAGCACTGGGAAAGTACCAGGACATCCTGGGACCCCCGGTAAGAACACTGGGAAAGTACCAGTACATCCTGGGACCCCCGGTAAGAACACTGGGAAAGTACCAGGACATCCTGGGACCCGCGGATAAGAGAACTGGGAAAGTACCAGGACATCCTGGGACCCGCGGATAAGAGAACTGGGAAAGCACCAGGACATCCTGGAACCCCCGGGTAAGAGCACTGGGAAATTGCCAGGACATCCTGGGACCCCGGGTAGGAATAGTGGGAAAGTACCAGGACAACCTGGGACCCCCGGGTAAGAGCACTGGGAAAGTACCAGGACATCCTGGGACCCTCGTGTAGGAATAGTGGGAAAGTACCAGGACAACCTAGGACCCCCGGGTAAGAGCACTGGGAAAGTACCAGGACAACCTGGGACCCCCGGGTAAGAGCACTGGGAAAGTACCAGGACATCCTGGGATCCCGGGTAAGAACACTGGGAAAGTACCAGGACATCCTGGCACCCCCGGGTAAGAGAACTGGGAAAGTACCAGGACATCCTGGGACCCCTGGGTAAGAACACTGGGAAAGTACCAGGACATCCTGGGACCCCCGGGTAAGAGCACTGGGAAAGTACCAGGACATCCTGGGACCCCTGGGTAAGAACACTGGGAAAGTACCAGGACATCCTGGGACCCCCGGGCAAAAGCACTGGAAAAGTACCAGGACATCCTGGGACCACCGGTAAGAACACTGGGAAAGTACCAGGACATCCTGGGACCCCTGGGTAAGAACACTGGGAAAGTACAAGGACATCCTGGGACCCCGGGTAAGAGCACTGGGAAAGTACCAGGACATCCTGGGACCCCCGGTAAGAGCACTGGGAAAGCAGCAGGACTTCCTGGGGCCCCCGGGTAAGAACACTGGGAATGTACCAGGACATCCTGGGACCCCCGGGCAAGAGCACTGGGAAAGTGGCAGGACATCCTGGGACCCCCGGGTAAGAGCACTGGGAAAGTACCAGGACATCCTGGCACCTCCGGGTAAGAACACTGGGAAAGCAGCAGGACATCCTGGCACCTCCGGGTAAGAACACTGGGAAATTACCAGGACATCCTGGGACCCCGGTTAAGAACACTGGGAAAGCACCAGGACATCCTGGAACCCCCGGGTAAGAGCACTGGGAAATTGCCAGGACATCCTGGGACCCCGGGTAGGAATAGTGGGAAAGTCCCAGGACAACCTGGGACCCCCGGATAAGAGCACTGGGAATGTACCAGGACATCCTGGGACCCTCGGGTAGGAATAGTGGGAAAGTACCAGGACAACCTAGGACCCCCGGGTAAGAGCACTGGGAAAGTACCACGACAACCTGGGACCCCCGGGTAAGAGCACTGGGAAAGTACCAGGACATCCTGGGATCCCGGGTAAGAACACTGGGAAAGTACCAGGACATCCTGGGACCCCCGGGTAAGAGCACTGGGAAAGTACCAGGATATCCTGGGACCCCTGGGTAAGAACACTGGGAAAGTACCAGGACATCCTGGGACCCCCGGGCAAAAGCACTGGAAAAGTACCAGGACATCCTGGGACCCCCGGTAAGAATGCTGGGAAAGTACCAGTACATCCTGGGACCCGCGGATAAGAGAACTGGGAAAGTACCAGGACATCCTGGGACCCGCGGATAAGAGAACTGGGAAAGTACCAGGACATCCTGGGACTCGCGGATAAGAGCACTGGGAAAGTAGCAAGACATCCTGGGACCCCGAGTAAGAACACTGGGAAAGTACCACGCATCCTGGGACCCCCGGATAAGAACCCTCGGAAAGTACCAGAACATCCTGGGACCCGGGTAAGGGCACTGTGAAAGTACCAGGACACCCTGGGACCCCAGGTAAGAGCACTGGGAAAGTACCAGGACATCCTGGGACCCCAGGTAAGAGCACATGGGAAAGTACCAGGACTTGCTGGGACCCCGGGTAAGAATAGTGGGAAAGTAGCAGGACAACCTGGGACACCCGGGTAAGAGCACTGGGAAAGCACCAGGACATCCTGGCAGCTCCGGCTAACAACACTGGGAAAGTACCAGGACATCCTGGCACCTCCGGGTAAGAACACTGGGAACGGACCAGGACATCCTGGCACCTCCGGGTAAGAACACTGGGAAAGTACCAGGACATCCTGGGACCCCGGGTAAGAACACTGGGAAAGGACCAGGACATCCTGGGACCCCCGGGTAAGAACACTGGGAAAGTAGCAGGACATTCTGGGACCTGCGGATAAGAGCACTGGGAAAGTACCAGGATATCCTGGGACCCTTGGTAAGAGCACTGGGAAAGTACCAGGACATCCTGGCACCTCCGGGTAAGAACACTGGGAAAGTACCAGGACATCCTGGGACCCCTGGGTAAGAACACTGGGAAAGTACCAGGACATCCTAGGACCCCTGGGTAAGAACACTGGGAAAGTACCAGGACATCCTGGGACCCCTGGGTAAGAACACTGGGAAAGTACCAGGACATCCTGGGACCCCCGGGTAAGAGCACTGGGAAAGTACCAGGACATCCTGGGACCCCTGGGTAAGAACACTGGGAAAGTACCAGGACATCTTGGGACCCCCGGGCAAAAGCACTGGAAAAGTACCAGGACATCCTGGGACCCCCGGTAAGAACACTGGGAAAGTACCAGGACATCCTGGGACCCCTGGGTAAGAACACTGGGAAAGTACCAGGACATCCTGGGACCCCCGGGCAAGAGCACTGGGAAAGTACCAGGACATCCTGGGACCCCCGGTAAGAACACTGGGAAAGTACCAAGACATCCTGGGACCCGCGGATAAGAGAACTGGGAAAGTACCAGGACATCCTGGGACCCGCGGATTAGAGAACTGGGAAAGTACCAGGACATCCTGGGACTCGCGGATAAGAGCACTGGGAAAGTAGCAAGACATCCTGGGACCCCGAGTAAGAACACTGGGAAAGTACCAGGCATCCTGGGACCCCCGGGTAAGAACCCTCGGAAAGTACCAGAACATCCTGGGACCCTGGGTAAGAGCACTGGGAAAGTACCAGGACATCCTCGGACCCCCGGGTAAGAGCACTGGGAAAGTACCAGGGCTTCCTGGGACCCCCGGGTAAGAACACTGGGAAAGTACCAGGACATCCTGGGACCCCGGGTAACAGCACTGGAAAAGTACCAGGACATCCTGGGACCCCCGGGTAAGAGCACTGGGAAAGTAGCAGGACTTCCTGGGGCCCCCGGGTAAGAACACTGGGAATGTACCAGGACATCCTGGGACCCCCGGGCAAGAGCACTGGGAAAGTAGCAGGACATCCTGGGACCCCCGGGTAAGAGCACTGGGAAAGTACCAGGACATCCTGGGACCCCAGGTAAGAGCACTGGGAAAGTACCAGGACATCCTGGGACCCCAGGTAAGAGCACATGGGAAAGTACCAGGACTTGCTGGGACACCGGGTAAGAATAGTGGGAAAGTAGCAGGACAACCTGAGACACCTGGGTAAGAGCACTGGGAAAGCACCAGGACATCCTGGCACCTCCGGGTAAGAACACTGGGAAAGTACCAGGACATCCTGGCACCTCCGGGTAAGAACACTGGGAAAGGACCAGGACATCCTGGCACCTCCGGGTAAGAACACTGGGAAAGTACCAGGACATCCTGGGACCCCGGGTAAGAACACTGGGAAAGGACCAGGACATCCTGGGACACCCGGGTAACAGCACTGGGACGGTAACAGGACATCCTGGGTCCCCCGGGTAAGAGCAATGGGAAAGTACCAGGACATCCTGGGACCCCTGGGTAAGAACACTGGGAAAGTAGGACATCCTGGGGCCCCCGGGTAAGAGCACTGGGAAAGCACCAGGACATCCTGGGACCCCGGGTAAGAACACTGGGAATGTACTAGGACATCCTGGGACCCCCGGGCAAGAGCACTGGGAAAGTAGCAGGACACCCTGGGACCCCCGGGTAAGAGCACTGGGAAAGTACCAGGACATCCTGGGACCCCAGGTAAGAGCACTGGGAAAGTACCAGGACATCCTGTGACCCCAGGTAAGAGCACGTGGGAAAGTACAAGGACTTGCTGGGACCCCGGGTAAGAATAGTGGGAAAGTAGCAGGACAACCTGGGACACCCGGGTAAGAGCACTGGGAAAGCACCAGGACATCCTGGCACCTCCGGGTAAGAACACTGGGAAAGTACCAGGACATCCTGACACCTCCGGGTAAGAACACTGGGAAAGGACCAGGACATCCTGGCACCTCCGGGTAAGAACACTGGGAAAGTACCAGGACATCCTGGGACCCCGGGTAAGAACACTGGGAAAGGACCAGGACATCCTGGGACCCCCGGGTAAGAACACTGGGAAAGTAGCAGGACATTCTGGGACCTGCGGATAAGAGCACTGGGAAAGTACCAGGATATCCTGGGACCCTTGGTAAGAGCACTGGGAAAGTACCAGGACATCCTGGCACCTCCGGGTAAGAACACTGGGAAAGTACCAGGACATCCTGGGACCCCTGGATAAGAACAATGGGAAAGTACCAGGACATCCTGGGACCCCTGGGTAAGAACACTGGGAAAGTACCAGGACATCCTGGGACCCCTGGGTAAGAACACTGGGAAAGTACCAGGACATCCTGGGACCCCCGGGTAAGATCACTGGGAAAGTACCAGGACATCCTGGGACCCCTGGGTAAGAACACTGGGAAAGTACCAGGACATCCTGGGACCCCCGGGCAAAAGCATTGGGAAAGTACCAGGACATCCTGGGACCCCCGGTAAGAACACTGGGAAAGTACCAGGACATCCTGGGACCCCAGGGTAAGAACACTGGGAAAGTACCAGGACATCCTGAGACCCCCGGGCAAGAGCACTGGGAAAGTCCCAGGACATCCTGGGACCCCCGGTAAGAACACTGGGAAAGTACCAGGACATCCTGGGACCTGCGGATAAGAGAACTGGGAAAGTACCAGGACATCCTGGGACCCGCGGATAAGAGAACTGGGAAAGTACCAGGACATCCTGGGACTCACGGATAAGAGCACTGGGAAAGTAGCAAGACATCCTGGGACCCCGAGTAAGAACACTGGGAAAGTACCAGGCATCCTGGGGCCCCCGGGTAAGAACCCTCGGAAAGTACCAGAACATCCTGGGACCCTGGGTAAGAGCACTGGGAAAGTACCAGGACATCCTGGGACCCCCGGGTAAGAGCACTGGGAAAGTACCAGGGCATCCTGGGACCCCCGGGTAAGAACACTGGGAAAGTACCAGGACATCCTGGGACCCCGGGTAAGAGCATTGGGAAAGTACCAGGACATCCTGGGACCCCCGGGAAAGAGCACTGGGAAAGTAGCAGGACTTCCTGGTGCCCCCGGGTAAGAACACTGGGAATGTACCAGGGCATCCTGGGACCCCAGGGCAAGAGCACTGGGAAAGTGGCAGGACATCCTGGGACCCCCGGGTAAGAGCACTGGGAAAGTACCAGGACATCCTGGGACCCCGGTTAAGAACACTGGGAAAGCACCAGGACATCCTGGCACCTCCGGGTAAGAGCACTGGGAAATTGCCAGGACATCCTGGGACCCCGGGTAGGAATAGTGGGAAAGTACCAGGGCAACCTGGGAACCCCGGGTAAGAGCACTGGGAAAGTACCAGGACATCCTGGGACCCCTGGGTAGGAATAGTGGGAAAGTACCAGGACAACCCAGAACCCCCGGGTAAGAGCACTGGGAAAGTACCAGGACAACCTGGGACCCCCGGGTAAGAGCAGTGGGAAAGTACCAGGACATCCTGGGATCCCGGGTAAGAACACTGGGAAAGTACCAGGAGATCCTGGCACCCCCGGGTAAGAGCACTGGGAAAGTAGGACATCTAGGGACCCCGGGTAACAGCAGTGGGAATGTACCAGGACATCCTGGGACCCCCGGGAAGAGCACTGGGAAAGTATCAGGACATCCTGGGACCCCTGGGTAAGAGCAATGGGAAAGTACCAGGACATCCTGGGACCCCGGGTAAGAACACTGGGAAAGTAGCAGGACATCCTGGGTCCCCCGGGTAAGAGCACTGGGAAAGTACCAGGTCATCGTGGGACCCCCGGGTAAGAGCAATGGGAAAGCACCAGGACATCCTGGGACCCCGGGCAAGAATACTGGGAATGTACCAGGACATACTGGGACCCCCGGGCAAGAGCACTGGTAAAGTACCAGGACATCCTGGGACCACCGGCTAAGAGCACTGGGAAATTACCAGGACTTCCTGGGACTCCGGGTAAGAGCACTGGGAAAGTACCAGGACATCCTGGCACCTCCGGGTAAGAACACTGGGAAAGCAGCAGGACATCCTGGGACCCCGGTTAAGAACACTGGGAAAGCACCAGGACATCCTGGAACCCCCGGGTAAGAGCACTGGGAAATTGCCAGGACATCCTGGGACACCGGGTAGGAATAGTGGGAAAGTACCAGGACAACCTGGGACCCCCGGGTAAGAGCACTGGGAAAGTACCAGGACATCCTGGGACCCTCGGGTAGGAATAGTGGGAAAGTACCAGGACAACCTAGGACCCCCGGGTAAGAGCACTGGGAAAGTACCAGGACAACCTGGGACCCCCGGGTAAGAGCACTGGGAAAGTACCAGGACATCCTGGCACCCCCGGGTAAGAGAACTGGGAAAGTACCAGGACATCCTGGGACCCTTGGGTAAGAACACTGGGAAAGTACCAGGACATCCTATGACCCCCGGGTAAGAGCACTGGGAAAGTACCAGGACATCCTGGGACCCCTGGGTAAGAACACTGGGAAAGTACCAGGACATCCTGGGACCCCCGGGCAAAAGCATTGGAAAAGTACCAGGACATCCTGGGACCCCCGGTAAGAACACTGGGAAAGTACCAGGACATCCTGGGACCCCTGGGTAAGAACACTGGGAAAGTACAAGGACATCCTGGGACCCCCGGGCAAGAGCACTGGGAAAGTACCAGGACATCCTGGGACCCCCGGTAAGAACACTGGGAAAGTACCAGTACATCCTGGGACCCGCGGATAAGAGAACTGGGAAAGTACCAGGACATCCTGGGACCCCCGGGTAAGAACCCTCGGAAAGTACCAGAACATCCTGGGACCCTGGGTAAGAGCACTGGGAAAGTACCAGGACATCCTGGGACCCCCGGATAAGAGCACTGGGAAAGTACCAGGGCTTCCTGGGACCCCCGGGTAAGAACACTGGGAAAGTACCAGGACATCCTGGGACCCCGGGTAAGAGCACTGGAAAAGTACCAGGACATCCTGGGACCCCCGGGTAAGAGCACTGGGAAAGTAGCAGGACTTCCTGGGGCCCCCGGGTAAGAACACTGGGAATGTACCAGGACATCCTGGGACCCCCGGGCAAGAGCACTGGGAAAGTAGCAGGACATCCTGGGACCCCCGGGTAAGAGCACTGGGAAAGTACCAGGACATCCTGGGACCCCAGGTAAGAGCACTGGGAAAGTACCAGGACATCCTGGGACCCCAGGTAAGAGCACATGGGAAAGTACCAGGACTTGCTGGGACACCGGGTAAGAATAGTGGGAAAGTAGCAGGACAACCTGAGACACCTGGGTAAGAGCACTGGGAAAGCACCAGGACATCCTGGCACCTCCGGGTAAGAACACTGGGAAAGTACCAGGACATCCTGGCACCTCCGGGTAAGAACACTGGGAAAGGACCAGGACATCCTGGCACCTCTGGGTAAGAACACTGGGAAAGTACCAGGACATCCTGGGACCCCGGGTAAGAACACTGGGAAAGGACCAGGACATCCTGGGACACCCGGGTAACAGCACTGGGACGGTAACAGGACATCCTGGGTCCCCCGGGTAAGAGCAATGGGAAAGTACCAGGACATCCTGGGACCCCTGGATAAGAACACTGGGAAAGTAGGACATCCTGGGGCCCCCGGGTAAGAGCACTGGGAAAGCACCAGGACATCCTGGGACCCCGGGTAAGAACACTGGGAATGTACTAGGACATCCTGGGACCCCCGGGCAAGAGCACTGGGAAAGTAGCAGGACACCCTGGGACCCCCGGGTAAGAGCACTGGGAAAGTACCAGGACATCCTGGGACCCCAGGTAAGAGCACTGGGAAAGTACCAGGACATCCTGTGACCCCAGGTAAGAGCACGTGGGAAAGTACAAGGACTTGCTGGGACCCCGGGTAAGAATAGTGGGAAAGTAGCAGGACAACCTGGGACACCCGGGTAAGAGCACTGGGAAAGCACCAGGACATCCTGGCACCTCCGGGTAAGAACACTGGGAAAGTACCAGGACATCCTGACACCTCCGGGTAAGAACACTGGGAAAGGACCAGGACATCCTGGCACCTCCGGGTAAGAACACTGGGAAAGTACCAGGACATCCTGGGACCCCGGGTAAGAACACTGGGAAAGGACCAGGACATCCTGGGACCCCCGGGTAAGAACACTGGGAAAGTAGCAGGACATTCTGGGACCTGCGGATAAGAGCACTGGGAAAGTACCAGGATATCCTGGGACCCTTGGTAAGAGCACTGGGAAAGTACCAGGACATCCTGGCACCTCCGGGTAAGAACACTGGGAAAGTACCAGGACATCCTGGGACCCCTGGATAAGAACAATGGGAAAGTACCAGGACATCCTGGGACCCCTGGGTAAGAACACTGGGAAAGTACCAGGACATCCTGGGACCCCTGGGTAAGAACACTGGGAAAGTACCAGGACATCCTGGGACCCCCGGGTAAGATCACTGGGAAAGTACCAGGACATCCTGGGACCCCTGGGTAAGAACACTGGGAAAGTACCAGGACATCCTGGGACCCCCGGGCAAAAGCATTGGGAAAGTACCAGGACATCCTGGGACCCCCGGTAAGAACACTGGGAAAGTACCAGGACATCCTGGGACCCCTGGGTAAGAACACTGGGAAAGTACCAGGACATCCTGAGACCCCCGGGTAAGAGCACTGGGAAAGTCCCAGGACATCCTGGGACCCCCGGTAAGAACACTGGGAAAGTACCAGGACATCCTGGGACCTGCGGATAAGAGAACTGGGAAAGTACCAGGACATCCTGGGACCCGCGGATAAGAGAACTGGGAAAGTACCAGGACATCCTGGGACTCACGGATAAGAGCACTGGGAAAGTAGCAAGACATCCTGGGACCCCGAGTAAGAACACTGGGAAAGTACCAGGCATCCTGGGGCCCCCGGGTAAGAACCCTCGGAAAGTACCAGAACATCCTGGGACCCTGGGTAAGAGCACTGGGAAAGTACCAGGACATCCTGGGACCCCCGGGTAAGAGCACTGGGAAAGTACCAGGGCATCCTGGGACCCCCGGGTAAGAACACTGGGAAAGTACCAGGACATCCTGGGACCCCGGGTAAGAGCATTGGGAAAGTACCAGGACATCCTGGGACCCCCGGGAAAGAGCACTGGGAAAGTAGCAGGACTTCCTGGTGCCCCCGGGTAAGAACACTGGGAATGTACCAGGGCATCCTGGGACCCCCGGGCAAGAGCACTGGGAAAGTGGCAGGACATCCTGGGACCCCCGGGTAAGAGCACTGGGAAATTGCCAGGACATCCTGGGACCCCGGGTAGGAATAGTGGGAAAGTACCAGGGCAACCTGGGAACCCCGGGTAAGAGCACTGGGAAAGTACCAGGACATCCTGGGACCCCTGGGTAGGAATAGTGGGAAAGTACCAGGACAACCCAGGACCCCCGGGTAAGAGCACTGGGAAAGTACCAGGACAACCTGGGACCCCCGGGTAAGAGCACTGGGAAAGTACCAGGACATCCTGGGATCCCGGGTAAGAACACTGGGAAAGTACCAGGAGATCCTGGCACCCCCGGGTAAGAGCACTGGGAAAGTAGGACATCTAGGGACCCCGGGTAACAGCAGTGGGAATGTACCAGGACATCCTGGGACCCCCGGGAAGAGCACTGGGAAAGTATCAGGACATCCTGGGACCCCTGGGTAAGAGCAATGGGAAAGTACCAGGACATCCTGGGACCCCGGGCAAGAACACTGGGAATGTACCAGGACATACTGGGACCCCCGGGCAAGAGCACTGGTAAAGTACCAGGACATCCTGGGACCACCGGCTAAGAGCACTGGGAAATTACCAGGACTTCCTGGGACTCCGGGTAAGAGCACTGGGAAAGTACCAGGACATCCTGGCACCTCCGGGTAAGAACACTGGGAAAGCAGCAGGACATCCTGGGACCCCGGTTAAGAACACTGGGAAAGCACCAGGACATCCTGGAACCCCCGGGTAAGAGCACTGGGAAATTGCCAGGACATCCTGGGACACCGGGTAGGAATAGTGGGAAAGTACCAGGACAACCTGGGACCCCCGGGTAAGAGCACTGGGAAAGTACCAGGACATCCTGGGACCCTCGGGTAGGAATAGTGGGAAAGTACCAGGACAACCTAGGACCCCCGGGTAAGAGCACTGGGAAAGTACCAGGACAACCTGGGACCCCCGGGTAAGAGCACTGGGAAAGTACCAGGACATCCTGGCACCCCCGGGTAAGAGAACTGGGAAAGTACCAGGACATCCTGGGACCCTTGGGTAAGAACACTGGGAAAGTACCAGGACATCCTATGACCCCCGGGTAAGAGCACTGGGAAAGTACCAGGACATCCTGGGACCCCTGGGTAAGAACACTGGGAAAGTACCAGGACATCCTGGGACCCCCGGGCAAAAGCACTGGAAAAGTACCAGGACATCCTGGGACCCCCGGTAAGAACACTGGGAAAGTACCAGGACATCCTGGGACCCCTGGGTAAGAACACTGGGAAAGTACAAGGACATCCTGGGACCCCCGGGCAAGAGCACTGGGAAAGTACCAGGACATCCTGGGACCCCCGGTAAGAACACTGGGAAAGTACCAGTACATCCTGGGACCCGCGGATAAGAGAACTGGGAAAGTACCAGGACATCCTGGGACCCCCGGGTAAGAACCCTCGGAAAGTACCAGAACATCCTGGGACCCTGGGTAAGAGCACTGGGAAAGTACCAGGACATCCTGGGACCCCCGGGTAAGAGCACTGGGAAAGTACCAGGGCTTCCTGGGACCCCCGGGTAAGAACACTGGGAAAGTACCAGGACATCCTGGGACCCCGGGTAAGAGCACTGGAAAAGTACCAGGACATCCTGGGACCCCCGGGTAAGAGCACTGGGAAAGTAGCAGGACTTCCTGGGGCCCCCGGGTAAGAACACTGGGAATGTACCAGGACATCCTGGGACCCCCGGGCAAGAGCACTGGGAAAGTAGCAGGACATCCTGGGACCCCCGGGTAAGAGCACTGGGAAAGTACCAGGACATCCTGGGACCCCAGGTAAGAGCACTGGGAAAGTACCAGGACATCCTGGGACCCCAGGTAAGAGCACATGGGAAAGTACCAGGACTTGCTGGGACCCCGGGTAAGAATAGTGGGAAAGTAGCAGGACAACCTGGGACACCTGGGTAAGAGCACTGGGAAAGCACCAGGACATCCTGGCACCTCCGGGTAAGAACACTGGGAAAGTACCAGGACATCCTGGCACCTCCGGGTAAGAACACTGGGAAAGGACCAGGACATCCTGGCACCTCCGGGTAAGAACACTGGGAAAGTACCAGGACATCCTGGGACCCCGGGTAAGAACACTGGGAAAGGACCAGGACATCCTGGGACCCCCGGGTAACAGCACTGGGACGGTAACAGGACATCCTGGGTCCCCTGGGTAAGAGCAATGGGAAAGTACCAGGACATCCTGGGACCCCTGGGTAAGAACACTGGGAAAGTAGGACATCCTGGGGCCCCCGGGTAAGAGCACTGGGAAAGCACCAGGACATCCTGGGACTCGGGTAAGAACACTGGGAATGTACTAGGACATCCTGGGACCCCGGGCAAGAGCACTGGGAAAGTAGCAGGACACCCTGGGACCCCCGGGTAAGAGCACTGGGAAAGTACCAGGACATCCTGGGACCCCAGGTAAGAGCACTGGGAAAGCACCAGGACATCCTGTGACCCCAGGTAAGAGCACATGGGAAAGTACCAGGACTTGCTGGGACCCCGGGTAAGAATAGTGGGAAAGTAGCAGGACAACCTGGGACACCCGGGTAAGAGCACTGGGAAAGCACCAGGACATCCTGGCACCTCCGGGTAAGAACACTGGGAAAGTACCAGGACATCCTGACACCTCCGGGTAAGAACACTGGGAAAGGACCAGGACATCCTGGCACCACCAGGTAAGAACACTGGGAAAGTACCAGGACATCCTGGGACCCCGGGTAAGAACACTGGGAAAGGACCAGGACATCCTGGGACCCCCGGGTAAGAACACTGGGAAAGTAGCAGGACATTCTGGGACCTGCGGATAAGAGCACTGGGAAAGTACCAGGATATCCTGGGACCCTTGGTAAGAGCACTGGGAAAATACCAGGACATCCTGGCACCTCCGGGTAAGAACACTGGGAAAGTACCAGGACATCCTGGGACCCCTGGATAAGAACACTGGGAAAGTACCAGGACATCCTGGGACCCCCGGGTAAGATCACTGGGAAAGTACCAGGACATCCTGGGACCCCTGGGTAAGAACACTGGGAAAGTACCAGGACATCCTGGGACCCCCGGGCAAAAGCATTGGGAAAGTACCAGGACATCCTGGGACCCCCGGTAAGAACACTGGGAAAGTACCAGGACATCCTGGGACCCCTGGGTAAGAACACTGGGAAAGTACCAGGACATCCTGAGACCCCCGGGCAAGAGCACTGGGAAAGTACCAGGACATCCTGGGACCCCCGGTAAGAACACTGGGAAAGTACCAGGACATCCTGGGACCCGCGGATAAGAGAACTGGGAAAGTACCAGGCATCCTGGGGCCCCCGGGTAAGAACCCTCGGAAAGTACCAGAACATCCTGGGACCCTGGGTAAGAGCACTGGGAAAGTACCAGGACATCCTGGGACCTGCGGATAAGAGAACTGGGAAAGTACCAAGCCATCCTGGGACCCCGAGTAAGAACACTGGGAAAGTACCAGGCATCCTGGGGCCCCCGGGTAAGAACCCTCGGAAAGTACCAGAACATCCTGGGACCCTGGGTAAGAGCACTGGGAAAGTACCAGGACATCCTGGGACCCCCGGGTAAGAGCACTGGGAAAGTACCAGGGCATCCTGGGACGCCCGGGTAAGAACACTGGGAAAGTACCAGGACATCCTGGGACCCCGGGTAAGAGCACTGGGAAAGTACCAGGACATCCTGGGACCCCCGGGAAAGAGCACTGGGAAAGTAGCAGGACTTCCTGGGGCCCCCGGGTAAAAACACTGGGAATGTACCAGGGCATCCTGGGACCCCCGGGCAAGAGCACTGGGAAAGTGGCAGGACATCCTGGGACCCCCGGGTAAGAGCACTGGGAAAGTACCAGGACATCCTGGGACCCCGGTTAAGAACACTGGGAAAGCACCAGGACATCCTGGCACCTCCGGGTAAGAGCACTGGGAAATTGCCAGGACATCCTGGCACCCCGGGTAGGAATAGTGGGAAAGTACCAGGGCAACCTGGGAACCCCGGGTAAGAGCACTGGGAAAGTACCAGGACATCCTGGGACCCCTGGGTAGGAATAGTGGGAAAGTACCAGGACAACCTAGGACCCCCGGGTAAGAGCACTGGGAAAGTACCAGGACAACCTGGGACCCCCGGGTAAGAGCACTGGGAAAGTACCAGGACATCCTGGGATCCCGGGTAAGAACACTGGGAAAGTACCAGGACATCCTGGCACCCCCGGGTAAGAGCACTGGGAAAGTAGGACATCTAGGGACCCCGGGTAACAGCAATGGGAATGTACCAGGACATCCTGGGACCCCCGGGCAAGAGCACTGGGAAAGTATCAGGACATCCTGGGACCACCGGGTAAGAGCAATGGGAAAGTACCAGGACATCCTGGGACCCCGGGCAAGAACACTGGGAATGTACCAGGACATACTGGGACCCCCGGGCAAGAGCACTGGTAAAGTACCAGGACATCCTGGGACCACCGGCTAAGAGCACTGGGAAATTACCAGGACTTCCTGGGACTCCGGGTAAGAGCCCTGGGAAAGTACCAGGACATCCTGGCACCTCCGGGTAAGAACACTGGGAAAGCAGCAGGACATCCTGGCACCTCCGGGTAAGAACACTGGGAAATTACCAGGACATCCTGGGACCCCGGTTAAGAACACTGGGAAAGCACCAGGACATCCTGGAACCCCCGGGTAAGAGCACTGGGAAATTGCCAGGACATCCTGGGACCCCGGGTAGGAATAGTGGGAAAGTACCAGGACAACCTGGGACCCCCGGGTAAGAGCACTGGGAAAGTACCAGGACATCCTGGGACCCTCGGGTAGGAATAGTGGGAAAGTACCAGGACAACCTAGGACCCCCGGGTAAGAGCACTGGGAAAGTACCAGGACAACCTGGGACCCCCGGGTAAGAGCACTGGGAAAGTACCAGGACATCCTGGCACCCCCGGGTAAGAGAACTGGGAAAGTACCAGGACATCCTGGGACCCTTGGGTAAGAACACTGGGAAAGTACCAGGACATCCTGGGACCCCCGGGTAAGAGCACTGGGAAAGTACCAGGACATCCTGGGACCCCTGGGGAAGAACACTGGGAAAGTACCAGGACATCCTGGGACCCCCGGGCAAGAGCACTGGGAAAGTGGCAGGACATCCTGGGACCCCCGGGTAAGAGCACTGGGAAAGTACCAGGACATCCTGGGACCCCGGTTAAGAACACTGGGAAAGCACCAGGACATCCTGGCACCTCCGGGTAAGAGCACTGGGAAATTGCCAGGACATCCTGGGACCCCGGGTAGGAATAGTGGGAAAGTACCAGGGCAACCTGGGAACCCCGGGTAAGAGCACTGGGAAAGTACCAGGACATCCTGGGACCCCTGGGTAGGAATAGTGGGAAAGTACCAGGACAACCCAGGACCCCCGGGTAAGAGCACTGGGAAAGTACCAGGACATCCTGGGATCCCGGGTAAGAACACTGGGAAAGTACCAGGAGATCCTGGCACCCCCGGGTAAGAGCACTGGGAAAGTAGGACATCTAGGGACCCCGGGTAACAGCAGTGGGAATGTACCAGGACATCCTGGGACCCCCGGGCAAGAGCACTGGGAAAGTATCAGGACATCCTGGGACCCCTGGGTAAGAGCAATGGGAAAGTACCAGGACATCCTGGGACCCCGGGTAAGAACACTGGGAAAGTAGCAGGACATCCTGGGTCCCCCGGGTAAGAGCACTGGGAAAGTACCAGGACATCGTGGGACCCCCGGGTCAGAGCAATGGGAAAGCACCAGGACATCCTGGGACCCCGGGCAAGAACACTGGGAATGTACCAGGACATACTGGGACCCCCGGGCAAGAGCACTGGTAAAGTACCAGGACATCCTGGGACCACCGGCTAAGAGCACTGGGAAATTACCAGGACTTCCTGGGACTCCGGGTAAGAGCACTGGGAAAGTACCAGGACATCCTGGCACCTCCGGGTAAGAACACTGGGAAAGCAGCAGGACATCCTGGGACCCCGGTTAAGAACACTGGGAAAGCACCAGGACATCCTGGAACCCCCGGGTAAGAGCACTGGGAAATTGCCAGGACATCCTGGGACACCGGGTAGGAATAGTGGGAAAGTACCAGGACAACCTGGGACCCCCGGGTAAGAGCACTGGGAAAGTACCAGGACATCCTGGGACCATCGGGTAGGAATAGTGGGAAAGTACCAGGACAACCTAGGACCCCCGGGTAAGAGCACTGGGAAAGTACCAGGACAACCTGGGACCCCCGGGTAAGAGCACTGGGAAAGTACCAGGACATCCTGGCACCCCCGGGTAAGAGAACTGGGAAAGTACCAGGACATCCTGGGACCCTTGGGTAAGAACACTGGGAAAGTACCAGGACATCCTATGACACCCGGGTAAGAGCACTGGGAAAGTACCAGGACATCCTGGGACCCCTGGGTAAGAACACTGGGAAAGTACAAGGACATCCTGGGACCCCCGGGCAAGAGCACTGGGAAAGTACCAGGACATCCTGGGACCCCCGGTAAGAACACTGGGAAAGTACCAGTACATCCTGGGACCCGCGGATAAGAGAACTGGGAAAGTACCAGGACATCCTGGGACCCCCGGGTAAGAACCCTCGGAAAGTACCAGAACATCCTGGGACCCTGGGTAAGAGCACTGGGAAAGTACCAGGACATCCTGGGACCCCCGGGTAAGAGCACTGGGAAAGTAGCAGGGCTTCCTGGGACCCCCGGGTAAGAACACTGGGAAAGTACCAGGACATCCTGGGACCCCGGGTAAGAGCACTGGAAAAGTACCAGGACATCCTGGGACCCCCGGGTAAGAGCACTGGGAAAGTAGCAGGACTTCCTGGGGCCCCCGGGTAAGAACACTGGGAATGTACCAGGACATCCTGGGACCCCCGGGCAAGAGCACTGGGAAAGTAGCAGGACATCCTGGGACCCCCGGGTAAGAGCACTGGGAAAGTACCAGGATATCCTGGGACCCCAGGTAAGAGCACTGGGAAAGTACCAGGACATCCTGGGACCCCAGGTAAGAGCACATGGGAAAGTACCAGGACTTGCTGGGACCCCGGGTAAGAATAGTGGGAAAGTAGCAGGACAACCTGGGACACCTGGGTAAGAGCACTGGGAAAGCACCAGGACATCCTGGCACCTCCGGGTAAGAACACTGGGAAAGTACCAGGACATCCTGGCACCTCCGGGTAAGAACACTGGGAAAGGACCAGGACATCCTGGCACCTCCGGGTAAGAACACTGGGAAAGTACCAGGACATCCTGGGACCCCGGGTAAGAACACTGGGAAAGGACCAGGACATCCTGGGACCCCCGGGTAACAGCACTGGGACGGTAACAGGACATCCTGGGTCCCCCGGGTAAGAGCAATGGGAAAGTACCAGGACATCCTGGGACCCCTGGGTAAGAACACTGGGAAAGTAGGACATCCTGGGGCAACCGGGTAAGAGCACTGGGAAAGCACCAGGACATCCTGGGACCCGGGTAAGAACACTGGGAATGTACTAGGACATCCTGGGACCCCGGGCAAGAGCACTGGGAAAGTAGCAGGACACCCTGGGACCCCCGGGTAAGAGCACTGGGAAAGTACCAGGACATCCTGGGACCCCAGGTAAGAGCACTGGGAAAGCACCAGGACATCCTGTGACCCCAGGTAAGAGCACATGGGAAAGTACCAGGACTTGCTGGGACCCCGGGTAAGAATAGTGGGAAAGTAGCAGGACAACCTGGGACACCCGGGTAAGAGCACTGGGAAAGCACCAGGACATCCTGGCACCTCCGGGTAAGAACACTGGGAAAGTACCAGGACATCCTGACACCTCCGGGTAAGAACACTGGGAAAGGACCAGGACATCCTGGCACCACCAGGTAAGAACACTGGGAAAGTACCAGGACATCCTGGGACCCCGGGTAAGAACACTGGGAAAGGACCAGGACATCCTGGGACCCCCGGGTAAGAACACTGGGAAAGTAGCAGGACATTCTGGGACCTGCGGATAAGAGCACTGGGAAAGTACCAGGATATCCTGGGACCCTTGGTAAGAGCACTGGGAAAATACCAGGACATCCTGGCACCTCCGGGTAAGAACACTGGGAAAGTACCAGGACATCCTGGGACCCCTGGATAAGAACACTGGGAAAGTACCAGGACATCCTGGGACCCCTGGGTAAGAACACTGGGAAAGTACCAGGACATCCTGGGACCCCTGGGTAAGAACACTGGGAAAGTACCAGGACATCCTGGGACCCCCGGGTAAGATCACTGGGAAAGTACCAGGACATCCTGGGACCCCTGGGTAAGAACACTGGGAAAGTACCAGGACATCCTGGGACCCCCGGGCAAAAGCATTGGGAAAGTACCAGGACATCCTGGGACCCCCGGTAAGAACACTGGGAAAGTACCAGGACATCCTGGGACCCCTGGGTAAGAACACTGGGAAAGTACCAGGACATCCTGAGACCCCCGGGCAAGAGCACTGGGAAAGTACCAGGACATCCTGGGACCCCCGGTAAGAACACTGGGAAAGTACCAGGACATCCTGGGACCTGCGGATAAGAGAACTGGGAAAGTACCAGGACATCCTGGGACCCGCGGATAAGAGAACTGGGAAAGTACCAGGACATCCTGGGACTCACGGATAAGAGCACTGGGAAAGTAGCAAGACATCCTGGGACCCCGAGTAAGAACACTGGGAAAGTACCAGGCATCCTGGGGCCCCCGGGTAAGAACCCTCGGAAAGTACCAGAACATCCTGGGACCCTGGGTAAGAGCACTGGGAAAGTACCAGGACATCCTGGGACCCCCGGGTAAGAGCACTGGGAAAGTACCAGGGCATCCTGGGACCCCCGGGTAAGAACACTGGGAAAGTACCAGGACATCCTGGGACCCCGGGTAAGAGCACTGGGAAAGTACCAGGACATCCTGGGACCCCCGGGAAAGAGCACTGGGAAAGTAGCAGGACTTCCTGGGGCCCCCAGGTAAGAACACTGGGAATGTACCAGGGCATCCTGGGACCCCCGGGCAAGAGCACTGGGAAAGTGGCAGGACATCCTGGGACCCCCGGGTAAGAGCACTGGGAAAGTACCAGGACATCCTGGGACCCCGGTTAAGAACACTGGGAAAGCACCAGGACATCCTGGCACCTCCGGGTAAGAGCACTGGGAAATTGCCAGGACATCCTGGCACCCCGGGTAGGAATAGTGGGAAAGTACCAGGGCAACCTGGGAACCCCGGGTAAGAGCACTGGGAAAGTACCAGGACATCCTGGGACCCCTGGGTAGGAATAGTGGGAAAGTACCAGGACAACCTAGGACCCCCGGGTAAGAGCACTGGGAAAGTACCAGGACAACCTGGGACCCCCGGGTAAGAGCACTGGGAAAGTACCAGGACATCCTGGGATCCCGGGTAAGAACACTGGGAAAGTACCAGGACATCCTGGCACCCCCGGGTAAGAGCACTGGGAAAGTAGGACATCTAGGGACCCCGGGTAACAGCAGTGGGAATGTACCAGGACATCCTGGGACCCCCGGGCAAGAGCACTCGGAAAGTATCAGGACATCCTGGGACCACCGGGTAAGAGCAATGTGAAAGTACCAGGACATCCTGGGACCCCGGGTAAGAACACTGGGAAAGTAGCAGGACATCCTGGGTCCCCCGGGTAAGAGCGCTGGGAAAGTACCAGGACATCGTGGGACCCCCGGGTAAGAGCAATGGGAAAGCACCAGGACATACTGGGACCCCCGGGCAAGAGCACTGGTAAAGTACCAGGACATCCTGGGACCACCGGCTAAGAGCACTGGGAAATTACCAGGACTTCCTGGGACTCCGGGTAAGAGCCCTGGGAAAGTACCAGGACATCCTGGCACCTCCGGGTAAGAACACTGGGAAAGCAGCAGGACATCCTGGCACCTCCGGGTAAGAACACTGGGAAATTACCAGGACATCCTGGGACCCCGGTTAAGAACACTGGGAAAGCACCAGGACATCCTGGAACCCCCGGGTAAGAGCACTGGGAAATTGCCAGGACATCCTGGGACCCCGGGTAGGAATAGTGGGAAAGTACCAGGACAACCTGGGACCCCCGGGTAAGAGCACTGGGAAAGTACCAGGACATCCTGGGACCCTCGGGTAGGAATAGTGGGAAAGTACCAGGACAACCTAGGACCCCCGGGTAAGAGCACTGGGAAAGTACCAGGACAACCTGGGACCCCCGGGTAAGAGCACTGGGAAAGTACCAGGACATCCTGGCACCCCCGGGTAAGAGAACTGGGAAAGTACCAGGACATCCTGGGACCCTTGGGTAAGAACACTGGGAAAGTACCAGGACATCCTGGGACCCCCGGGTAAGAGCACTGGGAAAGTACCAGGACATCCTGGGACCCCTGGGTAAGAACACTGGGAAAGTACCAGGACATCCTGGGACCCCCGGGCAAAAGCACTGGAAAAGTACCAGGACATCCTGGGACCCCCGGTAAGAACACTGGGAAAGTACCAGGACATCCTGGGACCCCGGGTAAGAGCACTGGAAAAGTACCAGGACATCCTGGGACCCCCGGGTAAGAGCACTGGGAAAGTAGCAGGACTTCCTGGGGCCCCCGGGTAAGAACACTGGGAATGTACCAGGACATCCTGGGACCCCCGGGCAAGAGCACTGCGAAAGTAGCAGGACATCCTGGGACCCCCGGGTAAGAGCACTGGGAAAGTACCAGGACATCCTGGGACCCCAGGTAAGAGCACTGGGAAAGTACCAGGACATCCTGGGACCCCAGGTAAGAGCACATGGGAAAGTACCAGGACTTGCTGGGACCCCGGGTAAGAATAGTGGGAAAGTAGCAGGACAACCTGGGACACCTGGGTAAGAGCACTGGGAAAGCACCAGGACATCCTGGCACCTCCGGGTAAGAACACTGGGAAAGTACCAGGACATCCTGGCACCTCCGGGTAAGAACACTGGGAAAGGACCAGGACATCCTGGCACCTCCGGGTAAGAACACTGGGAAAGAACCAGGACATCCTGGGACCCCGGGTAAGAACACTGGGAAAGGACCAGGACATCCTGGGACCCCCGGGTAACAGCACTGGGACGGTAACAGGACATCCTGGGTCCCCCGGGTAAGAGCAATGGGAAAGTACCAGGACATCCTGGGACCCCTGGGTAAGAACACTGGGAAAGTAGGACATCCTGGGGCCCCCAGGTAAGAGCACTGGGAAAGCACCAGGACATCCTGGGACCCCGGGTAAGAACACTGGGAATGTACTAGGACATCCTGGGACCCCCGGGCAAGAGCACTGGGAAAGTAGCAGGACACCCTGGGACCCCGGGTAAGAGCACTGGGAAAGTACCAGGACATCCTGGGACCCCCGGGTAAGAGCACTGGGAAAGTAGCAGGACTTCCTGGGGCCCCCGGGTCAGAACACTGGGAATGTACCAGGGCATCCTGGGACCCCCGGGCAAGAGCACTGGGAAAGTGGCAGGACATCCTGGGACCCCCGGGTAAGAGCACTGGGAAAGTACCAGGACATCCTGGGACCCCGGTTAAGAACACTGGGAAAGCACCAGGACATCCTGGCACCTCCGGGTAAGAGCACTGGGAAATTGCCAGGACATCCTGGCACCCCGGGTAGGAATAGTGGGAAAGTACCAGGGCAACCTGGGAACCCCGGGTAAGAGCACTGGGAAAGTACCAGGACATCCTGGGTCCCCTGGGTAGGAATAGTGGGAAAGTACCAGGACAACCTAGGACCCCCGGGTAAGAGCACTGGGAAAGTACCAGGACAACCTGGGACCCCCGGGTAAGAGCACTGGGAAAGTACCAGGACATCCTAGGATCCCGGGTAAGAACACTGGGAAAGTACCAGGACATCCTGGCACCCCCGGGTAAGAGCACTGGGAAAGTAGGACATCTAGGGACCCCGGGTAACAGCAGTGGGAATGTACCAGGACATCCTGGGACCCCCGGGCAAGAGCACTGGGAAAGTATCAGGACATCCTGGGACCACCGGGTAAGAGCAATGGGAAAGTACCAGGACATCCTGGGACCCCGGGTAAGAACACTGGGAAAGTAGCAGGACATCCTGGGTCCCCCGGGTAAGAGCACTGGGAAAGTACCAGGACATCGTGGGACCCCCGGGTAAGAGCAATGGGAAAACACCAGGACATCCTGGGACCCCGGGCAAGAACACTGGGAATGTACCAGGACATACTGGGACCCCCGGGCAAGAGCACTGGTAAAGTACCAGGACATCCTGGGACCACCGGCTAAGAGCACTGGGAAATTACCAGGACTTCCTGGGACTCCGGGTAAGAGCCCTGGGAAAGTACCAGGACATCCTGGCACCTCCGGGTAAGAACACTGGGAAAGCAGCAGGACATCCTGGCACCTCCGGGTAAGAACACTGGGAAATTACCAGGACATCCTGGGACCCCGGTTAAGAACACTGGGAAAGCACCAGGACATCCTGGAACCCCCGGGTAAGAGCACTGGGAAATTGCCAGGACATCCTGGGACCCCGGGTAGGAATAGTGGGAAAGTACCAGGACAACCTGGGACCCCCGGGTAAGAGCACTGGGAAAGTACCAGGACATCCTGGGACCCTCGGGTAGGAATAGTGGGAAAGTACCAGGACAACCTAGGACCCCCGGGTAAGAGCACTGGGAAAGTACCAGGACAACCTGGGACCCCCGGGTAAGAGCACTGGGAAAGTACCAGGACATCCTGGCACCCCCGGGTAAGAGAACTGGGAAAGTACCAG
This sequence comes from Somniosus microcephalus, assembly GCF_052327205.1. Lineage (NCBI taxonomy): Eukaryota > Metazoa > Chordata > Chondrichthyes > Squaliformes > Somniosidae > Somniosus > Somniosus microcephalus. Next base: position 87,087,960 of record NC_140997.1, on the reverse strand, counting down.
GACATCCTGGGACCCTTGGGTAAGAACACTGGGAAAGTACCAGGACATCCTGGGACCCCCGGGTAAGAGCACTGGGAAAGTACCAGGACATCCTGGGACCCCTGGGTAAGAACACTGGGAAAGTACCAGGACATCCTGGGACCCCCGGGCAAAAGCACTGGAAAAGTACCAGGACATCCTGGGACCCCCGGTAAGAACACTGGGAAAGTACCAGGACATCCTGGGACCCCTGGGTAAGAGCACTGGGAAAGTACAAGGACATCCTGGGACCCCTGGGCAAGAGCACTGGGAAAGTACCAGGACATCCTGGGACCCCCGGTAAGAACACTGGGAAAGTACCAGTACATCCTGGGACCCGCGGACAACAGAACTGGGAAAGTACCAGGACATCCTGGGACCCCCGGGTAAGAACCCTCGGAAAGTACCAGAACATCCTGGGACCCTGGGTAAGAGCACTGGGAAAGTACCAGGACATCCTGGGACCCCCGGGTAAGAGCACTGGGAAAGTACCAGGGCTTCCTGGGACCCCCGGGTAAGAACACTGGGAAAGTACCAGGACATCCTGGGACCCCGGGTAAGAGCACTGGAAAAGTACCAGGACATCCTGGGACCCCCGGGTAAGAGAACTGGGAAAGTAGCAGGACTTCCTGGGGCCCCCGGGTAAGAACACTGGGAATGTACCAGGACATCCTGGGACCCCCGGGCAAGAGCACTGCGAAAGTAGCAGGACATCCTGGGACCCCCGGGTAAGAGCACTGGGAAAGTACCAGGACATCCTGGGACCCCAGGTAAGAGCACTGGGAAAGTACCAGGACATCCTGGGACCCCAGGTAAGAGCACATGGGAAAGTACCAGGACTTGCTGGGACCCCGGGTAAGAATAGTGGGAAAGTAGCAGGACAACCTGGGACACCTGGGTAAGAGCACTGGGAAAGCACCAGGACATCCTGGCACCTCCGGGTAAGAACACTGGGAAAGTACCAGGACATCCTGGCACCTCCGGGTAAGAACACTGGGAAAGGACCAGGACATCCTGGCACCTCCGGGTAAGAACACTGGGAAAGTACCAGGACATCCTGGGACCCCGGGTAAGAACACTGGGAAAGGACCAGGACATCCTGGGACCCCCAGGTAACAGCACTGGGACGGTAACAGGACATCCTGGGTCCCCCGGGTAAGAGCAATGGGAAAGTACCAGGACATCCTGGGACCCCTGGGTAAGAACACTGGGAAAGTAGGACATCCTGGGGCCCCCAGGTAAGAGCACTGGGAAAGCACCAGGACATCCTGGGTCCCCGGGTAAGAACACTGGGAATGTACTAGGACATCCTGGGACCCCCGGGCAAGAGCACTGGGAAAGTAGCAGGACACCCTGGGACCCCGGGTAAGAGCACTGGGAAAGTACCAGGACATCCTGGGACCCCCGGGTAAGAGCACTGGGAAAGTAGCAGGACTTCCTGGGGCCCCCGGGTCAGAACACTGGGAATGTACCAGGGCATCCTGGGACCCCCGGGCAAGAGCACTGGGAAAGTGGCAGGACATCCTGGGACCCCCGGGTAAGAGCACTGGGAAAGTACCAGGACATCCTGGGACCCCGGTTAAGAACACTGGGAAAGCACCAGGACATCCTGGCACCTCCGGGTAAGAGCACTGGGAAATTGCCAGGACATCCTGGCACCCCGGGTAGGAATAGTGGGAAAGTACCAGGGCAACCTGGGAACCCCGGGTAAGAGCACTGGGAAAGTACCAGGACATCCTGGGACCCCTGGGTAGGAATAGTGGGAAAGTACCAGGACAACCTAGGACCCCCGGGTAAGAGCACTGGGAAAGTACCAGGACAACCTGGGACCCCCGGGTAAGAGCCCTGGGAAAGTACCAGGACATCCTAGGATCCCGGGTAAGAACACTGGGAAAGTACCAGGACATCCTGGCACCCCCGGGTAAGAGCACTGGGAAAGTAGGACATCTAGGGACCCCGGGTAACAGCAGTGGGAATGTACCAGGACATCCTGGGACCCCCGGGCAAGAGCACTGGGAAAGTATCAGGACATCCTGGGACCACCGGGTAAGAGCAATGGGAAAGTACCAGGACATCCTGGGACCCCGGGTAAGAACACTGGGAAAGTAGCAGGACATCCTGGGTCCCCCGGGTAAGAGCACTGGGAAAGTACCAGGACATCGTGGGACCCCCGGGTAAGAGCAATGGGAAAGCACCAGGACATCCTGGGACCCCGGGCAAGAACACTGGGAATGTACCAGGACATACTGGGACCCCCGGGCAAGAGCACTGGTAAAGTACCAGGACATCCTGGGACCACCGGCTAAGAGCACTGGGAAATTACCAGGACTTCCTGGGATTCCGGGTAAGAGCCCTGGGAAAGTACCAGGACATCCTGGCACCTCCGGGTAAGAACACTGGGAAAGCAGCAGGACATCCTGGCACCTCCGGGTAAGAACACTGGGAAATTACCAGGACATCCTGGGACCCCGGTTAAGAACACTGGGAAAGCACCAGGACATCCTGGAACCCCCGGGTAAGAGCACTGGGAAATTGCCAGGACATCCTGGGACCCCGGGTAGGAATAGTGGGAAAGTACCAGGACAACCTGGGACCCCCGGGTAAGAGCACTGGGAAAGTACCAGGACATCCTGGGACCCTCGGGTAGGAATAGTGGGAAAGTACCAGGACAACCTAGGACCCCCGGGTAAGAGCACTGGGAAAGTACCAGGACATCCTGGCAACCCCGGGTAAGAGAACTGGGAAAGTACCAGGACATCCTGGGACCCTTGGGTAAGAACACTGGGAAAGTACCAGGACATCCTGGGACCCCCGGGTAAGAGCACTGGGAAAGTACCAGGACATCCTGGGACCCCTGGGTAAGAACACTGGGAAAGTACCAGGACATCCTGGGACCCCCGGGCAAAAGCACTGGAAAAGTACCAGGACATCCTGGGACCCCCGGTAAGAACACTGGGAAAGTACCGGGACATCCTGGGACCCCTGGGTAAGAGCACTGGGAAAGTACAAGGACATCCTGGGACCCCCGGGCAAGAGCACTGGGAAAGTACCAGGACATCCTGGGACCCCCGGTAAGAACACTGGGAAAGTACCAGTACATCCTGGGACCCGCGGATAAGAGAACTGGGAAAGTACCAGGACATCCTGGGACCCCCGGGTAAGAACCCTCGGAAAGTACCAGAACATCCTGGGACCCTGGGTAAGAGCACTGGGAAAGTACCAGGACATCCTGGGACCCCCGGGTAAGAGCACTGGGAAAGTACCAGGGCTTCCTGGGATCCCCGGGTAAGAACACTGGGAAAGTACCAGGACATCCTGGGACCCCGGGTAAGAGCACTGGAAAAGTACCAGGACATCCTGGGACCCCCGGGTAAGAGCACTGGGAAAGTAGCAGGACTTCCTGGGGCCCCCGGGTAAGAACACTGGGAAAGTACCAGGACATCCTGGGACCCCCGGGCAAAAGCACTGGAAAAGTACCAGGACATCCTGGGACCCCCGGTAAGAACACTGGGAAAGTACCAGGACATCCTGGGACCCCTGGGTAAGAGCACTGGGAAAGTACAAGGACATCCTGGGACCCCCGGGCAAGAGCACTGGGAAAGTACCAGGACATCCTGGGACCCCCGGTAAGAACACTGGGAAAGTACCAGTACATCCTGGGACCCGCGGATAACAGAACTGGGAAAGTACCAGGACATCCTGGGACCCCCGGGTAAGAACCCTCGGAAAGTACCAGAACATCCTGGGACCCTGGGTAAGAGCACTGGGAAAGTACCAGGACATCCTGGGACCCCCGGGTAAGAGCACTGGGAAAGTACCAGGGCTTCCTGGGACCCCCGGGTAAGAACACTGGGAAAGTACCAGGACATCCTGGGACCCCGGGTAAGAGCACTGGAAAAGTACCAGGACATCCTGGGACCCCCGGGTAAGAGAACTGGGAAAGTAGCAGGACTTCCTGGGGCCCCCGGGTAAGAACACTGGGAATGTACCAGGACATCCTGGGACCCCCGGGCAAGAGCACTGCGAAAGTAGCAGGACATCCTGGGACCCCCGGGTAAGAGCACTGGGAAAGTACCAGGACATCCTGGGACCCCAGGTAAGAGCACTGGGAAAGTACCAGGACATCCTGGGACCCCAGGTAAGAGCACATGGGAAAGTACCAGGACTTGCTGGGACCCCGGGTAAGAATAGTGGGAAAGTAGCAGGACAACCTGGGACACCTGGGTAAGAGCACTGGGAAAGCACCAGGACATCCTGGCACCTCCGGGTAAGAACACTGGGAAAGTACCAGGACATCCTGGCACCTCCGGGTAAGAACACTGGGAAAGGACCAGGACATCCTGGCACCTCCGGGTAAGAACACTGGGAAAGTACCAGGACATCCTGGGACCCCGGGTAAGAACACTGGGAAAGGACCAGGACATCCTGGGACCCCCAGGTAACAGCACTGGGACGGTAACAGGACATCCTGGGTCCCCCGGGTAAGAGCAATGGGAAAGTACCAGGACATCCTGGGACCCCTGGGTAAGAACACTGGGAAAGTAGGACATCCTGGGGCCCCCAGGTAAGAGCACTGGGAAAGCACCAGGACATCCTGGGTCCCCGGGTAAGAACACTGGGAATGTACTAGGACATCCTGGGACCCCCGGGCAAGAGCACTGGGAAAGTAGCAGGACACCCTGGGACCCCGGGTAAGAGCACTGGGAAAGTACCAGGACATCCTGGGACCCCCGGGTAAGAGCACTGGGAAAGTAGCAGGACTTCCTGGGGCCCCCGGGTCAGAACACTGGGAATGTACCAGGGCATCCTGGGACCCCCGGGCAAGAGCACTGGGAAAGTGGCAGGACATCCTGGGACCCCCGGGTAAGAGCACTGGGAAAGTACCAGGACATCCTGGGACCCCGGTTAAGAACACTGAGAAAGCACCAGGACATCCTGGCACCTCCGGGTAAGAGCACTGGGAAATTGCCAGGACATCCTGGCACCCCGGGTAGGAATAGTGGGAAAGTACCAGGGCAACCTGGGAACCCCGGGTAAGAGCACTGGGAAAGTACCAGGACATCCTGGGACCCCTGGGTAGGAATAGTGGGAAAGTACCAGGACAACCTAGGACCCCCGGGTAAGAGCACTGGGAAAGTACCAGGACAACCTGGGACCCCCGGGTAAGAGCACTGGGAAAGTACCAGGACATCCTAGGATCCCGGGTAAGAACACTGGGAAAGTACCAGGACATCCTGGCACCCCCGGGTAAGAGCACTGGGAAAGTAGGACATCTAGGGACCCCGGGTAACAGCAGTGGGAATGTACCAGGACATCCTGGGACCCCCGGGCAAGAGCACTGGGAAAGTATCAGGACATCCTGGGACCACCGGGTAAGAGCAATGGGAAAGTACCAGGACATCCTGGGACCCCGGGTAAGAACACTGGGAAAGTAGCAGGACATCCTGGGTCCCCCGGGTAAGAGCACTGGGAAAGTACCAGGACATCGTGGGACCCCCGGGTAAGAGCAATGGGAAAGCACCAGGACATCCTGGGACCCCGGGCAAGAACACTGGGAATGTACCAGGACATACTGGGACCCCCGGGCAAGAGCACTGGTAAAGTACCAGGACATCCTGGGACCACCGGCTAAGAGCACTGGGAAATTACCAGGACTTCCTGGGACTCCGGGTAAGAGCCCTGGGAAAGTACCAGGACATCCTGGCACCTCCGGGTAAGAACACTGGGAAAGCAGCAGGACATCCTGGCACCTCCGGGTAAGAACACTGGGAAATTACCAGGACATCCTGGGACCCCGGTTAAGAACACTGGGAAAGCACCAGGACATCCTGGAACCCCCGGGTAAGAGCACTGGGAAATTGCCAGGACATCCTGGGACCCCGGGTAGGAATAGTGGGAAAGTACCAGGACAACCTGGGACCCCCGGGTAAGAGCACTGGGAAAGTACCAGGACATCCTGGGACCCTCGGGTAGGAATAGTGGGAAAGTACCAGGACAACCTAGGACCCCCGGGTAAGAGCACTGGGAAAGTACCAGGACATCCTGGCAACCCCGGGTAAGAGAACTGGGAAAGTACCAGGACATCCTGGGACCCTTGGGTAAGAACACTGGGAAAGTACCAGGACATCCTGGGACCCCCGGGTAAGAGCACTGGGAAAGTACCAGGACATCCTGGGACCCCTGGGTAAGAACACTGGGAAAGTACCAGGACATCCTGGGACCCCCGGGCAAAAGCACTGGAAAAGTACCAGGACATCCTGGGACCCCCGGTAAGAACACTGGGAAAGTACCGGGACATCCTGGGACCCCTGGGTAAGAGCACTGGGAAAGTACAAGGACATCCTGGGACCCCCGGGCAAGAGCACTGGGAAAGTACCAGGACATCCTGGGACCCCCGGTAAGAACACTGGGAAAGTACCAGTACATCCTGGGACCCGCGGATAAGAGAACTGGGAAAGTACCAGGACATCCTGGGACCCCCGGGTAAGAACCCTCGGAAAGTACCAGAACATCCTGGGACCCTGGGTAAGAGCACTGGGAAAGTACCAGGACATCCTGGGACCCCCGGGTAAGAGCACTGGGAAAGTACCAGGGCTTCCTGGGATCCCCGGGTAAGAACACTGGGAAAGTACCAGGACATCCTGGGACCCCGGGTAAGAGCACTGGAAAAGTACCAGGACATCCTGGGACCCCCGGGTAAGAGCACTGGGAAAGTAGCAGGACTTCCTGGGGCCCCCGGGTAAGAACACTGGGAATGTACCAGAACATCCTGGGACCCCCGGGCAAGAGCACTGCGAAAGTAGCAGGACTTCCTGGGACCCCCGGGTAAGAGCACTGGGAAAGTACCAGGACATCCTGGGACCCCAGGTAAGAGCACTGGGAATGTACCAGGACATCCTGGGACCCCAGGTAAGAGCACATGGGAAAGTACCAGGACTTGCTGGGACCCCGGGTAAGAATAGTGGGAAAGTAGCAGGACAACCTGGGACACCTGGGTAAGAGCACTGGGAAAGCACCAGGACATCCTGGCACCTCCGGGTAAGAACACTGGGAAAGTACCAGGACATCCTGGCACCTCCGGGTAAGAACACTGGGAAAGGACCAGGACATCCTGGCACCTCCGGGTAAGAACACTGGGAAAGTACCAGGACATCCTGGGACCCCGGGTAAGAACACTGGGAAAGGACCAGGACATCCTGGGACCCCCGGGTAACAGCACTGGGACGGTAACAGGACATCCTGGGTCCCCCGGGTAACAGCAATGGGAAAGTACCAGGACATCCTGGGACCCCTGGGTAAGAACACTGGGAAAGTAGGACATCCTGGGGCCTCCGGGTAAGAGCACTGGGAAAGCACCAGGACATCCTGGGACCCCGGGTAAGAACACTGGGAATGTACTAGGACATCCTGGGACCCCCGGGCAAGAGCACTGGGAAAGTAGCAGGACACCCTGGGACCCCGGGTAAGAGCACTGGGAAAGTACCAGGACATCCTGGGACCCCCGGGTAAGAGCACTGGGAAAGTAGCAGGACTTCCTGGGGCCCCCGGGTAAGAACACTGGGAATGTACCAGGGCATCCTGGGACCCCCGGGCAAGAGCACTGGGAAAGTGGCAGGACATCCTGGGACCCCCGGGTAAGAGCACTGGGAAAGTACCAGGACATCCTGGGACCCCGGTTAAGAACACTGGGAAAGCACCAGGACATCCTGGCACCTCCGGGTAAGAGCACAGGGAAATTGCCAGGACATCCTGGCACCCCGGGTAGGAATAGTGGGAAAGTACCAGGGCAACCTGGGAACCCCGGGTAAGAGCACTGGGAAAGTACCAGGACATCCTGGGACCCCTGGGTAGGAATAGTGGGAAAGTACCAGGACAACCTAGGACCCCCGGGTAAGAGCACTGGGAAAGTACCAGGACAACCTGGGACCCCCGGGTAAGAGCACTGGGAAAGTACCAGGACATCCTGGGATCCCGGGTAAGAACACTGGGAAAGTACCAGGACATCCTGGCACCCCCGGGTAAGAGCACTGGGAAAGTAGGACATCTAGGGACCCCGGGTAACAGCAGTGGGAATGTACCAGGACATCCTGGGACCCCCGGGCAAGAGCACTCGGAAAGTATCAGGACATCCTGGGACCACCGGGTAAGAGCAATGGGAAAGTACCAGGACATCCTGGGACCCCGGGTAAGAACACTGGGAAAGTAGCAGGACATCCTGGGACCCCGGGTAAGAGCACTGGGAAAGTACCAGGACATCCTGGGACCCCCGGGAAAGAGCACTGGGAAAGTAGCAGGACTTCCTGGGGCCCCCGGGTAAGAACACTGGGAATGTACCAGGGCATCCTGGGACCCCCGGGCAAGAGCACTGGGAAAGTGGCAGGACATCCTGGGACCCCCGGGTAAGAGCACTGGGAAAGTACCAGGACATCCTGGGACCCCGGTTAAGAACACTGGGAAAGCACCAGGACATCCTGGCACCTCCGGGTAAGAGCACTGGGAAATTGCCAGGACATCCTGGCACCCCGGGTAGGAATAGTGGGAAAGTACCAGGGCAACTTGGGAACCCCGGGTAAGAGCACTGGGAAAGTACCAGGACATCCTGGGACCCCTGGGTAGGAATAGTGGGAAAGTACCAGGACAACCTAGGACCCCCGGGTAAGAACACTGGGAAAGTAGCAGGACATCCTGGGACCCCGGGTAAGAGCACTGGGAAAGTACCAGGACATCCTGGGACCCCCGGGAAAGAGCACTGGGAAAGTAGCAGGACTTCCTGGGGCCCCCGGGTAAGAACACTGGGAATGTACCAGGGCATCCTGGGACCCCCGGGCAAGAGCACTGGGAAAGTGGCAGGACATCCTGGGACCCCCGGGTAAGAGCACTGGGAAAGTACCAGGACATCCTGGGACCCCGGTTAAGAACACTGGGAAAGCACCAGGACATCCTGGCACCTCCGGGTAAGAGCACTGGGAAATTGCCAGGACATCCTGGCACCCCGGGTAGGAATAGTGGGAAAGTACCAGGGCAACCTGGGAACCCCGGGTAAGAGCACTGGGAAAGTACCAGGACATCCTGGGACCCCTGGGTAGGAATAGTGGGAAAGTACCAGGACAACCTAGGACCCCCGGGTAAGAGCACTGGGAAAGTACCAGGACAACCTGGGACCCCCGGGTAAGAGCACTGGGAAAGTACCAGGACATCCTGGGATCCCGGGTAAGAACACTGGGAAAGTACCAGGACATCCTGGCACCCCCGGGTAAGAGCACTGGGAAAGTAGGACATCTAGGGACCCCGGGTAACAGCAGTGGGAATGTACCAGGACATCCTGGGACCCCCGGGCAAGAGCACTCGGAAAGTATCAGGACATCCTGGGACCACCGGGTAAGAGCAATGGGAAAGTACCAGGACATCCTGGGACCCCGGGTAAGAACACTGGGAAAGTAGCAGGACATCCTGGGTCCCCCGGGTAAGAGCACTGGGAAAGTACCAGGACATCGTGGGACCCCCGGGTAAGAGCAATGGGAAAGCACCAGGACATCCTGGGACCCCGGGCAAGAACACTGGGAATGTACCAGGACATACTGGGACCCCCGGGCAAGAGCACTGGTAAAGTACCAGGACATCCTGGGACCACCGGCTAAGAGCACTGGGAAATTACCAGGACTTCCTGGGAATCCGGGTAAGAGCCCTGGGAAAGTACCAGGACATCCTGGCACCTCCGGGTAAGAACACTGGGAAAGCAGCAGGACATCCTGGCACCTCCGGGTAAGAACACTGGGAAATTACCAGGACATCCTGGGACCCCGGTTAAGAACACTGGGAAAGCACCAGGACAACCTGGAACCCCCGGGTAAGAGCACTGGGAAATTGCCAGGACATCCTGGGACCCCGGGTAGGAATAGTGGGAAAGTACCAGGACAACCTGGGACCCCCGGGTAAGAGCACTGGGAAAGTACCAGGACATCCTGGGACACTCGGGTAGGAATAGTGGGAAAGTACCAGGACCACCTAGGACCCCCGGGTAAGAGCACTGGGAAAGTACCAGGACAACCTGGGACCCCCGGGTAAGAGCACTGGGAAAGTACCAGGACATCCTGGCACCCCCGGGTAAGAGAACTGGGAAAGTACCAGGACATCCTGGGACCCTTGGGTAAGAACACTGGGAAAGTACCAGGACATCCTGGGACCCCCGGGTAAGAGCACTGGGAAAGTACCTGGACATCCTGGGACCCCTGGGTAAGAACACTGGGAAAGTACCAGGACATCCTGGGACCCCCGGGCAAAAGCACTGGAAAAGTACCAGGACATCCTGGGACCCCCGGTAAGAACACTGCGAAAGTACCAGGACATCCTGGGACCCCTGGGTAAGAGCACTGGGAAAGTACAAGGACATCCTGGGACCCCCGGGCAAGAGCACTGGGAAAGTACCAGGACATCCTGGGAACCCCGGTAAGAACACTGGGAAAGTACCAGTACATCCTGGGACCCGCGGATAAGAGAACTGGGAAAGTACCAGGACATCCTGGGACCCCCGGGTAAGAACCCTCGGAAAGTACCAGAACATCCTGGGACCCTGGGTAAGAGCACTGGGAAAGTACCAGGACATCCTGGGACCCCCGGGTAAGAGCACTGGGAAAGTACCAGGGCTTCCTGGGACCCCCGGGTAAGAACACTGGGAAAGTACCAGGACATCCTGGGACCCCGGGTAAGAGCACTGGAAAAGTACCAGGACATCCTGGGACCCCCGGGTAAGAGCACTGGGAAAGTAGCAGGACTTCCTGGGGCCCCCGGGTAAGAACACTGGGAATGTACCAGGACATCCTGGGACCCCCGGGCAAGAGCACTGCAAAAGTAGCAGGACATCCTGGGACCCCCGGGTAAGAGCACTGGGAAAGTACCAGGACATCCTGGGACCCCAGGTAAGAGCACTGGGAAAGTACCAGGACATCCTGGGACCCCAGGTAAGAGCACATGGGAAAGTACCAGGACTTGCTGGGACCCCGGGTAAGAATAGTGGGAAAGTAGCAGGACAACCTGGGACACCTGGGTAAGAGCACTGGGAAAGCACCAGGACATCCTGGCACCTCCGGGTAAGAACACTGGGAAAGTACCAGGACATCCTGGCACCTCCGGGTAAGAACACTGGGAAAGGACCAGGACATCCTGGCACCTCCGGGTAAGAACACTGGGAAAGTACCAGGACATCCTGGGCCCCCGGGTAAGAACACTGGGAAAGGACCAGGACATCCTGGGACCCCCGGGTAACAGCACTGGGACGGTAACAGGACATCCTGGGTCCCCCGGGTAAGAGCAATGGGAAAGTACCAGGACATCCTGGGACCCCTGGGTAAGAACACTGGGAAAGTAGGACATCCTGGGGCCCCCAGGTAAGAGCACTGGGAAAGCACCAGGACATCCTGGGACCCCGGGTAAGAACACTGGGAATGTACTAGGACATCCTGGGACCCCCGGGCAAGAGCACTGGGAAAGTAGCAGGACACCCTGGGACCCCGGGTAAGAGCACTGGGAAAGTACCAGGACATCCTGGGACCCCCGGGTAAGAGCACTGGGAAAGTAGCAGGACTTCCTGGGGCCCCCGGGTCAGAACACTGGGAATGTACCAGGGCATCCTGGGACCCCCGGGCAAGAGCACTGGGAAAGTGGCAGGACATCCTGGGACCCCGGTTAAGAACACTGGGAAAGCACCAGGACATCCTGGCACCTCCGGGTAAGAGCACTGGGAAATTGCCAGGACATCCTGGCACCCCGGGTAGGAATAGTGGGAAAGTACCAGGGCAACCTGGGAACCCCGGGTAAGAGCACTGGGAAAGTACCAGGACATCCTGGGACCCCTGGGTAGGAATAGTGGGAAAGTACCAGGACAACCTAGGACCCCCGGGTAAGAGCACTGGGAAAGTACCAGGACAACCTGGGACCCCCGGGTAAGAGCACTGGGAAAGTACCAGGACATCCTGGGATCCCGGGTAAGAACACTGGGAAAGTACCAGGACATCCTGGCACCCCCGGGTAAGAGCACTGGGAAAGTAGGACATCTAGGGACCCCGGGTAACAGCAGTGGGAATGTACCAGGACATCCTGGGACCCCCGGGCAAGAGCACTCGGAAAGTATCAGGACATCCTGGGACCACCGGGTAAGAGCAATGGGAAAGTACCAGGACATCCTGGGACCCCGGGTAAGAACACTGGGAAAGTAGCAGGACATCCTGGGTCCCCCGGGTAAGAGCACTGGGAAAGTACCAGGACATCGTGGGACCCCCGGGTAAGAGCAATGGGAAAGCACCAGGACATCCTGGGACCCCGGGCAAGAACACTGGGAATGTACCAGGACATACTGGGACCCCCGGGCAAGAGCACTGGTAAAGTACCAGGACATCCTGGGACCACCGGCTAAGAGCACTGGGAAATTACCAGGACTTCCTGGGACTCCGGGTAAGAGCCCTGGGAAAGTACCAGGACATCCTGGCACCTCCGGGTAAGAACACTGGGAAAGCAGCAGGACATCCTGGCACCTCCGGGTAAGAACACTGGGAAATTACCAGGACATCCTGGGACCCCGGTTAAGAACACTGGGAAAGCACCAGGACATCCTGGAACGCCCGGGTAAGAGCACTGGGAAATTGCCAGGACATCCTGGGACCCCGGGTAGGAATAGTGGGAAAGTACCAGGACAACCTGGGACCCCCGGGTAAGAGCACTGGGAAAGTACCAGGACATCCTGGGACCCTCGGGTAGGAATAGTGGGAAAGTACCAGGACAACCTAGGACCCCCGGGTAAGAGCACTGGGAAAGTACCAGGACATCCTGGCAACCCCGGGTAAGAGAACTGGGAAAGTACCAGGACATCCTGGGACCCTTGGGTAAGAACACTGGGAAAGTACCAGGACATCCTGGGACCCCCGGGTAAGAGCACTGGGAAAGTACCAGGACATCCTGGGACCCCTGGGTAAGAACACTGGGAAAGTACCAGGACATCCTGGGACCCCCGGGCAAAAGCACTGGAAAAGTACCAGGACATCCTGGGACCCCCGGTAAGAACACTGGGAAAGTACCAGGACATCCTGGGACCCCTGGGTAAGAGCACTGGGAAAGTACAAGGACATCCTGGGACCCCCGGGCAAGAGCACTGGGAAAGTACCAGGACATCCTGGGACCCCCGGTAAGAACACTGGGAAAGTACCAGTACATCCTGGGACCCGCGGATAAGAGAACTGGGAAAGTACCAGGACATCCTGGGACCCCCGGGTAAGAACCCTCGGAAAGTACCAGAACATCCTGGGACCCTGGGTAAGAGCACTGGGAAAGTACCAGGACATCCTGGGACCCCCGGGTAAGAGCACTGGGAAAGTACCAGGGCTTCCTGGGATCCCCGGGTAAGAACACTGGGAAAGTACCAGGACATCCTGGGACCCCGGGTAAGAGCACTGGAAAAGTACCAGGACATCCTGGGACCCCCGGGTAAGAGCACTGGGAAAGTAGCAGGACTTCCTGGGGCCCCCGGGTAAGAACACTGGGAATGTACCAGGACATCCTGGGACCCCCGGGCAAGAGCACTGCGAAAGTAGCAGGACATCCTGGGACCCCCGGGTAAGAGCACTGGGAAAGTACCAGGACATCCTGGGACCCCAGGTAAGAGCACTGGGAAAGTACCAGGACATCCTGGGACCCCAGGTAAGAGCACATGGGAAAGTACCAGGACTTGCTGGGACCCCGGGTAAGAATAGTGGGAAAGTAGCAGGACAACCTGGGACACCTGGGTAAGAGCACTGGGAAAGCACCAGGACATCCTGGCACCTCCGGGTAAGAACACTGGGAAAGTACCAGGACATCCTGGCACCTCCGGGTAAGAACACTGGGAAAGGACCAGGACATCCTGGCACCTCCGGGTAAGAACACTGGGAAAGTACCAGGACATCCTGGGACCCCGGGTAAGAACACTGGGAAAGGACCAGGACATCCTGGGACCCCCGGGTAACAGCACTGGGACGGTAACAGGACATCCTGGGTCCCCCGGGTAACAGCAATGGGAAAGTACCAGGACATCCTGGGACCCCTGGGTAAGAACACTGGGAAAGTAGGACATCCTGGGGCCCCCGGGTAAGAGCACTGGGAAAGCACCAGGACATCCTGGGACCCCGGGTAAGAACACTGGGAATGTACTAGGACATCCTGGGACCCCCGGGCAAGAGCACTGGGAAAGTAGCAGGACACCCTGGGACCCCCGGGTAAGAGCACTGGGAAAGTACCAGGACATCCTGGGACCACCGGGTAAGAGCAATGGGAAAGTACCAGGACATCCTGGGACCCCGGGTAAGAACACTGGGAAAGTAGCAGGACATCCTGGGACCCCGGGTAAGAGCACTGGGAAAGTACCAGGACATCCTGGGACCCCCGGGAAAGAGCACTGGGAAAGTAGCAGGACTTCCTGGGGCCCCCGGGTAAGAACACTGGGAATGTACCAGGGCATCCTGGGACCCCCGGGCAAGAGCACTGGGAAAGTGGCAGGACATCCTGGGACCCCCGGTAAGAGCACTGGGAAAGTACCAGGACATCCTGGGACCCCGGTTAAGAACACTGGGAAAGCACCAGGACATCCTGGCACCTCCGGGTAAGAGCACTGGGAAATTGCCAGGACATCCTGGCACCCGGGTAGGAATAGTGGGAAAGTACCAGGGCAACTTGGGAACCCCGGGTAAGAGCACTGGAAAGTACCAGGACATCCTGGGACCCCTGGTAGGAATAGTGGGAAAGTACCAGGACAACCTAGGACCCCCGGGTAAGAACACTGGGAAAGTAGCAGGACATCCTGGGACCTCCGGGTAAGAGCACTGGGAAAGTACCAGGACATCCTGGGATCCCCGGGAAAGAGCACTGGGAAAGTAGCAGGACTTCCTGGGGCCCCCGGGTAAGAACACTGGGAATGTACCAGGGCATCCTGGGACCCCCGGGCAAGAGCACTGGGAAAGTGGCAGGACATCCTGGGACCCCCGGTAAGAGCACTGGGAAAGTACCAGGACATCCTGGGACCCCGGTTAAGAACACTGGAAAGCACCAGGACATCCTGGCACCTCCGGGTAAGAGCACTGGGAAATTGCCAGGACATCCTGGCACCCCGGGTAGGAATAGTGGGAAAGTACCAGGGCAACCTGGGAACCCCGGGTAAGAGCACTGGGAAAGTACCAGGACATCCTGGGACCCCTGGGTAGGAATAGTGGGAAAGTACCAGGACAACCTAGGACCCCCGGGTAAGAGCACTGGGAAAGTACCAGGACAACCTGGGACCCCGGGTAAGAGCACTGGGAAAGTACCAGGACATCCTGGGATCCCGGGTAAGAACACTGGGAAAGTACCAGGACATCCTGGCACCCCCGGGTAAGAGCACTGGGAAAGTAGGACATCTAGGACCCCGGGTAACAGCAGTGGGAATGTACCAGGACATCCTGGACCCCCGGGCAAGAGCACTCGGAAAGTATCAGGACATCCTGGGACCACCGGTAAGAGCAATGGGAAAGTACCAGGACATCCTGGGACCCCGGGTAAGAACACTGGAAAGTAGCAGGACATCCTGGGTCCCCCGGGTAAGAGCACTGGGAAAGTACCAGGACATCGTGGGACCCCCGGGTAAGAGCAATGGGAAAGCACCAGGACATCCTGGGACCCCGGGCAAGAACACTGGGAATGTACCAGGACATACTGGGACCCTCGGGCAAGAGCACTGGTAAAGTACCAGGACATCCTGGGACCACCGGCTAAGAGCACTGGGAAATTACCAGGACTTCCTGGGACTCCGGGTAAGAGCCCTGGGAAAGTACCAGGACATCCTGGCACCTCCGGGTAAGAACACTGGGAAAGCAGCAGGACATCCTGGCACCTCCGGGTAAGAACACTGGGAATTACCAGGACATCCTGGGACCCCGGTTAAGAACACTGGGAAAGCACCAGGACAACCTGGAACCCCCGGGTAAGAGCACTGGGAAATTGCCAGGACATCCTGGGACCCCGGGTAGGAATAGTGGGAAAGTAAAGTACCAGGACAACCTGGGACCCCCGGGTAAGAGCACTGGGAAAGTACCAGGACATCCTGGGACACTCGGGTAGGAATAGTGGGAAAGTACCAGGACCACCTAGGACCCCCGGGTAAGAGCACTGGGAAAGTACCAGGACAACCTGGGACCCCCGGGTAAGAGCACTGGGAAAGTACCAGGACATCCTGGCACCCCCGGGTAAGAGAACTGGGAAAGTACCAGGACATCCTGGGACCCTTGGGTAAGAACACTGGGAAAGTACCAGGACATCCTGGGACCCCCGGGTAAGAGCACTGGGAAAGTACCTGGACATCCTGGGACCCCTGGGTAAGAACACTGGGAAAGTACCAGGACATCCTGGGACCCCCGGGCAAAAGCACTGGAAAAGTACCAGGACATCCTGGGACCCCCGGTAAGAACACTGGGAAAGTACCAGGACATCCTGGGACCCCTGGGTAAGAGCACTGGGAAAGTACAAGGACATCCTGGGACCCCCGGGCAAGAGCACTGGGAAAGTACCAGGACATCCTGGGACCCCCGGTAAGAACACTGGGAAAGTACCAGTACATCCTGGGACCCGCGGATAAGAGAACTGGGAAAGTACCAGGACATCCTGGGACCCCCGGGTAAGAACCCTCGGAAAGTACCAGAACATCCTGGGACCCTGGGTAAGAGCACTGGGAAAGTACCAGGACATCCTGGGACCCCCGGGTAAGAGCACTGGGAAAGTACCAGGGCTTCCTGGGACCCCCGGGTAAGAACACTGGGAAAGTACCAGGACATCCTGGGACCCCGGGTAAGAGCACTGGAAAAGTACCAGGACATCCTGGGACCCCCGGGTAAGAGCACTGGGAAAGTAGCAGGACTTCCTGGGGCCCCCGGGTAAGAACACTGGGAATGTACCAGGACATCCTGGGACCCCCGGGCAAGAGCACTGCAAAAGTAGCAGGACATCCTGGGACCCCCGGGTAAGAGCACTGGGAAAGTACCAGGACATCCTGGGACCCCAGGTAAGAGCACTGGGAAAGTACCAGGACATCCTGGGACCCCAGGTAAGAGCACATGGGAAAGTACCAGGACTTGCTGGGACCCCGGGTAAGAATAGTGGGAAAGTAGCAGGACAACCTGGGACACCTGGGTAAGAGCACTGGGAAAGCACCAGGACATCCTGGCACCTCCGGGTAAGAACACTGGGAAAGTACCAGGACATCCTGGCACCTCCGGGTAAGAACACTGGGAAAGGACCAGGACATCCTGGCACCTCCGGGTAAGAACACTGGGAAAGTACCAGGACATCCTGGGACCCCGGGTAAGAACACTGGGAAAGGACCAGGACATCCTGGGACCCCCGGGTAACAGCACTGGGACGGTAACAGGACATCCTGGGTCCCCCGGGTAAGAGCAATGGGAAAGTACCAGGACATCCTGGGACCCCTGGGTAAGAACACTGGGAAAGTAGGACATCCTGGGGCCCCCAGGTAAGAGCACTGGGAAAGCACCAGGACATCCTGGGACCCCGGGTAAGAACACTGGGAATGTACTAGGACATCCTGGGACCCCCGGGCAAGAGCACTGGGAAAGTAGCAGGACACCCTGGGACCCCGGGTAAGAGCACTGGGAAAGTACCAGGACATCCTGGGACCCCCGGGTAAGAGCACTGGGAAAGTAGCAGGACTTCCTGGGGCCCCCGGGTCAGAACACTGGGAATGTACCAGGGCATCCTGGGACCCCCGGGCAAGAGCACTGGGAAAGTGGCAGGACATCCTGGGACCCCGGTTAAGAACACTGGGAAAGCACCAGGACATCCTGGCACCTCCGGGTAAGAGCACTGGGAAATTGCCAGGACATCCTGGCACCCCGGGTAGGAATAGTGGGAAAGTACCAGGGCAACCTGGGAACCCCGGGTAAGAGCACTGGGAAAGTACCAGGACATCCTGGGACCCCTGGGTAGGAATAGTGGGAAAGTACCAGGACAACCTAGGACCCCCGGGTAAGAGCACTGGGAAAGTACCAGGACAACCTGGGACCCCCGGGTAAGAGCACTGGGAAAGTACCAGGACATCCTGGGATCCCGGGTAAGAACACTGGGAAAGTACCAGGACATCCTGGCACCCCCGGGTAAGAGCACTGGGAAAGTAGGACATCTAGGGACCCCGGGTAACAGCAGTGGGAATGTACCAGGACATCCTGGGACCCCCGGGCAAGAGCACTCGGAAAGTATCAGGACATCCTGGGACCACCGGGTAAGAGCAATGGGAAAGTACCAGGACATCCTGGGACCCCGGGTAAGAACACTGGGAAAGTAGCAGGACATCCTGGGTCCCCCGGGTAAGAGCACTGGGAAAGTACCAGGACATCGTGGGACCCCCGGGTAAGAGCAATGGGAAAGCACCAGGACATCCTGGGACCCCGGGCAAGAACACTGGGAATGTACCAGGACATACTGGGACCCCCGGGCAAGAGCACTGGTAAAGTACCAGGACATCCTGGGACCACCGGCTAAGAGCACTGGGAAATTACCAGGACTTCCTGGGACTCCGGGTAAGAGCCCTGGGAAAGTACCAGGACATCCTGGCACCTCCGGGTAAGAACACTGGGAAAGCAGCAGGACATCCTGGCACCTCCGGGTAAGAACACTGGGAAATTACCAGGACATCCTGGGACCCCGGTTAAGAACACTGGGAAAGCACCAGGACATCCTGGAACGCCCGGGTAAGAGCACTGGGAAATTGCCAGGACATCCTGGGACCCCGGGTAGGAATAGTGGGAAAGTACCAGGACAACCTGGGACCCCCGGGTAAGAGCACTGGGAAAGTACCAGGACATCCTGGGACCCTCGGGTAGGAATAGTGGGAAAGTACCAGGACAACCTAGGACCCCCGGGTAAGAGCACTGGGAAAGTACCAGGACATCCTGGCAACCCCGGGTAAGAGAACTGGGAAAGTACCAGGACATCCTGGGACCCTTGGGTAAGAACACTGGGAAAGTACCAGGACATCCTGGGACCCCCGGGTAAGAGCACTGGGAAAGTACCAGGACATCCTGGGACCCCTGGGTAAGAACACTGGGAAAGTACCAGGACATCCTGGGACCCCCGGGCAAAAGCACTGGAAAAGTACCAGGACATCCTGGGACCCCCGGTAAGAACACTGGGAAAGTACCAGGACATCCTGGGACCCCTGGGTAAGAGCACTGGGAAAGTACAAGGACATCCTGGGACCCCCGGGCAAGAGCACTGGGAAAGTACCAGGACATCCTGGGACCCCCGGTAAGAACACTGGGAAAGTACCAGTACATCCTGGGACCCGCGGATAAGAGAACTGGGAAAGTACCAGGACATCCTGGGACCCCCGGGTAAGAACCCTCGGAAAGTACCAGAACATCCTGGGACCCTGGGTAAGAGCACTGGGAAAGTACCAGGACATCCTGGGACCCCCGGGTAAGAGCACTGGGAAAGTACCAGGGCTTCCTGGGATCCCCGGGTAAGAACACTGGGAAAGTACCAGGACATCCTGGGACCCCGGGTAAGAGCACTGGAAAAGTACCAGGACATCCTGGGACCCCCGGGTAAGAGCACTGGGAAAGTAGCAGGACTTCCTGGGGCCCCCGGGTAAGAACACTGGGAATGTACCAGGACATCCTGGGACCCCCGGGCAAGAGCACTGCGAAAGTAGCAGGACATCCTGGGACCCCCGGGTAAGAGCACTGGGAAAGTACCAGGACATCCTGGGACCCCAGGTAAGAGCACTGGGAAAGTACCAGGACATCCTGGGACCCCAGGTAAGAGCACATGGGAAAGTACCAGGACTTGCTGGGACCCCGGGTAAGAATAGTGGGAAAGTAGCAGGACAACCTGGGACACCTGGGTAAGAGCACTGGGAAAGCACCAGGACATCCTGGCACCTCCGGGTAAGAACACTGGGAAAGTACCAGGACATCCTGGCACCTCCGGGTAAGAACACTGGGAAAGGACCAGGACATCCTGGCACCTCCGGGTAAGAACACTGGGAAAGTACCAGGACATCCTGGGACCCCGGGTAAGAACACTGGGAAAGGACCAGGACATCCTGGGACCCCCGGGTAACAGCACTGGGACGGTAACAGGACATCCTGGGTCCCCCGGGTAACAGCAATGGGAAAGTACCAGGACATCCTGGGACCCCTGGGTAAGAACACTGGGAAAGTAGGACATCCTGGGGCCCCCGGGTAAGAGCACTGGGAAAGCACCAGGACATCCTGGGACCCCGGGTAAGAACACTGGGAATGTACTAGGACATCCTGGGACCCCCGGGCAAGAGCACTGGGAAAGTAGCAGGACACCCTGGGACCCCGGGTAAGAGCACTGGGAAAGTACCAGGACATCCTGGGACCCCCGGGTAAGAGCACTGGGAAAGTAGCAGGACTTCCTGGGGCCCCCGGGTAAGAACACTGGGAATGTACCAGGGCATCCTGGGACCCCCGGGCAAGAGCACTGGGAAAGTGGCAGGACATCCTGGGACCCCCGGGTAAGAGCACTGGGAAAGTACCAGGACATCCTGGGACCCCGGTTAAGAACACTGGGAAAGCACCAGGACATCCTGGCACCTCCGGGTAAGAGCACAGGGAAATTGCCAGGACATCCTGGCACCCCGGGTAGGAATAGTGGGAAAGTACCAGGGCAACCTGGGAACCCCGGGTAAGAGCACTGGGAAAGTACCAGGACATCCTGGGACCCCTGGGTAGGAATAGTGGGAAAGTACCAGGACAACCTAGGACCCCCGGGTAAGAGCACTGGGAAAGTACCAGGACAACCTGGGACCCCCGGGTAAGAGCACTGGGAAAGTACCAGGACAACCTGGGATCCCGGGTAAGAACACTGGGAAAGTACCAGGACATCCTGGCACCCCCGGGTAAGAGCACTGGGAAAGTAGGACATCTAGGGACCCCGGGTAACAGCAGTGGGAATGTACCAGGACATCCTGGGACCCCCGGGCAAGAGCACTGGGAAAGTATCAGGACATCCTGGGACCACCGGGTAAGAGCAATGGGAAAGTACCAGGACATCCTGGAACCCCGGGTAAGAACACTGGGAAAGTAGCAGGACATCCTGGGTCCCCCGGGTAAGAGCACTGGGAAAGTACCAGGACATCGTGGGACCCCGGGTAAGAACAATGGGAAAGCACCAGGACATCCTGGGACCCCGGGCAAGAACACTGGGAATGTACCAGGACATACTGGGACCCCCGGGCAAGAGCACTGGTAAAGTACCAGGACATCCTGGGACCACCGGCTAAGAGCACTGGGAAATTACCAGGACTTCCTGGGACTCCGGGTAAGAGCCCTGGGAAAGTACCAGGACATCCTGGCACCTCCGGGTAAGAACACTGGGAAAGCAGCAGGACATCCTGGCACCTCCGGGTAAGAACACTGGGAAATTGCCAGGACATCCTGGGACCCCGGGTAGGAATAGTGGGAAAGTACCAGGACAACCTGGGACCCCCGGGTAAGAGCACTGGGAAAGTACCAGGACATCCTGGGACCCTCGGGTAGGAATAGTGGGAAAGTACCAGGACAACCTAGGACCCCCGGGTAAGGGCACTGGGAAAGTACCAGGACAACCTGGGACCCCCGGGTAAGAGCACTGGGAAAGTACCAGGACATCCTGGCAACCCCGGGTAAGAGAACTGGGAAAGTACCAGGACATCCTGGGACCCTTGGGTAAGAACACTGGGAAAGTACCAGGACATCCTGGGACCCCCGGGTAAGAGCACTGGGAAAGTACCAGGACATCCTGGGACCCCTGGGTAAGAACACTGGGAAAGTACCAGGACATCCTGGGACCCCCGGGCAAAAGCACTGGAAAAGTACCAGGACATCCTGGGACCCCCGGTAAGAACACTGGGAAAGTACCAGGACATCCTGGGACCCCTGGGTAAGAGCACTGGGAAAGTACAAGGACATCCTGGGACCCCCGGGCAAGAGCACTGGGAAAGTACCAGGACATCCTGGGACCCCCGGTAAGAACACTGGGAAAGTACCAGTACATCCTGGGACCCGCGGATAAGAGAACTGGGAAAGTACCAGGACATCCTGGGACCCCCGGGTAAGAACCCTCGGAAAGTACCAGAACATCCTGGGACCCTGGGTAAGAGCACTGGGAAAGTACCAGGACATCCTGGGACCCCCGGGTAAGAGCACTGGGAAAGTACCAGGGCTTCCTGGGATCCCCAGGTAAGAACACTGGGAAAGTACCAGGACATCCTGGGACCCCGGGTAAGAGCACTGGAAAAGTACCAGGACATCCTGGGACCCCCGGGTAAGAGCACTGGGAAAGTAGCAGGACTTCCTGGGGCCCCCGGGTAAGAACACTGGGAATGTACCAGGACATCCTGGGACCCCCGGGCAAGAGCACTGCGAAAGTAGCAGGACATCCTGGGACCCCCGGGTAAGAGCACTGGGAAAGTACCAGGACATCCTGGGACGCCAGGGAAGAGCACTGGGAAAGTACCAGGACATCCTGGGACCCCAGGTAAGAGCACATGGGAAAGTACCAGGACTTGCTGGGACCCCGGGTAAGAATAGTGGGAAAGTAGCAGGACAACCTGGGACACCTGGGTAAGAGCACTGGGAAAGCACCAGGACATCCTGGCACCTCCGGGTAAGAGCACTGGGAAAGTACCAGGACATCCTGGCACCTCCGAGTAAGAACACTGGGAAAGGACCAGGACATCCTGGCACCTCCGGGTAAGAACACTGGGAAAGTACCAGGACATCCTGGGACCCCGGGTAAGAACACTGGGAAAGGACCAGGACATCCTGGGACCCCCGGGTAACAGCACTGGGACGGTAACAGGACATCCTGGGTCCCCCGGGTAAGAGCAATGGGAAAGTACCAGGACATCCTGGGACCCCTGGGTAAGAACACTGGGAAAGTAGGACATCCTGGGGCCCCCGGGTAAGAGCACTGGGAAAGCACCAGGACATCCTGGGACCCCGGGTAAGAACACTGGGAATGTACTAGGACATCCTGGGACCCCCGGGCAAGAGCACTGGGAAAGTAGCAGGACACCCTGGGACCCCGGGTAAGAGCACTGGGAAAGTACCAGGACATCCTGGGACCCCCGGGTAAGAGCACTGGGAAAGTAGCAGGACTTCCTGGGGCCCCCGGGTAAGAACACTGGGAATGTACCAGGGCATCCTGGGACCCCCGGGTAAGAGCACTGGGAAAGTACCAGGACATCCTGGGACCCCGGTTAAGAACACTGGGAAAGCACCAGGACATCCTGGCACCTCCGGGTAAGAGCACTGGGAAATTGCCAGGACATCCTGGCACCCCGGGTAGGAATAGTGGGAAAGTACCAGGGCAACCTGGGAACCCCGGGTAAGAGCACTGGGAAAGTACCAGGACATCCTGGGACCCCTGGGTAGGAATAGTGGGAAAGTACCAGGACAACCTAGGACCCCCGGGTAAGAGCACTGGGAAAGTACCAGGACAACCTGGGACCCCCGGGTAAGAGCACTGGGAAAGTACCAGGACATCCTGGGATCCCGGGTAAGAACACTGGGAAAGTACCAGGACATCCTGGCACCCCCGGGTAAGAGCACTGGGAAAGTAGGACATCTAGGGACCCCGGGTAACAGCAGTGGGAATGTACCAGGACATCCTGGGACCCCCGGGCAAGAGCACTCGGAAAGTATCAGGACATCCTGGGACCACCGGGTAAGAGCAATGGGAAAGTACCAGGACATCCTGGGACCCCGGGTAAGAACACTGGGAAAGTAGCAGGACATCCTGGGTCCCCCGGGTAAGAGCACTGGGAAAGTACCAGGACATCGTGGGACCCCCGGGCAAGAACAATGGGAAAGCACCAGGACATCCTGGGACCCCGGGCAAGAACACTGGGAATGTACCAGGACATACTGGGACCCCCGGGCAAGAGCACTGGTAAAGTACCAGGACATCCTGGGAACTCCGGCTAAGAGCACTGGGAAATTACCAGGACTTCCTGGGACTCCGGGTAAGAGCCCTGGGAAAGTACCAGGACATCCTGGCACCTCCGGGTAAGAACACTGGGAAAGCAGCAGGACATCCTGGCACCTCCAGGTAAGAACACTGGGAAATTACCAGGACATCCTGGGACCCCGGTTAAGAACACTGGGAAAGCACCAGGACATCCTGGAACCCCCGGGTAAGAGCACTGGGAAATTGCCAGGACATTCTGGGACCCCGGGTAGGAATAGTGGGAAAGTACCAGGACAACCTGGGACCCCCGGGTAAGAGCACTGGGAAAGTACCAGGACATCCTGGGACCCTCGGGTAGGAATAGTGGGAAAGTACCAGGACAACCTAGGACCCCCGGGTAAGAGCACTGGGAAAGTACCAGGACAACCTGGGACCCCCGGGTAAGAGCACTGGGAAAGTACCAGGACATCCTGGCAACCCCGGGTAAGAGAACTGGGAAAGTACCAGGACATCCTGGGACCCTTGGGTAAGAACACTGGGAAAGTACCAGGACATCCTGGGACCCCCGGGTAAGAGCACTGGGAAAGTACCAGGACATCCTGGGACCCCTGGGTAAGAACACTGGGAAAGTACCAGGACATCCTGGGACCCCCGGGCAAAAGCACTGGAAAAGTACCAGGACATCCTGGGACCCCCGGTAAGAACACTGGGAAAGTACCAGGACATCCTGGGACCCCTGGGTAAGAACACTGGGAAAGTACAAGGACATCCTGGGACCCCCGGGCAAGAGCACTGGGAAAGTACCAGGACATCCTGGGACCCCCGGTAAGAACACTGGGAAAGTACCAGTACATCCTGGGACCCGCGGATAAGAGAACTGGGAAAGTACCAGGACATCCTGGGACCCCCGGGTAAGAACCCTCGGACAGTACCAGAACATCCTGGGACCCTGGGTAAGAGCACTGGGAAAGTACCAGGACATCCTGGGACCCCCGGGTAAGAGCACTGGGAAAGTACCAGGGCTTCCTGGGACCCCCGGGTAAGAACACTGGGAAAGTACCAGGACATCCTGGGACCCCGGGTAAGAGCACTGGAAAAGTACCAGGACATCCTGGGACCCCCGGGTAAGAGCACTGGGAAAGTAGCAGGACTTCCTGGGGCCCCCGGGTAAGAACACTGGGAATGTACCAGGACATCCTGGGACCCCCGGGCAAGAGCACTGCGAAAGTAGCAGGACATCCTGGGACCCCCGGGTAAGAGCACTGGGAAAGTACCAGGACATCCTGGGACCCCAGGTAAGAGCACTGGGAAAGTACCAGGACATCCTGGGACCCCAGGTAAGAGCACATGGGAAAGCACCAGGACTTGCTGGGACCCCGGGTAAGAATAGTGGAAAAGTAGCAGGACAACCTGGGACACCTGGGTAAGAGCACTGGGAAAGCACCAGGACATCCTGGCACCTCCGGGTAAGAACACTGGGAAAGTACCAGGACATCCTGGCACCTCCGGGTAAGAACACTGGGAAAGGACCAGGACATCCTGGCACCTCCGGGTAAGAACACTGGGAAAGTACCAGGACATCCTGGGACCCCGGGTAAGAACACTGGGAAAGGACCAGGACATCCTGGGACCCCCGGGTAACAGCACTGGGACGGTAACAGGACATCCTGGGTCCCCCGGGTAAGAGCAGTGGGAAAGTACCAGGACATCCTGGGACCCCTGGGTAAGAACACTGGGAAAGTAGGACATCCTGGGGCCCCCGG
Source organism: Somniosus microcephalus (assembly GCF_052327205.1). Taxonomy (NCBI): domain Eukaryota; kingdom Metazoa; phylum Chordata; class Chondrichthyes; order Squaliformes; family Somniosidae; genus Somniosus; species Somniosus microcephalus. Next base: position 87,062,197 of record NC_140997.1, on the reverse strand, counting down.
GTAAGAGCACTGGGAAAGCACCAGGACATCCTGGGACCCCGGGTAAGAACACTGGGACTGTACTAGGACATCCTGGGACCCCCGGGCAAGAGCACTGGGAAAGTAGCACGACACCCTGGGACCCCCGGGTAAGAGCACTGGGAAAGTACCAGGACATCCTGGGACCCCAGGTAAGAGCACTGGGAAAGTACCAGGACATCCTGTGACCCCAGGTAAGAGCACATGGGAAAGTACCAGGACTTGCTGGGACCGCAGGTAAGAATAGTGGGAAAGTAGCAGGACAACCTGGGACACCCGGGTAAGAGCACTGGGAAAGCACCAGGACATCCTGGCACCTCCAGGTAAGAACACTGGGAAAGTACCAGGACATCCTGGCACCTCCGGGTAAGAACACTGGGAAAGGACCAGGACATCCTGGCACCTCCGGGTAAGAACACTGGGAAAGTACCAGGACATCCTGGGACCCCGGGTAAGAACACTGGGAAAGGACCAGGACATCCTGGGACCCCCGGGTAAGAACACTGGGAAAGTAGCAGGACATTCTGGGACCTGCGGATAAGAGCACTGGGAAAGTACCAGGATATCCTGGGACCCTTGGTAAGAGCACTGGGAAAGTACCAGGACATCCTGGCACCTCCGGGTAAGAACACTGGGAAAGTACCAGGACATCCTGGGACCCCTGGGTAAGAACACTGGGAAAGTACCAGGACATCCTGGGACCCCTGGGTAAGAACACTGGGAAAGTACCAGGACATCCTGGGACCCCCGGGTAAGATCACTGGGAAAGTACCAGGACATCCTGGGACCCCTGGGTAAGAACACTGGGAAAGTACCAGGACATCCTGGGACCCCCGGGCAAAAGCATTGGGAAAGTACCAGGACATCCTGGGACCCCCGGTAAGAACACTGGGAAAGTACCAGGACATCCTGGGACCCCTGGGTAAGAACACTGGGAAAGTACCAGGACATCCTGAGACCCCCGGGCAAGAGCACTGGGAAAGTACCAGGACATCCTGGGACCCCCGGTAAGAACACTGGGAACGTACCAGGACATCCTGGGACCTGCGGATAAGAGAACTGGGAAAGTACCAGGACATCCTGGGACCCGCGGATAAGAGAACTGGGAAAGTACCAGGACATCCTGGGACTCACGGATAAGAGCACTGGGAAAGTAGCAAGACATCCTGGGACCCCGAGTAAGAACACTGGGAAAGTACCAGGCATCCTGGGGCCCCCGGGTAAGAACCCTCGGAAAGTACCAGAACATCCTGGGACCCTGGGTAAGAGCACTGGGAAAGTACCAGGACATCCTGGGACCCCCGGGTAAGAGCACTGGGAAAGTACCAGGGCATCCTGGGACCCCCGGGTAAGAACACTGGGAAAGTACCAGGACATCCTGGGACCCCGGGTAAGAGCACTGGGAAAGTACCAGGACATCCTGGGACCCCCGGGTAAGAGCACTGGGAAAGTAGCAGGACTTCCTGGGGCCCCCGGGTAAGAACACTGGGAATGTACCAGGGCATCCTGGGACCCCCGGGCAAGAGCACTGGGAAAGTGGCAGGACATCCTGGGACCCCCGGGTAAGAGCACTGGGAAAGTACCAGGACATCCTGGGACCCCGGTTAAGAACACTGGGAAAGCACCAGGACATCCTGGCACCTCCGGGTAAGAGCACTGGGAAATTGCCAGGACATCCTGGGACCCCGGGTAGGAATAGTGGGAAAGTACCAGGGCAACCTGGGACCCCTGGGTAAGAACACTGGGAAAGTACCAGGACATCCTGGGACCCCGGGTAAGAACACTGGGAAAGTACCAGGACATCCTGGGACCCCTGGGTAAGAACACTGGGAATGTACCAGGACATCCTGGGACCCCTGGGTAAGAACACTGGGAAAGTAGGACATCCTGGGACCCTGGGTAAGAACACAGGGAAATTACCAGGTCTTCCTGGGACCCCCGGGTAAGAGCACTGTGAAAGCACCAGGACATCCTGGGGCCCCTGGGTAAGAACACTGGGAATGTACCAGGACATCCTGGCACCCCTGGGTAAGAACACTGGGAAAGTTGGACATCCTGGGACCCCCGGGTAAGAGCACTGGGAAATTACCAGGACACCCTGGGACCCCGGGTAAGAGCAATGGGAAATTACCAGGATTTCCTGGGACCCCCAGGTAAGAGCACTGGGAAAGTACCAGGACATCCTGGGACCCTGGGTAAGAGCAATGGGAAAGTACCAGGACATCCAGGGACCCCGGGTTAGAAAACTGGGACAGTACCAGGAAAGGAGACTATGAAGGTATGAGAGCGGAATTGAGTAGAGTGGACTGGGAAAATAGATTAAAGGGTAAGACGATACATGATCAGTGGTGTAGATTTAAGGAGTTATTTTACAACTTCCAAAAAGTATATATTCCACTGAGAAGAAAAGGGTGTAAAAGAAAAGACAGCCATCCGTGGCTAAGTAAAGAAATTAAGGATAGCATTCGACTAAAAACAAGGGCATATAAGGTAGCCAAATCTAGTGGGAGGATAGAGGATTGGGAAAACTTTAAAAAACAGCAAAAAATAACAAAAAGATTGATTAAGAAAGGGAAGATAGATTATGAAAGTAAATTAGCAAAAAATATAAAAACAGATAGTAGGAGTTTTTATAGTTATATAAAAAGAAAAAGGGTGGCTAAAGTAAATGTTGGTCCCTTAGAGGATGAGACCGGGAAATTAATGGTGGGAAATATGGAGATGGCAAAAACACTGAATGAATATTTTACATCAGTCTTTACAGTAGAAGACACTAAGAATATCCCAACACTGGACAAACAGGGGGCTAAAGGGGGGGAGGAGCTAAACACGATCAAAATCACTAAGGAAGTGGTACTCAGTAAAATAATGGGACTCAAAGCGGATAAGTCACCTGGACCTGATGGCTTACATCCTAGGGTCTTGAGGGAAGTGGCGGTAGGGATTGTGGATGCATTGGTAATAATTTTCCAAAACTCCCTGGACTCGGCAATGGTCCCGGCAGACTGGAAAACTGCTAATGTAACACCCTTATTTAAAAAGGGCAGTAGACAGAAGGCTGGAAACTATAGACCGGTTAGCCTAACATCTGTGGGAGGTAAAATTTTGGAGTCCATTAGCAAGGAGACAGTAACAGGACATTTGGATAATGTTAAATCTGTGAGTTGTTCAAGTAATTAATACTCAGACTTAATCAGTAACAATAAAACAGGTCTTTACTGGTTGGAGGTAGGGACTATACGTAGGTCTTTACTTCATGCCCACAGGCGGGAACTGAGGGGAGATCAGTACCCACAGTACTATTTATACCCCTATGGCCAGGAGTGGTACTGCGTATCACTACGCCCTACAAGTAGTGCAGTCCTGTCCATAGGTTCAAAGTAGCACACATATTACATACACAACATTCCTCCCTTCCTAGCTTTACAGTCATCTCCCCATTTAACATAACGTAATAACATATATACATATATAACTTCAGGTTTACATAACAGAATAACATAGATACATAGATAACTTCATGTCAAAACAGATCACAGATTCAGTCTCTGCGGAAAACAGTTCACAGATTCAATCTCTGTGGTGTAGTCGGTTCACGTTGCTGGAGTGACTCATTCAATAGTCCTTCCATGGATTTAACAGTTTGAACTTCCGAACTGAATTGGCTCCGTTCGGAGGGACCACGTGTGTGATCTGGTAGAGGTAATAATGGTTCAGATGGGTCATCTTCTGTTTCGACTTTTCCTTTTCTGCTTCTTGGAGACTCTCTGGGCTCCACTGTCAGCTGCCAGCTGCATGCGCAGTTCCTCCTTCTCTTCCTCCTTTTTCCGTAGTAGAGCCACCTTCTCCCGATGTTCCGTAGACTTTCGGTGCTCCTCCATGATTTCTGTATGGTGGGAGTCGAAGTTACAAGTTGGGCAGGACAGGACATAGTAATATTCGGTGTCGTCCTGATCTAGGCCAGCGAGAGGGTCTTCTATTTCCTCCATACCCAGCTGGGCGTTAGCCAGCTTTTGTTCCAAGTCCAGACATCTTTCCTGAAGAGACTTCTTCATGCGTACCTCTTCATCCAGCTTTTTCTGGGCTTTCAGCAAGTCGTTTACTAATGACCTAATTTGAGATTTTACTACTTCAACTTCTTTTGGAGATTGATTGATCGGACTATTCAATCCCTCTACCGGAGCAGCTGTTTCAGCGGTCTGTTGTTCTACGTTGACGTGAGTCAGCGTACTTTTGGCATCCAAGGGCTGCTCTGTTGCAGTCATCTCAGTCTGTGTTGCCACCTCAGCTCTTCCAATAACCTTTGAGAGCTCCGAACCCCTTTCGTTTGAATATTGAAGTTCGTGTTCAAGTTTTTCCCATTTCAGAGTCCTGTCCTTCAGCATATGCAGGAGTTGGCTGACCGTTAACTCCTCTGACATCAGACGTTTTGTGTGCTCCTGCTCCATTTTCTCCATCAGCTGCTTCTGTTGTCTTTCCAGATTCTCCAACTCTATATCAAAGAACTCTTTCGTTGCATTCAACTCTTGCTCAAAACGGCGAAGCATTTGTTCTAATTGCTGTTGTAGTTTGAAATGGAGTTGAGTTCGAGCCCGGTGTCCCTCAGAAATGGGCACATCAGTAGACTTGCCAGACTCAGAATCCACAGTTAAACTATGTTGTTGTTGCTCAGTGGAATTCTGTGCTGAAACTTTGGGCTGAAAATTCAGTAGGGTTAGCGCCCATTTTGCGGCGCTAGAGGGCCTAGCGCCGCAATGATAGCCGTTTCTGAAATTCACTTCGGCGCTGCCAGCGGCGTTAGCCGGTTGCGCTGCGCCGGCACCGATGACGTCATCGGTGTGCGCAGCGTCCCGGTTGCCGTGGCAACGCACCCGAACGCCGAAATTCAGTTGCGGCCGCCTCGCCCGTGGCAGCCGCAACTAAGACTCTGGCAACCGAGTCTTACACAAGTTACCGCCGGCACATTAAGGTCGCGCGGCGGCCGGCCGCTTTCCCGCCGGCCGCCTGCCCGCACCTCCCTCCCCGGACTCCTCCACCCCCTCCCCCGTGGAACAGATGCGTCTGGCCTGCAAGCCCGGCACTTGTCCGAGGTGCCTGGCTCATTTTTGAAAAAATCAAACGGCCAGCGATCGGGTGAAGGCAGCGCCTCCTTAACGGGAGGAGGAGGCCTGCACTTCCCCAGCCTGCCGCACCGCATCGGGTGCCGCAGCGCCGGATTAGCGCCGCAATGCGGCACAGCGCCCATTGGGAGGCACTCACGCCCGCCAGTAGCGCCGGCAGCCGTCTGGGCGCGGCGCTACTGAATTTTTGGCGCGCGCAAGGGAATTAGCGCCGGCGCTAAATTTCCGGCGCTAAAGCCCTGGCGCGGCGTCAACTCAATTTCTAGGCCTTTGTCTTTTGCACCTGAGTTGGGCTTACCATCATCCGTTCCAGAGTCTGGGCCGACTATCTTCACCGAGTTCTCACTCGTTATTGTTTGTAGGAAATGCCAGTCCATATTCATTTTCCTAATCCACTCCCGTCCTAGTAGTGGAGAACCTCCTTCAGATATCACATATAAGTCCATTATTTGACTGTCTTCGCCCTTGTGGACCACTGCAACCTCTATTTTCCCGATGGGGTACACTCTTTGCCCCGTGTATGTTTTCAATATAATCCCCGTATCCTGTAGGGGAATATGTTGGAATAACTTTCCGTAATCTTTCTTATTTATGACCGTCAATGCCGATCCAGTGTCCAATTCCAGTTTTACTTGGACTCCTTCTATCTGAAGAGTGACCCAAATTGTCTGGAGGTCTGCACCCTTACCAGCGTTGAGTACTCTTAAGCTAGCCAGTTCATTACAGCTTAAGCTAGCCAGTTCATTACTGCTAGCGTCTGAATCTGACTCCTGTTCGGTCACCTTGTGTACCTTTGCGTATTTTCCTTGCGGTGACTTCTTGTTGCTGGTCTTCTTCCCTGACCTGCATACTCTAGCTATATGTCCAAGCCTACCACAAGTTCTACATTCTTGGTTTTTAAACCAACACTGGTTCTGATCATGCGTTGTCTTTCCACAACGATAACATTTGCCAGAACTCACACCCAATTTGTGTGCACTGAGCTCCGGTGACCGTAGCTGCATTACTGCCGTGCCTCTCGCTGCGGCTTCGTGTGCTGCTGCCATAGTGACCGCCTTCTCAAGCGTCAGCTCATTCTCCTCGAGCAGTCGCTTTTGTGTATCCTGTTTAAATAAACCACACACAAATTTGTCTCGAAGTGCCTCTGTCAGTCCCGTTCCAAACTGGCAATATTTCGCTAATTTACGCAATTCCAGCAAATATTCAGCATTGCTTTCATGCTGTAGCTGCCTTCTGTCGTAAAATTTAAATCGTTCCGCTAGCATCAGCGGCGTGGGGTTTAGATGATCTTTCAGGACAGTAACAATCTCATCGAACGTCTTATCCGCCGGTTCATCTGGTGATAACAGGTGTTTCAATTGCCCGTATGTCTTCGCACCCATTAAATTTAATAATGTTAGAGCTTTATCTTGGTCACGAATTTTATTGGCCTTACAATAATTTTTTACTCTTTCAACATATATGGCCCAATCTTCGAGGTCACTATCAAAGGTGCTAATATTCCCGTGTTTAGGCATTGTAGATTTGCAATTTCTCAGATTTTATTTTCTTTACTTGTTATCAAAGATGGCGGCTTCCCGCTCTTGCCGTCGTCCTCCGCCCACAAAATGGCAGTTTTCCCGCGCTTGGCGGTCTTCACCCGTCCCCCAACGCCGTCTCCCTTCAGCCCCCGAGTGCGGCCCTTATCTTCGCCACGATCGCCCGAGTGCGGCCCTTATCAGCGGATGCGATCGCTGGATCGCGAAGCGGCTCTCGGCTCTTATCAGGAGATGCGATCGCTCTGTTGAAACGCCTCCCGCTCGAAGCGGCTCTCGCGCCCTATTCCTCCAGCTCCCCCAGCCCCGTTCGTGCGGCCAACGCGGTCGACTGCCTGTCGCGTCGCTGCCCGGCTCAGACAACGGCTTACCCACCACCAAGCTGGAGAAGAAGCTGATGGTCGCCGATGGAGGCTCCGAGGTCAGGATGTCTTCCAGTGGGGTGGAGAGGGTGGAAACCTCTCTGCAACGTCCTGGCTGTGGACGAAGCTGCCGTGGAGTGACTGCCACAGGGTCCGAATCAGACTCGTCGCCAGTGTTAAATCTGTGAGTTGTTCAAGTAATTAATACTCAGACTTAATCAGTAACAATAAAACAGGTCTTTACTGGTTGGAGGTAGGGACTATACGTAGGTCTTTACTTCATGCCCACAGGCGGGAACTGAGGGGAGATCAGTACCCACAGTACTATTTATACCCCTATGGCCAGGAGTGGTACTGCGTATCACTACGCCCTACAAGTAGTGCAGTCCTGTCCATAGGTTCAAAGTAGCACACATATTACATACACAACAGATAATCATAATTTAATAGGACAAAGTCAGCATGGTTTTATGAAGGGGAAGTCATGTTTGACAAGTTTGCTGGGGTTCTTTGAGGAAGTAACATATAGGGTGGATAAAGGGGAACCAGTGGACGTAGTGTATTTAGACTTCCAAAAGGCATTTGACAAGGTGCCACACAAAAGATTATTGCTTAAGATAAAAAATCACGGGATTGGGGGTAATATTCTGGCATGGATAGAGGATTGGCTATCTAACAGAAGGCAGAGAGTTGGGATAAATGGTTCATTCTCAGACTGGCAATCAGTAACTAGTAGTGTTCCGCAGGGGTCAATGCTGGGTCCCCAACTCTTTACAATCTATATTAACGATTTGGAGGAGGGGACCGAGTGTAACATCTCAAAGTTTGCAGATGATACTAAGATGGGGGGGGAAAGTAGTGAGTGAGGAGGACATAAAAAACCTGCAAGGGGACATAGACAGGCTAAGTAAGTGGGCAGAGATTTGGCAGATGGAATACAATACTGGAAAGTGTGAGGTTATGCACTTTGGCAGGAAAAATCGTAGAGCAAGTTATTATCTTAATGGCAAGAAACTGGAAAGTACTGAAGTACAAAGGGATCTGGGGGTCCTGGTGCACGAAACTCAAAAGGTTAGTATGCAGGTGCAGCAAGTGATTAAGAAGGCCAATGGAATGTTGGCTTTCATTGCTAGGGGGATAGAATATAAAAATAGGGAAGTATTGCTTCAGTTGTACAAGGTATTGGTGAGACCGCACCTGGAATACTGCGTACAGTTTTGGTGTCCATACTTAAGAAAGGACATACTTGCTCTCGAGTCAGTACAAAGAAGGTTCACTCGGTTAATCCCGGGGATGAGGGGATGGACATATGAGGAGAGGTTGAGTAGATTGGGACTCTACTCATTGGAGTTCAGAAGAATGAGAGGCGATCTTATTGAAACATATAAGATGTGAAGGGGTTGGATCGGGTGGATGCAGGGAAGATGTTCCCAATGATGGGTGAAACTAGAACTAGGGGGCATAGTCTTAGAATAAGGGGCTGCTCTTTCAAAACTGAGATGAGGAGGAACTACTTCACTCAGAGGGTGGTAGGTCCATGGAATATGCTGCCCCAAAAAACTGTAGAAGCTACATCATTACATAAATTTAAAACAGAAATAGACAGTTTCCTAGAAGTAAAGGGAATTAAGGGTTACGGGGAGCGGGCAGGAATTTGGACATGAGTCTAGGTTCGGATCGGTCATGGCCCTGTGGTTAGCGGAGCGGGCCCAGGGGCCGTGTAGCCTGATCCTGCTCCTATTTCGTGTGTCTAATTCTGTTAGATGCAGGAGATGGTTCTGTGATAGTGGATTGGCAGTTAGGATCAGATCAGCCATGATCTTATTGAATGGCGGAGCAGGCTCGAGGGGCCGATTGGCCTACTCCTGCTCCTATTTCTTATGTTCTTATGTTCTTATCCTGGGACCCCCAGGTAAGAGCACTGGGGAAGTACCAGGACATCCTGGGACCCCGGGTAAGAGCAATGGGAAAGTACCAGGACAACCTGGGACCCCGGGTAAGCGCAGTGGGAAAGTACCAGGACATCCTGGGGCCTCCTGGGTAAGAACACTGGGAATGTACCAGGACATCCTGTGACCCCTGGGTAAGAACACTGGGAAAGTAGGACATCCTAGGGCCCCCGGGTAAGAACACTGGGAATGTACGACAACCTAGGGCCCCCGGGTAAGAACACTGGGAATGTACCAGGACATCCTGTGACCCCTGGGTAAGAACACTGGGAAAGTAGGACATCCTAGGGCCACCGGGTAAGAACACTGGGAATGTACCAGGACATCCTGGGACCCCCGGGCAAGAGCACTGGGAAACTACCAGGACATCCTGGGACCCCGGGTAAGAGCATTGGGGAATTACCAGGACATCCTGGGACCCCGGGTAAGAATAGTGGGAAAGTAGTAGGATAACCTGGGACCCCCGGGTAAGAGCACTGGGAAAACACCAGGAAATCCTGGGACCCCGGGTAAGAATACTGGGAAAACACCAGGACATCCTGGGACCCCGGGTAAGAACACTCATAAAGTCCCAGAGCACCCTGGGACCCCTGGGTAAGAACACTGGGAATGCACCTGGACATCGTGGGACCTCCGGGTAAGAATACTGCGAAAGAACCAGGACATCCTGGGACCCGCGGATATGTGCACGGGGAAAGTACCAGGACATCGTGGGACCCTGGGTAAGAAGACTGGGAAAGTACCAGGACAACCTGGGACCCCCGGGTAAGAGCACTGGGAAAGTAGCAGGACATCCTGGGACCCCCGGGTAAGAACACTGGGAATGTACCAGGACATCATGGGAACCCCGGGCAAGAGCACTGGGAAGGTACCAGGACATCCTCGGACCCCTGGGTAAGAGCACTGGGAATTTACCAGGATTTCCTGGGACCCCCAGGTACGAGAACTGGGAAAGCACCAGGACATCCTGGGACCCCAGGTAAGAACACTGGGAAAACACCAGGACATCCTGGGACCCCGGGTAAGAACACTGGGAAAGTACCAGGACATCCTGTGACCCCGGGTAAGTAGACTGGGAAAGCACCAGGACATCCTGGGACCTCCGGGTAAGAAGACTGCGAAAGTACCAGGACCTCCTGGGACCCCAGGTAAGAGCACTGGGAAAGTACCAGGACATCCTGGGATGCCGGGTAAGAGCACTGGGAAAGTACCAGGACTTCCTGGGACCCTGGGTAAGAGCACTGGGAAAGTACCAGGATATCCTGGGACCCCGGGTAAGAACACTGGGAAAGTAGCAGGACATCCTGGGACCCTGGGTAAGAGCACTGGGAAAGTACCAGGACATCCTGGGATCCCGGGTAACAGCACTGGGACAGTACCAGGACATACTGGGACCCCCGGGTAAGAGCAGTGGGAATGTACTTGGACATCCTGGGACCCCTGCGTAAGAACACCGGGAAAGTAGCAGGACATCATGGGGTCCCTGGGTAAGAACACTGGGAATGTACCAGGACATCCTGGGACCTCCGGGCAAGAGCACTGGGAATGTACCAGGACATCCTAGGACCCCCGGGTAAGAGCTCTGGGAAATTACCAGGATTTCCTGGGACCCCCAGGTAAGAGCACTGGGAAAGTACCAGGACATCCTGGGACCCCGGGTAAGAGCACTGGGAAAGTAGCAGGACATCCTGGGACCCTGGGTAAGAACACTGGGAAAGTACCAGGACATCCTGGGACCCCCGGGGAAGAACACTGGGAAAGTACCAGCAGATCCTGGGACCCTGGGTAAGAACACTGGGAAAGTACCAGGACATCCTGGGAACCCCGGGTAAGAGCACTGGGAAAGTACCAGGACATCCTGGGACCCCTGGGTAAGAACACTGGGAAAGTAGCAGGACATCATGTGGTCCCCGGGTAAGAACACTGGGAATGTAGCAGGACATCCTGGGACCCCCGGGCAAGAGCACTGGGAACGTACCAGGACATCCTAGGACCCCCGGGTAAGAGCACTGGGAAATTACCAGGATTTCCTGGGACTCCGGGTAAGAAAACTGGGAAAGTAGCAGGACATCATGTGGTCCCCGGGTAAGAACGCTGGGAATGTAGCAGGACATCCTGGGACCCCCGGGCAAGAGCACTGGGAATGTACCAGGACATCCTAGGACCCCCGGGTAAGAGCACTGGGAAATTACCAGGATTTCCTGGGACCCCGGGTAAGAGCACTGGGAAAGTACCAGGACATCCTGGGACCCCGGGTAAGAACACTGGGAAAGTACCAGGACATCCTGTGACCCCGGGTAAGTAGACTGGGAAAGCACCAGGACATCCTGGGACCTCCGGGTAAGAAGACTGCGAAAGTACCAGGACCTCCTGGGACCCCAGGTAAGAGCACTGGGAAAGTACCAGGACATCCTGGGATGCCGGGTAAGAGCACTGGGAAAGTAGCAGGACATCGTGGGACCCTGGGGAAGAACACTGGGAAAGTACCAGGACATCCTGGGACCCCCGGGGAAGAACACTGGGAAAGTACCAGCACATCCTGGGACCCCCGGGTAAGAGCACTGGGAAATTACCAGGACTTCCTGGTACTCCGGGTAAGAGCACTGGGAAAGTACCAGGACATCCTGGGACCCCGGGTAAGAGCACTGGGAAATTACCTGGACATCCTGGGACCCTGGGTAAGAACACTGGGAAAGTACCAGGACATCCTGGGACCCTGGGTAAGAACACTAGGAAAGTACCAGGACATCCTGGGACCCCCGGGAAAGAGCACTGGGAAAGTACCGGGACATCCTTTGGCCCTGGGTAAGGACACTAGGAAAGTACCAGGACATCCTGGGACCCCCGGGTTAGAGCACTGGGAAAGTACCGGGACATCCTGGGACCCCCGGGTAACAGCACTGGGAAAGTACCAGGACATCCTGGGACCCCTGGGTAAGAACACTGGGAAAGTAGCAGGACATCCTGGGGACCCCGGTTAAGAACACTGGGAATGTACCAGGACATCCTGGGACCCCCGGGCAAGAGAACTGGGAAAGTACCAGGACATCCTGGGAGCCTGGGTAAGAACACTGGGAAAGTACCAGGATTTCCTGGGACCCCCAGGTAAGAGCACTGGGAAAGTACCAGGACATTCTGGGACCCTGGGTAAGAACACTGGGAAAGTACCAGGACATCCTGGGACCCTGGGTAAGAACACTGGGAAAGTACGAGGACTTCCTGGGACACTGGGTAAGAACACTGGGAAAGTACCAGGACATCCTGGGACCCTGGGTAAGAACACTGGGAAAGTAGCAGGACATCCTGGGACCCCCAGGTAAGAGCACTGGGAAAGTACCAGGACATCCTGGGACCCCGGGTAAGAACACTGGGAAAGTACCAGGACACCCTAGGATCCCCGGGTAAGAACACTGGGAAAGCACCAGGACATCCTGGGACCTCCGGGGAAAGAATACTGCGAAACAACCAGGACATCCTGGGACCCACGGATAAGAGCACTGGGAAAGTAGCAGGACATCCTGGGGCCCCCAGGTAAGAACACTGGGAATGTACCAGGACATCATGGGAACCCCGGGCAAGAGCACTGGGAAGGTACCAGGACATCCTCGGACCCCTGGGTAAGAACACTGGGAAAACACCAGGACATCCTGGGACCCCGGGTAAGAACACTGGGAAAGTAGCAGGACATCCTGGGACCCTGGGTAAGAACACTGGGAAAGTACCAGGACATCCTGGGACCCCCGGGGAAGAACACTGGGAAAGTACCAGCAGATCCTGGGACCCTGGGTAAGAACACTGGGAAAGTACCAGGACATCCTGGGAACCCCGGGTAAGAGCACTGGGAAAGTACCAGGACATCCTGGGACCCCTGGGTAAGAACACTGGGAAAGTACCAGCAGATCCTGGGACCCTGGGTAAGAACACTGGGAAAGTACCAGGTCATCCTGGGACCCCCGGGGAAGAACACTGGGAAAGTACCAGCAGATCCTGGGACCCTGGGTAAGAACACTGGGAAAGTACCAGGACATCCTGGGAACCCCGGGTAAGAGCACTGGGAAAGTACCAGGACATCCTGGGACCCCTGGGTAAGAACACTGGGAAAGTAGCAGGACATCATGTGGTCCCCGGGTAAGAACACTGGGAATGTACCAGGACATCCTGGGACCTCCGGGCAAGAGCACTGGGAATGTACCAGGACATCCTAGGACCCCCGGGTAAGAGCTCTGGGAAATTACCAGGATTTCCTGGGACCCCCAGGTAACAGCACTGGGAAAGTACCAGGACATCCTGGGACCCCGGGTAAGAGCACTGGGAAAGTAGCAGGACATCCTGGGACCCTGGGTAAGAACACTGGGAAAGTACCAGGACATCCTGGGACCCCCGGGGAAGAACACTGGGAAAGTACCAGCAGATCCTGGGACCCTGGGTAAGAACACTGGGAAAGTACCAGGACATCCTGGGAACCCCGGGTAAGAACACTGGGAAAGTAGCAGGACATCATGTGGTCCCCGGGTAAGAACACTGGGAATGTAGCAGGACATCCTGGGACCCCCGGGCAAGAGCACTGGGAACGTACCAGGACATCCTAGGACCCCCGGGTAAGAGCACTGGGAAATTACCAGGATTTCCTGGGACTCCGGGTAAGAAAACTGGGAAAGTAGCAGGACATCATGTGGTCCCCGGGTAAGAACACTGGGAATGTAGCAGGACATCCTGGGACCCCCGGGCAAGAGCACTGGGAATGTACCAGGACATCCTAGGACCCCCGGGTAAGAGCACTGGGAAATTACCAGGATTTCCTGGGACCCCGGGTAAGAGCACTGGGAAAGTACCAGGACATCCTGGGACCCCGGGTAAGAGCACTGGGAAAGTAGCAGGACATCGTGGGACCCTGGGGAAGAACACTGGGAAAGTACCAGGACATCCTGGGACCCCCGGGGAAGAACACTGGGAAAGTACCAGCACATCCTGGGACCCCCGGGTAAGAGCACTGGGAAATTACCAGGACTTCCTGGTACTCCGGGTAAGAGCACTGGGAAAGTACCAGGACATCCTGGGACCCCCGGGTAAGAGCACTGGGAAATTACCTGGACATCCTGGGACCCTGGGTAAGAACACTGGGAAAGTACCAGGACATCCTGGGACCCTGGGTAAGAACACTAGGAAAGTACCAGGACATCCTGGGACCCCCGGGAAAGAGCACTGGGAAAGTACCGGGACATCCTTTGACCCTGGGTAAGGACACTAGGAAAGTACCAGGACATCCTGGGACCCCCGGGTTAGAGCACTGGGAAAGTACCGGGACATCCTGGGACCCCCGGGTAACAGCACTGGGAAAGTACCAGGACATCCTGGGACCCCTGGGTAAGAACACTGGGAAAGTAGCAGGACATCCTGGGGACCCCGGTTAAGAACACTGGGAATGTACCAGGACATCCTGGGACCCCCGGGCAAGAGAACTGGGAAAGTACCAGGACATCCTGGGAGCCTGGGTAAGAACACTGGGAAAGTACCAGGATTTCCTGGGACCCCCAGGTAAGAGCACTGGGAAAGTACCAGGACATCCTGGGACCCTGGGTAAGAACACTGGGAAAGTACCAGGACATCCTGGGACCCTGGGTAAGAACACTGGGAAAGTACCAGGACTTCCTGGGACACTGGGTAAGAACACTGGGAAAGTACCAGGACATCCTGGGACCCTGGGTAAGAACACTGGGAAAGTACCAGGACATCCTGGGACCCCCAGGTAAGAGCACTGGGAAAGTACCAGGACATCCTGGGACCCCGGGTAAGAACACTGGGAAAGTACCAGGACACCCTAGGATCCCCGGGTAAGAACACTGGGAAAGCACCAGGACATCCTGGGACCTCCGGGGAAAGAATACTGCGAAACAACCAGGACATCCTGGGACCCACGGATAAGAGCACTGGGAAAGTACCAGGACATCGTGGGACCCTGGGTAAGAACACTGGGAAAGTATCAGGACATCCTGGGACCCCCGGGTAAGAGCACTGGGAAAGCACCAGGACATCCTGGGACCCCCGGGTAACAGCACTGGGACAGTACCAGGACATCCTGGGACCACCGGGTAAGAGCACTGGGAAAGTACCAGGACATCCTGGGACCCCTGGGTAAGAACACTGGGAATGTACCAGGACATCCTGGGACCCCCGGGCAAGAGCACTGGGAAAGTACCAGGACATCCTGTGACCCCCAGGTAAGAGCACTGGGAAAGTACCGGGACATCCTGGGACCCTGGGGAAAAACACTAGGAAAGTACCAGGACATCCTGGGACCCCCGGGAAAGAGCACTGGGAAAGTACCGGGACATCCTGGGACCCTGGGTAAGAACACTAGGAAAGTACCAGGACATCCTGGGAACCCCGGGTTAGAGCACTGGGAAAGTACCGGGACATCCTGGGACCCCCGGGTAACAGCACTGGGAAAGTACCAGGATATCCTGGGACCCCTGGGTAAGAACACTGGGAAAGTAGCAGGACATCCTGGGGACCCTCGGTAAGAACACTGGGAAAGTACCAGGACTTCCTGGGACCCTGGGTAAGAACACTGGGAAAGTACCAGGACATCCTGGGACCCTGGGTAAGAACACTGGGAAAGTAACAGGACATCCTGGGACCCCCAGGTAAGAGCACTGGGAAAGTACCAGGACATCCTGGGACCCCGGGTAAGAACACTGGGAAAGTACCAGGACACCCTAGGATCCCCGGGTAAGAACAGTGGGAAAGCACCAGGACATCCTGGGACCTCCGGGAAAGAATACTGCGAAACAACCAGGACATCCTGGGACCCACGGATAAGAGCACTGGGAAAGTAGCAGGACATCCTGGGACCCTGGGTAAGAACACTGGGAAAGTATAAGGACATCCTGGGACCCCCGGGTAAGAGCACTGGGAAAGTACCAGGACATCCTGGGACCCCCGGGTAACAGCACTGGGACAGTACCAGGACATCCTGTGACCCCCGGGTAAGAGCACTGGGAAATTACCAGGATTTCCTGGGACCCCCAGGTAAGAGCACTGGGAAAGTACCAGGACATCCTGGGACCCTGGGTAAGAACACTGGGAAAGTAGCAGGACATCCTGCAACCCCCAGCTAAGAGCACTGGGAAATTACCAGGACATCCTGGGACCCCGGGTAAGAACACTGGGAAAGTACCAGGACATGCTGGGACCCCGGGTAAGAGCACTGGGAAAGCACCAGGACGTCGTGGGACCACCCGGGTAAGAACACTTGGAAAGTATCAGGACATCCTGGGACCCCGGGTAAGAGCACTGGGAAAATACCAGGACTTCCTGGGACCCCCGGGAAAGAACACTGGGAAAGTACCAGGACATCCAGGGACCCTGGGTAAGAGCACTGGGAAAGTACCAGGACATCCTGGGATCCCGGGTAACAGCACTGGGACAGTACCAGGACATCCTGGGACCCCTGGGTAAGAGCACTGGGAAAGTACCAGGACATCATGGGACCCCCGGGTAAGTGCACTGGGAAAGTACCAGGACATCCTGGGACCCCTGGGTAGGAACACTGGGAAAGTAGCAGGACATCATGGGGTCCCCGGGTAAGAGCACTGGGAATGTACCAGGACATCCTGGGACCCCCGGGCAAGAGCACTGAAAATGTACCAGGACATCCTAGAACCCCCGGGTAAGAGCACTGGGAAATTACCAGGATTTCCTGGGACCCCCAGGTAAGAGCACAGGGAAAGTACCAGGACATCCTGGGACCCCGGGTAAGAGCACTGGGATAGTAGCAGGACATCCTGGGACCCTGGGTAAGAGCACTGGGAAATTACCAGGATTTCCTGGGACCCCCAGGTAAGAGCACAGGGAAAGTACCAGGACATCCTGGGACCCCGGGTAAGAGCACTGGGATAGTACCAGGACATCCTGGGACCCCGGGTAAGAGCACTGGGAAAGCACCAGGACGTCGTGGGACCACCCGGGTAAGAACACTTGGAAAGTACCAGGACATCCTGGGACCCCGGGTAAGAGCACTGGGAAAATACCAGGACTTCCTGGGACCCCCGGGAAAGAACACTGGGAAAGTACCAGGACATCCAGGGACCCTGGGTAAGAGCACTGGGAAAGTACCAGGACATCCTGGGATCCCGGGTAACAGCACTGGGACAGTACCAGGACATCCTGGGACCCCTGGGTAAGAGCACTGGGAAAGTACCAGGACATCATGGGACCCCCGGGTAAGTGCACTGGGATAGTACCAGGACATCCTGGGACCCCGGGTAAGAGCACTGGGAAAGCACCAGGACGTCGTGGGACCACCCGGGTAAGAACACTTGGAAAGTACCAGGACATCCTGGGACCCCGGGTAAGAGCACTGGGAAAATACCAGGACATCCTGGGACCCCTGGGTAGGAACACTGGGAAAGTAGCAGGACATCATGGGGTCCCCGGGTAAGAGCACTGGGAATGTACCAGGACATCCTGGGACCCCCGGGCAAGAGCACTGAAAATGTACCAGGACATCCTAGAACCCCCGGGTAAGAGCACTGGGAAATTACCAGGATTTCCTGGGACCCCCAGGTAAGAGCACAGGGAAAGTACCAGGACATCCTGGGACCCCGGGTAAGAGCACTGGGATAGTAGCAGGACATCCTGGGACCCTGGGTAAGAACACTGGGAAAGTACCAGGACATCCTGGGACCCCCGGGTAAGAACACTGGGAAAGCACCACGACATCCTGGGACCCCGGGTAAGAACACTGGGAAAAAACCATATAATCCTAGGACCCCGGGTAAGAGCACTGGGAAAGCACCAGGACATCATTGGACCCCGAGTAAGAACACTGGGAAAGTACGAGGCATCCTAGGACCTCCGGGTAAGAACCCTGGGAAAGTAGCAGGATATCCTGGAACCCCCGGGTAAGAGCACTGGGAAAGCACCAGGACATCATGGGACCCCTGGTAAGAACACTGGGAAAACACCAGGACATCATGGGACCCCGAGTACGAACACTGGGAAAGTACAAGGCATCCTAGGACCCCCGGGTAAGAACCCTGGAAAAGTACCAGGACATCCTGGGACCCTGGGTAAGAGCACTGGGAAAGTAGCAGGACATCCTGGAACCCCCGGGTAAGAGCGCTGGGAAATTATAAGGACATCCTGGCACCCAGGGTAAGAACACTGGGAAAGTACCAGGACATCATGGGACCCCGAGTACGAACACTGGGAAAGTACAAGGCATCCTAGGACCCCCGGGTAAGAACCCTGGAAAAGTACCAGGACATCCTGGGACCCTGGGTAAGAGCACTGGGAAAGTAGCAGGACATCCTGGAACCCCCGGGTAAGAGCGTTGGGAAATTATAAGGACATCCTGGGACCCCGGGTAGTAATAGTGGGAAAGTACCAGGACAACCTGGGACCCCCGGGTAAGAGCACTGGGAAATCACCGGGTCATCCTGGGACCCCGGTTAAGAACACTGGGAAAGCACCAGGACATCCTGGGACCCCGGATAAGAACACTGGGAAAGTACCAGGACATCCTGGGACCCATGCGTAAGAGCACTGGGAAAGCACTAGGGCATCCTGGGACACTGGGTAAGAACACTGGGAAAGTACCAGGAGATCCCGGGACCCCTGGGTAAGAATACTGGGAACATACCAGGACATCCTGGAACCCAGGGTAAGAACACTGGGAAAGTACCAGGACATCCTGTGACCCTGGGTAAGAATACTGCGAAAGAGCCAGGAGGTCCTGGGACCCCGGGTAAGAGCACTGGGAAATTACCAGGATTTCCTGGGACCCCCAGGTAAGAGCACTGGGAAAGTACCAGGACATCCTGGGACCCTGGGTAAGAACACTGGGAAAGTAGCCGGACATCCTGGAACCCCCAGCTAAGAGCACTGGGAAATTACCAGGACATCCTGGGATCCCGGGTAGGAATAGTGGGAAAGTACCAGGACAACCTGGGACCCCCGGATAAGAGCACTGGGAAAGGACCAGGATATTCTAGCACCTCCGGGTAAGAGCACTGGGAAAGTACCAGGACATTCTAGCACCTCTGGGTAAGAGCACTGGGAAAGTACCAGGACATCCTGGGACCCCGGGTAAGAACACTGGGAAAGTACCAGGACATCCTGGGACCCCGGGTAAGAGCACTGGGAAAGCACCAGGACGTCCTGGGACCTCCCGGGTAAGAACACTTGGAAAGTACCAGGACATCCTGGGACCCCGGGTAAGAGCACTGGGAAAATACCAGGACTTCCTGGGACCCCCGGGAAAGAACACTGGGAAAGTACCAGGACATCCAGGGACCCTGGGTAAGAGCACTGGGAAAGTACCAGGACATCCTGGGATCCCAGGTAACAGCACTGGCACAGTACCAGGACAGCCTGGGACCCCTGGGTAAGAGCTCTGGGAAAGTACCAGGACATCCTGGGACCCCCGGGTAAGAGCACTGGGAAAGTACCAGGACATCCTGGGACCCCTGGGTAGGAACACTGGGAAAGTAGCAGGACATCATGGGGTCCCCGGGTAAGAGCACTGGGAATGTACCAGGACATCCTGGGACCCCCGGGCAAGAGCACTGGGAATGTACCAGGACATCCTAGAACCCCCGGGTAAGAGCACTGGGAAATTACCAGGATTTCCTGGGACCCCCGGGTAAGAGCACTGGGATAGTAGCAGGACATCCTGGGACCCTGGGTAAGAACACTGGGAAAGTACCAGGACCTCCTGGGACCCCCGGGTAAGAGCAATGCGAAAGTACCGGGACATCCTGGGACCCCGGGGAAGAACAGTGGGAAATTACCAGGACATCCTGGGACCCCTCGGTAAGAACACTGGGAAAGTACCAGGACATCCTGGGACCCCGGGTAAGAACACTGGGAAAGTACCAGGACATCCTGGGACTCCGGGTAAGAGCACTGGGAAAGTACCAGGACATCCTGGGACCCCGGGTAAGAGCACTGGGAAATTACCAGGACTTCCTGGGACCCCGGGTAAGAATAGTGGGAAAGCAGCAGGACAACCTGGGACCCCCGGGTAAGAGCACTGGGAAAGCACCAGGACATCTTGGGACCCCGGGCAAGAATACTGGGAAAACACCAGGAAATCCTGGGACCCCGGGTAAGAACACTGGGAAAGTACCAGGACATCCTGGGACCTCCGGGTAAGAATACTGCGAAAGAACCAGGACATCCTGGGACCCCGGGTAAGAACACTGGGAAAGTACCAGGACATCCTGGAACCCCGGGTAAGATCACTGGGAATGTACCAGGACATCCTGGGACCCCCGGGCAAGAGCACTGGGAAAGTACCAGGGCATATTGGGCCCCTGGGTAAGAACACTGGGAAAGTACCAGGACATCCTGGGACCCCCGGGTAAGAGCACTGGGAAAGTAGCAGGACATCCTTGGACCCCCGGGTAAGAGCGCTGGGAAATTATAAGGACATCCTGGGACCCCGGGTAGTAATAGTGGGAAAGTACCAGGACAACCTGGGACCCCCGGGTAAGAGCACTGGGAAATCACCGGGTCATCCTGGGACCCCGGTTAAGAACACTGGGAAAGCACCAGGACATCCTGGGACCCCGGATAAGAACACTGGGAAAGTACCAGGACATCCTGGGACCCATGGGTAAGAGCACTGGGAAAGCACTAGGGCATCCTGGGACACTGGGTAAGAACACTGGGAAAGTACCAGGAGATCCCGGGACCCCTGGGTAAGAATACTGGGAACATACCAGGACATCCTGGAATCCAGGGTAAGAACACTGGGAAAGTACCAGGACATCCTGTGACCCTGGGTAAGAATACTGCGAAAGAGCCAGGAGGTCCTGGGACCCCGGGTAAGAGCACTGGGAAATTACCAGGATTTCCTGGGACCCCCAGGTAAGAGCACTGGGAAAGTACCAGGACATCCTGGGACCCTCGGTAAGAACACTGGGAAAGTAGCAGGACATCCTGGAACCCCCAGCTAAGAGCACTGGGAAATTACCAGGACATCCTGGGATCCCGGGTAGGAATAGTGGGAAAGTACCAGGACAACCTGGGACCCCCGGATAAGAGCACTGGGAAAGGACCAGGATATTCTAGCACCTCCGGGTAAGAGCACTGGGAAAGTACCAGGACATTCTAGCACCTCCGGGTAAGAGCACTGGGAAAGTACCAGGACATCCTGGGACCCCGGGTAAGAACACTGAGAAAGTACCAGGACATCCTGGGACCCCGGGTAAGAGCACTGGGAAAGCACCAGGACGTCCTGGGACCTCCCGGGTAAGAACACTTGGAAAGTACCAGGACATCCTGGGACCCCGGGTAAGAGCACTGGGAAAATACCAGGACTTCCTGGGACCCCCGGGAAAGAACACTGGGAAAGTACCAGGACATCCAGGGACCCTGGGTAAGAGCACTGGGAAAGTACCAGGACATCCTGGGATCCCAGGTAACAGCACTGGGACAGTACCAGGACATCCTGGGACCCCTGGGTAAGAGCTCTGGGAAAGTACCAGGACATCCTGGGACCCCCGGGTAAGAGCACTGGGAAAGTACCAGGACATCCTGGGACCCCTGGGTAGGAACACTGGGAAAGTAGCAGGACATCATGGGGTCCCCGGGTAAGAGCACTGGGAATGTACCAGGACATCCTGGGACCCCCGGGCAAGAGCACTGGGAATGTACCAGGACATCCTAGAACCCCCGGGTAAGAGCACTGGGAAATTACCAGGATTTCCTGGGACCCCCGGGTAAGAGCACTGGGATAGTAGCAGGACATCCTGGGACCCTGGGTAAGAACACTGGGAAAGTACCAGGACCTCCTGGGACCCCCGGGTAAGAGCAATGCGAAAGTACCGGGACATCCTGGGACCCCGGGTAAGAACAGTGGGAAATTACCAGGACATCCTGGGACCCCTCGGTAAGAACACTGGGAAAGTACCAGGACATCCTGGGACCCCGGGTAAGAACACTGGGAAAGTACCAGGACATCCTGGGACTCCGGGTAAGAGCACTGGGAAAGCACCAGGACATCCTGGGACCCCGGGTAAGAGCACTGGGAAATTACCAGGACTTCCTGGGACCCCGGGTAAGAATTGTGGGAAAGCAGCAGGACAACCTGGGACCCCCGGGTAAGAGCACTGGGAAAGCACCAGGACATCTTGGGACCCCGGGGAGGAACACTGGGAAAACACCAGGAAATCCTGGGACCCTGGGTAAGAACACTGGGAAAGTACCAGGACATCCTGGGACCTCCGGGTAAGAATACTGCGAAAGAACCAGGACATCCTGGGACCCCGGGTAAGAACACTGGGAAAGTACCAGGACATCCTGGAACCCCGGGTAAGATCACTGGGAATGTACCAGGACATCCTGGGACCCCCGGGCAAGAGCACTGGGAAAGTACCAGGGCATATTGGGCCCCTGGGTAAGAACACTGGGAAAGTACCAGGACATCCTGGGACCCCCGGGTAAGAGCACTGGGAAAGTAGCAGGACATCCTGGAACCCCCGGGTAAGAGCGCTGGGAAATTATAAGGACATCCTGGGACCCCGGGTAGTAATAGTGGGAAAGTACCAGGACAGCCTGGGACCCCCGGGTAAGAGCACTGGGAAATCACCGGGTCATCCTGGGACCCCGGTTAAGAACACTGGGAAAGCACCAGGACATCCTGGGACCCCGGATAAGAACACTGGGAAAGTACCAGGACATCCTGGGACCCATGGGTAAGAGCACTGGGAAAGCACTAGGGCATCCTGGGACACTGGGTAAGAACACTGGGAAAGTACCAAGAGATCCCGGGACCCCTGGGTAAGAATACTGGGAACATACCAGGACATCCTGGAATCCAGGGTAAGAACACTGGGAAAGTACCAGGACATCCTGTGACCCTGGGTAAGAATACTGCGAAAGAGCCAGGAGGTCCTGGGACTCCGGGTAAGAGCACTGGGAAATTACCAGGATTTCCTGGGACCCCCAGGTAAGTGCACTGGGAAAGTACCAGGACATCCTGGGACCCTGGGTAAGAACACTGGGAAAGTAGCAGGACATCCTGGAACCCCCATCTAAGAGCACTGGGAAATTACCAGGACATCCTGGGATCCCGGGTAGGAATAGTGGGAAAGTACCAGGACAACCTGGGACCCCCGGATAAGAGCACTGGGAAAGGACCAGGATATTCTAGCACCTCCGGGTAAGAGCACTGGGAAAGTACCAGGACATTCTAGCACCTCCGGGTAAGAACACTGGGAAAGTACCAGGACATCCTGGGACCCCGGGTAAGAACACTGGGAAAGTACCAGGACATCCTGGGACCCCGGGTAAGAGCACTGGGAAAGCACCAGGACATCCTGGGACCTCCCGGGTAAGAACACTTGGAAAGTACCAGGACATCCTGGGACCCCGGGTAAGAGCACTGGGAAAATACCAGGACTTCCTGGGACCCCCGGGAAAGAACACTGGGAAAGTACCAGGACATCCAGGGACCCTGGGTAAGAGCACTGGGAAAGTACCAGGACATCCTGGGATCCCGGGAAACAGCACTGGGACAGTACCAGGACATCCTGGGACCCCTGGGTAAGAGCTCTGGGAAAGTACCAGGACATCCTGGGACCCCCGGGTAAGAGCACTGGGAAAGTACCAGGACATCCTGGGACCCCTGGGTAGGAACACTGGGAAAGTAGCAGGACATCATGGGGTCCCCGGGTAAGAGCACTGGGAATGTACCAGGACATCCTGGGACCCCCGGGCAAGAGCACTGGGAATGTACCAGGACATCCTAGAACCCCCGGGTAAGAGCACTGGGAAATTACCAGGATTTCATGGGACCCCCGGGTAAGAGCACTGGGATAGTAGCAGGACATCCTGGGACCATGGGTAAGAACACTGGGAAAGTACCAGGACCTCCTGGGACCCCCGGGTAAGAGCAATGCGAAAGTACCGGGACATCCTGGGACCCCGGGTAAGAACAGTGGGAAATTACCAGGGCATCCTGGGACCCCTCGGTAAGAACACTGGGAAAGTACCAGGACACCCTGGGACCCCGGGTAAGAACACTGGGAAAGTACATGGACATCCTGGGACCCCGGGTAAGAGCACTGGGAAATTACCAGGACTTCCTGGGACCCCGGGTAAGAATAGTGGGAAAGCAGCAGGACAACCTGGGACCCCCGGGTAAGAGCACTGGGAAAACACCAGGACATCTTGGGACCCCGGGCAAGAACACTGGGAAAACACCAGGAAATCCTGGGACCCCGGGTAAGAACACTGGGAAAGTACCAGGACATCCTGGGACCTCCGGGTAAGAATACTGCGAAAGAACCAGGACATCCTGGGACCCCGGGTAAGAACACTGGGAAAGTACCAGGACATCCTGGAACCCCGGGTAAGATCACTGGGAATGTACCAGGACATCCTGGGACCCCCGGGCAAGAGCACTGGGAAAGTACCAGGACATCCTGGAACCCCGGGTAAGATCACTGGGAATGTACCAGGACATCCTGGGACCCCCGGGCAAGAGCACTGGGAAAGTACCAGGGCATATTGGGCCCCTGGGTAAGAACACTGGGAAAGTACCAGGACATCCTGGGACCCCCGGGTAAGAGCACTGGGAAATTACCAGGATTTCCTGGGACCCCCAGGTAATAGCAATGGGAAAGTACCAGGACATCCTGGGACCCTGTGTAAGAACACTGGGAAAGTAGGACATCCTGGGGCCCCCGGGTAAGAGCACTGGGAAAGCACCAGGACATCCTGGGACCCCGGGTAAGAACACTGGGAAAAAAACATATAATCCTAGGACCCCGGGTAAGAGCACTGGGAAAGCACCAGGACATCATGGGACCCCTGGTAAGAACACTGGGAAAAGACCAGGACATCCTGGCACCTCCGGGTAAGAACAGTGGGAAAGTAGCAAGACATCCTGGCACCCAGGGTAAGAACACTGGGAAAGTACCAGGACATCATGGGACCCCGAGTCAGAACACTGGGAAACTACGAGGCATCCTAGGGCCCCCGGGTAAGAACCCTGGAAAAGTACCAGGACATCCTGGGACCCTGGGTAAGAGCACTGGGAAAGTAGCAGGGCATCCTGGAACCCCCGGGTAAGAGCACTGGGAAAGCACCAGGACTTCATGGGACCCCTGGTAAGAACACTGGGAAAACACCAGGACATCCTGGCACCTCCGGGTAAGAACACTGGGCAAGTAGCAAGACATCCTGGCACCCAGGGTAAGAACACTGGGAAAGTACCAGGACATCATGGGACCCCGAGTAAGAACACTGGGAAAGTACGAGGCATCCTAGGACCCCCGGGTAATCAACCTGGAAAAGTACCAGGACATCCTGGGACCCTGGGTAAGAGCACTGGGAAAGTAGCAGGACATCCTGGAACCCCCAGGTAAGAGCGCAGGGAAATTATAAGGACATCCTGGGACCCCGGGTAGGAATAGTGGGAAAGTACCAGGGCAACCTGGGACCCCCGGGTAAGAGCACTGGGAAATCACCGGGTCATCCTGGGACCCCGGTTAAGAACACTGGGAAAGCACCAGGGCATCCTGGGACCCCGGATAAGAACACTGGGAAAGTACCAGGACATCCTGGGACACATGGGTAAGAGCACTGGGAAAGCACTAGGGCATCCTGGGACACTGGGTAAGAACACTGGGAAAGTACCAATAGATCCCGGGACCCCTGGGTAAGAATACTGGGAACATACCAGGACATCTTGGAGCCCAGGGTAAGAACACTGGGAAAGTACCAGGACATCCTGGGACCCTGGGTTAGAGCACTGGGAAAGTACCAGGACACCATGGTACCCCGAGTAAGAGCATTGGGAAAGTACCAGGATATCCTGGGACCCCCGGGTAAGAGCACTGGGAAAGTACCAGGACATCCTGGGACCCCTGGGTAAGAACACTGGAAAAGTAGCAGGACATCCTGGGGTCCCCGGGTAAGAACATTGGGAATATACCAGGACATCCTGGGGCCCCCGGGCAAGAGCACTGGGAAAGTACCAGGACTCCCTGGGACCCCCGGGTAAGAGCACTGGGAAATTACCAGGATTTCCTGGGACCCCCAGGTAAGAGCACTGGGAAAGTACCAGGACATCCCGGGTAAAAGCAATGGGAAAGTACCAGGACATCCTGGGACCCCGGGTAAGAGCAATGGGAAAGTACCAGGACACCCTGGGGCCTCCCGGGTAAGAACACTGGGAATGTACCAGGACATCCTGGGACCCCCGAGCAAGAGCACTGGGAAATTACCAGGACATCCTGGGACCCCGGGTAAGAGCATTGGGAAATTACCAGGACTTCCTGGGACCCCGGGTAAGAATAGTGGGAAAGTAGCAGGACAACCTGGGACCCCCGGGTAAGAGCACTGGGAAAACACCAGGAAATCCTGGGACCCCGGGTAAGAACACTGGGAAAACACCAGGAAATCCTGGGACCCCGGGTAAGAACACTCAGAAAGTCCCAGGACACCCTGGGACCCCTGGGTAAGAACAATTCACAATTCACAATTCAAATCGCTTTATTGGCATGATAAGTTACATCTTATGTTGCCAAAGCATCAAAATACATTTATGGTTGAGCACATAAACGCAGTTCTATTCATAGAGTGTATAAACAGGTATATCCCTGAGTGTATAAATATACATTCGCATTGTTTATATATATTCTTTTCTTAGTTTACTGGTTGTCCCTCTGTTCATGGCAAGCTGTAACATAGTGTGCCGTCAGTGTTACACAGCTTCTCTCCTCTCCCAGTAGGAATGGGAGTTTTTGGTTGTCATTCAGATTTCTGAAATCAGGGCATATTTGTGAGAATTTTTGGTAGAAATTCTCCCTGATGCCCTGATATTTTCCGCAGGCTGTGAGGAAGTGCATCTCTGTCTCCACTACTCCCTGACTGCAGTGAGAGCATATCCTGTCTTCTCTTGGCAGCCTGGTCTGCCTGTGTCTGCCTTTTTCGATCGCTAGGCTATGTTCGCTAAGTCTGTACCTTGTCAAGGTTCTTCTCAGTTTGTTATCCTTTACCATGGTCAGGTAATCAGCTATGTTGTATTGTCTGTTTAGGGCCAAGTAGCAATTGAGTTTGCTTTGGGTTTTTGTTGTTTCTGCCCAATATGTCAGATATTTTTCCTTTTGCTTAGCGACGATTGTGTTGGGTCGAATTCTTTGTGTTACCCTGTCACTGTCCTGGGGCTGGTTATTGTTAGTATTGTTAGTAGTTACTTCACTGAGTCCCAGGACTAGTTGACTGAGGGTATTCTTCTTTATGGTCAGCTCTTGGCATTTCAGGGCGTCGTAGTGATAGCATTGGGGATTGCTCATTTGTAGGTGATTCCAAAATTTGGTGGCCCTTTTTTGGATCGTGATTATTAATGGATATTGGCCTAGTTCTGCCCTGCATGCATTGTTTCCTGTTTTCCTTTGAGTCCGGAGGATACTTTTACAGAATTCTGCATGTAGGATCTCAATTGGGTGTTTGTCCCATTTTGCAAATTCTTGTTGAGTTAGCGGTCCCCATACCTCACTGCCATAGAGTGCAATTGGTTCAATTACTGATTTGAAAATTTTGAGCCAAATGCTAATTGGGATTTCTATTTGGATTGATTTTTTGATGGCATAGAAAGCCCTTCTTGCTTTCCCTTTCAGTTCATTCACAGCCAGTTTGAAGTTTCCCGTAGAACTGATTTTTAAGCCCAAGTATGTGTAGTTAGTGGTTTGTTCAATTTTGGTTGTTCCTACTGTGAAATTTATTTTGGGTCCCTGATGTTTGGATCTTTGCTGGAACACAAGGACTTTGTTTTTTTGGGGATTTATTGTCAGGGCCCAAGTCTGGCAGTACGACTCCAGCAGGTCCAGGTTCTGCTGTAGCCCCTCTTTAGTTGGTGACAGCAGAACCAGATCGTCTGCATAGAGGAGGAATTTAACCTTGGATCCATATAGGGTGAGGCCGGGTGCTGTAGATTGTTCAAGTAGTTTTGCCAATCCATTTATGTAAATATTAAAGAGTGTCGGTGAGATTGGCGAGCCCTGCGTCACCCCCCGCCCCTGTGGGAAGTATTTTGTTTGTTTGTCTCCAATTTTAACTGCACATTTGTTGTTTGTATACATTGATTTAATTACATCATATGTTTTCCCTCCTACCCCGCTTTCGATAAGTTTCAGGAATAAACCGTCATGCCAGATGGAGTCGAAAGCCTTCTGGAAATCTACAAAGCATGCGTAGATTTTGCTTTTGTTATGGTGAACGTGTTTGTCAATTAGGGTCTGTAGGGTGAAGATATGATCGGATGTTCTATAGTTTGGCAGGAATCCAATTTGGCTTTTACTCAAGACATTGTGCTCCTCAAGGAAGTTTATAAGTCTTTTGTTTATGATGCTACAGAATACCTTCCCCAGGTTACTGTTTACACAGATGCCTCGATAGTTGTTTGGGTCGATTTTGTCCCCACTTTTGTATATGGGCGTTATGAGTCCTTTGTTCCAGATATCAGGGAAATAACCGACACTCAGAACCAAGTTGAAGAGTTTTAGGATAGCCAGTTTCATTTTGTTGTCTGTGTATTTAATCATCTCGTTTAGTATGCCGTCTGTCCCGCAGGCTTTTCCTGGTCGCAGGTCCTTGAGTTTTTCAAGAAGTTCTTTTTCTGTTATTATGGCGTCTAGCGGGTTTTGGTTATCTTTTATGGCCATTTCTAGCTTTTCCAGTTTTTTGCATATTTGGTGTTGCTCTGGTCTTAGTGTGTTTTTCTGGTATAATTTTTCAAAGTGGTTTACCCATGTGTCCCCATTTTGAATGGCCAAATCGTCGTGTTGTTTTTTGTGTAGTGTTTTCAAGTTTTCCCAGAAACAATTGGAATCAATGGATTCCTCCATGGAGCTGAGTGTATTCTTAATATATTGCTCTTTTTTGGTTCTGAGTGTGTTTCTGTATTGTGTTAGTGTCTGACAATAAGTAAGGCGTAGTTCCTCGTTTTCTGGATGTCTGTGTTTTTGGTTTGATATTTTTCTAAGTTTTTTCCTCATGTTATGGCAATCTCGGTCAAACCATTTTTCATAGTTTTTTGTTTTGGGTTTGTTCTTGCGAGCTTTCAAGTTTGCATTTGTTGCCAAATTATCAAAAATATTGTTTAGTTTACTAACTGCCCGGTTTACGCCTTCTTTATTGTGAGTGTATATGTTATCCAGAAAGGTGTCTAAGAGAGCTTGAGTTGATGCATTGCTAATTGTTTTCTGGTATTTTTCCGTGTCGTTTTTGGCCCATCTGTACGATTTTTTGGTGTTGTACAGTTTACTGGGTTGTGTTTTTATGTTGTTTGTTTCTGTCTTTTTGAGGTACATAGTAATTTGACTGTGATCTGACAGTGTTGTTTGTGGTTTGACTGTGAATGCTCTGAAAGAGGATGGGTCTAAGTCTGTAATCATATAGTCTACTGTGCTGCAGCCAAGAGGTGAGCAATAGGTCGATCTTCCTAGGAGGTCTCCTATGAACCTACCACTGACAATGTACAGACCCAGGTTTCGACAGAGCTGTAGTAGCTGTTTTCCATTGGTATTTGACTGCTTGTCGCAGTTATGCCTGTATGGAAGGGAAGGGATGTCAAAGTGGTTATTCCCGAAAACGTAATTGTTTCCCTGATTATTGGTGAAGTCTGGTTCTTCGCCCGTTCTTGAATTGAGGTCCCCACAGATCAACACTGGGAAAGCAGCAGGACATCCTGGGACTCGCGGCTAAGAGCACTGGGAAAGTAGCTGGACATCCTGGGACCCCCAGGTAAGAGCACTGGGAAAGCACCAGGGTATCCTGGGACCCCCGGTTAAGAGCACTGGGAAAGTACCAGGACATCCTGGGACCCCGGGTAAGAATAGTGGGAAAGTAGCAGGACAACCTGGGACCCCCGGGTAAGAGCACTGGGAAAACACCAGGAAATCCTGGGACCCCGGGTAAGAACACTGGGAAAACACCAGGAAATCCTGGGACCCCGGGTAAGAACACTCAGAAAGTCCCAGGACACCCTGGGACCCCTGGGTAAGAACAATTCACAATTCACAATTCAAATCGCTTTATTGGCATGATAAGTTACATCTTATGTTGCCAAAGCATCAAAATACATTTATGGTTGAGCACATAAACGCAGTTCTATTCATAGAGTGTATAAACAGGTATATCCCTGAGTGTATAAATATACATTCGCATTGTTTATATATATTCTTTTCTTAGTTTACTGGTTGTCCCTCTGTTCATGGCAAGCTGTAACATAGTGTGCCGTCAGTGTTACACAGCTTCTCTCCTCTCCCAGTAGGAATGGGAGTTTTTGGTTGTCATTCAGATTTCTGAAATCAGGGCATATTTGTGAGAATTTTTGGTAGAAATTCTCCCTGATGCCCTGATATTTTCCGCAGGCTGTGAGGAAGTGCATCTCTGTCTCCACTACTCCCTGACTGCAGTGAGAGCATATCCTGTCTTCTCTTGGCAGCCTGGTCTGCCTGTGTCTGCCTTTTTCGATCGCTAGGCTATGTTCGCTAAGTCTGTACCTTGTCAAGGTTCTTCTCAGTTTGTTATCCTTTACCATGGTCAGGTAATCAGCTATGTTGTATTGTCTGTTTAGGGCCAAGTAGCAATTGAGTTTGCTTTGGGTTTTTGTTGTTTCTGCCCAATATGTCAGATATTTTTCCTTTTGCTTAGCGACGATTGTGTTGGGTCGAATTCTTTGTGTTACCCTGTCACTGTCCTGGGGCTGGTTATTGTTAGTATTGTTAGTAGTTACTTCACTGAGTCCCAGGACTAGTTGACTGAGGGTATTCTTCTTTATGGTCAGCTCTTGGCATTTCAGGGCGTCGTAGTGATAGCATTGGGGATTGCTCATTTGTAGGTGATTCCAAAATTTGGTGGCCCTTTTTTGGATAGTGATTATTAATGGATATTGGCCTAGTTCTGCCCTGCATGCATTGTTTCCTGTTTTCCTTTGAGTCCGGAGGATACTTTTACAGAATTCTGCATGTAGGATCTCAATTGGGTGTTTGTCCCATTTTGCAAATTCTTGTTGAGTTAGCGGTCCCCATACCTCACTGCCATAGAGTGCAATTGGTTCAATTACTGATTTGAAAATTTTGAGCCAAATGCTAATTGGGATTTCTATTTGGATTGATTTTTTGATGGCATAGAAAGCCCTTCTTGCTTTCCCTTTCAGTTCATTCACAGCCAGTTTGAAGTTTCCCGTAGAACTGATTTTTAAGCCCAAGTATGTGTAGTTAGTGGTTTGTTCAATTTTGGTTGTTCCTACTGTGAAATTTATTTTGGGTCCCTGATGTTTGGATCTTTGCTGGAACACAAGGACTTTGTTTTTTTGGGGATTTATTGTCAGGGCCCAAGTCTGGCAGTACGACTCCAGCAGGTCCAGGTTCTGCTGTAGCCCCTCTTTAGTTGGTGACAGCAGAACCAGGTCGTCTGCATAGAGGAGGAATTTAACCTTGGATCCATATAGGGTGAGGCCGGGTGCTGTAGATTGTTCAAGTAGTTTTGCCAATCCATTTATGTAAATATTAAAGAGTGTCGGTGAGATTGGCGAGCCCTGCGTCACCCCCCGCCCCTGTGGGAAGTATTTTGTTTGTTTGTCTCCAATTTTAACTGCACATTTGTTGTTTGTATACATTGATTTAATTACATCATATGTTTTCCCTCCTACCCCGCTTTCGATAAGTTTCAGGAATAAACCGTCATGCCAGATGGAGTCGAAAGCCTTCTGGAAATCTACAAAGCATGCGTAGATTTTGCTTTTGTTATGGTGAACGTGTTTGTCAATTAGGGTCTGTAGGGTGAAGATATGATCGGATGTTCTATAGTTTGGCAGGAATCCAATTTGGCTTTTACTCAAGACATTGTGCTCCTCAAGGAAGTTTATAAGTCTTTTGTTTATGATGCTACAGAATACCTTCCCCAGGTTACTGTTTACACAGATGCCTCGATAGTTGTTTGGGTCGATTTTGTCCCCACTTTTGTATATGGGCGTTATGAGTCCTTTGTTCCAGATATCAGGGAAATAACCGACACTCAGAACCAAGTTGAAGAGTTTTAGGATAGCCAGTTTCATTTTGTTGTCTGTGTATTTAATCATCTCGTTTAGTATGCCGTCTGTCCCGCAGGCTTTTCCTGGTCGCAGGTCCTTGAGTTTTTCAAGAAGTTCTTTTTCTGTTATTATGGCGTCTAGCGGGTTTTGGTTATCTTTTATGGCCATTTCTAGCTTTTCCAGTTTTTTGCATATTTGGTGTTGCTCTGGTCTTAGTGTGTTTTTCTGGTATAATTTTTCAAAGTGGTTTACCCATGTGTCCCCATTTTGAATGGCCAAATCGTCGTGTTGTTTTTTGTGTAGTGTTTTCAAGTTTTCCCAGAAACAATTGGAATCAATGGATTCCTCCATGGAGCTGAGTGTATTCTTAATATATTGCTCTTTTTTGGTTCTGAGTGTGTTTCTGTATTGTGTTAGTGTCTGACAATAAGTAAGGCGTAGTTCCTCGTTTTCTGGATGTCTGTGTTTTTGGTTTGATATTTTTCTAAGTTTTTTCCTCATGTTATGGCAATCTCGGTCAAACCATTTTTCATAGTTTTTTGTTTTGGGTTTGTTCTTGCGAGCTTTCAAGTTTGCATTTGTTGCCAAATTATCAAAAATATTGTTTAGTTTACTAACTGCCCGGTTTACGCCTTCTTTATTGTGAGTGTATATGTTATCCAGAAAGGTGTCTAAGAGAGCTTGAGTTGATGCATTGCTAATTGTTTTCTGGTATTTTTCCGTGTCGTTTTTGGCCCATCTGTACGATTTTTTGGTGTTGTACAGTTTACTGGGTTGTGTTTTTATGTTGTTTGTTTCTGTCTTTTTGAGGTACATAGTAATTTGACTGTGATCTGACAGTGTTGTTTGTGGTTTGACTGTGAATGCTCTGAAAGAGGATGGGTCTAAGTCTGTAATCATATAGTCTACTGTGCTGCAGCCAAGAGGTGAGCAATAGGTCGATCTTCCTAGGAGGTCTCCTATGAACCTACCATTGACAATGTACAGACCCAGGTTTCGACAGAGCTGTAGTAGCTGTTTTCCATTGGTATTTGACTGCTTGTTGCAGTTATGCCTGTATGGAAGGGAAGGGATGTCAAAGTGGTTATTCCCGAAAACGTAATTGTTTCCCTGATTATTGGTGAAGTCTGGTTCTTCGCCCGTTCTTGAATTGAGGTCCCCACAGATCAACACTGGGAAAGCAGCAGGACATCCTGGGACTCGCGGCTAAGAGCACTGGGAAAGTAGCTGGACATCCTGGGACCCCCAGGTAAGAGCACTGGGAAAGCACCAGGGTATCCTGGGACCCCCGGTTAAGAGCACTGGGAAAGTACCAGGACATCCTGGGACCCCGGGTAAGAATAGTGGGAAAGTAGCAGGACAACCTGGGACCCCCGGGTAAGAGCACTGGGAAAACACCAGGAAATCCTGGGACCCCGGGTAAGAACACTGGGAAAACACCAGGAAATCCTGGGACCCCGGGTAAGAACACTCAGAAAGTCCCAGGACACCCTGGGACCCCTGGGTAAGAACAATTCACAATTCACAATTCAAATCGCTTTATTGGCATGATAAGTTACATCTTATGTTGCCAAAGCATCAAAATACATTTATGGTTGAGCACATAAACGCAGTTCTATTCATAGAGTGTATAAACAGGTATATCCCTGAGTGTATAAATATACATTCGCATTGTTTATATATATTCTTTTCTTAGTTTACTGGTTGTCCCTCTGTTCATGGCAAGCTGTAACATAGTGTGCCGTCAGTGTTACACAGCTTCTCTCCTCTCCCAGTAGGAATGGGAGTTTTTGGTTGTCATTCAGATTTCTGAAATCAGGGCATATTTGTGAGAATTTTTGGTAGAAATTCTCCCTGATGCCCTGATATTTTCCGCAGGCTGTGAGGAAGTGCATCTCTGTCTCCACTACTCCCTGACTGCAGTGAGAGCATATCCTGTCTTCTCTTGGCAGCCTGGTCTGCCTGTGTCTGCCTTTTTCGATCGCTAGGCTATGTTCGCTAAGTCTGTACCTTGTCAAGGTTCTTCTCAGTTTGTTATCCTTTACCATGGTCAGGTAATCAGCTATGTTGTATTGTCTGTTTAGGGCCAAGTAGCAATTGAGTTTGCTTTGGGTTTTTGTTGTTTCTGCCCAATATGTCAGATATTTTTCCTTTTGCTTAGCGACGATTGTGTTGGGTCGAATTCTTTGTGTTACCCTGTCACTGTCCTGGGGCTGGTTATTGTTAGTATTGTTAGTAGTTACTTCACTGAGTCCCAGGACTAGTTGACTGAGGGTATTCTTCTTTATGGTCAGCTCTTGGCATTTCAGGGCGTCGTAGTGATAGCATTGGGGATTGCTCATTTGTAGGTGATTCCAAAATTTGGTGGCCCTTTTTTGGATAGTGATTATTAATGGATATTGGCCTAGTTCTGCCCTGCATGCATTGTTTCCTGTTTTCCTTTGAGTCCGGAGGATACTTTTACAGAATTCTGCATGTAGGATCTCAATTGGGTGTTTGTCCCATTTTGCAAATTCTTGTTGAGTTAGCGGTCCCCATACCTCACTGCCATAGAGTGCAATTGGTTCAATTACTGATTTGAAAATTTTGAGCCAAATGCTAATTGGGATTTCTATTTGGATTGATTTTTTGATGGCATAGAAAGCCCTTCTTGCTTTCCCTTTCAGTTCATTCACAGCCAGTTTGAAGTTTCCCGTAGAACTGATTTTTAAGCCCAAGTATGTGTAGTTAGTGGTTTGTTCAATTTTGGTTGTTCCTACTGTGAAATTTATTTTGGGTCCCTGATGTTTGGATCTTTGCTGGAACACAAGGACTTTGTTTTTTTGGGGATTTATTGTCAGGGCCCAAGTCTGGCAGTACGACTCCAGCAGGTCCAGGTTCTGCTGTAGCCCCTCTTTAGTTGGTGACAGCAGAACCAGATCGTCTGCATAGAGGAGGAATTTAACCTTGGATCCATATAGGGTGAGGCCGGGTGCTGTAGATTGTTCAAGTAGTTTTGCCAATCCATTTATGTAAATATTAAAGAGTGTCGGTGAGATTGGCGAGCCCTGCGTCACCCCCCGCCCCTGTGGGAAGTATTTTGTTTGTTTGTCTCCAATTTTAACTGCACATTTGTTGTTTGTATACATTGATTTAATTACATCATATGTTTTCCCTCCTACCCCGCTTTCGATAAGTTTCAGGAATAAACCGTCATGCCAGATGGAGTCGAAAGCCTTCTGGAAATCTACAAAGCATGCGTAGATTTTGCTTTTGTTATGGTGAACGTGTTTGTCAATTAGGGTCTGTAGGGTGAAGATATGATCGGATGTTCTATAGTTTGGCAGGAATCCAATTTGGCTTTTACTCAAGACATTGTGCTCCTCAAGGAAGTTTATAAGTCTTTTGTTTATGATGCTACAGAATACCTTCCCCAGGTTACTGTTTACACAGATGCCTCGATAGTTGTTTGGGTCGATTTTGTCCCCACTTTTGTATATGGGCGTTATGAGTCCTTTGTTCCAGATATCAGGGAAATAACCGACACTCAGAACCAAGTTGAAGAGTTTTAGGATAGCCAGTTTCATTTTGTTGTCTGTGTATTTAATCATCTCGTTTAGTATGCCGTCTGTCCCGCAGGCTTTTCCTGGTCGCAGGTCCTTGAGTTTTTCAAGAAGTTCTTTTTCTGTTATTATGGCGTCTAGCGGGTTTTGGTTATCTTTTATGGCCATTTCTAGCTTTTCCAGTTTTTTGCATATTTGGTGTTGCTCTGGTCTTAGTGTGTTTTTCTGGTATAATTTTTCAAAGTGGTTTACCCATGTGTCCCCATTTTGAATGGCCAAATCGTCGTGTTGTTTTTTGTGTAGTGTTTTCAAGTTTTCCCAGAAACAATTGGAATCAATGGATTCCTCCATGGAGCTGAGTGTATTCTTAATATATTGCTCTTTTTTGGTTCTGAGTGTGTTTCTGTATTGTGTTAGTGTCTGACAATAAGTAAGGCGTAGTTCCTCGTTTTCTGGATGTCTGTGTTTTTGGTTTGATATTTTTCTAAGTTTTTTCCTCATGTTATGGCAATCTCGGTCAAACCATTTTTCATAGTTTTTTGTTTTGGGTTTGTTCTTGCGAGCTTTCAAGTTTGCATTTGTTGCCAAATTATCAAAAATATTGTTTAGTTTACTAACTGCCCGGTTTACGCCTTCTTTATTGTGAGTGTATATGTTATCCAGAAAGGTGTCTAAGAGAGCTTGAGTTGATGCATTGCTAATTGTTTTCTGGTATTTTTCCGTGTCGTTTTTGGCCCATCTGTACGATTTTTTGGTGTTGTACAGTTTACTGGGTTGTGTTTTTATGTTGTTTGTTTCTGTCTTTTTGAGGTACATAGTAATTTGACTGTGATCTGACAGTGTTGTTTGTGGTTTGACTGTGAATGCTCTGAAAGAGGATGGGTCTAAGTCTGTAATCATATAGTCTACTGTGCTGCAGCCAAGAGGTGAGCAATAGGTCGATCTTCCTAGGAGGTCTCCTATGAACCTACCATTGACAATGTACAGACCCAGGTTTCGACAGAGCTGTAGTAGCTGTTTTCCATTGGTATTTGACTGCTTGTTGCAGTTATGCCTGTATGGAAGGGAAGGGATGTCAAAGTGGTTATTCCCGAAAACGTAATTGTTTCCCTGATTATTGGTGAAGTCTGGTTCTTCGCCCGTTCTTGAATTGAGGTCCCCACAGATCAACACTGGGAAAGCAGCAGGACATCCTGGGACTCGCGGATAAGAGCACTGGGAAAGTAGCTGGACATCCTGGGACCCCCAGGTAAGAGCACTGGGAAAGCACCAGGGTATCCTGGGACCCCCGGTTAAGAGCACTGGGAAAGCACCAGGGTATCCTGGGACCCCGGGTAAGAATAGTGGGAAAGTACCAGGACATCCTGGGACCCCCGGTTAAGAACACTGGGAAAGTACCAGGACATCCTGGGACCCCCGGTTAAGAGCACTGGGAAAGTACCAGGACATCCTGGGACCCCGGGTAAGAGTACTGGGAAAGTACCAGGACATCCTGGGACCCCCGGGTAAGAGCACTGGGAAAGTAGCAGGACTTCCTGGGGCCCCCGGGTAAGAACACTGGGAATGTACCAGGACATCCTGGGACCCCCGGGCAAGAGCACTGGGCAAGTGGCAGGACATGCTGGGACCACCGGGTAAGAGCACTGGGAAAGTACCAGGACATCCTGGCACCTCCGGGTAAGAACACTGGGAAAGCAGCAGGACATCCTGGCACCTCCGGGTAAGAACACTGGGAAATTACCAGGACATCCTGGGATCCCGGTTAAGAACACTGGGAAAGCACCAGGACATCCTGGAACCCCCGGGTAAGAGCACTGGGAAATTGCCAGGACATCCTGGGACCCCGGGTAGGAATAGTGGGAAAGTACCAGGACAACCTGGGACCCCCGGGTAAGAGCACTGGGAAAGTACCAGGACATCCTGGGACCCTCGGGTAGGAATAGTGGGAAAGTACCAGGACAACCTAGGACCCCCGGGTAAGAGCACTGGGAAAGTACCAGGACAACCTGGGACCCCCGGGTAAGAGCACTGGGAAAGTACCAGGACATCCTGGGATCCCGGGTAAGAACACTGGGAAAGTACCAGGACATCCTGGCACCCCCGGGTAAGAGAACTGGGAAAGTACCAGGACATCCTGGGACCTTTGGGTAAGAACACTGGGAAAGTACCAGGACATCCTGGGACCCCCGGGTAAGAGCACTGGGAAAGTACCAGGACATCCTGGGACCCCTGGGTAAGAACACTGGGAAAGTACCAGG
Source organism: Somniosus microcephalus (assembly GCF_052327205.1). Taxonomy (NCBI): domain Eukaryota; kingdom Metazoa; phylum Chordata; class Chondrichthyes; order Squaliformes; family Somniosidae; genus Somniosus; species Somniosus microcephalus. The sequence goes on along the minus strand of NC_140997.1, from coordinate 87,024,360 downwards.
ACATCCTGGGACCCCCGGGCAAAAGCACTGGAAAAGTACCAGGACATCCTGGGACCCCCGGTAAGAACACTGGGAAAGTACCAGGACATCCTGGGACCCCTGGGTAAGAACACTGGGAAAGTACAAGGACATCCTGGGACCCCCGGGCAAGAGCACTGGGAAAGTACCAGGACATCCTGGGACCCCCGGTAAGAACACTGGGAAAGTACCAGTACATCCTGGGACCCCCGGTAAGAACACTGGGAAAGTACCAGGACATCCTGGGACCCGCGGATAAGAGAACTGGGAAAGTACCAGGACATCCTGGGACCCGCGGATAAGAGAACTGGGAAAGCACCAGGACATCCTGGAACCCCCGGGTAAGAGCACTGGGAAATTGCCAGGACATCCTGGGACCCCGGGTAGGAATAGTGGGAAAGTACCAGGACAACCTGGGACCCCCGGGTAAGAGCACTGGGAAAGTACCAGGACATCCTGGGACCCTCGTGTAGGAATAGTGGGAAAGTACCAGGACAACCTAGGACCCCCGGGTAAGAGCACTGGGAAAGCACCAGGACAACCTGGGACCCCCGGGTAAGAGCACTGGGAAAGTACCAGGACATCCTGGGATCCCGGGTAAGAACACTGGGAAAGTACCAGGACATCCTGGCACCCCCGGGTAAGAGAACTGGGAAAGTACCAGGACATCCTGGGACCCCTGGGTAAGAACACTGGGAAAGTACCAGGACATCCTGGGACCCCCGGGTAAGAGCACTGGGAAAGTACCAGGACATCCTGGGACCCCTGGGTAAGAACACTGGGAAAGTACCAGGACATCCTGGGACCCCCGGGCAAAAGCACTGGAAAAGTACCAGGACATCCTGGGACCACCGGTAAGAACACTAGGAAAGTACCAGGACATCCTGGGACCCCTGGGTAAGAACACTGGGAAAGTACAAGGACATCCTGGGACCCCGGGTAAGAGCACTGGGAAAGTACCAGGACATCCTGGGACCCCCGGTAAGAGCACTGGGAAAGCAGCAGGACTTCCTGGGGCCCCCGGGTAAGAACACTGGGAATGTACCAGGACATCCTGGGACCCCCGGGCAAGAGCACTGGGAAAGTGGCAGGACATCCTGGGACCCCCGGGTAAGAGCACTGGGAAAGTACCAGGACATCCTGGCACCTCCGGGTAAGAACACTGGGAAAGCAGCAGGACATCCTGGCACCTCCGGGTAAGAACACTGGGAAATTACCAGGACATCCTGGGACCCCGGTTAAGAACACTGGGAAAGCACCAGGACATCCTGGAACCCCCGGGTAAGAGCACTGGGAAATTGCCAGGACATCCTGGGACCCCGGGTAGGAATAGTGGGAAAGTCCCAGGACAACCTGGGACCCCCGGATAAGAGCACTGGGAATGTACCAGGACATCCTGGGACCCTCGGGTAGGAATAGTGGGAAAGTACCAGGACAACCTAGGACCCCCGGGTAAGAGCACTGGGAAAGTACCAGGACAACCTGGGACCCCCGGGTAAGAGCACTGGGAAAGTACCAGGACATCCTGGGATCCCGGGTAAGAACACTGGGAAAGTACCAGGACATCCTGGGACCCCCGGGTAAGAGCACTGGGAAAGTACCAGGATATCCTGGGACCCCTGGGTAAGAACACTGGGAAAGTACCAGGAAATCCTGGGACCCCCGGGCAAAAGCACTGGAAAAGTACCAGGACATCCTGGGACCCCCGGTAAGAACACTGGGAAAGTACCAGTACATCCTGGGACCCGCGGATAAGAGAACTGGGAAAGTACCAGGACATCCTGGGACCCGCGGATAAGAGAACTGGGAAAGTACCAGGACATCCTGGGACTCGCGGATAAGAGCACTGGGAAAGTAGCAAGACATCCTGGGACCCCGAGTAAGAACACTGGGAAAGTACCACGCATCCTGGGACCCCCGGATAAGAACCCTCGGAAAGTACCAGAACATCCTGGGACCCGGGTAAGGGCACTGTGAAAGTACCAGGACACCCTGGGACCTCAGGTAAGAGCACTGGGAAAGTACCAGGACATCCTGGGACCCCAGGTAAGAGCACATGGGAAAGTACCAGGACTTGCTGGGACCCCGGGTAAGAATAGTGGGAAAGTAGCAGGACAACCTGGGACACCCGGGTAAGAGCACTGGCAAAGCACCAAGACATCCTGGCAGCTCCGGCTATGAACACTGGGAAAGTACCAGGACATCCTGGCACCTCCGGGTAAGAACACTGGGAACGGACCAGGACATCCTGGCACCTCCGGGTAAGAACACTGGGAAAGTACCAGGACATCCTGGGACCCCGGGTAAGAACACTGGGAAAGGACCAGGACATCCTGGGACCCCCGGGTAAGAACACTGGGAAAGTAGCAGGACATTCTGGGACCTGCGGATAAGAGCACTGGGAAAGTACCAGGATATCCTGGGACCCTTGGTAAGAGCACTGGGAAAGTACCAGGACATCCTGGCACCTCCGGGTAAGAACACTGGGAAAGTACCAGGACATCCTGGGACCCCTGGGTAAGAACACTGGGAAAGTACCAGGACATCCTAGGACCCCTGGGTAAGAACACTGGGAAAGTACCAGGACATCCTGGGACCCCTGGGTAAGAACACTGGGAAAGTACCAGGACATCCTGGGACCCCCGGGTAAGAGCACTGGGAAAGTACCAGGACATCCTGGGACCCCTGGGTAAGAACACTGGGAAAGTACCAGGACATCTTGGGACCCCCGGGCAAAAGCACTGGAAAAGTACCAGGACATCCTGGGACCCCCGGTAAGAACACTGGGAAAGTACCAGGACATCCTGGGACCCCTGGGTAAGAACACTGGGAAAGTACCAGGACATCCTGGGACCCCCGGGCAAGAGCACTGGGAAAGTACCAGGACATCCTGGGACCCCCGGTAAGAACACTGGGAAAGTACCAAGACATCCTGGGACCCGCGGATAAGAGAACTGGGAAAGTACCAGGACATCCTGGGACCCGCGGATTAGAGAACTGGGAAAGTACCAGGACATCCTGGGACTCGCGGATAAGAGCACTGGGAAAGTAGCAAGACATCCTGGGACCCCGAGTAAGAACACTGGGAAAGTACCAGGCATCCTGGGACCCCCGGGTAAGAACCCTCGGAAAGTACCAGAACATCCTGGGACCCTGGGTAAGAGCACTGGGAAAGTACCAGGACATCCTCGGACCCCCGGGTAAGAGCACTGGGAAAGTACCAGGGCTTCCTGGGACCCCCGGGTAAGAACACTGGGAAAGTACCAGGACATCCTGGGACCCCGGGTAAGAGCACTGGAAAAGTACCAGGACATCCTGGGATCCCCGGGTAAGAGCACTGGGAAAGTAGCAGGACTTCCTGGGGCCCCCGGGTAAGAACACTGGGAATGTACCAGGACATCCTGGGACCCCCGGGCAAGAGCACTGGGAAAGTAGCAGGACATCCTGGGACCCCCGGGTAAGAGCACTGGGAAAGTACCAGGACATCCTGGGACCCCAGGTAAGAGCACTGGGAAAGTACCAGGACATCCTGGGACCCCAGGTAAGAGCACATGCGAAAGTACCAGGACTTGCTGGGACACCGGGTAAGAATAGTGGGAAAGTAGCAGGACAACCTGAGACACCTGGGTAAGAGCACTGGGAAAGCACCAGGACATCCTGGCACCTCCGGGTAAGAACACTGGGAAAGTACCAGGACATCCTGGCACCTCCGGGTAAGAACACTGGGAAAGGACCAGGACATCCTGGCACCTCCGGGTAAGAACACTGGGAAAGTACCAGGACATCCTGGGACCCCGGGTAAGAACACTGGGAAAGGACCAGGACATCCTGGGACACCCGGGTAACAGCACTGGGACGGTAACAGGACATCCTGGGTCCCCCGGGTAAGAGCAATGGGAAAGTACCAGGACATCCTGGGACCCCTGGGTAAGAACACTGGGAAAGTAGGACATCCTGGGGCCCCCGGGTAAGAGCACTGGGAAAGCACCAGGACATCCTGGGACCCCGGGTAAGAACACTGGGAATGTACTAGGACATCCTGGGACCCCCGGGCAAGAGCACTGGGAAAGTAGCAGGACACCCTGGGACCCCCGGGTAAGAGCACTGGGAAAGTACCAGGACATCCTGGGACCCCAGGTAAGAGCACTGGGAAAGTACCAGGACATCCTGTGACCCCAGGTAAGAGCACGTGGAAAAGTACAAGGACTTGCTGGGACCCCGGGTAAGAATAGTGGGAAAGTAGCAGGACAACCTGGGACACCCGGGTAAGAGCACTGGGAAAGCACCAGGACATCCTGGCACCTCCGGGTAAGAACACTGGGAAAGTACCAGGACATCCTGACACCTCCGGGTAAGAACACTGGGAAAGGACCAGGACATCCTGGCACCTCCGGGTAAGAACACTGGGAAAGTACCAGGACATCCTGGGACCCCGGGTAAGAACACTGGGAAAGGACCAGGACATCCTGGGACCCCCGGGTAAGAACACTGGGAAAGTAGCAGGACATTCTGGGACCTGCGGATAAGAGCACTGGGAAAGTACCAGGATATCCTGGGACCCTTGGTAAGAGCACTGGGAAAGTACCAGGACATCCTGGCACCTCCGGGTAAGAACACTGGGAAAGTACCAGGACATCCTGGGACCCCTGGATAAGAACAATGGGAAAGTACCAGGACATCCTGGGACCCCTGGGTAAGAACACTGGGAAAGTACCAGGACATCCTGGGACCCCTGGGTAAGAACACTGGGAAAGTACCAGGACATCCTGGGACCCCCGGGTAAGATCACTGGGAAAGTACCAGGACATCCTGGGACCCCTGGGTAAGAACACTGGGAAAGTACCAGGATATCCTGGGACCCCCGGGCAAAAGCATTGGGAAAGTACCAGGACATCCTGGGACCACCGGTAAGAACACTGGGAAAGTACCAGGACATCCTGGGACCCCTGCGTAAGAACACTGGGAAAGTACCAGGACATCCTGAGACCCCCGGGCAAGAGCACTGGGAAAGTCCCAGGACATCCTGGGACCCCCGGTAAGAACACTGGGAAAGTACCAGGACATCCTGGGACCTGCGGATAAGAGAACTGGGAAAGTACCAGGACATCCTGGGACCCGCGGATAAGAGAACTGGGAAAGTACCAGGACATCCTGGGACTCACGGATAAGAGCACTGGGAAAGTAGCAAGACATCCTGGGACCCCGAGTAAGAACACTGGGAAAGTACCAGGCATCCTGGGGCCCCCGGGTAAGAACCCTCGGAAAGTACCAGAACATCCTGGGACCCTGGGTAAGAGCACTGGGAAAGTACCAGGACATCCTGGGACCCCCGGGTAGGAGCACTGGGAAAGTACCAGGGCATCCTGGGACCCCCGGGTAAGAACACTGGGAAAGTACCAGGACATCCTGGGACCCCCGGGAAAGAGCACTGGGAAAGTAGCAGGACTTCCTGGTGCCCCCGGGTAAGAACACTGGGAATGTACCAGGGCATCCTGGGACCCCCGGGCAAGAGCACTGGGAAAGTGGCAGGACATCCTGGGACCCCCGGGTAAGAGCACTGGGAAAGTACCAGGACATCCTGGGACCCCGGTTAAGAACACTGGGAAAGCACCAGGACATCCTGGCACCTCCGGGTAAGAGCACTGGGAAATTGCCAGGACATCCTGGGACCCCGGGTAGGAATAGTGGGAAAGTACCAGGGCAACCTGGGAACCCCGGGTAAGGGCACTGGGAAAGTACCAGGACATCCTGGGACCCCTGGGTAGGAATAGTGGGAAAGTACCAGGACAACCCAGGACCCCCGGGTAAGAGCACTGGGAAAGTACCAGGACAACCTGGGACCCCCGGGTAAGAGCACTGGGAAAGTACCAGGACATCCTGGGATCCCGGGTAAGAACACTGGGAAAGTACCAGGAGATCCTGGCACCCCCGGGTAAGAGCACTGGGAAAGTAGGACATCTAGGGACCCCGGGTAACAGCAGTGGGAATGTACCAGGACATCCTGGGACCCCCGGGCAAGAGCACTGGGAAAGTATCAGGACATCCTGGGACCCCTGGGTAAGAGCAATGGGAAAGTACCAGGACATCCTGGGACCCCGGGTAAGAACACTGGGAAAGTAGCAGGACATCCTGGGTCCCCCGGGTAAGAGCACTGGCAAAGTACCAGGACATCGTGGGACCCCCGGGTAAGAGCAATGGGAAAGCACCAGGACATCCTGGGACCCCGGGCAAGAACACTGGGAATGTACCAGGACATACTGGGACCCCCGGGCAAGAGCACTGGTAAAGTACCAGGACATCCTGGGACCACCGGCTAAGAGCACTGGGAAATTACCAGGACTTCCTGGGACTCCGGGTAAGAGCACTGGGAAAGTACCAGGACATCCTGGCACCTCCGGGTAAGAACACTGGGAAAGCAGCAGGACATCCTGGGACCCCGGTTAAGAACACTGGGAAAGCACCAGGACATCCTGGAACCCCCGGGTAAGAGCACTGGGAAATTGCCAGGACATCCTGGGACACCGGGTAGGAATAGTGGGAAAGTACCAGGACAACCTGGGACCCCCGGGTAAGAGCACTGGGAAAGTACCAGGACATCCTGGGACCCTCGGGTAGGAATAGTGGGAAAGTACCAGGACAACCTAGGACCCCCGGGTAAGAGCACTGGGAAAGTACCAGGACAACCTGGGACCCCCGGGTAAGAGCACTGGGAAAGTACCAGGACATCCTGTCACCCCCGGGTAAGAGAACTGGGAAAGTACCAGGACATCCTGGGACCCTTGGGTAAGAACACTGGGAAAGTACCAGGACATCCTATGACCCCCGGGTAAGAGCACTGGGAAAGTACCAGGACATCCTGGGACCCCTGGGTAAGAACACTGGGAAAGTACCAGGACATCCTGGGACCCCCGGGCAAAAGCACTGGAAAAGTACCAGGAGATCCTGGGACCCCCGGTAAGAACACTGGGAAAGTACCAGGACATCCTGGGACCCCTGGGTAAGAACACTGGGAAAGTACAAGGACATCCTGGGACCCCCGGGCAAGAGCACTGGGAAAGTACCAGGACATCCTGGGACCCCCGGTAAGAACACTGGGAAAGTACCAGTACATCCTGGGACCCGCGGATAAGAGAACTGGGAAAGTACCAGGACAGCCTGGGACCCCCGGGTAAGAACCCTCGGAAAGTACCAGAACATCCTGGGACCCTGGGTAAGAGCACTGGGAAAGTACCAGGACATCCTGGGACCCCCGGGTAAGAGCACTGGGAAAGTACCAGGGCTTCCTGGGACCCCCGGGTAAGAACACTGGGAAAGTACCAGGACATCCTGGGACCCCGGGTAAGAGCACTGGAAAAGTACCAGGACATCCTGGGACCCCCGGGTAAGAGCACTGGGAAAGTAGCAGGACTTCCTGGGGCCCCCGGGTAAGAACACTGGGAATGTACCAGGACATCCTGGGACCCCCGGGCAAGAGCACTGGGAAAGTAGCAGGACATCCTGGGACCCCCGGGTAAGAGCACTGGGAAAGTACCAGGACATCCTGGGACCCCAGGTAAGAGCACTGGGAAAGTACCAGGACATCCTGGGACCCCAGGTAAGAGCACATGGGAAAGTACCAGGACTTGCTGGGACCCCGGGTAAGAATAGTGGGAAAGTAGCAGGACAACCTGGGACACCTGGGTAAGAGCACTGGGAAAGCACCAGGACATCCTGGCACCTCCGGGTAAGAACACTGGGAAAGTACCAGGACATCCTGGCACCTCCGGGTAAGAACACTGGGAAAGGACCAGGACATCCTGGCACCTCCGGGTAAGAACACTGGGAAAGTACCAGGACATCCTGGGACCCCGGGTAAGAACACTGGGAAAGGACCAGGACATCCTGAGACCCCCGGGTAACAGCACTGGGACGGTAACAGGACATCCTGGGTCCCCCGGGTAAGAGCAATGGGAAAGTACCAGGACATCCTGGGACCCCTGGGTAAGAACACTGGGAAAGTAGGACATCCTGGGGCCCCCGGGTAAGAGCACTGGGAAAGCACCAGGACATCCTGGGACCCGGGTAAGAACACTGGGAATGTGCTAGGACATCCTGGGACCCCGGGCAAGAGCACTGGGAAAGTAGCAGGACACCCTGGGACCCCCGGGTAAGAGCACTGGGAAAGTACCAGGACATCCTGGGACCCCAGGTAAGAGCACTGGGAAAGCACCAGGACATCCTGTGACCCCAGGTAAGAGCACATGGGAAAGTACCAGGACTTGCTGGGACCCCGGGTAAGAACAGTGGGAAAGTAGCAGGACAACCTGGGACACCCGGGTAAGAGCACTGGGAAAGCACCAGGACATCCTGGCACCTCCGGGTAAGAACACTGGGAAAGTACCAGGACATCCTGACACCTCCGGGTAAGAACACTGGGAAAGGACCAGGACATCCTGGCACCACCAGGTAAGAACACTGGGAAAGTACCAGGACATCCTGGGACCCCGGGTAAGAACACTGGGAAAGGACCAGGACATCCTGGGACCCCCGGGTAAGAACACTGGGAAAGTAGCAGGACATTCTGGGACCTGCGGATAAGAGCACTGGGAAAGTACCAGGATATCCTGGGACCCTTGGTAAGAGCTCTGGGAAAATACCAGGACATCCTGGCACCTCCGGGTAAGAACACTGGGAAAGTACCAGGACATCCTGGGACCCCTGGATAAGAACACTGGGAAAGTACCAGGACATCCTGGGACCCCTGGGTAAGAACACTGGGAAAGTACCAGGACATCCTGGGACCCCTGGGTAAGAACACTGGGAAAGTACCAGGACATCCTGGGACCCCCGGGTAAGATCACTGGGAAAGTACCAGGACATCCTGGGACCCCTGGGTAAGAACACTGGGAAAGTACCAGGACATCCTGGGACCCCCGGGCAAAAGCATTGGGAAAGTACCAGGACATCCTGGGACCCCCGGTAAGAACACTGGGAAAGTACCAGGACATCCTGGGACCCCTGGGTAAGAACACTGGGAAAGTACCAGGACATCCTGAGACCCCCGGGCAAGAGCACTGGGAAAGTACCAGGACATCCTGGGACCCCCGGTAAGAACACTGGGAAAGTACCAGGACATCCTGGGACCTGCGGATAAGAGAACTGGGAAAGTACCAGGACATCCTGGGACCCGCGGATAAGAGAACTGGGAAAGTACCAGGACATCCTGGGACTCACGGATAAGAGCACTGGGAAATTAGCAAGACATCCTGGGACCCCGAGTAAGAACACTGGGAAAGTACCAGGCATCCTGGGGCCCCCGGGTAAGAACCCTCGGAAAGTACCAGAACATCCTGGGACCCTGGGTAAGAGCACTGGGAAAGTACCAGGACATCCTGGGACCCCCGGGTAAGAGCACTGGGAAAGTACCAGGGCATCCTGGGACCCCCGGGTAAGAACACTGGGAAAGTACCAGGACATCCTGGGACCCCGGGTAAGAGCACTGGGAAAGTACCAGGACATCCTGGGACCCCCGGGAAAGAGCACTGGGAAAGTAGCAGGACTTCCTGGGGCCCCCGGGTAAGAACACTGGGAATGTACCAGGGCATCCTGGGACCCCCGGGCAAGAGCACTGGGAAAGTGGCAGGACATCCTGGGACCCCCGGGTAAGAGCACTGGGAAAGTACCAGGACATCCTGGGACCCCGGTTAAGAACACTGGGAAAGCACCAGGACATCCTGGCACCTCCGGGTAAGAGCACTGGGAAATTGCCAGGACATCCTGGCACCCCGGGTAGGAATAGTGGGAAAGTACCAGGGCAACCTGGGAACCCCGGGTAAGAGCACTGGGAATGTACCAGGACATTCTGGGACCCCTGGGTAGGAATAGTGGGAAAGTACCAGGACAACCTAGGACCCCCGGGTAAGAGCACTGGGAAAGTACCAGGACAACCTGGGACCCCCGGGTAAGAGCACTGGGAAAGTACCAGGACATCCTGGGATCCCGGGTAAGAACACTGGGAAAGTACCAGGACATCCTGGCACCCCCGGGTAAGAGCACTGGGAAAGTAGGACATCTAGGGACCCCGGGTAACAGCAGTGGGAATGTACCAGGACATCCTGGGACCCCCGGGCAAGAGCACTGGGAAAGTATCAGGACATCCTGGGACCACCGGGTAAGAGCAATGGGAAAGTACCAGGACATCCTGGGACCCCGGGTAAGAACACTGGGAAAGTAGCAGGACATCCTGGGTCCCCCGGGTAAGAGCACTGGGAAAGTACCAGGACATCGTGGGACCCCCGGGTAAGAGCAATGGGAAAGCGCCAGGACATCCTGGGACACCGGGCAAGAACACTGGGAATGTACCAGGACATACTGGGACCCCCGGGCAAGAGCACTGGTAAAGTACCAGGACATCCTGGGACCACCGGCTAAGAGCACTGGGAAATTACCAGGACTTCCTGGGACTCCGGGTAAGAGCCCTGGGAAAGTACCAGGACATCCTGGCACCTCCGGGTAAGAACACTGGGAAAGCAGCAGGACATCCTGGCACCTCCGGGTAAGAACACTGGGAAATTACCAGGACATCCTGGGACCCCGGTTAAGAACACTGGGAAAGCACCAGGACATCCTGGAACCCCCGGGTAAGAGCACTGGGAAATTGCCAGGACATCCTGGGACCCCGGGTAGGAATAGTGGGAAAGTACCAGGACAACCTGGGACCCCCGGGTAAGAGCACTGGGAAAGTACCAGGACATCCTGGGACCCTCGGGTAGGAATAGTGGGAAAGTACCAGGACAACCTAGGACCCCCGGGTAAGAGCACTGGGAAAGTACCAGGACAACCTGGGACCCCCGGGTAAGAGCACTGGGAAAGTACCAGGACATCCTGGCACCCCCGGGTAAGAGAACTGGGAAAGTACCAGGACATCCTGGGACCCTTGGGTAAGAACACTGGGAAAGTACCAGGACATCCTGGGACCCCCGGGTAAGAGCACTGGGAAAGTACCAGGACATCCTGGGACCCCTGGGTAAGAACACTGGGAAAGTACCAGGACATCCTGGGACCCCCGGGCAAAAGCACTGGAAAAGTACCAGGACATCCTGGGACCCCCGGTAAGAACACTGGGAAAGTACCAGGACATCCTGGGACCCCCGGGGTAAGAGCACTGGGAAAGTACAAGGACATCCTGGGACCCCCGGGCAAGAGCACTGGGAAATTACCAGGACATCCTGGGACCCCCGGTAAGAACACTGGGAAAGTACCAGTACATCCTGGGACCCGCGGATAAGAGAACTGGGAAAGTACCAGGACATCCTGGGACCCCCGGGTAAGAACCCTCGGAAAGTACCAGAACATCCTGGGACCCTGGGTAAGAGCACTGGGAAAGTACCAGGACATCCTGGGACCCCCGGGTAAGAGCACTGGGAAAGTACCAGGGCTTCCTGGGATCCCCGGGTAAGAACACTGGGAAAGTACCAGGACATCCTGGGACCCCGGGTAAGAGCACTGGAAAAGTACCAGGACATCCTGGGACCTCCGGGTAAGAGCACTGGGAAAGTAGCAGGACTTCCTGGGGCCCCCGGGTAAGAACACTGGGAATGTACCAGGACATCCTGGGACCCCCGGGCAAGAGCACTGCGAAAGTAGCAGGACATCCTGGGACCCCCGGGTAAGAGCACTGGGAAAGTACCAGGACATCCTGGGACGCCAGGTAAGAGCACTGGGAAAGTACCAGGACATCCTGGGACCCCAGGTAAGAGCACATGGGAAAGTACCAGGACTTGCTGGGACCCCGGGTAAGAATAGTGGGAAAGTAGCAGGACAACCTGGGACACCTGGGTAAGAGCACTGGGAAAGCACCAGGACATCCTGGCACCTCCGGGTAAGAACACTGGGAAAGTACCAGGACATCCTGGCACCTCCGGGTAAGAACACTGGGAAAGGACCAGGACATCCTGGCACCTCCGGGTAAGAACACTGGGAAAGTACCAGGACATCCTGGGACCCCGGGTAAGAACACTGGGAAAGGACCAGGACATCCTGGGACCTCCGGGTAACAGCACTGGGACGGTAACAGGACATCCTGGGTCCCCCGGGTAAGAGCAATGGGAAAGTACCAGGACATCCTGGGACCCCTGGGTAAGAACACTGGGAAAGTAGGACATCCTGGGGCCCCCGGGTAAGAGCACTGGGAAAGCACCAGGACATCCTGGGACCCCGGGTAAGAACACTGGGAATGTACTAGGACATCCTGGGACCCCCGGGCAAGAGCACTGGGAAAGTAGCAGGACACCCTGGGACCCCGGGTAAGAGCACTGGGAAAGTACCAGGACATCCTGGGACCCCCGGGTAAGAGCACTGGGAAAGTAGCAGGACTTCCTGGGGCCCCCGGGTAAGAACACTGGGAATGTACCAGGGCATCCTGGGACCCCCGGGCAAGAGCACTGGGAAAGTGGCAGGACATCCTGGGACCCCCGGGTAAGAGCACTGGGAAAGTACCAGGACATCCTGGGACCCCGGTTAAGAACACTGGGAAAGCACCAGGACATCCTGGCACCTCCGGATAAGAGCACTGAGAAATTGCCAGGACATCCTGGCACCCCGGGTAGGAATAGTGGGAAAGTACCAGGGCAACCTGGGAACCCCGGGTAAGAGCACTGGGAAAGTACCAGGACAACCTGGGACCCCCGGGTAAGAGCACTGGGAAAGTACCAGGACATCCTGGGATCCCGGGTAAGAACACTGGGAAAGTACCAGGACATCCTGGCACCCCCGGGTAAGAGCACTGGGAAAGTAGGACATCTAGGGACCCCGGGTAACAGCAGTGGGAATGTACCAGGACATCCTGGGACCCGCGGATAAGAGAACTGGGAAAGTACCAGGACATCCTGGGACCCCCGGGTAAGAACCCTCGGAAAGTACCAGAACATCCTGGGACCCTGGGTAAGAGCACTGGGAAAGTACCAGGACATCCTGGGACCCCCGGGTAAGAGCACTGGGAAAGTACCAGGGCTTCCTGGGATCCCCGGGTAAGAACACTGGGAAAGTACCAGGACATCCTGGGACCCCGGGTAAGAGCACTGGAAAAGTACCAGGACATCCTGGGACCTCCGGGTAAGAGCACTGGGAAAGTAGCAGGACTTCCTGGGGCCCCCGGGTAAGAACACTGGGAATGTACCAGGACATCCTGGGACCCCCGGGCAAGAGCACTGCGAAAGTAGCAGGACATCCTGGGACCCCCGGGTAAGAGCACTGGGAAAGTACCAGGACATCCTGGGACGCCAGGTAAGAGCACTGGGAAAGTACCAGGACATCCTGGGACCCCAGGTAAGAGCACATGGGAAAGTACCAGGACTTGCTGGGACCCCGGGGAAGAATAGTGGGAAAGTAGCAGGACAACCTGGGACACCTGGGTAAGAGCACTGGGAAAGCACCAGGACATCCTGGCACCTCCGGGTAAGAACACTGGGAAAGTACCAGGACATCCTGGCACCTCCGGGTAAGAACACTGGGAAAGGACCACGACATCCTGGCACCTCCGGGTAAGAACACTGGGAAAGTACCAGGACATCCTGGGACCCCGGGTAAGAACACTGGGAAAGGACCAGGACATCCTGGGACCCCCGGGTAACAGGACTGGGACGGTAACAGGACATCCTGGGTCCCCCGGGTAAGAGCAATGGGAAAGTACCAGGACATCCTGGGACCCCTGGGTAAGAACACTGGGAAAGTAGGACATCCTGGGGCCCCCGGGTAAGAGCACTGGGAAAGCACCAGGACATCCTGGGACCCCGGGTAAGAACACTGGGAATGTACTAGGACATCCTGGGACCCCCGGGCAAGAGCACTGGGAAAGTAGCAGGACACCCTGGGACCCCGGGTAAGAGCACTGGGAAAGTACCAGGACATCCTGGGACCCCCGGGTAAGAGCACTGGGAAAGTAGCAGGACTTCCTGGGGCCCCCGGGTAAGAACACTGGGAATGTACCAGGGCATCCTGGGACCCCCGGGCAAGAGCACTGGGAAAGTGGCAGGACATCCTGGGACCCCCGGGTAAGAGCACTGGGAAAGTACCAGGACATCCTGGGACCCCGGTTAAGAACACTGGGAAAGCACCAGGACATCCTGGCACCTCCGGGTAAGAGCACTGGGAAATTGCCAGGACATCCTGGCACCCCGGGTAGGAATAGTGGGAAAGTACCAGGGCAACCTGGGAACCCCGGGTAAGAGCACTGGGAAAGTACCAGGACAACCTGGGACCCCCGGGTAAGAGCACTGGGAAAGTACCAGGACATCCTGGGATCCCGGGTAAGAACACTGGGAAAGTACCAGGACATCCTGGCACCCCCGGGTAAGAGCACTGGGAAAGTAGGACATCTAGGGACCCCGGGTAACAGCAGTGGGAATGTACCAGGACATCCTGGGACCCCCGGGCAAGAGCACTGGGAAAGTATCAGGACATCATGGGACCACCGGGTAAGAGCAATGGGAAAGTACCAGGACATCCTGGGACCCCGGGTAAGAACACTGGGAAAGTAGCAGGACATCCTGGGTCCCCCGGGTAAGAGCACTGGGAAAGTACCAGGACATCGTGGGACCCCCGGGTAAGAACAATGGGAAAGCACCAGGACATCCTGGGACCCCGGGCAAGAACACTGGGAATGTACCAGGACATACTGGGACCCCCGGGCAAGAGCACTGGTAAAGTACCAGGACATCCTGGGACCACCGGCTAAGAGCACTGGGAAATTACCAGGACTTCCTGGGACTCCGGGTAAGAGCCCTGGGAAAGTACCAGGACATCCTGGCACCTCCGGGTAAGAACACTGGGAAAGCAGCAGGACATCCTGGCACCTCCGGGTAAGAACACTGGGAAATTACCAGGACATCCTGGGACCCCGGTTAAGAACACTGGGAAAGCACCAGGACATCCTGGTACCCCCGGGTAAGAGCACTGGGAAATTGCCAGGACATCCTGGGACCCCGGGTAGGAATAGTGGGAAAGTACCAGGACAACCTGGGACCCCCGGGTAAGAGCACTGGGAAAGTACCAGGACATCCTGGGACCCTCGGGTAGGAATAGTGGGAAAGTACCAGGACAACCTAGGACCCCCGGGTAAGAGCACTGGGAAAGTACCAGGACAACCTGGGACCCCCGGGTAAGAGCACTGGGAAAGTACCAGGACATCCTGGCAACCCCGGGTAAGAGAACTGGGAAAGTACCAGGACATCCTGGGACCCTTGGGTAAGAACACTGGGAAAGTACCAGGACATCCTGGGACCCCCGGGTAAGAGCACTGGGAAAGTACCAGGACATCCTGGGACCCCTGGGTAAGAACACTGGGAAAGTACCAGGACATCCTGGGACCCCCGGGCAAAAGCACTGGAAAAGTACCAGGACATCCTGGGACCCCCGGTAAGAACACTGGGAAAGTACCAGGACATCCTGGGACCCCTGGGTAAGAACACTGGGAAAGTACAAGGACATCCTGGGACCCCCGGGCAAGAGCACTGGGAAAGTACCAGGACATCCTGGGACCCCCGGTAAGAACACTGGGAAAGTACCAGTACATCCTGGGACCCGCGGATAAGAGAACTGGGAAAGTACCAGGACATCCTGGGACCCCCGGGTAAGAACCCTCGGACAGTACCAGAACATCCTGGGACCCTGGGTAAGAGCACTGGGAAAGTACCAGGACATCCTGGGACCCCCGGGTAAGAGCACTGGGAAAGTACCAGGGCTTCCTGGGACCCCCGGGTAAGAACACTGGGAAAGTACCAGGACATCCTGGGACCCCGGGTAAGAGCACTGGAAAAGTACCAGGACATCCTGGGACCCCCGGGTAAGAGCACTGGGAAAGTAGCAGGACTTCCTGGGGCCCCCGGGTAAGAACACTGGGAATGTACCAGGACATCCTGGGACCCCCGGGCAAGAGCACTGCGAAAGTAGCAGGACATCCTGGGACCCCCGGGTAAGAGCACTGGGAAAGTACCAGGACATCCTGGGACCCCAGGTAAGAGCACTGGGAAAGTACCAGGACATCCTGGGACCCCAGGTAAGAGCACATGGGAAAGTACCAGGACTTGCTGGGACCCCGGGTAAGAATAGTGGAAAAGTAGCAGGACAACCTGGGACACCTGGGTAAGAGCACTGGGAAAGCACCAGGACATCCTGGCACCTCCGGGTAAGAACACTGGGAAAGTACCAGGACATCCTGGCACCTCCGGGTAAGAACACTGGGAAAGGACCAGGACATCCTGGCACCTCCGGGTAAGAACACTGGGAAAGTACCAGGACATCCTGGGACCCCGGGTAAGAACACTGGGAAAGGACCAGGACATCCTGGGACCCCCGGGTAACAGCACTGGGACGGTAACAGGACATCCTGGGTCCCCCGGGTAAGAGCAGTGGGAAAGTACCAGGACATCCTGGGACCCCTGGGTAAGAACACTGGGAAAGTAGGACATCCTGGGGCCCCCGGGTAAGAGCACTGGGAAAGCACCAGGACATCCTGGGACCCCGGGTAAGAACACTGGGAATGTACGAAGACATCCTGGGACCCCCGGGCAAGAGCACTGGGAAAGTAGCAGGACACCCTGGGACCCCCAGGTAAGAGCACTGGGAAAGTACCAGGACATCCTGGGACCCCAGGTAAGAGCACTGGGAAAGTACCAGGACATCCTGTGACCCCAGGTAAGAGCACATGGGAAAGTACCAGGACTTGCTGGGACCGCAGGTAAGAATAGTGGGAAAGTAGCAGGACAACCTGGGACACCCGGGTAAGAGCACTGGGAAAGCACCAGGACATCCTGGCACCTCCAGGTAAGAACACTGGGAAAGTACCAGGACATCCTGGCACCTCCGGGTAAGAACACTGGGAAAGGACCAGGACATCCTGGCACCTCCGGGTAAGAACACTGGGAAAGTACCAGGACATCCTGGGACCCCGGGTAAGAACACTGGGAAAGGACCAGGACATCCTGGGACCCCCGGGTAAGAACACTGGGAAAGTAGCAGGACATTCTGGGACCTGCGGATAAGAGCACTGGGAAAGTACCAGGATATCCTGGGACCCTTGGTAAGAGCACTGGGAAAGTACCAGGACATCCTGGCACCTCCGGGTAAGAACACTGGGAAAGTACCAGGACATCCTGGGACCCCTGGGTAAGAACACTGGGAAAGTACCAGGACATCCTGGGACCCCTGGGTAAGAACACTGGGAAAGTACCAGGACATCCTGGGACCCCCGGGTAAGATCACTGGGAAAGTACCAGGACATCCTGGGACCCCTGGGTAAGAACACTGGGAAAGTACCAGGACATCCTGGGACCCCCGGTAAGAACACTGGGAAAGTACCAGGACATCCTGGGACCCCTGGGTAAGAACACTGGGAAAGTACCAGGACATCCTGAGACCCCCGGGCAAGAGCACTGGGAAAGTACCAGGACATCCTGGGACCCCCGGTAAGAACACTGGGAAAGTACCAGGACATCCTGGGACCTGCGGATAAGAGAACTGGGAAAGTACCAGGACATCCTGGGACCCGCGGATAAGAGAACTGGGAAAGTACCAGGACATCCTGGGACTCACGGATAAGAGCACTGGGAAAGTAGCAAGACATCCTGGGACCCCGAGTAAGAACACTGGGAAAGTACCAGGCATCCTTGGGCCCCCGGGTAAGAACCCTCGGAAAGTACCAGAACATCCTGGGACCCTGGGTAAGAGCACTGGGAAAGTACCAGGACATCCTGGGACCCCCGGGTAAGAGCACTGGGAAAGTACCAGGGCATCCTGGGACCCCCGGGTAAGAACACTGGGAAAGTACCAGGACATCCTGGGACCCCGGGTAAGAGCACTGGGAAAGTACCAGGACATCCTGGGACCCCCGGGTAAGAGCACTGGGAAAGTAGCAGGACTTCCTGGGGCCCCCGGGTAAGAACACTGGGAATGTACCAGGGCATCCTGGGACCACCGGGCAAGAGCACTGGGAAAGTGGCAGGACATCCTGGGACCCCCGGGTAAGAGCACTGGGAAAGTACCAGGACATCCTGGGACCCAGGTTAAGAACACTGGGAAAGCACCAGGACATCCTGGCACCTCCGGGTAAGAGCACTGGGAAATTGCCAGGACATCCTGGGACCCCGGGTAGGAATAGTGGGAAAGTACCAGGGCAACCTGGGACCCCTGGGTAAGAACACTGGGAAAGTACCAGGACGTCCTGGGACCCCCGGGTAAGAGAACTGGGAAAGTACCAGGACATCCTGGGACCCCGGGTAAGAACACTGGGAAAGTACCAGGACATCCTGGGACCCCTGGGTAAGAACACTGGGAATGTACCAGGACATCCTGGGACCCCTGGGTAAGAACACTGGGAAAGTAGGACATCCTGGGACCCTGGGTAAGAACACTGGGAAATTACCAGGTCTTCCTGGGACCCCCGGGTAAGAGCACTGTGAAAGCACCAGGACATCCTGGGGCCCCTGGGTAAGAACACTGGGAATGTACCAGGACATCCTGGCACCCCTGGGTAAGAACACTGGGAAAGTTGGACATCCTGGGACCCCCGGGTAAGAGCACTGGGAAATTACCAGGACACCCTGGGACCCCGGGTAAGAGCAATGGGAAATTACCAGGATTTCCTGGGACCCCCAGGTAAGAGCACTGGGAAAGTACCAGGACATCCTGGGACCCTGGGTAAGAGCAATGGGAAAGTACCAGGACATCCAGGGACCCCGGGTTAGAAAACTGGGACAGTACCAGGAAAGGAGACTATGAAGGTATGAGAGCGGAATTGAGTAGAGTGGACTGGGAAAATAGATTAAAGGGTAAGACGATACATGATCAGTGGTGTAGATTTAAGGAGTTATTTTACAACTTCCAAAAAGTATATATTCCACTGAGAAGAAAAGGGTGTAAAAGAAAAGACAGCCATCCGTGGCTAAGTAAAGAAATTAAGGATAGCATTCGACTAAAAACAAGGGCATATAAGGTAGCCAAATCTAGTGGGAGGATAGAGGATTGGGAAAACTTTAAAAAACAGCAAAAAATAACAAAAAGATTGATTAAGAAAGGGAAGATAGATTATGAAAGTAAATTAGCAAAAAATATAAAAACAGATAGTAGGAGTTTTTATAGTTATATAAAAAGAAAAAGGGTGGCTAAAGTAAATGTTGGTCCCTTAGAGGATGAGACCGGGAAATTAATGGTGGGAAATATGGAGATGGCAAAAACACTGAATGAATATTTTACATCAGTCTTTACAGTAGAAGACACTAAGAATATCCCAACACTGGACAAACAGGGGGCTAAAGGGGGGGAGGAGCTAAACACGATCAAAATCACTAAGGAAGTGGTACTCAGTAAAATAATGGGACTCAAAGCGGATAAGTCACCTGGACCTGATGGCTTACATCCTAGGGTCTTGAGGGAAGTGGCGGTAGGGATTGTGGATGCATTGGTAATAATTTTCCAAAACTCCCTGGACTCGGCAATGGTCCCGGCAGACTGGAAAACTGCTAATGTAACACCCTTATTTAAAAAGGGCAGTAGACAGAAGGCTGGAAACTATAGACCGGTTAGCCTAACATCTGTGGGAGGTAAAATTTTGGAGTCCATTAGCAAGGAGACAGTAACAGGACATTTGGATAATGTTAAATCTGTGAGTTGTTCAAGTAATTAATACTCAGACTTAATCAGTAACAATAAAACAGGTCTTTACTGGTTGGAGGTAGGGACTATACGTAGGTCTTTACTTCATGCCCACAGGCGGGAACTGAGGGGAGATCAGTACCCACAGTACTATTTATACCCCTATGGCCAGGAGTGGTACTGCGTATCACTACGCCCTACAAGTAGTGCAGTCCTGTCCATAGGTTCAAAGTAGCACACATATTACATACACAACATTCCTCCCTTCCTAGCTTTACAGTCATCTCCCCATTTAACATAACGTAATAACATATATACATATATAACTTCAGGTTTACATAACAGAATAACATAGATACATAGATAACTTCATGTCAAAACAGATCACAGATTCAGTCTCTGCGGAAAACAGTTCACAGATTCAATCTCTGTGGTGTAGTCGGTTCACGTTGCTGGAGTGACTCATTCAATAGTCCTTCCATGGATTTAACAGTTTGAACTTCCGAACTGAATTGGCTCCGTTCGGAGGGACCACGTGTGTGATCTGGTAGAGGTAATAATGGTTCAGATGGGTCATCTTCTGTTTCGACTTTTCCTTTTCTGCTTCTTGGAGACTCTCTGGGCTCCACTGTCAGCTGCCAGCTGCATGCGCAGTTCCTCCTTCTCTTCCTCCTTTTTCCGTAGTAGAGCCACCTTCTCCCGATGTTCCGTAGACTTTCGGTGCTCCTCCATGATTTCTGTATGGTGGGAGTCGAAGTTACAAGTTGGGCAGGACAGGACATAGTAATATTCGGTGTCGTCCTGATCTAGGCCAGCGAGAGGGTCTTCTATTTCCTCCATACCCAGCTGGGCGTTAGCCAGCTTTTGTTCCAAGTCCAGACATCTTTCCTGAAGAGACTTCTTCATGCGTACCTCTTCATCCAGCTTTTTCTGGGCTTTCAGCAAGTCGTTTACTAATGACCTCATTTGAGATTTTACTACTTCAACTTCTTTTGGAGATTGATTGATCGGACTATTCAATCCCTCTACCGGAGCAGCTGTTTCAGCGGTCTGTTGTTCTACGTTGACGTGAGTCAGCGTACTTTTGGCATCCAAGGGCTGCTCTGTTGCAGTCATCTCAGTCTGTGTTGCCACCTCAGCTCTTCCAATAACCTTTGAGAGCTCCGAACCCCTTTCGTTTGAATATTGAAGTTCGTGTTCAAGTTTTTCCCATTTCAGAGTCCTGTCCTTCAGCATATGCAGGAGTTGGCTGACCGTTAACTCCTCTGACATCAGACGTTTTGTGTGCTCCTGCTCCATTTTCTCCATCAGCTGCTTCTGTTGTCTTTCCAGATTCTCCAACTCTATATCAAAGAACTCTTTCGTTGCATTCAACTCTTGCTCAAAACGGCGAAGCATTTGTTCTAATTGCTGTTGTAGTTTGAAATGGAGTTGAGTTCGAGCCCGGTGTCCCTCAGAAATGGGCACATCAGTAGACTTGCCAGACTCAGAATCCACAGTTAAACTATGTTGTTGTTGCTCAGTGGAATTCTGTGCTGAAACTTTGGGCTGAAAATTCAGTAGGGTTAGCGCCCATTTTGCGGCGCTAGAGGGCCTAGCGCCGCAATGATAGCCGTTTCTGAAATTCACTTCGGCGCTGCCAGCGGCGTTAGCCGGTTGCGCTGCGCCGGCACCGATGACGTCATCGGTGTGCGCAGCGTCCCGGTTGCCGTGGCAACGCACCCGAACGCCGAAATTCAGTTGCGGCCGCCTCGCCCGTGGCAGCCGCAACTAAGACTCTGGCAACCGAGTCTTACACAAGTTACCGCCGGCACATTAAGGTCGCGCGGCGGCCGGCCGCTTTCCCGCCGGCCGCCTGCCCGCACCTCCCTCCCCGGACTCCTCCACCCCCTCCCCCGTGGAACAGATGCGTCTGGCCTGCAAGCCCGGCACTTGTCCGAGGTGCCTGGCTCATTTTTGAAAAAATCAAACGGCCAGCGATCGGGTGAAGGCAGCGCCTCCTTAACGGGAGGAGGAGGCCTGCACTTCCCCAGCCTGCCGCACCGCATCGGGTGCCGCAGCGCTGGATTAGCGCCGCAATGCGGCACAGCGCCCATTGGGAGGCACTCACGCCCGCCAGTAGCGCCGGCAGCCGTCTGGGCGCGGCGCTACTGAATTTTTGGCGCGCGCAAGGGAATTAGCGCCGGCGCTAAATTTCCGGCGCTAAAGCCCTGGCGCGGCGTCAACTCAATTTCTAGGCCTTTGTCTTTTGCACCTGAGTTGGGCTTACCATCATCCGTTCCAGAGTCTGGGCCGACTATCTTCACCGAGTTCTCACTCGTTATTGTTTGTAGGAAATGCCAGTCCATATTCATTTTCCTAATCCACTCCCGTCCTAGTAGTGGAGAACCTCCTTCAGATATCACATATAAGTCCATTATTTGACTGTCTTCGCCCTTGTGGACCACTGCAACCTCTATTTTCCCGATGGGGTACACTCTTTGCCCCGTGTATGTTTTCAATATAATCCCCGTATCCTGTAGGGGAATATGTTGGAATAACTTTCCGTAATCTTTCTTATTTATGACCGTCAATGCCGATCCAGTGTCCAATTCCAGTTTTACTTGGACTCCTTCTATCTGAAGAGTGACCCAAATTGTCTGGAGGTCTGCACCCTTACCAGCGTTGAGTACTCTTAAGCTAGCCAGTTCATTACAGCTTAAGCTAGCCAGTTCATTACTGCTAGCGTCTGAATCTGACTCCTGTTCGGTCACCTTGTGTACCTTTGCGTATTTTCCTTGCGGTGACTTCTTGTTGCTGGTCTTCTTCCCTGACCTGCATACTCTAGCTATATGTCCAAGCCTACCACAAGTTCTACATTCTTGGTTTTTAAACCAACACTGGTTCTGATCATGCGTTGTCTTTCCACAACGATAACATTTGCCAGAACTCACACCCAATTTGTGTGCACTGAGCTCCGGTGACCGTAGCTGCATTACTGCCGTGCCTCTCGCTGCGGCTTCGTGTGCTGCTGCCATAGTGACCGCCTTCTCAAGCGTCAGCTCATTCTCCTCGAGCAGTCGCTTTTGTGTATCCTGTTTAAATAAACCACACACAAATTTGTCTCGAAGTGCCTCTGTCAGTCCCGTTCCAAACTGGCAATATTTCGCTAATTTACGCAATTCCAGCAAATATTCAGCATTGCTTTCATGCTGTAGCTGCCTTCTGTCGTAAAATTTAAATCGTTCCGCTAGCATCAGCGGCGTGGGGTTTAGATGATCTTTCAGGACAGTAACAATCTCATCGAACGTCTTATCCGCCGGTTCATCTGGTGATAACAGGTGTTTCAATTGCCCGTATGTCTTCGCACCCATTAAATTTAATAATGTTAGAGCTTTATCTTGGTCACGAATTTTATTGGCCTTACAATAATTTTTTACTCTTTCAACATATATGGCCCAATCTTCGAGGTCACTATCAAAGGTGCTAATATTCCCGTGTTTAGGCATTGTAGATTTGCAATTTCTCAGATTTTATTTTCTTTACTTGTTATCAAAGATGGCAGCTTCCCGCTCTTGCCGTCGTCCTCCGCCCACAAAATGGCAGTTTTCCCGCGCTTGGCGGTCTTCACCCGTCCCCCAACGCCGTCTCCCTTCAGCCCCCGAGTGCGGCCCTTATCTTCGCCGCGATCGCCCGAGTGCGGCCCTTATCAGCGGATGCGATCGCTGGATCGCGAAGCGGCTCTCGGCTCTTATCAGGAGATGCGATCGCTCTGTTGAAACGCCTCCCGCTCGAAGCGGCTCTCGCGCCCTATTCCTCCAGCTCCCCCAGCCCCGTTCGTGCGGCCAACGCGGTCGACTGCCTGTCGCGTCGCTGCCCGGCTCAGACAACGGCTTACCCACCACCAAGCTGGAGAAGAAGCTGATGGTCGCCGATGGAGGCTCCGAGGTCAGGATGTCTTCCAGTGGGGTGGAGAGGGTGGAAACCTCTCTGCAACGTCCTGGCTGTGGACGAAGCTGCCGTGGAGTGACTGCCACAGGGTCCGAATCAGACTCGTCGCCAGTGTTAAATCTGTGAGTTGTTCAAGTCATTAATACTCAGACTTAATCAGTAACAATAAAACAGGTCTTTACTGGTTGGAGGTAGGGACTATACGTAGGTCTTTACTTCATGCCCACAGGCGGGAACTGAGGGGAGATCAGTACCCACAGTACTATTTATACCCCTATGGCCAGGAGTGGTACTGCGTATCACTACGCCCTACAAGTAGTGCAGTCCTGTCCATAGGTTCAAAGTAGCACACATATTACATACACAACAGATAATCATAATTTAATAGGACAAAGTCAGCATGGTTTTATGAAGGGGAAGTCATGTTTGACAAGTTTGCTGGGGTTCTTTGAGGAAGTAACATATAGGGTGGATAAAGGAGAACCAGTGGACGTAGTGTATTTAGACTTCCAAAAGGCATTTGACAAGGTGCCACACAAAAGATTATTGCTTAAGATAAAAAATCACGGGATTGGGGGTAATATTCTGGCATGGATAGAGGATTGGCTATCTAACAGAAGGCAGAGAGTTGGGATAAATGGTTCATTCTCAGACTGGCAATCAGTAACTAGTAGTGTTCCGCAGGGGTCAATGCTGGGTCCCCAACTCTTTACAATCTATATTAACGATTTGGAGGAGGGGACCGAGTGTAACATCTCAAAGTTTGCAGATGATACTAAGATGGGGGGGGAAAGTAGTGAGTGAGGAGGACATAAAAAACCTGCAAGGGGACATAGACAGGCTAAGTAAGTGGGCAGAGATTTGGCAGATGGAATACAATACTGGAAAGTGTGAGGTTATGCACTTTGGCAGGAAAAATCATAGAGCAAGTTATTATCTTAATGGCAAGAAACTGGAAAGTACTGAAGTACAAAGGGATCTGGGGGTCCTGGTGCACGAAACTCAAAAGGTTAGTATGCAGGTGCAGCAAGTGATTAAGAAGGCCAATGGAATGTTGGCTTTCATTGCTAGGGGGATAGAATATAAAAATAGGGAAGTATTGCTTCAGTTGTACAAGGTATTGGTGAGACCGCACCTGGAATACTGCGTACAGTTTTGGTGTCCATACTTAAGAAAGGACATACTTGCTCTCGAGTCAGTACAAAGAAGGTTCACTCGGTTAATCCCGGGGATGAGGGGATGGACATATGAGGAGAGGTTGAGTAGATTGGGACTCTACTCATTGGAGTTCAGAAGAATGAGAGGCGATCTTATTGAAACATATAAGATGTGAAGGGGTTGGATCGGGTGGATGCAGGGAAGATGTTCCCAATGATGGGTGAAACTAGAACTAGGGGGCATAGTCTTAGAATAAGGGGCTGCTCTTTCAAAACTGAGATGAGGAGGAACTACTTCACTCAGAGGGTGGTAGGTCCATGGAATATGCTGCCCCAAAAAACTGTAGAAGCTACATCATTACATAAATTTAAAACAGAAATAGACAGTTTCCTAGAAGTAAAGGGAATTAAGGGTTACGGGGAGCGGGCAGGAATTTGGACATGAGTCTAGGTTCGGATCGGTCATGGCCCTGTGGTTAGCGGAGCGGGCCCAGGGGCCGTGTAGCCTGATCCTGCTACTATTTCGTGTGTCTAATTCTGTTAGATGCAGGAGATGGTTCTGTGATAGTGGATTGGCAGTTAGGATCAGATCAGCCATGATCTTATTGAATGGCGGAGCAGGCTCGAGGGGCCGATTGGCCTACTCCTGCTCCTATTTCTTATGTTCTTATGTTCTTATCCTGGGACCCCCAGGTAAGAGCACTGGGAAAGTACCAGGA
Source organism: Somniosus microcephalus (assembly GCF_052327205.1). Classification (NCBI taxonomy): domain Eukaryota; kingdom Metazoa; phylum Chordata; class Chondrichthyes; order Squaliformes; family Somniosidae; genus Somniosus; species Somniosus microcephalus. Next base: position 86,998,910 of record NC_140997.1, on the reverse strand, counting down.
CATCCTGGGACCCCGGGTAAGAGCAATGGGAAAGTACCAGGACAACCTGGGACCCCGGGTAAGCGCAGTGGGAAAGTACCAGGACATCCTGGGGCCTCCTGGGTAAGAACACTGGGAATGTACCAGGACATCCTGTGACCCCTGGGTAAGAACACTGGGAAAGTAGGACATCCTAGGGCCCCCGGGTAAGAACACTGGGAATGTACGACAACCTAGGGCCCCCGGGTAAGAACACTGGGAATGTACCAGGACATCCTGTGACCCCTGGGTAAGAACACTGGGAAAGTAGGACATCCTAGGGCCACCGGGTAAGAACACTGGGAATGTACCAGGACATCCTGGGACCCCCGGGCAAGAGCACTGGGAAACTACCAGGACATCCTGGGACCCCGGGTAAGAGCATTGGGGAATTACCAGGACTTCCTGGGACCCCGGGTAAGAATAGTGGGAAAGTAGTAGGATAACCTGGGACCCCCGGGTAAGAGCACTGGGAAAACACCAGGAAATCCTGGGACCCCGGGTAAGAATACTGGGAAAACACCAGGAAATCCTGGGACCCCGGGTAAGAACACTCATAAAGTCCCAGAGCACCCTGGGACCCCTGGGTAAGAACACTGGGAATGCACCTGGACATCGTGGGACCTCCGGGTAAGAATACTGCGAAAGAACCAGGACATCCTGGGACCCGCGGATATGTGCACGGGGAAAGTACCAGGACATCGTGGGACCCTGGGTAAGAAGACTGGGAAAGTACCAGGACAACCTGGGACCCCCGGGTAAGAGCACTGGGAAAGTAGCAGGACATCCTGGGACCCCCGGGTAAGAACACTGGGAATGTACCAGGACATCATGGGAACCCCGGGCAAGAGCACTGGGAAGGTACCAGGACATCCTCGGACCCCTGGGTAAGAGCACTGGGAATTTACCAGGATTTCCTGGGACCCCCAGGTACGAGAACTGGGAAAGTACCAGGACATCCTGGGACCCCGCGTAAGAATAGTGGGAAAGCACCAGGACATCCTGGGACCCCAGGTAAGAACACTGGGAAAACACCAGGACATCCTGGGACCCCGGGTAAGAACACTGGGAAAGTACCAGGACATCCTGTGACCCCTGGGTAAGTAGACTGGGAAAGCACCAGGACATCCTGGGACCTCCGGGTAAGAAGACTGCGAAAGTACCAGGACCTCCTGGGACCCCAGGTAAGAGAACTGGGAAAGTACCAGGACATCCTGGGATGCCGGGTAAGAGCACTGGGAAAGTACCAGGACTTCCTGGGACCCTGGGTAAGAGCACTGGGAAAGTACCAGGATATCCTGGGACCCCGGGTAAGAACACTGGGAAAGTAGCAGGACATCCTGGGACCCTGGGTAAGAGCACTGGGAAAGTACCAGGACATCCTGGGATCCCGGGTAACAGCACTGGGACAGTACCAGGACATACTGGGACCCCCGGGTAAGAGCAGTGGGAATGTACTTGGACATCCTGGGACCCCTGCGTAAGAACACCGGGAAAGTAGCAGGACATCATGGGGTCCCTGGGTAAGAACACTGGGAATGTACCAGGACATCCTGGGACATCCGGGCAAGAGCACTGGGAATGTACCAGGACATCCTAGGACCCCCGGGTAAGAGCTCTGGGAAATTACCAGGATTTCCTGGGACCCCCAGGTAAGAGCACTGGGAAAGTACCAGGACATCCTGGGACCCCGGGTAAGAGCACTGGGAAAGTAGCAGGACATCCTGGGACCCTGGGTAAGAACACTGGGAAAGTACCAGGACATCCTGGGACCCCCGGGGAAGAACACTGGGAAAGTACCAGCAGATCCTGGGACCCTGGGTAAGAACACTGGGAAAGTACCAGGACATCCTGGGAACCCCGGGTAAGAGCACTGGGAAAGTACCAGGACATCCTGGGACCCCTGGGTAAGAACACTGGGAAAGTAGCAGGACATCATGTGGTCCCCGGGTAAGAACACTGGGAATGTAGCAGGACATCCTGGGACCCCCGGGCAAGAGCACTGGGAACGTACCAGGACATCCTAGGACCCCCGGGTAAGAGCACTGGGAAATTACCAGGATTTCCTGGGACTCCGGGTAAGAAAACTGGGAAAGTAGTAGGACATCATGTGGTCCCCGGGTAAGAACGCTGGGAATGTAGCAGGACATCCTGGGACCCCCGGGCAAGAGCACTGGGAATGTACCAGGACATCCTAGGACCCCCGGGTAAGAGCACTGGGAAATTACCAGGATTTCCTGGGACCCCGGGTAAGAGCACTGGGAAAGTACCAGGACATCCTGGGATCCCGGGTAAGAACACTGGGAAAGTACCAGGACATCCTGTGACCCCGGGTAAGTAGACTGGGAAAGCACCAGGACATCCTGGGACCTCCGGGTAAGAAGACTGCGAAAGTACCAGGACCTCCTGGGACCCCAGGTAAGAGCACTGGGAAAGTACCAGGACATCCTGGGATGCCGGGTAAGAGCACTGGGAAAGTAGCAGGACATCGTGGGACCCTGGGGAAGAACACTGGGAAAGTACCAGGACATCCTGGGACCCCCGGGGAAGAACACTGGGAAAGTACCAGCACATCCTGGGACCCCCGGGTAAGAGCACTGGGAAATTACCAGGACTTCCTGGTACTCCGGGTAAGAGCACTGGGAAAGTACCAGGACATCCTGGGACCCCGGGTAAGAGCACTGGGAAATTACCTGGACATCCTGGGACCCTGGGTAAGAACACTGGGAAAGTACCAGGACATCCTGGGACCCTGGGTAAGAACACTAGGAAAGTACCAGGACATCCTGGGACCCCCGGGAAAGAGCACTGGGAAAGTACCGGGACATCCTTTGACCCTGGGTAAGGACACTAGGAAAGTACCAGGACATCCTGGGACCCCCGGGTTAGAGCACTGGGAAAGTACCGGGACATCCTGGGACCCCCGGGTAACAGCACTGGGAAAGTACCAGGACATCCTGGGACCCCTGGGTAAGAACACTGGGAAAGTAGCAGGACATCCTGGGGACCCCGGTTAAGAACACTGGGAATGTACCAGGACATCCTGGGACCCCCGGGCAAGAGAACTGGGAAAGTACCAGGACATCCTGGGAGCCTGGGTAAGAACACTGGGAAAGTACCAGGATTTCCTGGGACCCCCAGGTAAGAGCACTGGGAAAGTACCAGGACATCCTGGGACCCTGGGTAAGAACACTGGGAAAGTACCAGGACATCCTGGGACCCTGGGTAAGAACACTGGGAAAGTACCAGGACTTCCTGGGACACTGGGTAAGAACACTGGGAAAGTACCAGGACATCCTGGGACCCTGGGTAAGAACACTGGGAAAGTACCAGGACATCCTGGGACCCCCAGGTAAGAGCACTGGGAAAGTACCAGGACATCCTGGGACCCTGGGTAAGAACACTGGGAAAGTACCAGGACACCCTAGGATCCCCGGGTAAGAACACTGGGAAAGCACCAGGACATCCTGGGACCTCCGGGGAAAGAATACTGCGAAACAACCAGGACATCCTGGGACCCACGGATAAGAGCACTGGGAAAGTACCAGGACATCGTGGGACCCTGGGTAAGAACACTGGGAAAGTATCAGGACATCCTGGGACCCCGGGTAAGAACACTCATAAAGTCCCAGAGCACCCTGGGACCCCTGGGTAAGAACACTGGGAATGCACCTGGACATCGTGGGACCTCCGGGTAAGAATACTGCGAAAGAACCAGGACATCCTGGGACCCGCGGATATGTGCACGGGGAAAGTACCAGGACATCGTGGGACCCTGGGTAAGAAGACTGGGAAAGTACCAGGACAACCTGGGACCCCCGGGTAAGAGCACTGGGAAAGTAGCAGGACATCCTGGGACCCCCGGGTAAGAACACTGGGAATGTACCAGGACATCATGGGAACCCCGGGCAAGAGCACTGGGAAGGTACCAGGACATCCTCGGACCCCTGGGTAAGAGCACTGGGAATTTACCAGGATTTCCTGGGACCCCCAGGTACGAGAACTGGGAAAGTACCAGGACATCCTGGGACCCCGCGTAAGAATAGTGGGAAAGCACCAGGACATCCTGGGACCCCAGGTAAGAACACTGGGAAAACACCAGGACATCCTGGGACCCCGGGTAAGAACACTGGGAAAGTACCAGGACATCCTGTGACCCCGGGTAAGTAGACTGGGAAAGCACCAGGACATCCTGGGACCTCCGGGTAAGAAGACTGCGAAAGTACCAGGACCTCCTGGGACCCCAGGTAAGAGCACTGGGAAAGTACCAGGACATCCTGGGATGCCGGGTAAGAGCACTGGGAAAGTACCAGGACTTCCTGGGACCCTGGGTAAGAGCACTGGGAAAGTACCAGGATATCCTGGGACCCCGGGTAAGAACACTGGGAAAGTAGCAGGACATCCTGGGACCCTGGGTAAGAACACTGGGAAAGTACCAGGACATCCTGGGACCCCCGGGGACGAACACTGGGAAAGTACCAGCAGATCCTGGGACCCTGGGTAAGAACACTGGGAAAGTACCAGGACATCCTGGGAACCCTGGGTAAGAGCACTGGGAAAGTACCAGGACATCCTGGGACCCCTGGGTAAGAACACTGGGAAAGTAGCAGGACATCATGTGGTCCCCGGGTAAGAACACTGGGAATGTAGCAGGACATCCTGGGACCCCCGGGCAAGAGCACTGGGAACGTACCAGGACATCCTAGGACCCCCGGGTAAGAGCACTGGGAAATTACCAGGATTTCCTGGGACTCCGGGTAAGAAAACTGGGAAAGTAGCAGGACATCATGTGGTCCCCGGGTAAGAACACTGGGAATGTAGCAGGACATCCTGGGACCCCCGGGCAAGAGCACTGGGAATGTACCAGGACATCCTAGGACCCCCGGGTAAGAGCACTGGGAAATTACCAGGATTTCCTGGGATCCCGGGTAAGAGCACTGGGAAAGTACCAGGACATCCTGGGACCCCGGGTAAGAGCACTGGGAAAGTAGCAGGACATCGTGGGACCCTGGGGAAGAACACTGGGAAAGTACCAGGACATCCTGGGACCCCCGGGGAAGAACACTGGGAAAGTACCAGCACATCCTGGGACCCCCGGGTAAGAGCACTGGGAAATTACCAGGACTTCCTGGTACTCCGGGTAAGAGCACTGGGAAAGTACCAGGACATCCTGGGACCCCCGGGTAAGAGCACTGGGAAATTACCTGGACATCCTGGGACCCTGGGTAAGAACACTGGGAAAGTACCAGGACATCCTGGGACCCTGGGTAAGAACACTAGGAAAGTACCAGGACATCCTGGGACCCCCGGGAAAGAGCACTGGGAAAGTACCGGGACATCCTTTGACCCTGGGTAAGGACACTAGGAAAGTACCAGGACATCCTGGGACCCCCGGGTTAGAGCACTGGGAAAGTACCGGGACATCCTGGGACCCCCGGGTAACAGCACTGGGAAAGTACCAGGACATCCTGGGACCCCTGGGTAAGAACACTGGGAAAGTAGCAGGACATCCTGGGGACCCCGGTTAAGAACACTGGGAATGTACCAGGACATCCTGGGACCCCCGGGCAAGAGAACTGGGAAAGTACCAGGACATCCTGGGAGCCTGGGTAAGAACACTGGGAAAGTACCAGGATTTCCTGGGACCCCCAGGTAAGAGCACTGGGAAAGTACCAGGACATCCTGGGACCCTGGGTAAGAACACTGGGAAAGTACCAGGACTTCCTGGGACACTGGGTAAGAACACTGGGAAAGTACCAGGACATCCTGGGACCCTGGGTAAGAACACTGGGAAAGTACCAGGACATCCTGGGACCCCCAGGTAAGAGCACTGGGAAAGTACCAGGACATCCTGGGACCCGGGTAAGAACACTGGGAAAGTACCAGGACACCCTAGGATCCCCGGGTAAGAACACTGGGAAAGCACCAGGACATCCTGGGAGCTCCGGGGAAAGAATACTGCGAAACAACCAGGACATCCTGGGACCCACGGATAAGAGCACTGGGAAAGTACCAGGACATCGTGGGACCCTGGGTAAGAACACTGGGAAAGTATCAGGACATCCTGGGACCCCCGGGTAACAGCACTGGGACAGTACCAGGACATCCTGGGACCACCGGGTAAGAGCACTGGGAAAGTACCAGGACATCCTGGGACCCCTGGGTAAGAACACTGGGAATGTACCAGGACATCCTGGGACCCCCGGGCAAGAGCACTGGGAAAGTACCAGGACATCCTGTGACCCCCGGGTAAGAGCACTGGGAAAGTACCGGGACATCCTGGGACCCTGGGGAAAAACACTAGGAAAGTACCAGGACATCCTGGGACCCCCGGGAAAGAGCACTGGGAAAGTACCGGGACATCCTGGGACCCTGGGTAAGAACACTAGGAAAGTACCAGGACATCCTGGGAACCCCGGGTTAGAGCACTGTGAAAGTACCGGGACATCCTGGGACCCCCGGGTAACAGCACTGGGAAAGTACCAGGATATCCTGGGACCCCTGGGTAAGAACACTGGGAAAGTAGCAGGACATCCTGGGGACCCTCGGTAAGAACACTGGGAAAGTACCAGGACTTCCTGGGACCCTGGGTAAGAACACTGGGAAAGTACCAGGACATCCTGGGACCCTGGGTAAGAACACTGGGAAAGTAACAGGACATCCTGGGACCCCCAGGTAAGAGCACTGGGAAAGTACCAGGACATCCTGGGACCCCGGGTAAGAACACTGGGAAAGTACCAGGACACCCTAGGATCCCCGGGTAAGAACACTGGGAAAGCACCAGGACATCCTGGGACCTCTGGGAAAGAATACTGCGAAACAACCAGGACATCCTGGGACCCACGGATAAGAGCACTGGGAAAGTACCAGGACATCCTGGGACCCTGGGTAAGAACACTGGGAAAGTATAAGGACATCCTGGGACCCCCGGGTAAGAGCACTGGGAAAGTACCAGGACATCCTGGGACCCCCGGGGAACAGCACTGGGACAGTACCAGGATATCCTGGGGCCCCCGGGTAAGAGCACTGGGAAAGTACCAGGACATCCTGGGACCCCTGGGTAAGAACACTGGGAAAGTACCAGGACATCCTGTGACCCCCGGGTAAGAGCACTGGGAAATTACCAGGATTTCCTGGGACCCCCAGGTAAGAGCACTGGGAAAGTACCAGGACATCCTGGGACCCTGGGTAAGAACACTGGGAAAGTAGCAGGACATCCTGCAACCCCCAGCTAAGAGCACTGGGAAATTACCAGGGCATCCTGGGATCCCGGGTAGGAATAGTGGGAAAGTACCAGGACAACCGGGGCCCCCCGGATAAGAACACTGGGAAAGGACCAGGATATTCTTGGACCCCGGGTAAGAACACTGGGAAAGTACCAGGACATTCTAGCACCTCCGGGTAAGAGCACTGGGAAAGTACCAGGACATCCTGGGACCCCGGGTAAGAACACTGGGAAAGTACCAGGACATGCTGGGACCCCGGGTAAGAGCACTGGGAAAGCACCAGGACGTCGTGGGACCACCCGGGTAAGAACACTTGGAAAGTACCAGGACATCCTGGGAACCCGGGTAAGAGCACTGGGAAAATACCAGGACTTCCTGGGACCCCCGGGAAAGAACACTGGGAAAGTACCAGGACATCCAGGGACCCTGGGTAAGAGCACTGGGAAAGTACCAGGACATCCTGGGATCCCGGGTAACAGCACTGGGACAGTACCAGGACATCCTGGGACCCCTGGGTAAGAGCACTGGGAAAGTACCAGGACATCCTGGGACCCCCGGGTAAGTGCACTGGGAAAGTACCAGGACATCCTGGGACCCCTGGGTAGGAACACTGGGAAAGTAGCAGGACATCATGGGGTCCCCGGGTAAGAGCACTGGGAATGTACCAGGACATCCTGGGACCCCCGGGCAAGAGCACTGGGAATGTACCAGGACATCCTAGAACCCCCGGGTAAGAGCACTGGGAAATTACCAGGATTTCCTGGGACCCCCAGGTAAGAGCACAGGGAAAGTACCAGGACATCCTGGGACCCCGGGTAAGAGCACTGGGATAGTAGCAGGACATCCTGGGACCCTGGGTAAGAACACTGGGAAAGTACCAGGACATCCTGGGACCCCCGGGTAAGAACACTAGGAAAGTACCAGGACATCCTGTGTCCCCCGGGTGAGAGCACTGGGAAAGTACCAGGACATCCTGGGACCCTGGGTAAGAACACTGGGAAAGTAGGACATCCTGGGGCCCCCGGGTAAGAACACTGGGAAAGCACCACGACATCCTGGGACCCCGGGTAAGAACACTGGGAAAAAACCATATAATCCTAGGACCCCGGGTAAGAGCACTGGGAAAGCACCAGGACATCATTGGACCCCGAGTAAGAACACTGGGAAAGTACGAGGCATCCTAGGACCTCCGGGTAAGAACCCTGGAAAAGTACCAGGACATCCTTGGACCCTGGGTAAGAGCACTGGGAAAGTAGCAGGATATCCTGGAACCCCCGGGTAAGAGCACTGGGAAAGCACCAGGACATCATGGGACCCCTGGTAAGAACACTGGGAAAACACCAGGACATCCTGGCACCTCCGGGTAAGATCACTGGGAAAGTAGAAAGACATCCTGGCACCCAGGGTAAGAACACTGGGAAAGTACCAGGACATCATGGGACCCCGAGTACGAACACTGGGAAAGTACAAGGCATCCTAGGACCCCCGGGTAAGAACCCTGGAAAAGTACCAGGACATCCTGGGACCCTGGGTAAGAGCACTGGGAAAGTAGCAGGACATCCTGGAACCCCCGGGTAAGAGCGCTGGGAAATTATAAGGACATCCTGGGACCCCGGGTAGTAATAGTGGGAAAGTACCAGGACAACCTGGGACCCCCGGGTAAGAGCACTGGGAAATCACCGGGTCATCCTGGGACCCCGGTTAAGAACACTGGGAAAGCACCAGGACATCCTGGGACCCCGGATAAGAACACTGGGAAAGTACCAGGACATCCTGGGACCCATGGGTAAGAGCACTGGGAAAGCACTCGGGCATCCTGGGACACTGGGTAAGAACACTGGGAAAGTACCAGGAGATCCCGGGACCCCTGGGTAAGAATACTGGGAACATACCAGGACATCCTGGAACCCAGGGTAAGAACACTGGGAAAGTACCAGGACATCCTGTGACCCTGGGTAAGAATACTGCGAAAGAGCCAGGAGGTCCTGGGACCCCGGGTAAGAGCACTGGGAAATTACCAGGATTTCCTGGGACCCCCAGGTAAGAGCACTGGGAAAGTACCAGGACATCCTGGGACCCTGGGTAAGAACACTGGGAAAGTAGCCGGACATCCTGGAACCCCCAGCTAAGAGCACTGGGAAATTACCAGGACATCCTGGGATCCCGGGTAGGAATAGTGGGAAAGTACCAGGACAACCTGGGACCCCCGGATAAGAGCACTGGGAAAGGACCAGGATATTCTAGCACCTCCGGGTAAGAGCACTGGGAAAGTACCAGGACATTCTAGCACCTCTGGGTAAGAGCACTGGGAAAGTACCAGGACATCCTGGGACCCCGGGTAAGAACACTGGGAAAGTACCAGGACATCCTGGGACCCCGGGTAAGAGCACTGGGAAAGCACCAGGACGTCCTGGGACCTCCCGGGTAAGAACACTTGGAAAGTACCAGGACATCCTGGGACCCCGGGTAAGAGCACTGGGAAAATACCAGGACTTCCTGGGACCCCCGGGAAAGAACACTGGGAAAGTACCAGGACATCCAGGGACCCTGGGTAAGAGCACTGGGAAAGTACCAGGACATCCTGGGATCCCAGGTAACAGCACTGGCACAGTACCAGGACAGCCTGGGACCCCTGGGTAAGAGCTCTGGGAAAGTACCAGGACATCCTGGGACCCCCGGGTAAGAGCACTGGGAAAGTACCAGGACATCCTGGGACCCCTGGGTAGGAACACTGGGAAAGTAGCAGGACATCATGGGGTCCCCGGGTAAGAGCACTGGGAATGTACCAGGACATCCTGGGACCCCCGGGCAAGAGCACTGGGAATGTACCAGGACATCCTAGAACCCCCGGGTAAGAGCACTGGGAAATTACCAGGATTTCCTGGGACCCCCGGGTAAGAGCACTGGGATAGTAGCAGGACATCCTGGGACCCTGGGTAAGAACACTGGGAAAGTACCAGGACCTCCTGGGACCCCCGGGTAAGAGCAATGCGAAAGTACCGGGACATCCTGGGACCCCGGGGAAGAACAGTGGGAAATTACCAGGACATCCTGGGACCCCTCGGTAAGAACACTGGGAAAGTACCAGGACATCCTGGGACCCCGGGTAAGAACACTGGGAAAGTACCAGGACATCCTGGGACTCCGGGTAAGAGCACTGGGAAAGTACCAGGACATCCTGGGACCCCGGGTAAGAGCACTGGGAAATTACCAGGACTTCCTGGGACCCCGGGTAAGAATAGTGGGAAAGCAGCAGGACAACCTGGGACCCCCGGGTAAGAGCACTGGGAAAGCACCAGGACATCTTGGGACCCCGGGCAAGAACACTGGGAAAACACCAGGAAATCCTGGGACCCCGGGTAAGAACACTGGGAAAGTACCAGGACATCCTGGGACCTCCGGGTAAGAATACTGCGAAAGAACCAGGACATCCTGGGACCCCGGGTAAGAACACTGGGAAAGTACCAGGACATCCTGGAACCCCGGGTAAGATCACTGGGAATGTACCAGGACATCCTGGGACCCCCGGGCAAGAGCACTGGGAAAGTACCAGGACATCCTGGAACCCCGGGTAAGATCACTGGGAATGTACCAGGACATCCTGGGACCCCCGGGCAAGAGCACTGGGAAAGTACCAGGGCATATTGGGCCCCTGGGTAAGAACACTGGGAAAGTACCAGGACATCCTGGGACCCCCGGGTAAGAGCACTGGGAAAGTAGCAGGACATCCTGGAACCCCCGGGTAAGAGCGCTGGGAAATTATAAGGACATCCTGGGACCCCGGGTAGTAATAGTGGGAAAGTACCAGGACAACCTGGGACCCCCGGGTAAGAGCACTGGGAAATCACCGGGTCATCCTGGGACCCCGGTTAAGAACACTGGGAAAGCACCAGGACATCCTGGGACCCCGGATAAGAACACTGGGAAAGTACCAGGACATCCTGGGACCCATGGGTAAGAGCAGTGGGAAAGCACTAGGGCATCCTGGGACACTGGGTAAGAACACTGGGAAAGTACCAGGAGATCCCGGGACCCCTGGGTAAGAATACTGGGAACATACCAGGACATCCTGGAATCCAGGGTAAGAACACTGGGAAAGTACCAGGACATCCTGTGACCCTGGGTAAGAATACTGCGAAAGAGCCAGGAGGTCCTGGGACCCCGGGTAAGAGCACTGGGAAATTACCAGGATTTCCTGGGACCCCCAGGTAAGAGCACTGGGAAAGTACCAGGACATCCTGGGACCCTCGGTAAGAACACTGGGAAAGTAGCAGGACATCCTGGAACCCCCAGCTAAGAGCACTGGGAAATTACCAGGACATCCTGGGATCCCGGGTAGGAATAGTGGGAAAGTACCAGGACAACCTGGGACCCCCGGATAAGAGCACTGGGAAAGGACCAGGATATTCTAGCACCTCCGGGTAAGAGCACTGGGAAAGTACCAGGACATTCTAGCACCTCCGGGTAAGAGCACTGGGAAAGTACCAGGACATCCTGGGACCCCGGGTAAGAACACTGAGAAAGTACCAGGACATCCTGGGACCCCGGGTAAGAGCACTGGGAAAGCACCAGGATGTCCTGGGACCTCCCGGGTAAGAACACTTGGAAAGTACCAGGACATCCTGGGACCCCGGGTAAGAGCACTGGGAAAATACCAGGACTTCCTGGGACCCCCGGGAAAGAACACTGGGAAAGTACCAGGACATCCAGGGACCCTGGGTAAGAGCACTGTGAAAGTACCAGGACATCCTGGGATCCCAGGTAACAGCACTGGGACAGTACCAGGACATCCTGGGACCCCTGGGTAAGAGCTCTGGGAAAGTACCAGGACATCCTGGGACCCCCGGGTAAGAGCACTGGGAAAGTACCAGGACATCCTGGGACCCCTGGGTAGGAACACTGGGAAAGTAGCAGGACATCATGGGGTCCCCGGGTAAGAGCACTGGGAATGTACCAGGACATCCTGGGACCCCCGGGCAAGAGCACTGGGAATGTACCAGGACATCCTAGAACCCCCGGGTAAGAGCACTGGGAAATTACCAGGATTTCCTGGGACCCCCGGGTAAGAGCACTGGGATAGTAGCAGGACATCCTGGGACCCTGGGTAAGAACACTGGGAAAGTACCAAGACCTCCTGGGACCCCCGGGTAAGAGCAATGCGAAAGTACCGGGACATCCTGGGACCCCGGGGAAGAACAGTGGGAAATTACCAGGACATCCTGGGACCCCTCGGTAAGAACACTGGGAAAGTACCAGGACATCCTGGGACCCCGGGTAAGAACACTGGGAAAGTACCAGGACATCCTGGGACTCCGGGTAAGAGCACTGGGAAAGTACCAGGACATCCTGGGACCCCGGGTAAGAGCACTGGGAAATTACCAGGACTTCCTGGGACCCCGGGTAAGAATAGTGGGAAAGCAGCAGGACAACCTGGGACCCCCGGGTAAGAGCACTGGGAAAGCACCAGGACATCTTGGGACCCCGGGCAAGAACACTGGGAAAACACCAGGAAATCCTGGGACCCCGGGTAAGAACACTGGGAAAGTACCAGGACATCCTGGGACCTCCGGGTAAGAATACTGCGAAAGAACCAGGACATCCTGGGACCCCGGGTAAGAACACTGGGAAAGTACCAGGACATCCTGGAACCCCGGGTAAGATCACTGGGAATGTACCAGGACATCCTGGGACCCCCGGGCAAGAGCACTGGGAAAGTACCAGGACATCCTGGAACCCCGGGTAAGATCACTGGGAATGTACCAGGACATCCTGGGACCCCCGGGCAAGAGCACTGGGAAAGTACCAGGGCATATTGGGCCCCTGGGTAAGAACACTGGGAAAGTACCAGGACATCCTGGGACCCCCGGGTAAGAGCACTGGGAAAGTAGCAGGACATCCTGGAACCCCCGGGTAAGAGCGCTGGGAAATTATAAGGACATCCTGGGACCCCGGGTAGTAATAGCGGGAAAGTACCAGGACAACCTGGGACCCCCGGGTAAGAGCACTGGGAAATCACCGGGTCATCCTGGGACCCCGGTTAAGAACACTGGGAAAGCACCAGGACATCCTGGGACCCCGGATAAGAACACTGGGAAAGTACCAGGACATCCTGGGACCCATGGGTAAGAGCACTGGGAAAGCACTAGGGCATCCTGGGACACTGGGTAAGAACACTGGGAAAGTACCAGGAGATCCCGGGACCCCTGGGTAAGAATACTGGGAACATACCAGGACATCCTGGAATCCAGGGTAAGAACACTGGGAAAGTACCAGGACATCCTGTGAGCCTGGGTAAGAATACTGCGAAAGAGCCAGGAGGTCCTGGGACCCCGGGTAAGAGCACTGGGAAATTACCAGGATTTCCTGGGACCCCCAGGTAAGAGCACTGGGAAAGTACCAGGACATCCTGGGACCCTCGGTAAGAACACTGGGAAAGTAGCAGGACATCCTGGAACCCCCAGCTAAGAGCACTGGGAAATTACCAGGACATCCTGGGATCCCGGGTAGGAATAGTGGGAAAGTACCAGGACATCCTGGGACCCCCGGGTAAGAGCACTGGGAAAGTACCAGGACATCCTGGGACCCCTGGGTAGGAACACTGGGAAAGTAGCAGGACATCATGGGGTCCCCGGGTAAGAGCACTGGGAATGTACCAGGACATCCTGGGACCCCCGGGCAAGAGCACTGGGAATGTACCAGGACATCCTAGAACCCCCGGGTAAGAGCACTGGGAAATTACCAGGATTTCCTGGGACCCCCGGGTAAGAGCACTGGGATAGTAGCAGGACATCCTGGGACCCTGGGTAAGAACACTGGGAAAGTACCAGGACCTCCTGGGACCCCCGGGTAAGAGCAATGCGAAAGTACCGGGACATCCTGGGACCCCGGGGAAGAACAGTGGGAAATTACCAGGACATCCTGGGACCCCTCGGTAAGAACACTGGGAAAGTACCAGGACATCCTGGGACCCCGGGTAAGAACACTGGGAAAGTACCAGGACATCCTGGGACTCCGGGTAAGAGCACTGGGAAAGCACCAGGACATCCTGGGACCCCGGGTAAGAGCACTGGGAAATTACCAGGACTTCCTGGGACCCCGGGTAAGAATAGTGGGAAAGCAGCAGGACAACCTGGGACCCCCGGGTAAGAGCACTGGGAAAGCACCAGGACATCTTGGGACCCCGGGCAAGAACACTGGGAAAACACCAGGAAATCCTGGGACCCCGGGTAAGAACACTGGGAAAGTACCAGGACATCCTGGGACCTCCGGGTAAGAATACTGCGAAAGAACCAGGACATCCTGGGACCCCGGGTAAGAACACTGGGAAAGTACCAGGACATCCTGGAACCCCGGGTAAGATCACTGGGAATGTACCAGGACATCCTGGGACCCCTGGGCAAGAGCACTGGGAAAGTACCAGGGCATATTGGGCCCCTGGGTAAGAACACTGGGAAAGTACCAGGACATCCTGGGACCCCCGGGTAAGAGCACTGGGAAAGTAGCAGGACATCCTGGAACCCCCGGGTAAGAGCGCTGGGAAATTATAAGGACATCCTGGGACCCCGGGTAGTAATAGTGGGAAAGTACCAGGACAGCCTGGGACCCCCGGGTAAGAGCACTGGGAAATCACCGGGTCATCCTGGGACCCCGGTTAAGTACACTGGGAAAGTACCAGGACATCCTGGGACCCATGGGTAAGAGCACTGGGAAAGCACTAGGGCATCCTGGGACACTGGGTAAGAACACGGGGAAAGTACCAGGAGATCCCGGGACCCCTGGGTAAGAATACTGGGAACATACCAGGACATCCTGGAATCCAGGGTAAGAACACTGGGAAAGTACCAGGATATTCTAGCACCTCCGGGTAAGAGCACTGGGAAAGTACCAGGACATTCTAGCACCTCCGGGTAAGAGCACTGGGAAAGTACCAGGACATCCTGGGACCCCGGGTAAGAACACTGGGAAAGTACCAGGACATCCTGGGACCCCGGGTAAGAACACTGGGAAAGTACCAGGACATCCTGGGACCCCGGGTAAGAGCACTGGGAAAGCACCAGGACATCCTGGGACCTCCCGGGTAAGAACACTGGGAAAGTACCAGGACATCCTGGGACCCCGGGTAAGAGCACTGGGAAAGCACCAGGACATCCTGGGACCCCCCGGGTAAGAACACTTGGAAAGTACCAGGACATCCTGGGACCCCGGGTAAGAGCACTGGGAAAATACCAGGACTTCCTGGGACCCCCGGGAAAGAACACTGGGAAAGTACCAGGACATCCAGGGACCCTGGGTAAGAGCACTGGGAAAGTACCAGGACATCCTGGGATCCCGGGAAACGGCACTGGGACAGTACCAGGACATCCTGGGACCCCTGGGTAAGAGCTCTGGGAAAGTACCAGGACATCCTGGGACCCCCGGGTAAGAGCACTGGGAAAGTACCAGGACATCCTGGGACCCCTGGGTAGGAACACTGGGAAAGTAGCAGGACATCATGGGGTCCCCGGGTAAGAGCACTGGGAATGTACCAGGACATCCTGGGACCCCCGGGCAAGAGCACTGGGAATGTACCAGGACATCCTAGAACCCCCGGGTAAGAGCACTGGGAAATTACCAGGATTTCCTGGGACCCCCGGGTAAGAGCACTGGGATAGTAGCAGGACATCCTGGGACCATGGGTAAGAACACTGGGAAAGTACCAGGACCTCCTGGGACCCCCGGGTAAGAGCAATGCGAAAGTACCGGGACATCCTGGGACCCCGGGTAAGAACAGTGGGAAATTACCAGGACATCCTGGGACCCCTCGGTAAGAACACTGGGAAAGTACCAGGACACCCTGGGACCCCGGGTAAGAACACTGGGAAAGTACCAGGACATCCTGGGACTCCGGGTAAGAGCACTGGGAAATTACCAGGACTTCCTGGGACCCCGGGTAAGAATAGTGGGAAAGCAGCAGGACAACCTGGGACCCCCGGGTAAGAGCACTGGGAAATCACCGGGTCATCCTGGGACCCCGGTTAAGAACACTGGGAAAGCACCAGGACATCCTGGGACCCCGGATAAGAACACTGGGAAAGTACCAGGACATCCTGGGACCCATGGGTAAGAGCACTGGGAAAGCACTAGGGCATCCTGGGACACTGGGTAAGAACACTGGGAAAGTACCAGGAGATCCCGGGACCCCTGGGTAAGAATACTGGGAACATACCAGGACATCCTGGAATCCAGGGTAAGAACACTGGGAAAGTACCAGGACATCCTGTGAGCCTGGGTAAGAATACTGCGAAAGAGCCAGGAGGTCCTGGGACCCCGGGTAAGAGCACTGGGAAATTACCAGGATTTCCTGGGACCCCCAGGTAAGAGCACTGGGAAAGTACCAGGACATCCTGGGACCCTCGGTAAGAACACTGGGAAAGTAGCAGGACATCCTGGAACCCCCAGCTAAGAGCACTGGGAAATTACCAGGACATCCTGGGATCCCGGGTAGGAATAGTGGGAAAGTACCAGGACATCCTGGGACCCCCGGGTAAGAGCACTGGGAAAGTACCAGGACATCCTGGGACCCCTGGGTAGGAACACTGGGAAAGTAGCAGGACATCATGGGGTCCCCGGGTAAGAGCACTGGGAATGTACCAGGACATCCTGGGACCCCCGGGCAAGAGCACTGGGAATGTACCAGGACATCCTAGAACCCCCGGGTAAGAGCACTGGGAAATTACCAGGATTTCCTGGGACCCCCGGGTAAGAGCACTGGGATAGTAGCAGGACATCCTGGGACCCTGGGTAAGAACACTGGGAAAGTACCAGGACCTCCTGGGACCCCCGGGTAAGAGCAATGCGAAAGTACCGGGACATCCTGGGACCCCGGGGAAGAACAGTGGGAAATTACCAGGACATCCTGGGACCCCTCGGTAAGAACACTGGGAAAGTACCAGGACATCCTGGGACCCCGGGTAAGAACACTGGGAAAGTACCAGGACATCCTGGGACTCCGGGTAAGAGCACTGGGAAAGCACCAGGACATCCTGGGACCCCGGGTAAGAGCACTGGGAAATTACCAGGACTTCCTGGGACCCCGGGTAAGAATAGTGGGAAAGCAGCAGGACAACCTGGGACCCCCGGGTAAGAGCACTGGGAAAGCACCAGGACATCTTGGGACCCCGGGCAAGAACACTGGGAAAACACCAGGAAATCCTGGGACCCCGGGTAAGAACACTGGGAAAGTACCAGGACATCCTGGGACCTCCGGGTAAGAATACTGCGAAAGAACCAGGACATCCTGGGACCCCGGGTAAGAACACTGGGAAAGTACCAGGACATCCTGGAACCCCGGGTAAGATCACTGGGAATGTACCAGGACATCCTGGGACCCCTGGGCAAGAGCACTGGGAAAGTACCAGGGCATATTGGGCCCCTGGGTAAGAACACTGGGAAAGTACCAGGACATCCTGGGACCCCCGGGTAAGAGCACTGGGAAAGTAGCAGGACATCCTGGAACCCCCGGGTAAGAGCGCTGGGAAATTATAAGGACATCCTGGGACCCCGGGTAGTAATAGTGGGAAAGTACCAGGACAGCCTGGGACCCCCGGGTAAGAGCACTGGGAAATCACCGGGTCATCCTGGGACCCCGGTTAAGTACACTGGGAAAGTACCAGGACATCCTGGGACCCATGGGTAAGAGCACTGGGAAAGCACTAGGGCATCCTGGGACACTGGGTAAGAACACGGGGAAAGTACCAGGAGATCCCGGGACCCCTGGGTAAGAATACTGGGAACATACCAGGACATCCTGGAATCCAGGGTAAGAACACTGGGAAAGTACCAGGATATTCTAGCACCTCCGGGTAAGAGCACTGGGAAAGTACCAGGACATTCTAGCACCTCCGGGTAAGAGCACTGGGAAAGTACCAGGACATCCTGGGACCCCGGGTAAGAACACTGGGAAAGTACCAGGACATCCTGGGACCCCGGGTAAGAACACTGGGAAAGTACCAGGACATCCTGGGACCCCGGGTAAGAGCACTGGGAAAGCACCAGGACATCCTGGGACCTCCCGGGTAAGAACACTGGGAAAGTACCAGGACATCCTGGGACCCCGGGTAAGAGCACTGGGAAAGCACCAGGACATCCTGGGACCCCCCGGGTAAGAACACTTGGAAAGTACCAGGACATCCTGGGACCCCGGGTAAGAGCACTGGGAAAATACCAGGACTTCCTGGGACCCCCGGGAAAGAACACTGGGAAAGTACCAGGACATCCAGGGACCCTGGGTAAGAGCACTGGGAAAGTACCAGGACATCCTGGGATCCCGGGAAACGGCACTGGGACAGTACCAGGACATCCTGGGACCCCTGGGTAAGAGCTCTGGGAAAGTACCAGGACATCCTGGGACCCCCGGGTAAGAGCACTGGGAAAGTACCAGGACATCCTGGGACCCCTGGGTAGGAACACTGGGAAAGTAGCAGGACATCATGGGGTCCCCGGGTAAGAGCACTGGGAATGTACCAGGACATCCTGGGACCCCCGGGCAAGAGCACTGGGAATGTACCAGGACATCCTAGAACCCCCGGGTAAGAGCACTGGGAAATTACCAGGATTTCCTGGGACCCCCGGGTAAGAGCACTGGGATAGTAGCAGGACATCCTGGGACCATGGGTAAGAACACTGGGAAAGTACCAGGACCTCCTGGGACCCCCGGGTAAGAGCAATGCGAAAGTACCGGGACATCCTGGGACCCCGGGTAAGAACAGTGGGAAATTACCAGGACATCCTGGGACCCCTCGGTAAGAACACTGGGAAAGTACCAGGACACCCTGGGACCCCGGGTAAGAACACTGGGAAAGTACCAGGACATCCTGGGACTCCGGGTAAGAGCACTGGGAAATTACCAGGACTTCCTGGGACCCCGGGTAAGAATAGTGGGAAAGCAGCAGGACAACCTGGGACCCCCGGGTAAGAGCACTGGGAAAGCACCAGGACATCTTGGGACCCCGGGCAAGAACACTGGGAAAACACCAGGAAATCCTGGGACCCCGGGTAAGAACACTGGGAAAGTACCAGGACATCCTGGGACCTCCGGGTAAGAATACTGCGAAAGAACCAGGACATCCTGGGACCCCGGGTAAGAACACTGGGAAAGTACCAGGACATCCTGGAACCCCGGGTAAGATCACTGGGAATGTACCAGGACATCCTGGGACCCCCGGGCAAGAGCACTGGGAAAGTACCAGGGCATATTGGGCCCCTGGGTAAGAACACTGGGAAAGTACCAGGACATCCTGGGACCCCCGGGTAAGAGCACTGGGAAATTACCAGGATTTCCTGGGACCCCCAGGTAATAGCAATGGGAAAGTACCAGGACATCCTGGGACCCTGTGTAAGAACACTGGGAAAGTAGGACATCCTGGGGCCCCCGGGTAAGAGCACTGGGAAAGCACCAGGACATCCTGGGACCCCGGGTAAGAACACTGGGAAAAAAACATATAATCCTAGGACCCCGGGTAAGAGCACTGGGAAAGCACCAGGACATCATGGGACCCCTGGTAAGAACACTGGGAAAAGACCAGGACATCCTGGCACCTCCGGGTAAGAACAGTGGGAAAGTAGCAAGACATCCTGGCACCCATGGTAAGAACACTGGGAAAGTACCAGGACATCATGGGACCCCGAGTCAGAACACTGGGAAACTACGAGGCATCCTAGGGCCCCCGGGTAAGAACCCTGGAAAAGTACCAGGACATCCTGGGACCCTGGGTAAGAGCACTGGGAAAGTAGCAGGGCATCCTGGAACCCCCGGGTAAGAGCACTGGGAAAGCACCAGGACTTCATGGGACCCCTGGTAAGAACACTGGGAAAACACCAGGACATCCTGGCACCTCCGGGTAAGAACACTGGGCAAGTAGCAAGACATCCTGGCACCCAGGGTAAGAACACTGGGAAAGTACCAGGACATCATGGGACCCCGAGTCAGAACACTGGGAAACTACGAGGCATCCTAGGGCCCCCGGGTAAGAACCCTGGAAAAGTACCAGGACATCCTGGGACCCTGGGTAAGAGCACTGGGAAAGTAGCAGGGCATCCTGGAACCCCCGGGTAAGAGCACTGGGAAAGCACCAGGACTTCATGGGACCCCTGGTAAGAACACTGGGAAAACACCAGGACATCCTGGCACCTCCGGGTAAGAACACTGGGCAAGTAGCAAGACATCCTGGCACCCAGGGTAAGAACACTGGGAAAGTACCAGGACATCATGGGACCCCGAGTAAGAACACTGGGAAAGTATGAGGCATCCTAGGACCCCCGGGTAATCAACCTGGAAAAGTACCAGGACATCCTGGGACCCTGGGTAAGAGCACTGGGAAAGTAGCAGGACATCCTGGAACCCCCAGGTAAGAGCGCAGGGAAATTATAAGGACATCCTGGGACCCCGGGTAGGAATAGTGGGAAAGTACCAGGGCAACCTGGGACCCCCGGGTAAGAGCACTGGGAAATCACCGGGTCATCCTGGGACCCCGGTTAAGAACACTGGGAAAGCACCAGGGCATCCTGGGACCCCGGATAAGAACACTGGGAAAGTACCAGGACATCCTGGGACACATGGGTAAGAGCACTGGGAAAGCACTAGGGCATCCTGGGACACTGGGTAAGAACACTGGGAAAGTACCAATAGATCCCGGGACCCCTGGGTAAGAATACTGGGAACATACCAGGACATCTTGGAGCCCAGGGTAAGAACACTGGGAAAGTACCAGGACATCCTGGGACCCTGGGTTAGAGCACTGGGAAAGTACCAGGACACCATGGTACCCCGAGTAAGAGCATTGGGAAAGTACCAGGATATCCTGGGACCCCCGGGTAAGAGCACTGGGAAAGTACCAGGACATCCTGGGACCCCTGGGTAAGAACACTGGAAAAGTAGCAGGACATCCTGGGGTCCCCGGGTAAGAACATTGGGAATATACCAGGACATCCTGGGGCCCCCGGGCAAGAGCACTGGGAAAGTACCAGGACTCCCTGGGACCCCCGGGTAAGAGCACTGGGAAATTACCAGGATTTCCTGGGACCCCCAGGTAAGAGCACTGGGAAAGTACCAGGACATCCCGGGTAAGAGCAATGGGAAAGTACCAGGACATCCTGGGACCCCGGGTAAGAGCAATGGGAAAGTACCAGGACACCCTGGGGCCTCCCGGGTAAGAACACTGGGAATGTACCAGGACATCCTGGGACCCCCGAGCAAGAGCACTGGGAAATTACCAGGACATCCTGGGACCCCGGGTAAGAGCATTGGGAAATTACCAGGACTTCCTGGGACCCCGGGTAAGAATAGTGGGAAAGTAGCAGGACAACCTGGGACCCCCGGGTAAGAGCACTGGGAAAACACCAGGAAATCCTGGGACCCCGGGTAAGAACACTGGGAAAACACCAGGAAATCCTGGGACCCCGGGTAAGAACACTCAGAAAGTCCCAGGACACCCTGGGACCCCTGGGTAAGAACAATTCACAATTCACAATTCAAATCGCTTTATTGGCATGATAAGTTACATCTTATGTTGCCAAAGCATCAAAATACATTTATGGTTGAGCACATAAACGCAGTTCTATTCATACAGTGTATAAACAGGTATATCCCTGAGTGTATAAATATACATTCGCATTGTTTATATATATTCTTTTCTTAGTTTACTGGTTGTCCCTCTGTTCATGGCAAGCTGTAACATAGTGTGCCGTCAGTGTTACACAGCTTCTCTCCTCTCCCAGTAGGAATGGGAGTTTTTGGTTGTCATTCAGATTTCTGAAATCAGGGCATATTTGTGAGAATTTTTGGTAGAAATTCTCCCTGATGCCCTGATATTTTCCGCAGGCTGTGAGGAAGTGCATCTCTGTCTCCACTACTCCCTGACTGCAGTGAGAGCATATCCTGTCTTCTCTTGGCAGCCTGGTCTGCCTGTGTCTGCCTTTTTCGATCGCTAGGCTATGTTCGCTAAGTCTGTACCTTGTCAAGGTTCTTCTCAGTTTGTTATCCTTTACCATGGTCAGGTAATCAGCTATGTTGTATTGTCTGTTTAGGGCCAAGTAGCAATTGAGTTTGCTTTGGGTTTTTGTTGTTTCTGCCCAATATGTCAGATATTTTTCCTTTTGCTTAGCGACGATTGTGTTGGGTCGAATTCTTTGTGTTACCCTGTCACTGTCCTGGGGCTGGTTATTGTTAGTATTGTTAGTAGTTACTTCACTGAGTCCCAGGACTAGTTGACTGAGGGTATTCTTCTTTATGGTCAGCTCTTGGCATTTCAGGGCGTCGTAGTGATAGCATTGGGGATTGCTCATTTGTAGGTGATTCCAAAATTTGGTGGCCCTTTTTTGGATAGTGATTATTAATGGATATTGGCCTAGTTCTGCCCTGCATGCATTGTTTCCTGTTTTCCTTTGAGTCCGGAGGATACTTTTACAGAATTCTGCATGTAGGATCTCAATTGGGTGTTTGTCCCATTTTGCAAATTCTTGTTGAGTTAGCGGTCCCCATACCTCACTGCCATAGAGTGCAATTGGTTCAATTACTGATTTGAAAATTTTGAGCCAAATGCTAATTGGGATTTCTATTTGGATTGATTTTTTGATGGCATAGAAAGCCCTTCTTGCTTTCCCTTTCAGTTCATTCACAGCCAGTTTGAAGTTTCCCGTAGAACTGATTTTTAAGCCCAAGTATGTGTAGTTAGTGGTTTGTTCAATTTTGGTTGTTCCTACTGTGAAATTTATTTTGGGTCCCTGATGTTTGGATCTTTGCTGGAACACAAGGACTTTGGTTTTTTGGGGATTTATTGTCAGGGCCCAAGTCTGGCAGTACGACTCCAGCAGGTCCAGGTTCTGCTGTAGCCCCTCTTTAGTTGGTGACAGCAGAACCAGGTCGTCTGCATAGAGGAGGAATTTAACCTTGGATCCATATAGGGTGAGGCCGGGTGCTGTAGATTGTTCAAGTAGTTTTGCCAATCCATTTATGTAAATATTAAAGAGTGTCGGTGAGATTGGCGAGCCCTGCGTCACCCCCCGCCCCTGTGGGAAGTATTTTGTTTGTTTGTCTCCAATTTTAACTGCACATTTGTTGTTTGTATACATTGATTTAATTACATCATATGTTTTCCCTCCTACCCCGCTTTCGATAAGTTTCAGGAATAAACCGTCATGCCAGATGGAGTCGAAAGCCTTCTGGAAATCTACAAAGCATGCGTAGATTTTGCTTTTGTTATGGTGAACGTGTTTGTCAATTAGGGTCTGTAGGGTGAAGATATGATCGGATGTTCTATAGTTTGGCAGGAATCCAATTTGGCTTTTACTCAAGACATTGTGCTCCTCAAGGAAGTTTATAAGTCTTTTGTTTATGATGCTACAGAATACCTTCCCCAGGTTACTGTTTACACAGATGCCTCGATAGTTGTTTGGGTCGATTTTGTCCCCACTTTTGTATATGGGCGTTATGAGTCCTTTGTTCCAGATATCAGGGAAATAACCGACACTCAGAACCAAGTTGAAGAGTTTTAGGATAGCCAGTTTCATTTTGTTGTCTGTGTATTTAATCATCTCGTTTAGTATGCCGTCTGTCCCGCAGGCTTTTCCTGGTCGCAGGTCCTTGAGTTTTTCAAGAAGTTCTTTTTCTGTTATTATGGCGTCTAGCGGGTTTTGGTTATCTTTTATGGCCATTTCTAGCTTTTCCAGTTTTTTGCATATTTGGTGTTGCTCTGGTCTTAGTGTGTTTTTCTGGTATAATTTTTCAAAGTGGTTTACCCATGTGTCCCCATTTTGAATGGCCAAATCGTCGTGTTGTTTTTTGTGTAGTGTTTTCAAGTTTTCCCAGAAACAATTGGAATCAATGGATTCCTCCATGGAGCTGAGTGTATTCTTAATATATTGCTCTTTTTTGGTTCTGAGTGTGTTTCTGTATTGTGTTAGTGTCTGACAATAAGTAAGGCGTAGTTCCTCGTTTTCTGGATGTCTGTGTTTTTGGTTTGATATTTTTCTAAGTTTTTTCCTCATGTTATGGCAATCTCGGTCAAACCATTTTTCATAGTTTTTTGTTTTGGGTTTGTTCTTGCGAGCTTTCAAGTTTGCATTTGTTGCCAAATTATCAAAAATATTGTTTAGTTTACTAACTGCCCGGTTTACGCCTTCTTTATTGTGAGTGTATATGTTATCCAGAAAGGTGTCTAAGAGAGCTTGAGTTGATGCATTGCTAATTGTTTTCTGGTATTTTTCCGTGTCGTTTTTGGCCCATCTGTACGATTTTTTGGTGTTGTACAGTTTACTGGGTTGTGTTTTTATGTTGTTTGTTTCTGTCTTTTTGAGGTACATAGTAATTTGACTGTGATCTGACAGTGTTGTTTGTGGTTTGACTGTGAATGCTCTGAAAGAGGATGGGTCTAAGTCTGTAATCATATAGTCTACTGTGCTGCAGCCAAGAGGTGAGCAATAGGTCGATCTTCCTAGGAGGTCTCCTATGAACCTACCATTGACAATGTACAGACCCAGGTTTCGACAGAGCTGTAGTAGCTGTTTTCCATTGGTATTTGACTGCTTGTCGCAGTTATGCCTGTATGGAAGGGAAGGGATGTCAAAGTGGTTATTCCCGAAAACGTAATTGTTTCCCTGATTATTGGTGAAGTCTGGTTCTTCGCCCGTTCTTGAATTGAGGTCCCCACAGATCAACACTGGGAAAGCAGCAGGACATCCTGGGACTCGCGGATAAGAGCACTGGGAAAGTAGCTGGACATCCTGGGACCCCCAGGTAAGAGCACTGGGAAAGCACCAGGGTATACTGGGACCCCCAGGTAAGAGCACTGGGAAAGCACCAGGGTATCCTGGGACCCCCGGTTAAGAGCACTGGGAAAGTACCAGGACATCCTGGGACCCCCGGTTAAGAACACTGGGAAAGTACCAGGACATCCTGGGACCCCCGGTTAAGAGCACTGGGAAAGTACCAGGACATCCTGGGACCCCGGGTAAGAGCACTGGGAAAGTACCAGGACATCCTGGGACCCCCGGTTAAGAACACTGGGAAAGTACCAGGACATCCTGGGACCCCGGGTAAGAGCACTGGGAAAGTACCAGGACATCCTGGGACCCCGGGTAAGAACACTGGGAAAGTACCAGGACATCCTGGGATCCTGTGTAAGAACACTGGCAAGTACCAGGACATCCTGGGACCCCGGGTAAGAGCACTGCGAAAGTACCAGGACATCCTGGGACCCCGGGTAAGAACACTGGCAAAGTACCAGGACATCCTGGGACCCCCGGGTAAGAGCACTGGGAAAGCACCAGGGCATCCTGGGACCCCATGTAAGAGCACTGGGAAAGTACCAGGACATCCTGGGACCCCGGGTAAGAATACTGGGAAAGTGCCAGGACATCCTGGGATCCTGTGTAAGAACACTGGGAAAGTACCAGGACATCCTGGGACCCCGGGTAAGAGCACTGGGAAATTACCAGGACTTCCTGGGACCCCCGGGTAAGAGCACTGGGAAAGTAGGACATCCTGACACCCCTGGGTAAGAACAATGGGAAAGTACCAGGACATCCTGGGACCCCTGGGTAAGAACACTGGGAAAGTAGGACATCCTGGGGCCCCCGGGTAAGAACACTGGGAAAGTACCAGGACATCCTGGGACCCGGGTAAGAACACTGGGAAAGTGCCAGGATATCCTGTGACCCCCGGATAAGAGCACTGGGAAATTACCAGAACCTGCTGGGACCCTGGGTAAGAATAGTGGGAAAGTACCAGGACATCCTGGCACCCAGGGTAAGAACACTGGGAAAGTACCAGGACATCCTGGGACCCTGAGTAAGAACACTGGGAAAGTACCGGGACATCCTGGGACCCCGGGTAAGAACCCTGGAAAAGTACCAGGACATCCTGGGACCCCGGGTAAGAGCACTGGGACAGTACCAGGACATCCTGGGATCCCCGGGTAAGAGCACTGGGAAAGTAGGACATCCTGGGGCCCCCGGGTAAGAACACTGGGAAAGTACCAGGACATCCTGTGACCCCTGGGTAAGAACACTGGGAAAGTAGC
Organism: Somniosus microcephalus; assembly: GCF_052327205.1. Classification (NCBI taxonomy): domain Eukaryota; kingdom Metazoa; phylum Chordata; class Chondrichthyes; order Squaliformes; family Somniosidae; genus Somniosus; species Somniosus microcephalus. Next base: position 86,972,611 of record NC_140997.1, on the reverse strand, counting down.
AGGACATCCTGGGACCCCTGGGTAAGAACACTGGGAATGTACCAGGACATCCTGGGACGCCCGGGCAAGAGCACTGGGAATGTAGCCGGACATCCTGGGACCCCCGGTTAAGAGCACTGGGAAATTACCAGGATTTCCTGGGACCCCCAGGTAAGAGCACTGGGAAAGTACCAGGACATCCCTGGGACCCCTGGGTAACAGCCCTGGGAAAGTAACAGGACATCCTGGGACCCCCGTGTAACAGCACTGGGACAGTAACAGGACATCCCTGGGACCCCCGGGTAACAGCACTAGGAAAGTAACAGGACATCCTGGGACCCCCGGGTAACAGCACTGGGACAGTAACAGGACACCCTGGGTTCCCGGGGTAAGAGCAATGGGAAAGTACCAGGACATCCTAGAAACCCGGGTGAGAATGCTGGGAATGTACCAGGACATCCTGGGACCCCCGGGTAAGAGCACTGGGAAAGTAGGACATCCTGGGGCCCCTGGGTAAGAACACTGGGAAAGCAGCAGGACATCCTGGGACCCCTGGGTAAGAACACTGGGAATGTACCAGGACATCCTGGGACGCCCGGGCAAGAGCACTGGGAAAGTAGCAGGACATCCTGGGACCCCCGGTTAAGAGCACTGGGAAATTCCCAGGATTTCCTGGGACCCCCAGGTAAGAGCACTGGGAAAGTACCAGGACATCCTGGGACCCCCGGGTAACAGCACTAGGAAAGTAACAGGACATCCTGGGACCCCCGGGTAACAGCACTGGGACAGTAACAGGACACCCTGGGTTCCCGGGGTAAGAGCAATGGGAAAGTACCAGGACATCCTGGAAACCCGGGTGAGAATGCTGGGAATGTACCAGGACATCCTGAGACCCCTGGGTAAGAACAATGGGAAAGTAGGGCATCCTGGGGACCCCGGGGTAAACGCACTGGGAAATTACCAAGACTTCCTGGGACTCCAGGTAAGAGCACTGGGAAAGTAGCAGGACATCCTGGGACCCGGGTAAGAACACTGGGAAAGTGCCAGGATATCCTGTGACCCCCGGGTAAGAGCACTGGGAAATTGCCAGAACCTGCTGGGACCCCGGGTGAGAATAGTCGGAAAGTACCAGGACATCCTGGCACCCAGGGTAAGAACACTGGGAAAGTACCAGGACATCCTGGGACCCCGAGTAAGAACACTGGGAAAGTACCGGGACATCCTGGGACCCCGGGTAAGAACCCTGGAAAAGTACCAGGACATCCTGGGACCCTGGGTAAGAGCACTGGGTAAGTACCAGGACATCCTGGGACCCTGGGTAAGAACACTGGGAAAGTACCGGGACATCCTGGTACCCCCGGGTAACAGCACTGGGAAAGTACAAGGACATCCTGGGACCCCTGGGTAAGAACACTGGGAAAGTAGCAGGACATCCTGGGGTCCCCGGGCAAGAACACTGGGAATGTACCAGGACATCCTGGGGCCCCCGGGTAAGAACACTGGGAAAGTACCAGGACATCCTGGGACCCCGGGGTAAGAGCACAGGGAAATTACCAAGGCTTCCTGGGACTCCAGGTAAGAGCAGTGGGAAAGTGCCAGAACATCCTGGGACCCGGGTAAGAACACTGGGAAAGTGACAGGATATCCTGTGACCCCCGGGTAAGAGCACTGGGAAATTACCAGAACCTGCTGGGACCCCGGGTAAGAATAGTGGGAAAGTACCAGGACATCCTGGCACCCAGGGTAAGAACATTGGGAAAGTACCAGGACATCCTGGGACCCCGAGTAAGCACACTGGGAAAGTACCGGGACATCCTGGGACCCCGGGTAAGAACCCTGGAAAAGTACCAGGACATCCTGGGACCCCGGGTAAGAGCACTGGGACAGTACCAGGACATCCTGGGATCCCCGGGTAAGAGCACTGGGAAAGTAGGACATCCTGGGGCCCCCGGGTAAGAACACTGGGAAAGTACCAGGACATCCTGTGACCCCTGGGTAAGAACACTGGGAAAGTAGCAGGACATCCTGGGACCCCTGGGTAAGAACACTGGGAATGTACCAGGACATCCTGGGATGCCCGGGCAAGAGCACTGGGAAAGTAGCAGGACATCCTGGGACCTCCGGTTAAGAGCACAGGGAAATTACCGGGATTTCCTGGGATCCCCAGGTAAGAGCACTGGGAAAGTACCAGGACATCCCTGGGACCCCCGGGTAACAGCACTGGGAAAGTAACAGGACATCCTGGGACCCCCGGGTAACAGCACTGGGACAGTAACAGGACATCCTGGGTTCCCGGGTAAGAGCCATGGGAAAGTACCAGGACATCCTGGGATCCTGTGTAAGAACACTGGGAAAGTACCAGGACATCCTGGGACCCCGGGTAAGAGCACTGGGAAAGTACCAGGACATCCTGGGACCCCGGGTAAGAACACTGGGAAAGTACCAGGACATCCTGGGACCCCCGGGTAAGAGCACTGGGAAAGTAGGACATCCTGGGGCCCCCGGGTAAGAACACTGGGAAAGCAGCAGGACATCCTGTGACCCCTGGGTAAGAACACTGGGAAAGCAGCAGGACATCCTGGGACACCTGGGTAAGAACACTGGGAATGTACCAGGACATCCTGGGACGCCCGGGCAAGAGCACTGGGAAAGTAGCAGGACATCCTGGGACCCCCGGTTAAGAGCACTGGGAAATTACCAGGATTCCCTGGGACCCCCAGGTAAGAGCACTGGGAAAGTACCAGGACATCCTGGGACCCCCGGGTAACAGCACTAGGAAAGTAACAGGACATCCTGGGACCCCCGGGTAACAGCACTGGGACAGTAACAGGACACCCTGGGTTCCCGGGGTAAGAGCAATGGGAAAGTACCAGGACATCCTAGAAACCCGGGTGAGAATGCTGGGAATGTACCAGGACATCCTGGGACCCCCGGGTAAGAGCACTGGGAAAGTAGGACATCCTGGGGCCCCTGGGTAAGAACACTGGGAAAGCAGCAGGACATCCTGGGACCCCTGGGTAAGAACACTGGGAATGTACCAGGACATCCTGGGACGCCCGGGCAAGAGCACTGGGAAAGTAGCAGGACATCCTGGGACCCCCGGTTAAGAGCACTGGGAAATTCCCAGGATTTCCTGGGACCCCCAGGTAAGAGCACTGGGAAAGTACCAGGACATCCTGGGACCCCCGGGTAACAGCACTAGGAAAGTAACAGGACATCCTGGGACCCCCGGGTAACAGCACTGGGACAGTAACAGGACACCCTGGGTTCCCGGGGTAAGAGCAATGGGAAAGTACCAGGACATCCTGGAAACCCGGGTGAGAATGCTGGGAATGTACCAGGACATCCTGAGACCCCTGGGTAAGAACAATGGGAAAGTAGGGCATCCTGGGGACCCCGGGGTAAACGCACTGGGAAATTACCAAGACTTCCTGGGACTCCAGGTAAGAGCACTGGGAAAGTAGCAGGACATCCTGGGACCCGGGTAAGAACACTGGGAAAGTGCCAGGATATCCTGTGACCCCCGGGTAAGAGCACTGGGAAATTGCCAGAACCTGCTGGGACCCCGGGTGAGAATAGTCGGAAAGTACCAGGACATCCTGGCACCCAGGGTAAGAACACTGGGAAAGTACCAGGACATCCTGGGACCCCGAGTAAGAACACTGGGAAAGTACCGGGACATCCTGGGACCCCGGGTAAGAACCCTGGAAAAGTACCAGGACATCCTGGGACCCTGGGTAAGAGCACTGGGTAAGTACCAGGACATCCTGGGACCCTGGGTAAGAACACTGGGAAAGTACCGGGACATCCTGGTACCCCCGGGTAACAGCACTGGGAAAGTACAAGGACATCCTGGGACCCCTGGGTAAGAACACTGGGAAAGTAGCAGGACATCCTGGGGTCCCCGGGCAAGAACACTGGGAATGTACCAGGACATCCTGGGGCCCCCGGGTAAGAACACTGGGAAAGTACCAGGACATCCTGGGACCCCGGGGTAAGAGCACAGGGAAATTACCAAGGCTTCCTGGGACTCCAGGTAAGAGCAGTGGGAAAGTGCCAGAACATCCTGGGACCCGGGTAAGAACACTGGGAAAGTGACAGGATATCCTGTGACCCCCGGGTAAGAGCACTGGGAAATTACCAGAACCTGCTGGGACCCCGGGTAAGAATAGTGGGAAAGTACCAGGACATCCTGGCACCCAGGGTAAGAACATTGGGAAAGTACCAGGACATCCTGGGACCCCGAGTAAGCACACTGGGAAAGTACCGGGACATCCTGGGACCCCGGGTAAGAACCCTGGAAAAGTACCAGGACATCCTGGGACCCCGGGTAAGAGCACTGGGACAGTACCAGGACATCCTGGGATCCCCGGGTAAGAGCACTGGGAAAGTAGGACATCCTGGGGCCCCCGGGTAAGAACACTGGGAAAGTACCAGGACATCCTGTGACCCCTGGGTAAGAACACTGGGAAAGTAGCAGGACATCCTGGGACCCCTGGGTAAGAACACTGGGAATGTACCAGGACATCCTGGGATGCCCGGGCAAGAGCACTGGGAAAGTAGCAGGACATCCTGGGACCTCCGGTTAAGAGCACAGGGAAATTACCGGGATTTCCTGGGATCCCCAGGTAAGAGCACTGGGAAAGTACCAGGACATCCCTGGGACCCCCGGGTAACAGCACTGGGAAAGTAACAGGACATCCTGGGACCCCCGGGTAACAGCACTGGGACAGTAACAGGACATCCTGGGTTCCCGGGTAAGAGCCATGGGAAAGTACCAGGACATCCTGGGATCCTGTGTAAGAACACTGGGAAAGTACCAGGACATCCTGGGACCCCGGGTAAGAGCACTGGGAAAGTACCAGGACATCCTGGGACCCCGGGTAAGAACACTGGGAAAGTACCAGGACATCCTGGGACCCCCGGGTAAGAGCACTGGGAAAGTAGGACATCCTGGGGCCCCCGGGTAAGAACACTGGGAAAGCAGCAGGACATCCTGTGACCCCTGGGTAAGAACACTGGGAAAGCAGCAGGACATCCTGGGACACCTGGGTAAGAACACTGGGAATGTACCAGGACATCCTGGGACGCCCGGGCAAGAGCACTGGGAAAGTAGCAGGACATCCTGGGACCCCCGGTTAAGAGCACTGGGAAATTACCAGGATTCCCTGGGACCCCCAGGTAAGAGCACTGGGAAAGTACCAGGACATCCTGGGACCCCCGGGTAACAGCACTAGGAAAGTAACAGGACATCCTGGGACCCCCGGGTAACAGCACTGGGACAGTAACAGGACACCCTGGGTTCCCGGGGTAAGAGCAATGGGAAAGTACCAGGACATCCTGGAAACCCGGGTGAGAATGCTGGGAATGTACCAGGACATCCTGAGACCCCTGGGTAAGAACAATGGGAAAGTAGGGCATCCTGGGGACCCCGGGGTAAACGCACTGGGAAATTACCAAGACTTCCTGGGACTCCAGGTAAGAGCACTGGGAAAGTAGCAGGACATCCTGGGACCCGGGTAAGAACACTGGGAAAGTGCCAGGATATCCTGTGACCCCCGGGTAAGAGCACTGGGAAATTGCCAGAACCTGCTGGGACCCCGGGTGAGAATAGTCGGAAAGTACCAGGACATCCTGGCACCCAGGGTAAGAACACTGGGAAAGTACCAGGACATCCTGGGACCCCGAGTAAGAACACTGGGAAAGTACCGGGACATCCTGGGACCCCGGGTAAGAACCCTGGAAAAGTACCAGGACATCCTGGGACCCTGGGTAAGAGCACTGGGTAAGTAACAGGACATCCTGGGACCCTGGGTAAGAACACTAGGAAAGTACCAGGACATCCTGGTACCCCCGGGTAAGAGCACTGGGAAAGTACCGGGACATCCTGGGACCCCCGGGTAACAGCACTGGGAAAGTACAAGGACATCCTGGGGTCCCCGGGCAAGAACACTGGGAATGTACCAGGACATCCTGGGACCCCCGGGCAAGAGCACTGGGAAAGCACCAGGACACCCTGGGACCCCCGGGTAAGAGCACTGGGAAATTACCAGGATTTCCTGGGACCCCCAGGTAAGAGCACTGGGAAAGTACCAGGACATCCTGGGACCCTGGGTAAGAACACTGGGAAAGTACCAGGACATCCTGGGACCCTGGGTAAGTTCACTGGGAAAGTACCAGGACATCCTGGGACCTTGGGTAAGAACACTGGGAAAGCACCAGGACATCCTGGGACCCCGGGTAAGAACCCTGGGAAATTACCAGGATTTCCTGGGACACCCAGGTAAGAGCACTGGGAAAGTACCAGGACATCCCTGGGACCCCCGGGTAACAGCACCGGGAAAGTAACAGGACATCCTGGGACCCACGGGTAACAGCACTGGGACAGTAACAGGACATCCTGGGTTCCCCGGGTAAGAGCTATGGGAAAGTACCAGGACATCCTGGGACCCCGGGTAAGAACGCTGGGAATGTAGCAGGACATCCTGAGACCCCTGTGTAAGAACAATGGGAAAGTAGGACATCCTGGGGCCCCCGGGTAAGAACACTGGGAAAGTACCAGGACATCCTGGGACCCCGGGGTAAGAACACTGGGAAATTACCAAGGCTTCCTGGGACTCCAGGTAAGAGCAGTGGGAAAGTGCCAGAACATCCTGGGACCCGGGTAAGAACACTGGGAAAGTGACAGGATATCCTGTGACCCCCGGGTAAGAGCACTGGGAAATTACCAGAACCTGCTGGGACCCCGGGTAAGAATAGTGGGAAAGTACCAGGACATCCTGGCACCCAGCGTAAGAACATTGGGAAAGTACCAGGAAATCCTGGGACCCCGAGTAAGCACACTGGGAAAGTACCGGGACATCCTGGGACCCCGGGTAAGAACCCTGGAAAAGTACCAGGACATCCTGGGACCCCGGGTAAGAGCACTGGGACAGTACCAGGACATCCTGGGATCCCCGGGTAAGAGCACTGGGAAAGTAGGACATCCTGGGGCCCCCGGGTAAGAACACTGGGAAAGTACCAGGACATCCTGTGACCCCTGGGTAAGAACACTGGGAAAGTAGCAGGACATCCTGGGACCCCTGGGTAAGAACACTGGGAATGTACCAGGACATCCTGGGACGCCCGGGCAAGAGCACTGGGAAAGTAGCAGGACATCCTGGGACCTCCGGTTAAGTGCACTGGGACAGTAACAGGACATCCTGGGTTCCCGGGTAAGAGCCATGGGAAAGTACCAGGACATCCAGGGACCCCCGGGTAACAGCACTGGGACAGTAACAGGACATCCTGGGTTCCCGGGTAAGAGCCATGGGAAAGTACCATGACATCCTGGGATCCTGTGTAAGAACACTGGGAAAGTACCAGGACATCCTGGGACCCCGGGTAAGAGCACTGGGAAAGTACCAGGACATCCTGGGACCCCGGGTAAGAACACTGGGAAAGTACCAGGACATCCTGGGACCCCCGGGTAAGAGCACTGGGAAAGTAGGACATCCTGGGGCCCCCGGGTAAGAACACTGGGAAAGCAGCAGGACATCCTGGGACCCCTGGGTAAGAACACTGGGAATGTACCAGGACATCCTGGGACGCCCGGGCAAGAGCACTGGGAAAGTAGCAGGACATCCTGGGACCCCCGGTTAAGAGCACTGGGAAATTACCAGGATTTCCTGGGACCCCCAGGTAAGAGCACTGGGAAAGTACCAGGACATCCTGGGACCCCCGGGTAACAGCACTAGGAAAGTAACAGGACATCCTGGGACCCCCGGGTAACAGCACTGGGAGAGTAACAGGACATCCTGGGTTCCCGGGGTAAGAGCAATGGGAAAGTACCAGGACATCCTGGAAACCCGGGTGAGAATGCTGGGAATGTACCAGGACATCCTGAGACCCCTGGGTAAGAACAATGGGAAAGTAGGGCATCCTGGGTCCCCGGGGTAAACGCACTGGGAAATTACCAAGACTTCCTGGGACTCCAGGTAAGAGCACTGGGAAAGTAGCAGGACATCCTGGGACCCGGGTAAGAACACTGGGAAAGTGCCAGGATATCCTGTGACCCCCGGGTAAGAGCACTGGGAAATTGCCAGTACCTGTTGGGACCCCGGGTAAGAATAGTCGGAAAGTACCAGGACATCCTGGCACCCAGGCTAAGAACACTGGGAAAGTACCAGGACATCCTGGGACCCCAAGTAAGAACACTGGGAAAGTACCGGGACATCCTGGGACCCCGGGTAAGAACCCTGGAAAAGTACCAGGACATCCTGGGACCCTGGGTAAGAGCACTGGGTAAGTACCAGGACATCCTGGGACCCTGGGTAAGAACACTAGGAAAGTACCAGGACATCCTGGTACCCCCGGGTAAGAGCACTGGGAAAGTACCGGGACATCCTGGGACCCCCGGGTAACAGCACTGGGAAAGTACAAGGACATCCTGGGACCCCTGGGTAAGAACACTGGGAAAGTAGCAGGACATCCTGGGGTCCACGGGCAAGAACACTGGGAATGTACCAGGACATCCTGGGACCCCCGGGCAAGAGCACTGGGAAAGTACCAGGACACCCTGGGACCCCCAGGTAAGAGCACTGGGAAAGTACCAGGACATCCTGGGACCCTGGGTAAGAACACTGGGAAAGTACCAGGACATCCTGGGACCCCCGGGTAAGATCACTGGGAAAGTACCAGGACATCCTGGGACCTTGGGTAAGAACACTGGGAAAGCACCAGGACATCCTGGGACCCCCAGGTAAGAGTACTGGGAAAGTACCAGGACATCCTGGGACCCCGGGTAAGAGAACTGGGAAAGTACCAGGACATCCTGGGACCTTGGGTAAGAACACTGGGAAAGCACCAGGACATCCTGGGACCCCCAGGTAAGAGTACTGGGAAAGTACCAGGACATCCTGGGACCCCGGGTAAGAGAACTGGGAAAGTACCAGGACGTCCTGGGACCCCCGGGTAAGAGCATTGGGAAAGTACCAGGACATCCTGGGACTCCCGGGTAAGAACACTGGGAAAGTACCAGGACACCCTGGGACCCCTGGGTAAGAACACTGGGAAAGCACCAGGATGTCCTGGGACCCCTGGGTAAGAGCACTGGGAAAGTACCAGGACATCCTGGGACCCCCGGGTAAGAGCACTGGGAAATTACCAGGACATCCTGGGACCCCGGGTAAGAGCAATGGGAAATTACCAGGACATCCTGGGACCCCCAGGTAAGAGCACTGGGAAAGTACCAGGACATCCCGGGTAAGAGCAATGGGAAAGTACCAGGACATCCTGGGACCCCGGGTAAGAGCAATGGGAAAGTACCAGGACATCCTGGGACCCCGGGTAAGAGCAATGGGAAATTACCAGGATTTCCTGGGACCCCCAGGTAATAGCACTGGGAAAGTACCAGGACCTCCTGGGACCCCCAGGTAAGAGCACTGGGAAAGTACCAGGACATCCCGGGTAAGAGCAATGGGAAAGTACCAGGACATCCTGGGACCCCGGGTAAGAGCAATGGGAAAGTACCAGGACATCCTGGGACCCCGGGTAAGAATACGGGGAAAGTAGGACATCCTAGGGCCCCTGTGTAAGAACATTGGGAATGTACCAGGACATCCTGGGACCCCCGGGCAAGAGCACTGGGAAATTACCAGGACATCCTGGGACCCCGGGTAAGAGCTTTGGGAAATTACCAGGACTTCCTGGGACCCCGGGTAAGAATAGTGGGAAAGTAGCAGGACAACCTGGGACCCCTGGGTAAGAGCACTGGGAAAACACCAGGAAATCCTGGGACCCCGGGTAAGAACACTGGGAAAACACCAGGAAATCTTGGGACCCCAGGTAAAAACACTCAGAAAGTCCCAGGACACCCTGGGACCCCTGGGTAAGAACACTGGGAAAGTAGCTGGACATCCTGGGACCCCCGGGTAAGAGCACTGGGAAAGCACCAGGGTATCCTGGGACCCCCGGTTAAGAACACTGGGAAAGTACCAGGACATCCTGGGACCCTGGGTGAAAGCACTGGGAAAGTACCAGGAAATCCTGGGACCCCGGGTAAGAACACTGGGAATGTACCAGGACATCCTGGGATCCTGTGTCAGAACACTGGGAATGTACCAGGACATCCTGGAACCCCGGGTAAGAGCACTGGGAAAGTACCAGGACATCCTGGGACCCCGGGTAAGAACACTGGGAAAGTACCAGGACATCCTGGGACCCCCGGGTAAGAGCACTGGGAAAGCACCAGGGCATCCTGGGACCCCCGGTTAAGAACGCTGGGAAAGTACCAGGACATCCTGGGACCACCGGTAAGAGCAGTGGGAAAGTACCAGGACATCCTGGGACCCCGGGTAAGAACACTGGGAAAGTACCAGGACATCCTGGGATCCTGTGTAAGAACACTGGGAAAGTACCAGGACATCCTGGGACCCCGGGTAATAGCACTGGGACAGTACCAGGACATCCTGGGACCCCCGGGTAAGAGCACTGGGAAAGTAGGACATCCTGGGGCCCCCGGGTAAGAACAGTGGGAAAGTACCAGGACATCCTGGGACGGCTGGGTAAGAACACTGGGAATGTACCAGGACATCCTGGGACGCCCGGGCAAGAGCAGTGGGAAAGTAGCAGGACATCCTGGGACCCCCGGTTAAGAGCACTGGGAAATTACCAGGATTTCCTGGGACCCCCAGGTAAGAGCACTGGGAAAGTACCAGGACATCCTGGGACCCCCGGGTAACAGCACTGGGAAAGTAACAGGACATCCTGGGACCCCCGGGTAACAGCACTGGGACAGTAACAGGACATCCTGGGTTCCCCGGGTAAGAGTCATGGGAAAGTACCAGGACATCCAGGGACCCCGGGTAAGAACGCTGGGAATGTACCAGGACATCCTGAGACCCCTGGGTAAGAACAATGGGAAAGGAGCAGGACATCCTGGGACCCCTGGGTAAGAACACTGGGAAAGTAGGACATCCTGGGGCCCCCGGGTAAGAACACTGGGAAAGTACCAGGACATCCTGGGACCCCGGGGTAAGAGCACTGGGAAATTACCAAGACTTCCTGGGACTCCAGGTAAGAGCACTGGGAAAGTACCAGGACATCCTGGGACCCGGGTAAGAACACTGGGAAAGTGCCAGGATATCCCGTGACCCGCGGGTAAGAGCACTGGGAAATTACCAGAACCTGCTGGGACCCCGGGTAAGAATAGTGGGAAAGTACCAGGACATCCTGGCACCCAGGGTAAGAACACTGGGAAAGTACCAGGACATCCTGGGACCCCGAGTAAGAACACTGGGAAATTACCGGGACATCCTGGGACCCCGGGTAAGAGCACTGGGACAGTACCAGGACATCCTGGGACCCCCGGGTAAGAGCACTGGGAAAGTAGGACATCCTGGGGCCCCCGGGTAAGAACACTGGGAAAGTACCAGGACATCCTGTGACCCCTGGGTAAGAACATTGGGAAAGCAGCAGGACATCCTGGGACCCCTGGGTAAGAACACTGGGAATGTACCAGGACATCCTGGGACCCCCGGTTAAGAGCACTGGGAAATTACCAGGATTTCCTGGGACACCCAGGTAAGAGCACTGGGAAAGTACCAGGACATCCCTGGGACCCCCGGGTAACAGCACCGGGAAAGTAACAGGACATCCTGGGACCCACGGGTAACAGCACTGGGAAATTACCAGGACATCCTGGGACCCCGGTTAAGAGCAATGAGAAATTACCAGGATTTCCTGGGACCCCCAAGTAAGAGCACTGGGAATGTACCAGGACATCCTGGCACCCCGGGTAAGAGCAATGGGAAAGTACCAGGACATCCTGGGACCCCGGGTAAGAACACTGGGACAGTACCAGGACATCGTGGGACCCCCAGGTAAGAGCACTGGGAAAGTACCAGGACATCCTGGGACCCCGGGTAAGGGCAATGGGAAAGTACCAGGACATCCTGGGACCCCGGGTAAGAGCAATGGGAAAGTACCAGGACATCCTGGGGCCTCCCGGGTAAGAACACTGGGAATGTACCAGGACATCCTGTGACCCCTGGGTAAGAACACTGGGAAAGTAGGACATCCTAGAGCCGCCGGGTAAGAACACTGGGAATGTACCAGGACATCCTGGGACCCCGGGTAAGAACACTGGGAAAACACCGGGAAATCCTGGGACCCCGGGTAAGAACACTGGGAAAGTACCAGGACACCCTGGGACCCCTGGGTAAGAACACTGGGAAAACACCAGGAAATCGTGTGACCCCGGGTAAGAACACTGGGAAAGTACCAGGACACCCTGGGACCCCTGGGTAAGAACACTGGGAAAGCACCAGGACATCCTGGGACCTCCGGGTAAGAATACTGCGAAAGAACCAGGACATCCTGGGACCCGCGGATAAGAGCACTGGGAAAGTACCAGGACATCCTGGGACCCCTGTGTAAGAGCACTGGGAAAGTACCAGGACATCCTGGGACGCCCGGTTAAGAACACTGGGAAAGAACCAGGCATCCTGGGACCCCCGGGTAAGAGCTCTGGGAAAGTAGCAGGACATCCTGGGACCCCGGGTAAGAACACTGGGAAAGTACCAGGACATCCTGGGGCCCCCAGGTAAGAACACTGGGAATGTACCAGGACTTCCTGGGACCCCCGGGCAAGAGCACTGGGAAAGTACCAGGACATCTTGGGACCCGCGGATAACAGCACTGGGAAAGTAGCAGGACATCCTGGGACCCTGGGTAAGAACACTAGAAAAGTACCAGGATATCCTGGGACCCCTGGGTAAGAACACTGGGAAAGTAGCAGGACATCCTGGGGCCCCCAGGTAAGAACACTGGGAATGTACCAGGACATCCTGGGACCCCCGGGCAAGAGCACTGGGAAAGTACCAGGACATCCTCGGACCCCTGGGTAAGAGCATTGGGAAAGTACCAGGACATCCTGGGACCCCTGGGTAAGAGCACTGGGAAAGTACCAGGACATCCTGGGACCCCCGGTTAAGAACACTGGGAAAGTACCAGGACATCCTGGGACCCCTGGGTAAGAGCACTGGGAAAGTACCAGGACATCCTGGGACCCCCGGTAAGAGCACTGGGAAAGTACCAGGACATCCTGGGACCCCCGGGTAAGAGCACTCGGAAAGTACCAGGACATCCTTGGACCCCCGGGTAAGAGCACTGGGAAAGTACCAGGACATCCTGGGACCCCGGCTAAGAGCACTGGGAAAGTACCAAGACATCCTGGGACCCCCAGGTAAGAACACTGGGAACTTACCAGGACATCCTGGGACCCTCGGGTAAGAACACTGGGAAAGTACCAGGACGTCCTGGGGCCCCCGGGTAAGAGCACTGGGAAAGTACCAGGACATCCTGGGACCCCTGGGTAAGAACACTGGGAAAGTAGGACATCCTGGGGCCCCCGGCTAAGAACACTGGGAATGTACCAGGACATCCTGGGACTCCCGGGCAAGAGCACTGGGAAATTACCAGGACATCCTGGGACCCCGGGTGAGAGCATTGGTAAATTACCAGGACATCCTGGGACCCTGGGTAAGAGCACTGGGAAATTACCAGGGCTTCCTGGGACCCCCGGGTAAGAGCACTGGGAAAGTACCAAGACATCCTGGGACCCCTGGGTAAGAGCACTGGGAAATTACCAGGACATCCTGGGACCCCGGTTAAGAGCAATGAGAAATTACCAGGATTTCCTGGGACCCCCAAGTAAGAGCACTGGGAATGTACCAGGACATCCTGGCACCCCGGGTAAGAGCAATGGGAAAGTACCAGGACATCCTGGGACCCCGGGTAAGAACACTGGGACAGTACCAGGACATCGTGGGACCCCCAGGTAAGAACACTGGGAAAGTACCAGGACATCCTGGGACCCCGGGTAAGGGCAGTGGGAAAGTACCAGGACATCCTGGGACCCCGGGTAAGAGCAATGGGAAAGTACCAGGACATCCTGGGGCCTCCCGGGTAAGAACACTGGGAATGTACCAGGACATCCTGTGACCCCTGGGTAAGAACACTGGGAAAGTAGGACATCCTAGAGCCGCCGGGTAAGAACACTGGGAATGTACCAGGACATCCTGGGACTCCCGGGCAAGAGCGCTGGGAAATTACCAGTACATCCTGGGACCCCGGGTAAGAGCATTGGGAAATTACCAGGATTTCCTGGGACCCCGGGCAAGAATAGTGGGAAAGTAGCAGGACAACCTGGGACCCCCGGGTAAGAGCACTGGGAAAACACCAGGAAATCCTGGGACCCCGGGTAAGAACACTGGGAAAACACCAGGAAATCCTGGGACCCTGGGTAAGAACACTGGGAAAGTACCAGGACATCCTGGGACCCCGGGTAAGAACACTGGGAAAGTACCAGGACACCCTGGGACCCCGGGTAAGAACACTGGGAAAGTACCAGGACATCCTGGGACCCCAGGTAAGAACACTGGGAATGTACCAGTACTTCTCGGGACCCCCGGGCAAGAGCACTGGGAAAGTACCAGGACATCTTGGGACCCGCAGATAAGAGCACTGGGAAAGTAGCAGGACATCCTGGGACCCTGGGTAAGAACACTGGAAAAGTACCAGGACATCCTGGGACCCCTGGGTAAGAACACTGGGAAAGTAGCAGGACATCCTGGGCCCCCAGGTAAGAGCACTGGGAAAGTACCAGGACATCCTCGGACCCCTGGGTAAGAGCACTGAGAAATTACCAGGATTTCCTGGGACCCCCAGGTAAGAACACTGGGAATGTGCCAGGACGTCCTGGGACCCCCGGGCAAGAGCACTGGGAAAGTACCAGGACATCCTCGGACCCCTGGGTAAGAGCACTGGGAAATTACCAGGACATCCTGGGACCCCGGGTAAGAACACTGGGAAAACACCAGGAAATTCTGGGACCCCGGGTAAGAACACTGGGAAAGTACCAGGACACCCTGGGACCCCTGGGTAAGAACACTGGGAAAACACCAGGAAATCGTGTGACCCCGGGTAAGAACACTGGGAAAGTACCAGGACACCCTGGGACCCCTGGGTAAGAACACTGGGAAAGCACCAGGACATCCTGGGACCTCCGGGCAAGAATACTGCGAAAGAACCAGGACATCCTGGGACCCGCGGATCAGGGCACTGGGAAAGTACCAGGACATCCTGGGACCCCTGTGTAAGAGCACTGGGAAAGTACCAGGACATCCTGGGACGCCCGGTTAAGAACACTGGGAAAGAACCAGGCATCCTGGGACCCCCGGGTAAGAGCTCTGGGAAAGTAGCAGGACGTCCTGGGGCCCCCAGGTAAGAACACTGGGAATGTACCAGGACTTCCTGGGACCCCCGGGCAAGAGCACTGGGAAAGTACCAGGACATCTTGGGACCCGCGGATAACAGCACTGGGAAAGTAGCAGGACATCCTGGGACCCTGGGTAAGAACACTAGAAAAGTACCAGGACATCCTGGGACCCCTGGGTAAGAACACTGGGAAAGTAGCAGGACATCCTGGGGCCCCCAGGTAAGAACACTGGGAATGTACCAGGACATCCTGGGACCCCCGGGCAAGAGCACTGGGAAAGTACCAGGACATCCTCGGACCCCCGGTTAAGAACACTGGGAAAGTACCAGGACATCCTGGGACCCCCGGGTAAGAGCACTGGGAAAGTACCAGGACATCCTGGGACCCCTGGGTAAGAGCACTGGGAAAGTACCAGGACATCCTGGGACCCCCGGTTAAGAACACTGGGAAAGTACCAGGACATCCTGGGACCCCCGGGTAAGAGCACTGGGAAAGTACCAGGACATCCTTGGACCCCCGGGTAAGAACACTGGGAAAGTAGCAGGACATCCTGGGACCCCTGGGTAAGAGCACTGGGAAAGTACCAGGACATCCTGGGACCCCCGGGTAAGAGCACTGGGAAAGTACCAGGACATCCTGGGGCCCCCGGCTAAGAACACTGGGAATGTACCAGGACATCCTGGGACCCCCGGGTAAGAGCACTGGGAAAGTACCAGGACATCCTGGGACCCCTGGGTAAGAACACTGGGAAAGTAGGACATCCTGGGGCCCCCGGCTAAGAACACTGGGAATGTACCAGGACATCCTGGGACTCCCGGGCAAGAGCACTGGGAAATTACCAGGACATCCTGGGACCCCGGGTGAGAGCATTGGTAAATTACCAGGACATCCTGGGACCCTGGGTAAGAGCACTGGGAAATTACCAGGACATCCTGGGACCCCCAAGTAAGAGCACTGGGAATGTACCAGGACATCCTGGCACCCCGGGTAAGAGCACTGGGAAAGTACCAGGACATCCTGGGACCCCGGGTAAGAACACTGGGACAGTACCAGGACATCGTGGGACCCCCAGGTAAGAGCACTGGGAAAGTACCAGGACATCCTGGGACCCCGGGTAAGGGCAATGGGAAAGTACCAGGACATCCTGGGACCCCGGGTAAGAACACTGGGAAAACACCAGGAAATTCTGGGACCCCGGGTAAGAACACTGGGAAAGTACGAGGACACCCTGGGACCCCTGGGTAAGAACACTGGGAAAACACCAGGAAATCGTGTGACCCCGGGTAAGAACACTGGGAAAGTACCAGGACACCCTGGGACCCCTGGGTAAGAACACTGGGAAAGCACCAGGACATCCTGGGACCTCCGGGCAAGAATACTGCGAAAGAACCAGGACATCCTGGGACCCGCGGATCAGGGCACTGGGAAAGTACCAGGACATCCTGGGACCCCTGTGTAAGAGCACTGGGAAAGTACCAGGACATCCTGGGACGCCCGGTTAAGAACACTGGGAAAGAACCAGGCATCCTGGGACCCCCGGGTAAGAGCTCTGGGAAAGTAGCAGGACGTCCTGGGGCCCCCAGGTAAGAACACTGGGAATGTACCAGGACTTCCTGGGACCCCCGGGCAAGAGCACTGGGAAAGTACCAGGACATCTTGGGACCCGCGGATAACAGCACTGGGAAAGTAGCAGGACATCCTGGGACCCTGGGTAAGAACACTAGAAAAGTACCAGGACATCCTGGGACCCCTGGGTAAGAACACTGGGAAAGTAGCAGGACATCCTGGGGCCCCCAGGTAAGAACACTGGGAATGTACCAGGACATCCTGGGACCCCCGGGCAAGAGCACTGGGAAAGTACCAGGACATCCTCGGACCCCCGGTTAAGAACACTGGGAAAGTACCAGGACATCCTGGGACCCCCGGGTAAGAGCACTGGGAAAGTACCAGGACATCCTGGGACCCCTGGGTAAGAGCACTGGGAAAGTACCAGGACATCCTGGGACCCCCGGTTAAGAACACTGGGAAAGTACCAGGACATCCTGGGACCCCCGGGTAAGAGCACTGGGAAAGTACCAGGACATCCTTGGACCCCCGGGTAAGAACACTGGGAAAGTAGCAGGACATCCTGGGACCCCTGGGTAAGAGCACTGGGAAAGTACCAGGACATCCTGGGACCCCCGGGTAAGAGCACTGGGAAAGTACCAGGACATCCTGGGGCCCCCGGCTAAGAACACTGGGAATGTACCAGGACATCCTGGGACCCCCGGGTAAGAGCACTGGGAAAGTACCAGGACATCCTGGGACCCCTGGGTAAGAACACTGGGAAAGTAGGACATCCTGGGGCCCCCGGCTAAGAACACTGGGAATGTACCAGGACATCCTGGGACTCCCGGGCAAGAGCACTGGGAAATTACCAGGACATCCTGGGACCCCGGGTGAGAGCATTGGTAAATTACCAGGACATCCTGGGACCCTGGGTAAGAGCACTGGGAAATTACCAGGACATCCTGGGACCCCCAAGTAAGAGCACTGGGAATGTACCAGGACATCCTGGCACCCCGGGTAAGAGCACTGGGAAAGTACCAGGACATCCTGGGACCCCGGGTAAGAACACTGGGACAGTACCAGGACATCGTGGGACCCCCAGGTAAGA
This sequence comes from Somniosus microcephalus, assembly GCF_052327205.1. NCBI lineage: Eukaryota > Metazoa > Chordata > Chondrichthyes > Squaliformes > Somniosidae > Somniosus > Somniosus microcephalus. The sequence goes on along the minus strand of NC_140997.1, from coordinate 86,954,717 downwards.
GCACTGGGAAAGTACCAGGACATCCTGGGACCCCGGGTAAGGGCAATGGGAAAGTACCAGGACATCCTGGGACCCCGGGTAAGAGCAATGGGAAAGTACCAGGACATCCTGGGGCCTCCCGGGTAAGAACACTGGGAATGTACCAGGACATCCTGTGACCCCTGGGTAAGAACACTGGGAAAGTAGGACATCCTAGAGCCGCCGGGTAAGAACACTGGGAATGTACCAGGACATCCTGGGACTCCCGGGCAAGAGCGCTGGGAAATTACCAGTACATCCTGGGACCCCGGGTAAGAGCATTGGGAAATTACCAGGATTTCCTGGGACCCCGGGTAAGAATAGTGGGAAAGTAGCAGGACAACCTGGGACCCCCGGGTAAGAGCACTGGGAAAACACCAGGAAATCCTGGGACCCTGGGTAAGAACACTGGGAAAGTACCAGGACACCCTGGGACCCCGGGTAAGAACACTGGGAAAGTACCAGGACACCCTGGGACCCCGGGTAAGAACACTGGGAAAGTACCAGGACACCCTGGGACCCCGGGTAAGAACACTGGGAAAGTACCAGGACATCCTGGGACCCCAGGTAAGAGCACTGGGAAAGTAGCAGGACATCCTGGGGCCCCCAGGTAAGAACACTGGGAATGTACCAGGACTTCTCGGGACCCCCGGGCAAGAGCACTGGGAAAGTACCAGGACATCTTGGGACCCGCGGATAAGAGCACTGGGAAAGTAGCAGGACATCCTGGGACCCTGGGTAAGAACACTGGAAAAGTACCAGGACATCCTGGGACCCCTGGGTAAGAACACTGGGAAAGTAGCAGGACATCCTGGGCCCCCAGGTAATAGCACTGGGAAAGTACCAGGACATCCTCGGACCCCTGGGTAAGAGCACTGGGAAATTACCAGGATTTCCTGGGACCCCCAGGTAAGAACACTGGGAATGTGCCAGGACGTCCTGGGACCCCCGGGCAAGAGCACTGGGAAATTACCAGGACATCCTGGGACCCCGGGTAAGAACACTGGGAAAACACCAGGAAATCCTGGGACCCCGGGTAAGAACACTGGGAAAGTACCAGGACACCCTGGGACCCCTGGGTAAGAACACTGGGAAAGTACCAGGACACCCTGGGACCCCTGGGTAAGAACACTGGGAAAACACCAGGACATCCTGGGACCTCCGGGTAAGAATACTGCGAAAGAACCAGGACATCCTGGGACCCGCGGATAAGAGCACTGGGAAAGTACCAGGACATCCTGGGACCCCTGTGTAAGAGCTCTGGGAAAGTACCAGGACATCCTGGGACGCCCGGTTAAGAACACTGGGAAAGAACCAGGCATCCTGGGACCCCCGGGTAAGAGTTCTGGGAAAGTAGCAGGACATCCTGGGACCCCGGGTAAGAACACTGGGAAAGTAGCAGGACATCCTGGGGCCCCCAGGTAAGAACACTGGGAATGTACCAGGACTTCCTGGGACCCCCGGGCAAGAGCACTGGGAAAGTACCAGGACATCTTGGGACCCGCGGATAACAGCACTGGGAAAGTAGCAGGACATCCTGGGACCCTGGGTAAGAACACTGGAAAAGTACCAGGACATCCTGGGACCCCTGGGTAAGAACACTGGGAAAGTAGCAGGACATCCTGGGGCCCCCAGGTAAGAACACTGGGAATGTACCAGGACATCCTGGGACCCCCGGGCAAGAGCACTGGGAAAGTACCAGGACATCCTCGGACCCCTGGGTAAGAGCACTGGGAAATTACCAGGACATCCTGGGACCCCGGATAAGAACACTGGGAAAACACCAGGAATCCTGGGACCCCGGGTAAGAACACTAGGAAAGTACCAGGACACCCTGGCACCCCTGGGTAAGAACACTGGGAAAACACCAGGAAATCCTGGGACCCCGGGTAAGAACACTGGGAAAGTACCAGGACACCCTGCGACCCCTGGGTAAGAACACTGGGAAAGCACCAGGAGATCCTGGGACCCGCGGATAAGAGCACTGGGAAAGTACCAGGACATCCTGGGACCCCCGGTTAAGAACACTGGGAAAGTACCCGGCATCCTGGGACCCCCATGTAAGAGCTCTGGGAAAGTACCAGGACATCCTGGGACCCCCGGGTAAGAGCACTGGGAAAGTACCAGGACATCCTGGGACCCCGGGTAAGAGCACTGGGAAAGTACCAGGACATCCTGGGACCCCCAGGTAAGAACAGTGGGAACTTACCAGGATATCCTGGGACCCCCGGGTAAGAACACTGGGAAAGTACCAGGACATCCTGGGACCCCGGGTAAGAGCACTGGGAAAGTACCAGGACATCCTGGGCCCCCGGGTAAGAACACTGGGAAAGTACCAGGACATCCTGGGACCCCGGGTAAGAGCACTGGGAAAGTACCAGGACATCCTGGGCCCCCGGGTAAGAACACTGGGAAAGTACCAGGACATACTGTGACCCCGGGTAAGAATACTGGGAAAGTACCACGACATCCTGGGACCGCCGTTAAGAACACTGGGAAAGCACCAGGACATCCCGGGACTCCCGGGATAACAACACTGGGAGTGTACCAGGACATCCTCGGACCCCTGGGTAAGAACACTGGGAAAGTACCAGGACATCCTGGGACCTCCAGGTAAGAGCACTGGGAAAGTACCAGGACATCCTGGGACCCCGGTTAAGAGCACTGGGAAAGTACCAGGACATCCTGGGACCTCCGGGTAAGAACACTGGGAAAGTACCAGGACTTCCTGGGACCCCGGGTGTTGTGTATGTAATATGTGTGCTACTTTGAACCTATGGACAGGACTGCACTACTTGTAGGGCGTAGTGATACGCAGTACCACTCCTGGCCATAGGGGTATAAATAGTACTGTGGGTACTGATCTCCCCTCAGTTCCCGCCTGTGGGCATGAAGTAAAGACCTACGTATAGTCCCTACCTCCAACCAGTAAAGACCTGCTTTATTGTTACTGATTAAGTCTGAGTATTAATTACTTGAACAACAACATAGTTTAACTGTGGATTCTGAGTCTGGCAAGTCTACTGATGTGCCCATTTCTGAGGGACACCGGGCTCGAACTCAACTCCATTTCAAACTACAACAGCAATTAGAACAAATGCTTCGCCGTTTTGAGCAAGAGTTGAATGCAACGAAAGAGTTCTTTGATATAGAGTTGGAGAATCTGGAAAGACAACAGAAGCAGCTGATGGAGAAAATGGAGCAGGAGCACACAAAACGTCTGATGTCAGAGGAGTTAACGGTCAGCCAACTCCTGCATATGCTGAAGGACAGGACTCTGAAATGGGAAAAACTTGAACACGACCTTCAATATTCAAACGAAAGGGGTTCGGAGCTCTCAAAGGTTATTGGAAGAGCTGAGGTGGCAACACAGACTGAGATGACTGCAACAGAGCAGCCCTTGGATGCCAAAAGTACGCTGACTCACGTCAACGTAGAACAACAGACCGCTGAAACAGCTGCTCCGGTAGAGGGATTGAATAGTCCGATCAATCAATCTCCAAAAGAAGTTGAAGTAGTAAAATCTCAAATGAGGTCATTAGTAAACGACTTGCTGAAAGCCCAGAAAAAGCTGGATGAAGAGGTACGCATGAAGAAGTCTCTTCAGGAAAGATGTCTGGACTTGGAACAAAAGCTGGCTAACGCCCAGCTGGGTATGGAGGAAATAGAAGACCCTCTCGCTGGCCTAGATCAGGACGACACCGAATATTACTATGTCCTGTCCTGCCCAACTTGTAACTTCGACTCCCACCATACAGAAATCATGGAGGAGCACCGAAAGTCTACGGAACATCGGGAGAAGGTGGCTCTACTACGGAAAAAGGAGGAAGAGAAGGAGGAACTGCGCATGCAGCTGGCAGCTGACAGTGGAGCCCAGAGAGTCTCCAAGAAGCAGAAAAGGAAAAGTCGAAACAGAAGATGACCCATCTGAACCATTATTACCTCTACCAGATCACACACGTGGTCCCTCCGAACGGAGCCAATTCAGTTCGGAAGTTCAAACTGTTAAATCCATGGAAGGACTATTGAATGAGTCACTCCAGCAACGTGAACCGACTACACTACAGAGATTGAATCTGTGAACTGTTTTCCGCAGAGACTGAATCTGTGATCTGTTTTGACATGAAGTTATCTATGTATCTATGTTATTCTGTTATGTAAACCTGAAGTTATATATGTATATATGTTATTACGTTATGTTAAATGGGGAGATGACTGTAAAGCTAGGAAGGGAGGAATGTTGTGTATGTAATATGTGTGCTACTTTGAACCTATGGACAGGACTGCACTACTTGTAGGGCGTAGTGATACGCAGTACCACTCCTGGCCATAGGGGTATAAATAGTACTGTGGGTACTGATCTCCCCTCAGTTCCCGCCTGTGGGCATGAAGTAAAGACCTACGTATAGTCCCTACCTCCAACCAGTAAAGACCTGTTTTATTGTTACTGATTAAGTCTGAGTATTAATTACTTGAACAACTCACAGATTTAACACCGGGTAAGTCCACTGGGACAGTATCCGACATCCTGGGACCCCCGGGTAAGAACACTGGGAAAATATCCGACATCCTGGGACCCCCGGGTAAGAGCACTGGGAAAGTACCAGGGCATCCTGGGACTACCGGGTAAGAGCACTGAGAAAGAACCAAGTGATCCCGGGACCCCCGGTAAGACCATTGCTCCTTTAACTTCCCCTCAGTTGTCATTTTAATGCATTCCTTCCATTTCCAATTTTTGTTTGCAGATTGCCTGTAACAGAAAGGACTGGCTCATCAGCCCTGAGTTCCCACAAAAACGTAAGCTGGTCACGTCTTTAGCTCTCACATACGTGGATTCAAAAACTCCCACATGGGACCAGCAGCAAGGTAATTCTTACAATATGTCCTGAGCCTGAATAAAGAGGAGCTCCAAACAGTCAGCCCCAGCCCCAAGACAAGGGCCCTATGAACTGTTGCATCATCCTTAAAATGTTTGACCATTGACTGGTGTCCACAGAATGCTTACTGATGCTGCCAACTAACCCAGGAAAGGTTCAGAAATCAGTACTAAAGCCCCTTGCCTCTGTAACAATACTAACCAGTACTACAGCCCCTCCTTCAGTAAAAATCCAGCCAGTACTAGAGCCCCTCCCTCAGTAACAATACCAGCCAGTACTACAGCCCCTCCCTCAGTAACAATACCAGCCAGTACTACAGCTCCTTCCTCAGTAGCAATACCAGCCAGTACTACAGCCCCTCCCTCAGTAACAATACCAACCAGTACTACAGCCCCTCCCTCAGTAACAATACCAACCAGTACTACAGCTCCTCCCTCAGTAACAATACCAGCACTACAGCCCCTCCCTCAGTAGCAATACCAGCCAGTACTACAGCCCCTCCCTCAGTAACAATACCAACCAGTACTACAGCCCCTCCCTCAGCAACAATACCAGCCAGTACTACAGCCCCTGCCTCAGTAACAATACCAGCCAGTACTACAGCCCCTCCCTCAGTAACAATACCAGCCAGTACTACAGCCCCTCCCACAGTAACAATACCAGCCAGTACTACAGCCCCTCCCTCAGTAACAATACCAGCCAGTACTACAGCCCCTCCCTCAGTAACAATACCAGCCAGTAATACAGCCCCTCCCTCACTAACAGTACCAACCAGTACTACAGCCCCTTCCTCAGTAACAATACCAGCCAGTACTACAGCCCCTCCCTCAGTAACAATACCAGCCAGTACTACAGCCCCTCCCTCAGTAACAATACCAGCCAGTATGACAGCCCCTCCCTCAGTAACAATACCAATCAGGGCTACAGCCCCTCCCTCAGTAACAATACCAGCCAGTACTACAGACCCTCCCTCTGTAACATATGAACAGGAGTAGGCCATTCAGCCCCTTGAGCCTGTTCCGCTATTCAATGTGATCGTAGTTGATCTGCAACTTAACTCCATATACCTGCCTTTGGTCCATATCCCTTAATACCTTTGGTTAACAAAAATCTATCAATCTCTGATTTAAAATTAACAAGTGATCTAGCATCAATTGCCGTTTGCAGAAGAGAGCTCCAAATTTTTACCACTCTTTTTGTGTAGAAGTGTTTCCTAATTTCACTCCTGAAAGGTCTGGCTCTAATTTTTAGACGATGCCTCCTAGTCCTAGACTCCCCAACCAGCGGAAATAGTTTCTCTCTATCTACTCTATCTGTCCCCCTTAACACCTTGAAAACTTCGATCAGATCACCCCTTAACTTTCTAAATTCTAGGGAATACAATCTAATTTGTGTAATCTCTCCTCGTAACTTAACCCTTGAAGTCCGGGTATCATTCTGGTAAACCTACGCTGCACTCCCTCCAAGGCTAATATATCCTTCCTAAGGAGTGGTGCCCAGAACTGCTCACAGTACTCCAGGTGTGGTCTAACCAGGGTTTTGTATAGCTGCAGCATAACTTCTACCCCCTTGTATTCTAGTTCTCTAGATATAAAGGCCAGCATTCCATTAGCCTTTTTGATTATTTTCTGTAGCTGTTCATGACATTTTAATGATCTATGTACCTGGACCCCCAAGTCTCTTTGGACATCAACTGTTTTTAGCTTTTCACCATTTAGAAAGTACCCTGTTCTATCCTTTTTAGGTCCAAAGTGGATGACCTCACATCAAATCAAATCAAATCAAATCAAATCAACTTTTATTGTCATTGTTAGTGCACAAGTGCAGTACAACGAAATGTAGGCTTGCGGCTCCCGAGAGTGTACAATTTGGATTTGGACACTTAAACATTTCAACATACATTTGTACATACATATTGGGCCAGAAATTCCAGAACGGGGCTTGCAGCGCGTGCAAGCCCCGTATTTGCACTTACCCCGCCGCTCCTGCCGATCAGCTTCTGGGACGCCTGAACCTGGAGAAATAGAAAGCACATTCCCGGGCAGCGTATGACGTCACGCCGCCCAGGAGTGCAGCCAGCGCGGACCCAGGAGCGTGCAGTGTAAGTGAGACACGCCCCTTGAGGTCTCAGTTTCACTGGACACGCCCCCAATGTTTCTGTCAAGCTGCTTTGCTTTTTTACATGCAAAGCAGCAGTTTAAATAGGTTTTTGGAAGTTTTTTGAAGATTTTGGTAACTTTTATAAACTTTTTAAAATGTTTACATTATTTTGAGTAATCTGAAGTAGTTTTAAAGAGAATTAAAGCAATTTAAAGACTTTTAAAAGCCCTAAAAGAATTTTTTTAATTCCATTTATTTATTTAGCAATGTCGTCGTCATACGTGTCTTCACACTGTTCCCTTTGGGGAACTGTATGAAGTGGTGGAAGGATTTATGGCCGTGATTAACGCTCATTCCGTGACCGTAACCATCTTTGAACCAGCCATTAGGGCGGTTAGTCCTATGGCGGGAGGGTTTTACGGGCTCCCACAAGCTATACAAGGAGGGGGGGCCACCCACACCCACGGACGCAAATATCCCACTGGATGTCAACCCAGAATTTAGAGCCGGAGCTCCGACTCCACTTGCCGGGACTGTCTGGAGCGGGGTTCGAAACCCTACCCTGATCTGGCCCAGCGGCGGGGATCCTACCGCTATGACAAACGCCCAATCCGATTAGCAACGTGAAATGGCAGCATAGGGCTCCAGTCACGGGGAGGGAAAAGGCGCAGGAAACGTATGGGTGTCACCTTTTGTGCGGAGTGGGCCTTTTGCGTAGCAGTAAGCATCCCCGCCACTGGGCCAGAAGGAGTAGGGTTTTGAACCCCACTCCAGACAGTCCCGGCAAGTGGAGTCGGAGCTCCAACTTTAAATTCTGGGTGGACATCCAGCGGGATACTTGCGTCCGTGGGTGTTGGTGGCCCCCCCCCCCTCAGATGGGTTGTGGGAGCCCGTAAAACCCTCCCGCCATAGGACTAAACACCCTAATGGCTGGTTCAAAGATGGTTACGGTCACGGAATGAGCGTTAATCACGGCCATAAATCCTTCCACCACTTCATACAGTTCCCCAAAGGGAACAGTGTGAGGATACGTCCGATGATGACCTCTTGCGCAATGCACCTCCTTGGACCCTCAGTCGCAGATGCGAGGGGGCAAGTCGTGCAAGTGTTAAATTTTTTATTTTATTGACATGTAAAATGTTGGCCCAATAATTCCCTTCCAAATGCACTAGTACGGTCGGGGTACTTACGCATCTGGCCGGATGAAATGCCGGTTTTCAGCATGCACAGTGCATGTGGGGAAAACCGGCATTTCCTGTCCTCTGAACGAAGGGGTTCAGAGGCAGAACGCGTGCGACTGCACATGCAGCGCGTGCGCAGTATAATTCGCCGCTTTCATTAATGCTTTCAGTGAGGTCCAGTCATTACAACTTACACATGAAAAAAGCATGGGTACAGTTGCTACAGAGGCTGCGGAGGAAGATATTTCTTATCGTGGAGCTTCTGAAAGTATGTATGTCTGTATATATTCCTTTGCGTGTTATGTATATATTCCTTTACTTATGTGTATGAATGTATTATTTAATTATGACTTTCAGAGAAAGTAACTTATTGGAAAATCATAATTAAAAACATACATTCATAGTAAAGGAATATAAAACATACATACATATACGTAAAGGAATATATGTGGACATACATACATAACTCATTCTCACATTCCATTCACACAGCCACAATTGCTCCTTCTACCTACCGTTCTGAAAACCCTTTAAAAAAAATTTTTTAACTTTAAAACTTACTTAAAATTTCTTAAAATAACTTCCCTCCCTTTCCCAAACAAAAATATTGCATTTCAAAAGCTCCACGATGAAATATATCTTCCTCCGCAGCCAATGAACCACTTTACACTTGCTTTTTTTCAGTGTAACTTCTAAGGACTTAACCTCACAGATTTCATGAATGAAATCCACGAAGTTCACTGCGCAAGCGCTGCCTGTGCAGTCGCACGCGCTCGAGGTCTGGAAATGCCGGCGTTCCCCGCATGCGCTGTTCATGCTGAACGCTGGCATTTCCAACGGCCAGAAGCGTGAGTAAGCCGACCGTACTCATGCTTCTGGCCTGGAATTTCTGGCCCATTAGCATAAATATGACCATAATAAAGTGCATCGGCAGATGTGCAGGCTTTAGTGTTTATTTGTGGAGTTCAGTAGGATGACAGCCCTGGGAAAGAAGCTGTTCCTAAATCTGGTCGTATGGGTGCGAATGCATCTGTAGCGTCTTCCAGATGGTAGGAGGGCGAACAGACTGTGGCTGGGGTGGGTAGGGTCTTTGATGATGGACCGTGCCCTCCGTAGGCAGCGTTTCTGATATATATGTTCTATGGTCGGTAGCCGGGTGCCGGTAATGCGTTGGGCAGTTTTGACTACCCGCTGCAGGGCTTTCCGGTCATGGGAGCTACAGCTGCCGTACCATACCGTGATAGAGTTTGTCAGGATGCTCTCTATAGTGCAGCGGTAGAAGTTGCCTACATTGAAATTCATTTGCCACAGTTTTGCCCATTGACTTAATCTATCCTTTGTAATTTTATGCTTTCATCTACAATGCCACCTATCTTTGTGTCATCGGGAAATTTGGATATATGACTTTCTATGCCATCATCTAAGCCATTAATAAATACTGTGAATAGTTGAGGCACCAACACAGATCCCTGTGGGACACCACTCATCCCATCCTGCCAATTTGAGTACCTACCCATTATCCCTACTGCCTGTCTCTTGCCACTCAGCCAATTTCCTAACCAGGTCAATAATTTGCCCTCAATTCCATGGGCTTCTACCTTAGTTAATAATCTTTTATGTGGGACTTTACCAAATGCCTTCTGGAAGTCCATATAAATAACATCCATAGACACTCCCTGTCCATTACTTTAGTCACCTCTTCAAAAACTTCAATCAGGTTTGTCAGGCATGATCTATCTTTCACAAATCCGTGCTGGCTCTCTCTGATCAACTGAAAATTTTCGAGGTGTTCAGTCACCCTATCCTTAATTATAGACTCTAGCAATTTCCCAACAACAGATGTTAGACTTACTGGACTATAATTCTCTGGTTTCCCTCTCTCGCCATTCTTAAATAGCAGAGTGACATGCGCAATTTTCCAATCTAAAGGAACAATTCCTGAATCGAGAGAACTTTGGAAGATTATAGTTAGGGCATCTGCAATGTGCTCACCTACTTCCTTTAAAATCCTGGGATGGAAACCATCTGGTCCTGGGGATTTGTCACTCTCTAGTGCCATTATTTTCTTCATTACTGTTACTTTACCTACGTTCATTTTATTGAGTCACTGTCCCCGATTCAATATTAGTTTCCTTGGGATTTCCGGCATGCTATCCTCTTCCTCTACTGTAAATACTGACGCAAAGTAATTATTCAACATGTCTGCCATTTCCTTATTATCATTGCCAATATCTCTGCTTTCAGTTTTTAAGGGGCCAACATTGCTACTGACTACCCTCTTTTTCCTAATATAATTGTAAAAATTCCTTGTATTGATTTTTATATCCCTTGCAAGTTTCTTTTCATACTCCCTTTTTCTAGCTCTTACTATCTGTTTTGTGACCCTGTTCTTTGTATCTTTCCCATTTACCAGGATCTGTGCTATTTTAAAAAATTTTGTCTGCTTTTTCTTTTAGTTTGATGCTGTCCCTTATCTCTTTAGTCAGCCATGGCTGTTTTTTTGGCAAGTAGAGCTCTTGCCCCTCAGGGGTACCTTAAATTCTCTTATATTCTGAACTTGTACTCCATTAAAATCTTCTGTCATTTTACTCATTAACAGATTTGCCCAGTTTACATTGCCAGTCATTGCTACAGCCCCTCCCTCACAGTAACAATACCAGTCAGTGCTACACCCTAACCACCGAAGTAACAATACCAGTCAGTAATTCTTCACTCAGAGAGTTGTGAATCTTTGGAATTCTGTACCCCAGCGGACTGTGGATGCTCAGTCTTCAAGACAGAGATAGATAGATTTTTGGATACTAAGGGAGCCAAGGGATATGGGGATTGGGCAGGAAGGTGGAGTTGAGGTAGCGATCAGCCATGATTTTATTGAATGGCGGAGCAGGCTTGAAGGGCCAACTGGCCTATTCCTGCTCCTATTTCTTATGTTCTTCTGTACTATGACCTCCTCCTCAGTAATGTTGCTAGTGAGTGGGAACTATAGTGAAGGGCCCTCTCCTGGGGATTGTGTGTGTATCTGAGTGATGAGGATCTTGCCTGAGGGCTGTTTATATTAAGCTGCAAGTCTGCAATTCCCAAGTCTCGCACTGTCTGAAGTTAGAACATTACATTTGAAATGAATCTCACTTTTCCTGCCATTGTGCCAGATTTAATCCCCTGCCCCTTTCTCTTTGTCCCACAGACTTGCTGCTGCCCAGGGCACTGTGCCAGACCATGTGCCTGCTTCTGCCCTCTCCCCTCATCAGGAGGTGCCACCACCCACCGTACATTGAAGTACTAGACCAGCTGGGGAGCTGTGATTTTCGGCTGATGGGGGCAAGGATGAGTGTCCTGGACCAGTCACAGGCTCAGCACGTGGCAGAGCTCATCACTGTGGACAACACCGTGACTATAGTACGCCCCTCTCACCGATACTCTCGGACATTCACATGCACCCTGGACACATTTTATATTCAGAATTTGTGCCCATTAAAATCTGTGTTTGGAAAATTGTGGGAAGTGGCAAAGGCTTTAAACTAGTAAGATGGGGGGAGGAATCTACAAGAAATGAAACCAGCCTAAATATAAACAAAACAGGAAAAGAGAGCATAGGAAAGAGTAAAGTAAGGGAGGATATTGATGGCCAGGGAATAAATGAAGTTATAGAACAGGAGTGTAAAAAGATGGTTAAAAATAAAGTGAAAGGAACTGCTATTACAAATGAGTTAAACTGTCTGTACAGCAATGCACACAGTGTCCGTAATAAAACAGGGGAGCTGGAGGCAATCGCGTTGCGAGGGACCAGACATAATGGGGATTACTGAGACATGGCTACAGAAAAAATCAGAACTGGGAATTAAACATTGCAGGGTATAATATATTTAGAAAAGATGGAGAGAGAAAAAGGGGAGGTGGAGTAGCTGTACTTATTAGGACTAACATAATGGCATTAGAAAAAAGTGTTGCAGCTATCAGCAATAGCACAGAAATAGAATCATGTGGATAGAAATAAAAGATAATAAAGGATCAATCACACGAATAGCGGGGTAGCCTACAGGCCATCTAATAGTGGAAGGGAGGAAAGGACGAAATATGCAGACAAATTAGGGAAATGAGTAAAAACCATAGAATAATAATCATGGGGGATTTCAACTACCCTGATAATTGGACAGAAGAGGTAGGTAAAGGGAATAATGGAATGGAGTTCCTACAATGTGTATAGGACTCCTTTCTAACCCATGTATAAAAATCCCAACAAGGGAGGATTCGCTATTGGATCTAGTAATGGGGAATGAACCAGAGAAGATAAGAGAAGTAAAAGTAGGTGAACATCTAGGCAATAGTGACCATAATATAATACGCTTTAAAATAATAATTGAGAAGGACATAAGTATGATAAAACTAGGAGAAAAACTGATTTTGAGGGGCTGAGAATAGAACTTGGGAACATAAAATGGACAATAATATTGGCAAACAATGACGTAGTACAGCAATGGGAAACATTTAAAACGGTGTTCAACAGAGTCCAGGAAAAATATATTTTGCTAAAAAACAAGAACAAGCTAAACACTAATGAGAAACCATGGATGAATAAAGCCATGAGGGAAAAATTGAGGGTAAGGAAAGAGGCATACATTAAGTACATGGACAGCAGGAGAGAGCATGATAAGGGAAAATACAAAGAGATTAGGAGAGAAGTAAAAAAAAATTAGGAAGGCAAAGAGGAACTATGAATTAAATTATCAAGGAACATAAAACAAAATAGTAAAATATTTTACAGGCACATCACTAGAAAATAGGTCAGGATGGGAATAGGGCCACTAAGGGATGGACGGGATAATACCATAGGCAGTGATAGAGAGATGGCAGAAATATTAAATAGTTACTTTGCCTCAGTATTTACCAGGGAGATAGCTAACATAATACCTATATTTAAGAAGGGAGATAGAACATGTCCAGGGAACTATAAACCAGTCAGCTTAACACTGGTGGGTAGGAAAAATAATGGAATCCCTACTAAAAGAGAAAATAGAACACCTAGAAACCAAAAATATAATAATGAATAGTCAGCATGGATTTCAAAAGGGAAGGTCTTGCTTGACCAACATCATTGATTTTTTTGAAGAGGTAACAGAGAGAATAGACAAGGGTAATGCAGTAGATGTAATTTATCTAGATTTTCAAAAGGCCTTCGATAAGGTAACACATAATAGACTAATGAATAAGGTCAGAGAATGCTGAGTCAGGGGACAAGTTGCAGAATGGATAGCTAGCTGACTTCAAGACAGAAAGCAGAGTGCAGGGGTAAAGGGTGGCTATTCACGGTGGTAGAAGGTGCGTAGTGGTGTTCCACAAGGATCAGTGCTGGGACCATTGTTGTTTACAATTTATATTAATGATTTAGACTTTGGAATCAAAAACACAATTTCTAAATTTGCGGATGACACTAACTTGGGGGGCATAGTTAATACTGAGGAGGACTGCAACAATTCCTTTTTATTGGTTCATGGGATGTGGGCATCACTGGCAAGGCCAGCATTTATTGCCCATCCCTAGTTGCCCTTGAGAAGGTGGTGGTGAGCCGCCTTCTTGAACCGCTGCAATCCATGTGGTGAAGGTACTCCCACAGTGCTGTTAGGGAGGGAGTTCCAGGATTTTGACCCAGCGACGATGAAGGAACGGCGATATACTTCCAAGTCAGGATGATCTGATCTGTTGATTATGGGATCACTTAGCATGCTGCTTCTGCTTTTTAGCATGCATGTAGACCTGTGTTGCAGCTTCTCCAGGTTGGCACCTCATTTTTAGGTATGCCTGATGCTGCTCCTGGCATGCTCTTCTACACTCCTTATTGAACCAGGGTTGACCCCGTGGCTTGATGGTAATGGTAGACTGAGGGATATGTTGGGCCATGAAGTTACAGATTGCGGTGGAATACAATTCTGCTGCTGCCCCACAGTGCTTCATGGATGCCCAGTTTTGAGCTGCTAGACCTGTTCTGAATGTATCCCATTTAGCACGGTGGTAGTGCCACACAACACGATGGAGGGCGTCATCAGTGTGAAGACGGGACTTCGTCTCCACAATGTCTGTGCGGTGTTCACTTCAAGCAATGCTGTCATGGACAGATGCATCTGCGACAGGTAGATTGGTGAGGACAAGGTCAAGTAGTGTTGGTTCTCTCACCACCTGTCACAGGCCCAGACTGGCCGTTATGTCCTTCAGGACTCGGCCAGCTTGGTCAGTAGTGGTGCTACCGAGCCACTCTTGGTGATGGACATTGAAGTCCCCCACCCAGAGTACATTCTGTGTCCTTGCTACTCTCAGTGTTTCTTCCAAGTGGTGTTCAAAATGAAGGAGTACTGATTCATCAGCTGAGGGAGGGCGGTAGGTGGTAATCAGCAGGAGGTTTCCTTGCCCATTCTTGAATTGAAGCCATGAGACTTCATGGGGTCCGGAATCAATGTTGAGGACTCCCAGGGCCACTCCTTCCCAACTGTATATCACTGTGCCGCCACCCCTGGTGGGTCTATCCTGCCGGTGGGACAGGATATACCCAGGGATGGTGATGGAGGAGATTGGGACATTGGCTGAAAGGTATGATTCTGTGAATATGACTATGTCAGGCTGTTGCTTGACTAGTCTGTGGGTCAGCTCTCCCAATTCTGGCACAAGTCCCCAGATGTTGGTGAGGAGGACTTTGCAGGTTCGACTGGGCTAGGTGTGCCGTTGTCGTGTCCATAGCCGGTGCCGAGGTCGATGCCGGGTGGTTCGTCCAGTTTTATTCTTATTATTGTTCCTTGTAACGGTTTGTTACAACTGAGTGGCAAGTTAAAAGTCAACCACATTACTGTGGGCCAGAACAGGTAAGGATGGCAGATTTCCTTCCCTAAAGGACATTAGTGAACCAGATGGGTTTTTACGATAACCCGATAGTTTCATGGTCACCATTACTGATACTAGCTTTTTATTCCCGATTTATTTACTTAACAGAATTTAAATTTGTAAGGGTAACCGGGAGAGCTTCTTCTCCCCGAGACCGGACCCTCTGATATAAAGGGTCGACGTCCGCCTTATTCCCAATCAATCACTCGGAATCCGGAAGTTCGTTCAGTAAAGCATCTTTATTACAAGTTAACAGGGGAGACATTCATCTGGAATGAATGCTCTCCGATCGCTAAGATCCCCTGCCTTATATACAGTTTTTTTGTTCTAAGTCGTAGCTTACATCATACAGTTGATTTCGGGTGCAAATTCTTGCGACCCGTGTGCACATTTTGACCGTTTACATAGTCCTGTGACCCCATACGTTATCTTTACCACATTCCTCAATTAGTAACTAACGGTTTGTGCACTTTATTCAATTAGCAACTGACGGTTTGACCACATTACACCATACTTCCCTATGGGACTTGTACATAACAACTCCTTATATGGTTGGATGTATGCTCGGTTCCTCAATTCCCTTATTTTAGCCCTATTAACTCTTTCAGTCCCCCCTTTTGGTCCTGATTAATCCCTTTTAATCATTGACCAACCCGATTATTTCTCCTATTATGGTGTCCTGCCGGGGTGGTGATCAAATCCAACCTATTGGGTCATCTTGTTTACATAATCATATTATCATCCTGATTTCTATGCCCCCCTACATCCTTTCCATCGACATATTATCCATCCAATTACATAGGTTATAAGCATTAATGTTATTAGTACTGTACATCCGTTAAACAGGTCTTTCTCCCAAGCCTTCACTCGTTTGCAGTGATAGTCCGTCTGCTCGATGGGAATCTGCCCAGGAGGTTTCTGTAACAATTACCACCGAACAGCATACATTACTACTTTATCAAGGTCATGTACATTTCTTCCATTTCCTTCTTTCTTTTTTGTTTTCAAATTTTTATTACAGGCGGCGCATGCTGCTATTCCCATTCCTATCGCCAAAACCAATTGTACTATAACTAGTATGTGAGAAGTGATGCAGATCCATGGGTGGATGTTGACATTCATCCCCCAATCCCACAGCTTCTCATACCATGGGACCTCCTGTAGTTCTACTTCTATGTCCTTTCTAGCTCCCCAAGGTTCCCTTGCAACATTACGTATTGTTTCACCATTTTACTTAAGCCCTCTTTTATTTCTTGCAGATCCTCTTGCAGGTGGGGTATCGGAGCCCCCACCGGATCTTCATAATTGACCAATTCGTCCCTTAAACTATCTGGCACATTTAGTTTCACCTCCCTTGAGTGTACATACACCAATCTGGTGTGTCCAATTGTCACAGGGATCTTTGGTGTAAAGCAGAAGTTAGGCATCGTGATTACACATACAAGGTCACTATATTGGTACTCAGTTTTTGTGGTGGCTACACAATACTCCCCTTTGCCTCTATATCCCGAGTGGGTGTGATGGTGATTGGTATGTGATAATTCCAACATGCACCCCTCCGTCTTATTATCGCCGCACTCATCCTTAGGGCCTTCTCCTACCGGATGTGGGCATATCGTAAACGTACCTTTCCCATGGCATCCATTTAGAGAAACTCCTCTCATAGTACCATTCTTCCCGATGGCATAGGTATCAATTGGATAGTATTGGAGGTATGTCTCACCCCTCACTATGCCTATGTTTGTTACCTGGTACTGTGGGTATGGAGCCGTGTCTAGTCTCATCTCTAGTACCATGCCTATCATTGCTGTCACTCCTGCTTTGCATTTTTGTATCACTGGATATACTCTGGTCATCCCTTTGAGGGTACAAGCACTTAGACGGCCTGGATTCTGGCTCAGGCCATAGAGCTGTGTGCTGTTAATCCAGTCTGGTACCTCGCCTCATTGTATCTGTGCCAGATTGTATTTTAACTGTCCGGTGGTCCATTGGCCATAGGCATGACACAAGCCTCTCCCTACATCATCTTTTGCTTGCTTCTCATCTCTATGGTTTAATTTGTTGATAACGCTAGCATGGTCCTCTATAACCTTGATTCCCTTGAGTAATTTCCTTATCGTATGTCCTCCCAACTCCAATCCTTGTTGAGTCAGACCAGTTTCTTTCTCTAAAATCCGTTGTATTACCCTTTGTAATTGTTCCACACTACTCTGGACTCCTTGTATATCTAGGGCATTAATGAATGACGTCCCCGTATTTCTTCCCGTGAGTACATAGTTTCCTAAGCCCCTCTTAATTCTTTGGTGGAATGCAGCATGTCCCCTGAAATTAGTAGCCCCTGTTGCATCAGCAGCTTGGTTAATTACATTCCTTATCATATATGCATACAACTCTCTAGTTTTAGTAAATCTTTCACAATATCCTGGCCATTGTAGCATGGTTAAGTTCATTAGTACCGGTACAATTTCGTGTCTCACATTATCATACAATTGTTCTCCCTTGGTAAATAACACCAGTCCATTTTTGGGTCCAGGCGTCAATTTTGGACACCTTCGTTCTTCAGGTATCATTGTGATTGGGGGTGTTGTTGGTTCTAGAGCTACTCCTTGTGGTGTGATCCTTGTTGTTGTTGGTTGCGGTGTTGTAACGCCGTGTACAATAGTCCATCTTATGATATCTTCCATGCAGCTCAGGACATATCCTCCCCCTACTTGACCCAACACCTGCCAGTGTCTATTACATCTTACCATATTGCTGGTATCTGTCATTCTACAGGGTCCGCATGGTTGTTGATCCAAGTTCACCTAGGTACCGTTACACCTGTAGCATCCTTTTCCTTGTTTTTCACACTCGTAACTGTGTGATATAATGAAGTTCCTCGTAGAGTCTCCACTAGGGGATCTTAACTTGCATTCCATTTCTTCCAGCCTGTTATTTGGACTTATAAGTGTTGTCATCAGAGTAGTTATAATAATCCATCTCACTGGATCCATGTTTATCTGTAATTTAAACAGAGGTCTGGTCGTCTTCCAAGCTCTTTCCCCTAGAGGAGAGGGTAGAATGGGGATCTTTAGTGTTAAATGGTTTCACCTGGGTCCAGTGCTTCCATCGCATACCCATCAGTTCCTGCAGACAAACACACATATCACTTGTCATTAATACAGTATATGGCCCCATCCAACGGGGTTCCATTCCCTTTCTTCCGATAACATGCGTCATTACTTGTTGACCTATTCTGGGCAACTCGTCTGGTTTAAATCCAGCATTCTGCCTTTCTAGATTGTTAATCTGTTGTTGGTTCCTTACTTCTTTATTTAGTGCTTGTACCTCCTGATTTAGTTGTACTAAGTATCGCCTTAATCTATCTTGCACTGGTCCTGGTTCTCCCACTGACTGTCATGACCATATTTATTTAGTTTTTGAACGCGTCCTCTGGTTGCATTTCTTCCGCAGCTAGTTTTGCGGTTAGATCTGCATACCTATTCCCTATAGGGGCCTGGTCCTGGGGTTCCTGTGCGTCCATATCCTCTATCTTCGTGTGGGCTTTTATTTTAATTACTGCTGCCTCTAAAGGTGCCTGTGCAGCCTTAACTAACCTTTCTATTAGTTTTCCATGTTTTACTACCTCTCCCGTAGAGGTCATGTACCCTCTTCTGGCCCATAGTATCATATAATCATGCACCACGCTGAAGGCATAACGGCTGTCGGTATAAACATTTATCCGTTTGTTTTTTGCTATTTCCAATGCTTTTATTAAAGCCACTAGCTCCACTACCTGTGCTGACTTATCCCTATAAAGGGCTCCTTTTAACAGGATCTTTCCTTATTGATTTACTACTGCCCACCCTGTTCTGGGTTCTCCGTTGATATACTTTCGGGATCCATCTACATAGATTATCATATGGGGATTTTCAAGTGGGTCTTCCTTTACTCCACTACCTATTTCTTCCTCCATTTTCATCTGACAACTGTGCTCTTCTCCTTCCGTTAATATGCCCGTGGCTGGATTAACCCCGGGATGTTTTTGTATTATCACAGTTCCATCCCGGGGGAGTAATATAGCTTCCCATTTAGCCTTCCTGCTATCCGATATGTTAAGTCTGTGTGTTCTAGTTGTAATTACTAACACAGACTACAAGATTAAAGTTCAACAGGTCTTTACTGGTTGGAGGTCAGGACTACTACTAAATACAATATTACTACACAGTGCTTATATACCAGTGGTCACCACCGGTATTACGTATACAGCAGCCAGAGAAAGTAGTACATCTCTTAAGGTGGAACAGGCTTAAGTTCTCTTAAGGTGGAACAGGTTACATACACCACAATCCTCCCTTTTTAGCTTAACAGTCATTTCCCCATTTAACATAACATAATAACATATATAACTTCAGGTATAAACAGTTCAAAGGTTCAGTCTCTCAGGAGGCCTTCTGATTCGGTTTGGATAACGCCTTTCAGTGGTCTCTGATTCCTGTTGCTGAGGTGACTCCTCGAGTTGGTCTCCCATGCATTGGGTGTTATCATCATCAGGTACATTCCCTGCCGAGGTAGATGCTTCAGGTTCATTAACGTCTTCCACAGTTGTCTCTGTCGCAACCATGGGTTCGACCCTTGCTCTCGATTCTACCAGTTGATCCGCATGACGCCTTATCACATTGTTACCAATATCTACTGTGTACATCAGAGGTCCTTGTCTGGCCCGAATTGTTCCGGACTGCCATTTTTCGTTTCCATAGCCCCTTGCCAACACTGGTTGTCCTACGTCGAAACTTCGAGTGGTATTGTTATTAATATGCCGGAACTGTTTGTTTTCCACTTCCCTCCGCACATTTGGTTTTAACAAGTCCAACCTGGACCGCAACCTCCTGTTATAAAACATCATGGCAGGACTTTGGTTAGTCACTGCATGAGCGGCGTTTCGATATGCCATTAGGAAATTGTCCACCTTGTGCTGTAGCGGAATCTGATCATCGTTCATGGCCTTTATTGCCTTTTTGAATGTTTGGACAAATCTCTCGGCCAACCCGTTTGTCGCCGGGTGATATGGGGCAGAGGTATAATGTTTCACCCCATTCTTCTTTAAGAATTTTTGGAATTCTTCCGACACGAACTCTGGTCCGTTGTCCGAACAGATCTGTTCTGGCAATCCGTTCCTTGCGAATATTGTTCTTAACACCGCAATTGTCTTTTCTGAAGTAGTGGTATTCATCTTGATCACTTCTGGCCATTTGGAATGTGCGTCCACTGCAATTAGGAACATGGAGTCCATGAATGGACCAGCAAAGTCAATATGTATACGTTGCCATGGGGCTGAAGGCCATTCCCATGGGTGAAGTGGTGCGATCGGAGGTGCATTTTGCACTTTTTGGCACCCAGCGCAGCTTTTCGTCAACTCCTCTATCTGTTGGTCAATACCCGGCCACCATACATAAGCCCTAGCAAGACTTTTCATCTTAACTCCCCCCAGATGACCTTCATGCAGTTCTTTTAGAACTCTTTCCCTTAACTTGGGAGGAATAATCACTCTTGTCCCGTACATCAAAGTACCATGGCAGACGGACAGCTGGTCTCGCCTTGCCGAGAATGCCGGTAACAGAGGATCACCACGTGTTGGCCATCCTTTCACTGTCACCTCGTAGACTCTGGACAGTGTCGGGTCGTTCCTGGTTTCTCTTTCAATACTTGCATTGGTGACTGGTAAACACTCGATGATGGTCGAATGAAATAACTCAACAGGGTCAACTTTCATCGTTTCTTCTTCTTCAGGTAGTGGCAGGCGCGACAGCCCATCAGCATTGCCATGCTGCTTCGTACCTTTGAATTCTATTTGATATTGATGTGCCCCTAGGAAAAGGGACCATCTCTGGAGACGCTGTGCTGTCATTACTGAAACACCCTTCTTAGGGTTAAAAATGGATACCAACGGCTGATGGTCTGTCAGAAGTGTGAATTTTTGGCCCTGCAGGTAATGATTAAACTTCTTCACTCCCCATACAAGGCTGAGAGCCTCCCTATCGATCTGCGCATAGTTGCGCTCAGCGGAGGTCAATGATCTGGATGCAAACGCGACTGGCCTTTCCGTGCCATTTGGCAACTTGTGTGAGAGTACTGCCCCAATACCATATGGAGAAGCATCACAAGCCAACCGAATAGGCAGTGTCGGGTTGAAGTGAGCCAACACTTCCTCTGTGGTGATCAATTCTTTGCTTTTGCGAAATGCCTTCTTACAGTTTTCGCTCCATTCCCATGGTACCCCCTTCTGTAAAAGAGCGTTTAGCGGGTGCAGTACCGTGGATAGATTTGGTAGAAATTTATGGTAATAGTTAATCCTAGAAACGACCTCAACTGAGAGACATTATCCGGAGCGGGAGCCTTTACAACTGCCTCTATCTTGTCAGGAGACTTATGAAGCCCCTCCCGGTCAATGACATGACCACAGTACGAGATCCGCTTCTGGAAGAACTCACATTTCTGCCGATTAACTCTAAGTCCATACTCTTTCAGTCTGTTGAGCACCAGTTCCAAGTTTGCGAGGTGTTCTTCATCACCATCACCTGTAATCAGAATATCGTCCAGGTAACATTGTGTGCCTGGAATTCCCTGTAATACCTGCTCCATGGCCCTCTGCCAAATTGCTGGAGCCGATGCCACTCCAAAAACCAGCCTATTGTACCAGTACAAACCTCGATGCGTGTTGATCGTGAGGTATTGGCGTGACTCTTCTTTAACCTCCATCTGCAAGTACACCTGTGCCAGGTCTATCTTGGTGAAGTGTTTCCCGCCAGACAACGAAGCAAAAATATCCTCAATCCGCGGAAGCGGATACTGCACCGTGTGAAGCACCGGATTAACGGTGATTTTGAAATCTCCATAGATGCGAACCTTCCCTGGTTCTCCTGGCTTGTTGCTCGAAGGACGTTTCATAACGGGAACAATGGGCGTAGCCCACTCACTCCAATCTACCTTAGACAGTACACCTGAACTTTCTAGCGCTTCCAGTTCCGCTTCTACAGTAGGTCGTGTTGCATAGGGTACCGGTCTGGCTTTAAAAAATTTTGGGTGTGCATGTTCATCAATCTTGATGTTTGCCGTAATTCCTCTCAGTGTTCCCAGTCCCTGCTGGAACACCTCTTTAGCATCATCCAATATTTTGGACAATCGTTTAGGTTTGACATCTGTTTCCCATGAATCTACCGTTAGTGCCTTCAAGGAGTGCCAGTCCATATTCATTTTCCTAATCCACTCCCATCCCAGTAGTGGTGGACCTCCTTCAGGTAGCACATATAAGTCCATTACTTGGCTTTCTTCGCCCTTGTGGACCACTTTTACCTCTATCTTTCCGATGGGGTACACTCTTTGCCCCGTTTATGTTTTCAATATAATCTCCGTATCCCGTAGGGGAATATGTTGGAATAACCTTTTGTAATCTTTCTTATTCATGACCGTCAATGCCGATCCAGTGTCCAATTCCATCTTTACTTGGACTCCTGCTATCTGAAGGGTGACCCAAATTGTCTGGAGATCTGCATCCTTACCAACGTTGTGTACTCTTAAGCTACCCAGTTTATTACTGCTAGCGTCTGAATCTGACTTCTGTTCGGTCGACCTGTTCTTTGTCACCTTGTGTACCTTTATGTATTTTCCTTGCGGTGACTTTTTGTTGCTGGTCTTCTTTCCTGACCGGCATACTTTAGCTATGTGGCCAAACCTGCCACACGTTCTGCATTCTTGGTTTTTAAACCAACACTGGTTCTGATCGTGCGTTGTCTTTCCACAACGATAACATTTTACAGTACTCAAACCCAATTTATTTGTACTGAGTTCCGGTGACCATAGCTGCATTACTGCCGTGCCTCTCGCTGCGGCTTCGTGTGCTGCTGCCATAGTGACCGCTTTCTCAAGCGTCAGCTCATTCTCCTCGAGCAGTCGCTTTTGTGTATCTTCTTTTAATAAACCACACACAAATTTATCTCGTAGCGCCTCTGTCAGTCTCGTTCCAAACTGACAGTACTTTGCTAGCTTACGCAATTCCATTAAATATTCAGCATTGCTTTCATCCTTCAGCTGCCTTCTGCTGTAAAATTTAAATCGTTCCGCTAGCATCAGCGGCGTGGGGTTTAGATGATTTTTCAGGACAGTAACAATCTCCTCGAACGTCTTATCCGCCGGTTCATCTGGTGATAAAAGGTGTTTCAATTGCCCGTATGTCTTCGTACCCATTAAGTTTAATAATGTTGGTGCTTTCTCTTCATCTGGGATTTTATTTGCTTTACAATAATTTTGTATGCGTTCTACATACATGGCCCAATCTTCGATGTCGCTATCAAAGGTATTAATGTTCCCATGTTTAGGCATCGTTGCAATTTAATTAATTTTTATTTTTATCCAAGATGGCGGCTTCCCGCTCTTGTCTTCGTCCTCCGCCTACAAAATGGCAGTTTTCCCACGCTTGGCGGTCTTCACCCGTCCCCCGACGCTGTCTCCGCTTCACCGTGGCTCTCGCGCCTTCAGTTGCCCCAGACGCTGCGCCTTTTTAGCCCGAATGCGGCCCGGCCCTTATCACCAGCCGCAATCGATGTCCCCGCGCTGCGCCTTTCGGCCCGAATGCAGCCCGGCCCTTATCTCCGGTCGCGATCGATCTCACCACCCTTATTCCTCCGTCTTCCCTCCCCGTCTGTACAGTCAACGCGGCCGACTTTCTGGTCGCGTCGCTGCCCGGCTTACCCACCACCGAGGTAGAAAGAAGATAGCTGACAGCCGCTGATGGAGGCTTCGAGTTCAGGATGTCTTCTGCACTCTGGTTTCTCGATGTCTGCCGCGCGACGTGTCTTCCAGCAGGGTGATGAGGGTGGAAGCCTCTCTTCGACGTCCGTTCCGTGGACGAAGCCGCCGTGGATATAAACTGCCGCAGGGTAAGAATTGGACTCGTCGCCACTGTTAAGTCTGTGTGTTCTAGTTGTAATTACTAACACAGACTACAAGATTAAAGTTCAACAGGTCTTTACTGGTTGGAGGTCAGGACTACTACTAAATACAATATTACTACACAGTGCTTATATACCGGTGGTCACCACCGGTATTACGTATACAGCAGCCAGAGAAAGTAGTACATCTCTTAAGGTGGAACAGGCTTAAGTTCTCTTAAGGTGGAACAGGTTACATACACCACACGATATAGTCCGCAATTTTCCTGTGTTGAGTAGTTCCACTAATATATGTTGCGTATGCAAAATTACCTTTCCCATCATCACTATTGGTTCGCTTACTCGCACCGCCCATGTGGCGCAATCTATTGCAGCCACACATCATGGCATCGCCTTCGCTACTGAGTCTTTCTTTTTGCAGAGTAATACGCAACGGGTCTCTGTTTCCCTCCGTGATCTTGCGTTACCACGGCTGAATAACTCCCTTGGTCCTGGTCACAGTACAAGTGGAAGGGTCGGGTGGGATCTGATAATCCTAGGGCAGGGGCTGTTATTAATTCCTGTTTAAGGGCCCTATATGCTTCCTCCTGCTCCGTCTCCCATTCTATCTTATCAGCAACGGGTCTCCCCGCTTTAACTAACCGTTGAATCGGCTCTGCTTTCCCTGCAAAGTCTGATCTAAAATTCCTGCAGTAATTAAATACTCCCAACACTTTCCTCACTCCCCAGACAGTCACTGGCCTTGGCATGTCTTTTATGGCTGCCTTTGTTCCTGCGGGAGTGCCTTATACCCCTGGCTAATTTCGTGTCCTAGATACTTTACTTTGGACAGTCCAACCTGTGCCTTTTTGGGTTCAATTTAAAGCCAGCTTTCTTAAGTGTCTGGAAGGTGGCTAGTAATGCTCCCATGTGTCCTTTGGCATCCTCTGATGCAATCATTATGTCATTGACATATTGGAGTAGGGCACTCTGGTACTTTGATAGGTATAACTTGTCTTAAAGTTTGACTCAGTACATGGTGGAATATATTTGGACTATTGTGGAACCCCTGTGGGACCCTGGTCCATGTATCATGTCTATCCCTGACAGTAGAGGCGAATTTCCCTTGTGATTCCTCTGCCAATGGTATGGAACAGAACCTGTTCACTATATCCAAGACTAAATATTTTAAAGTCTGGTTTCAGACCATTAAATATCTTATTCAATACGGTCTACACAAATTTACACCAACCAGAATTTCACCATGGCCACAATGAAAGTCTGGTTTTAATAGCCATGGTGTGGAGATGCCGGAGTTGGACTGGGGTGGACAAATGTAAAAAGTCACACAACACCAGGTTATAGTCCAACAGCTTTATTTGAAATCACAAGCTTTCGGAGCGCTGCTCCTTCTTCAGGTGAAGTGGAGAAATGCATAAAGACACAGCTTATATAGTCAGAGAATCATGTCAGATGTTTACAGGTAACCTGTAAACATCTGACATGATTCTCTGACTATATAAGCTGTGTCTTTATGCATTTCTCCACTTCACCTGAAGAAGGAGCAGCGCTCCGAAAGCTTGTGATTTCAAATAAAGCTGTTGGACTATAACCTGGTGTTGTGTGACTTTTTACATTGGTTTTAATAGGTTAATTAGCTTCAATAACTCCAATTCAATCCAGATCAAACATTTTCTTTTTAAAAACTGACCAGTATCACTTGGAAAAGAACGAAACCATAGCCACATTAACAAAAAAACAATTACCCATTCCTTGTAAACATTCAAATTCATTTTCTTCCAGGCACATTGACAACTGTGACTTCAAGACTGAAGCTTATCTTTTGTAAAACAATTAACAAACTTAAAACAACACACGCTTGTCCATCCTTCAAGACAGGTCTTCAAAGGGTTAAACAGCTTTTAGCTCTCTGTACAAAAGAGTGGGTGGAGCTAAAACACACAACAGACATTTTTTTTTAAGGACAGACTTTCAGACAAACGGAATACTGTAACTTCTTAAACATCCATAGTCAGGAAAACTTTCACACTTTAATCACACACTTTCACACAAACTGAGATCCCAGCATTTTTTAAGGTTCCTTTCACTCAGCAGTCTTGTGTTTTATTTGTTTCAGCACAGATGTTAATAACTTCCGTGTCGGTAAAACTTTAGGTTTTTCTTTCTAAACCATCCCAATCTCCTCACTATCATTCCTTCCACTATGCACTGACCTTGTCTTCATTACAGCAGCACACTTGGCGCCTACCTTTTTTATCTGTCTTTTCCTTAACTTTCTCATACTTATCACGCACAAATTCATACAGCAAGTTACGTTATGCCATCCTGTTTGTCCATCGATGCCTATCGAGTACAAATTCACATGGGAGTTTAGATCTTTTGGCGTCCTTTTTGTTCGCCATCCTTTTAGGGTGGATTTGCTAGTTCCCCCCTCATTTGTTACCTCTGGGACTCCCCCGGACCTCCGGGACTCCCCTGGACCTGTTACCTCCGGAACTTCCCCGGACCTCCGGGACTCCCTTGGACCTGTTACTTCCGGGACTCCCCCGGACCTGTTACCTCCGGGACTCCCCCGGACCTCCAGGGACCTTTCCCTGCTTACACGGTTTTAACTCCACCTAGATTGGATTTTCCCTATATCCAATCCTATGTAATCCGAGCTCCTCAACTTATTCAGACATTTTCATTTTTTCAATGTCCTAATGCACACCCACGTTGCTTTACTCACGTATCCGGACTTCGCCTCAGATTCGTTGGATCTCCGGCCCTGGGCTTCGATACGAGGAGACTACGTCAAGTTGTAAGGGTAACCGGGAGAGCTTCTTCTCTCTGAGACGGACCCCCTGATATAAAGGGTCGACATCCGCCTTATTCCCAATCAATCATTGAAAGTCCGGAGGTTCGTTCAGTAAAGCAACTTTATTACAAGTTAACAGGGGAGACATTCATCTGGAATGAATGCTCTCTGATCGCTAAGATCCCCTGCCTTATATACAGTTTTTTTGTTCTAAGTCGTGGCTTACATCATACAGTGGATTTCGGGTGCAAATTCTTGCGGCCCGTGTGCACATTTTGACCATTTACATAGTCCTGTGACCCCATACGTTATCTTTACCACATTCCTCAATTAGTAACTAATGCTTTGTGCACTTTATTCAATTAGCAACTGACGGTTTGACCATTTGACCACATTACACCATACTCCCCTATAGGACTTGTACATAACAACTCCTTATATGGTTGGATGTATGCTCGGTTCCTCAATTCCCTTATTTTAGCCCTTTAAACTCTTTCAAAATTCCCCAGCTGCCGTGGTGGGATTTGAACTCATGTTAGTCCAGGCCTCTGGATTACTAGTCCAGTAACATAACCACTATGCGATCGTTCCCGTAAAAGCAATGATAAAAACACAGATAAATGTGAGATATTACATTTTGGTAAGAAAAATATGGAGGTCACTTATTACTTGGAAAATAAGAATCTAAATGGGGTAGAGGAGCAAAGGGATCTCAGAGTACAAATACACAAATTACTAAAAGTAGTGACACAGGTAAACAAGGCCATAAAAAAAACCAAGCACTAGGGTTTATTTCTAGAGGGATAGAATTGAAAAGTAGTGAAGTTATGCTAAACAGCCATTCGACCCAACCAATCCATGCCGGCATTTATGCTCCACTTGAGCCTCCTCCTGTCTTTCCTCATCTAACTCTATCAGCATAACCCTCTATTGCCTTCTCCCTCATATACTTATCTAGCCTCCCCTTAAATGCATCTATACTATTTGCCTCAGCCACTCCCTGTGGTAGCAAGTTCCACATTCTCACCGCTCTTTGGGTAAAGAAGTTTCTTCTGAATTCCCTGTTGGATTTCTTGGTGACTATCTTATATTGATGGCCTCTAGTTTTGCTCTTCCCTACAAATGGAAACACTCTCTCTGTATCTACTCTATCAAAATCTTTCATAATTTTAAAGACCTCTATTCGGTCACCCCTCAGCCTTCCTTTTTCAAGCAAAAAGAGACTCAGCCTGTTCATTCTTTCCTGATAGGTATACCCTTGCATTTCTGGTATCATCTTTGTAAATCTTCTCTGCACCTTCTCCAGTGCCTCTATATCCTTTCTATAATATGGCAACCAGAATTGTATGCAGCACTCCAAGTGTGGCCTAACCAAGGTTCGATACAAGTTTAGCATAACGTCGTTACTTTTCAATTGTATCCCTCTAGAAATAAACCCTAGTGCCTGGTTTGCCTTTTTTATGGCCTTGTTAACCTGTGTCACTACATTTAGTGATTTGTGTATTTGTACACCGAGATCCCTTTGTTCCTCTACTCCACCCAGACTCGCACCCTCCAAGTAATAAGTGACCTCCCTATTCTTCCTACCAAAATGTAATACCTCACATTTATCTATGTTGAATTTCATTTGCCAATTATATGCCCATTCTGCAAGTTTATTAATGTCTTCCTGTAATTTGTTGCAGTCCTCCTCAGTATTAACTATCCCCCCACCCCACCCCCACCCCCCAATTTGGTGTCATCCGCAAATTTAGAAATTTTGTTTTTGATTACAAAGTCTAAATCATTAATATAAATTGTGAACAACATTGGTCCCAGCACTGATCCTTGTGGAACATCACCTTCTGCCACTGTGAATAGCTACCCTTTACCCCTACTCTCTGCTTTCTGTCTTGAAACCAGCCAGCTATCCATTCTGCTAATTGTCCTCTGACTCTGCATTCCTGACCTTATTCATTAGCCTATTATGTGGTTCAAAAGCGAAGGCCTTTTGAAAATCTAGATATATTACATCTACTGCATTACCCTCGTCTACTCTCTCTGTTACCTCTTCAAAAAATTCAATTAGGTTGGTTAAGCAAGACTTTCCCTTTTGAAATCCATGCTGACTATTTATTGGCCCAGAAATTCGGGTCGGGGGCTTCCCGCGGGTGCTGTCAAGACTTATAAATACTACGGCCCCAAAATAGCAGTAAACCTTCAAATACATTTTTTTTAAATCACATTTTTTAAATAAACTATAAATTACATTAAATAACTATTTTAAACAATAACTTAAATTTTTGAATTTTTAAAAAAATATTCTAACGGGGCTAAAAATAAACTTAACCTTGCTTTAAAGTATTTAAAAATAATAAACCTGTGGAAAAAATGTTTTAATTTTAATTAATTGACCACTTACCTTGTAAAAAACAGGCCTTATGCCTGCTTTTTACATTTCTAAATTCTAAAGACCTACCCTCCCAGGAAAACCTGTAAAAAAAACGTAAGTTCAAAGCGCACACGCAGTCTCCCCCGCGCACGCGTTTGACCTCTGAATCCCTGCTTTCAGAGAAACGGAAGTGCCGGTTTCCCGCGCATGCACAGTGCATGCAAGAAACCAGCACTTCCATCGGGCCTATGGGTGAGTACCCCGTGCGTACTCACCCGTGGAGTCCCGAATTTCTGGGCCATTATATTTTTGGTTTCTAGATGTTCTTACATTTTCTCCTTTAGTAGGGATTCCATTATTTTTCCTACCACCGATGTTAAGCTGACTGGTCTATAGTTCCCTGGACATGTTCTATCTCCCTTCTTAAATATAGGTATTACATTAGCTATCCGGCAGTCCTCTGGCACTACACCTTTTTCTAACGAATTACTAAATATGTGTAGTAATGCCTCTGCTATCTCTTCCCTAGATTTTTTTATAATGCACAGATGTAATCCGTCCAGACCAGGGATTTTATCCTCATTGAGTTTCATTAGTTTAGTTAATATATCTCCTCATTTTATTTCAAATGCAGTTATCTCATTACTAATCTCATCATCCGATGCCATCGCCACCTGTTCTATCTCCCTGGTAAATACTGAAGCAAAATAATTATTTAATATCTCTGCCATCTCTTGCTGCCTGTAGTATTATCCTGTCCATCCCTTAGTGGCCTATTTCCCATCCCGACCTTCCTTTTTTTATTTATGTGCCTGTAAAATATTTTACTATTTTGTTTTATGTTCCTTGATAAGTTAATTTCATAGTTCCTCTTTGCTTTCCTAATTGTTTTTTTGACTTCTCTCCTAATCTCTTCATATTCTCTTGTTATGCTCTCCCTTGCTGCCCATGTCTCATTAGTGTTTAGCTTGTTCTTTTTTAGCAGAATATATTTTTCCTGCACTCTATGTCATTGTTTGCCAATATTGTTGCCCATTTTATTTTCCCAAGTTGTATTCTTAGCCCCTCAAAATTAGCTTTTCTCCAACCTATTACCCTGGTCTTTGTCATACTTATGTCTTTCTCAATTATTATCTTAAAGTATATTATATTATGGTCACTATTGCCTAGATGTTCCCCTACTTTTACTTCTCTTATCTGCTCTGTTTCATACGGCAACCAGAGCTTTACACTGTACTCCAAGTGTGGTCGAACCAAGGTTCGATACAAGTTTAGCATTACTTGTCTACTTTTTAATTCTATCCTCCCTAACAGCTGTCTGAGGCTGAACCACACTGTTCGCAACCTTGGTGTCATATTTGACCCTGAAATGAG
Source organism: Somniosus microcephalus (assembly GCF_052327205.1). Lineage (NCBI taxonomy): Eukaryota > Metazoa > Chordata > Chondrichthyes > Squaliformes > Somniosidae > Somniosus > Somniosus microcephalus. The sequence goes on along the minus strand of NC_140997.1, from coordinate 86,924,205 downwards.
CTTCCAACCACATATCCGCAGCATAACAAAGACCGCCTATTTCCACCTCCATAACATCGCCCATCTCCACCCTTGCCTCAGCTCATCTGCTGCTGATACCCTCATCCATGCCTTTGTTACCTCTAGACTTGACTATTCCAACGCACTCCTGGCTGGCCTCCCACATTCTACCCTACGTAAACTTGAGGTCATCCAAAACTCGGCTGCCCGTGCCCTAACTTGCACCAAGTCCTGTTAACCCATCATCCCTGTGCTCACTGACCTACATTGGCTCCCGGTTAAGCAGCGCCTCGATTTAAAAATTCTCATCCTTGTTTTCAAATCCCTCCATTGCCTCGCCCCTTCCTAACTCTGTAATCTCCTTCAGCCCCACAACCCCCCCCCCCCCGAGATATCTGCGCTCCTCTAATTATGCCCTCTTGAGCGTCCCTGATTATAATCGCTCAACCATTGGTGGCCATTGCTTCTGTTGCCTAGGCCCTAAGCTCTGGAATTCTTTGCCTAAACCTCTCCGCCTCACTACCTCTTTCCTCCTTTAAGACGCTCCTTAAAACCTACCTCTTTTGGTCACCTGCCCTAATTTCTTCTTATGTGGCTCAGTGTCATATTTTTAGTTGTCTTATAATTCTCCTGTGCAGCGCCTTGGGACGTTTTACTACGTTAAAGGCACTATATAAATACAAGTTGTTGTTGTTGTTCAACAGCTATATATTGTTAGTTAGTTGGTTGATGGAGTTTACACATTATATATTATTAGTTGATAGTGTTACGTAGTTATATATTGTTGGTAAGTGTTTAGTGTGTGCTCAGGTTCACAGTCATGCTCCTAACAAGACATTAAATGGAGAGAACAAGTCAGAACCTGGCCAAGGGAGTCTGCTGTTAATAGGAACAGATACACTGGCCCAGGCAGTTCATGCAGTTGGGTACTTCGCCCCATACATTACATATACAAATGAAGGTTTTCTCCCTTTGTCTATTTCTATCTCTATCTATTCATGCTGTCTCCATCCCAGGGATACAGGAGTATGTGGGGTTGGAGTGTAGCACTGGGCCAGTTGTGTGTATCTTTATTTCACGCTCTCTCTGTCCCAGGGATACTGGAGTGTGTGGGGCAGGAGCGTAGCACTGGGCCAGTTGTGTGTATCTTTATTTCACGCTCTCTCCGTCCCAGGGATACTGGAGTGTGTGGGGCAGGAGCGTAGCACTGGGCCAGTTGTGTGTATCTTTATTTCACGCTCTCTCTTTGTCATATATCAATAGTTCTGATTTTTTTTCCAGTGCTCACTGCTCACTAATGGTCCCTGCCTGATGCTGGCTCTGGATAGAAATAATGGAGTCTGCTGCTTTAGTACACTGCTGACGAGGTGAGTAAACCTGTCACATCTTTAGTTCCTGACTGCCTATCCTGAATTTTACCTTTGGTTATTTCATTACAAAGGTGGATGGAGAGACTGGGGGAGAGGCTCTGCAAGACAGGTAGATTCCTTTTTGTCAGAAGTCAAAAGAAAAACTAGCAATGTTAATCCCTCGATATTTAGTGTAGACCCAAATATTCCAGCCCCAAAATCAGCAGGTATCTGTTGACTAATAGAGCACACAGTAAAGCTTGCTGCCACCCTCACAGAGATAACCGCAGGAGCTCGGAATTTGGTTCATTCCGAATTGCTCTCATTGAAGATTGTCTTCTCAGGTGGACGTATTGCTAGATTTAACCCAGAAATGTTGTTAACTGTAGTCTGAGGGTTTCTAGCACAGACAGTGGGCCTTACTGATTCACTGAGGCTCGTGGAATGTCAGTGTGCAGTTGTGCTCTGAACCTTCTGTAGTTGCAGCAACTCTCCTGCTCCATCCATCACTTTGTGATATCTGCTGTTCTCCAGAAAGCCCTGTTCCAGTGTCCAGGAGCAATGATTAGACTCATATTTTAGCATCGCCAGTTTATCTTATAACAGGATCACTGACCTGCGTTCTTTCTCTTTATGATCTCCTCCCACTGCCTCAAACGAAGCATAACTAATGAGTTCACCCCCCCAAAAAAAATTAGAGTCATAGGGGGAAAAATTTGGATGGTTTGCGCCTCCCGTTAGCACCTTAAGAGGGCACTAATGGGGCGCAAAGCAACTAGCGCCCATGCGCGACGATGTTTGCGCCGCTCACAAAATTAACTAGACATTTTGCGGCAGCGCTAAACACTACCGCCACGATCTCCTGCGCCGGCAGATCGTGACGTCAGTCAAGAGTGCAACGCCCCGGTAGCGCCCCAGACCGGATATTGAGTGGTGCCCCCTGTCTTACCACCTGCCACTAGCAACGACAGGTTGAGGGGAGCGTTTTGCAGTCGGGAAGGGACTGGGGGAGCACTATTTAAAGGCGACTGTTTCCTGCCTTTTTTTGTCGGTGAAATTTTTGCACCATGCTTTCTGAGTGAGAGAGACTGCAGGAGATATTCAAAGCTGTGTTGAGGAGTATTGGGTACTGAGCAGCACTTTGCAGGTTCTTTCTGATTTGATCTTCCTTGCACCGATTTAGAAGAGACGATGGGGGCTGCACTCTGAGCTCCTTCCCTGGGCCTCTCCATTGTTCTTTCCAACAGATTTGGTGTACAGGTCTCTCCAGGCCGAGATTCAAGGCTGCAATGAGCAGGGTGTGGATGGAGAGCAAGATCAACCCTCCCCTTTAAGAACTGGCCGGCGCCAGTGTGTCTGTGTTCCATTGCTGACTGACATCACATGAGCTTCACCAGCGCTCTGAGGTAGCGCCTCGCTCCTCAGCCTTTGCGCCTTAAGACAAGTGTGTAACGCCTGATTTAGCACTCCAATCACCTCCAGGGGCGATAAAAGCCAAGTTTACAGTTGGAGGCAATAATTAGCGGCAGGCGCTAAACTTTGCGCCCGGCCGATAATTGCGCTCCAAATGGGGCGATACTGAATTTCTCCCCCATAGAGTCATAACTCTATGACGATGATTCCTCTGGGGAGTGCAGCAAGAGCCAAGTCCATGGCACTACGGGTGGCTCAGCTGCACGGGTGGCGGGGGGGGGGGAGGAAAAAGAGTGGAAGAGCAATAGTGGTAGGGGATCCGATAGAGTCATAGAGCCATAACGGCACAGAAGGAGGCCATTTGGCCCATCGAGTTCGTGCCGGCTCTCTGAAGAACAATCCAGTCAGTCCCATTACCCACTCTATCCCTGTAGCCCTGCAAGTTTATTTCCCTCAAGTACCTATCCAGTCTCCCCTTGAAAACATTGATGCCTAGAAATTGGCCTGAGGCGCCCAAGTGGCGCAAAGTTCACCTGGGCGCTGGAATTTGCACCGCGATCGCCGCATTAGCGATCGCTGCAAATTCAGTTGAAGTGCCCCTAGAGGGAGACGGGGCTCCGCGTCCCTCTTAGGGCGCTGAAAGTGAATTTCGCAGCGCTACGTCTCGCAGCGCCACACACTGCAGCACGGCACGCTGCGGTACTGCAGGCCTTCCTCCCACTGTTAAGGGGGAGGGGCCTGCAGCCGCGCGAGCCCCGATCGCGAGTGCCGGCAAAAGAGCCCGGCACCAAGGAGAAGTGCCGGGCTCTCGGAAAACAGCCGGCAATGCCGCGGGGGCGGTGGGGGGGGGGGGACCAGGAGGCCAGGGATGGAGGTGCTGGCAGGCGGCCGCCAAAAAAGCGGCCGCCCCGCACCTCCACCTTAACTTGCACCTCTGCCGGCGCAGCAAGGCCCCGTGAACCGGGCGCGGGTAGCGAACGGCGCTACAGCGGCATTCGCTACCAAATATCGCGATCGGGGCGCGAATGGGGCGCTGCGCACACCGATGACGTCATCGGTGGCGGCGCAGCGCAAAAGGCTAACGCCACCATTAGCGCCCCTGCTGAATATCGCGGGAGGCGCAGCCAGTGGCGCTACAGCCACTGACTGCCTCTTTAGGCGCTAACAGGTGGCGCTACTCACCCAATTTCTCCCCGAGTGTCTCCGCTTCCACAACTTCCGTCGGCAGCGAATTCCAGGTCATCGCCACTTGCTGTGTAAAAAAGTTTTCCCTCACATCCCCCTTGTATCTCTTGCCCAAAACCTTCTGGTAAATCTCCTCTGCACCCTCTCAAGAGCCTTCACATCCTTCCTAAAGTGTGGTGACCAGAACTGGACGTAATATTCCAGTTGTGGCCTAACCAGCGCTTTATAAAGGTTCAGCATAACTTCTCTACTTTTGTACTCAATACCTCTATTTATGAAGCCCAAGATTCCATATGCTTTGTTAACCACTCTCTCAATATGTCCTGCCACCTTCAGGGACCTATGCACATTACCTCCCAGGTCCCTTTGACCCCGCACATTCTTTAAAACTGTGCCATTAAGTGTATATTGCCTCTCCCTGTTCTGCTACCAAAATGCATCACCTCACACCTCTCTGTATTAAATTCCGTCTGCCCATTCTGCTAGCCTTTCTATGTCCTGTTGCAGTCGATTGGTATCATCCTCACTGTTTGCCACACCCCCAAGTTTGGTGTCATCGGCAAATTTAGAAATTCTACTCTATATTCCAATATCCAGGTCATTTATATATATCAAAAAAAGCAGTGTCCCCAGCACTGACTCTTGGGGAACACCACTGTCTACCATCCTCCAGTCTGAAAAACAGCCATTTACCACAACTTGCTGTTTTCTGTCCTTAAGCCAATTCCTTATCCAAGCTGCCACTGACCCACCTATTCCATGAGCCTCAATTTTGTTAAACAGCCTTCTATGTGGTACTTTGTCAAAAGCCTTCCGAAAATCCATGTAGACAACGTCCATTGCATTCCCTTCATCAATCCTCTCTGTTACTTCATCAAAAAATTCAATTAGATTAGTCAAATATGATCTGCCTTTTACAAATCCATGTTGGCTCTCCTTAATTAGCTTAAACCTCTCCAAGTGCCCGTTAATTTTTTCCTTGATTATTGTTTCTAAAACTTTACCCACCACTGATGTTAAACTGACCAGCCTGTAGTTACAGGATTGTTCTTACACCCTTTCTTGAACAATGGTGTCACATTTGCCACTTTCCAATCCTCAGGCACCTCCCCCGCATCCAGGGAAAATTGGAACATTATGGCAAGCCCTTCCGCTATCTCCTCCCCCAATTCCCTTAGTAACCTGGGATGCAAGCCATCTGGACCAGGCAACTTGTCCACTCTAAGCATACCCAGCCTTTCTAGTACATCCTGTCTATCAGTTTTCACCCCTTCCATTGCTTCTACCTTTTCCACTTCATATTTTGTCAGCATCCACCTCCTTAGTAAACACCGATACAAAGTACTCATTGAGTATTCTAGCCTTTCCCTGCACCTCTAAGCATATATCACCTTCTTTGTCTTTGATAGGCCCCACCCTGCCTCTTACTACCCACTTACTGTTTACATGCCGGTAGAAGATTTTTGGGTTCCCTTTTATGTTAACCGCCATTCTACTCTCACATTCTCTCTTTGCCAATCCTATTTTCATCTTCACATCACCTCTCAACTGATAGGGGAGCAGACAGGCGTTTCTGCGGCCATAGATGTGACTCCAGGATGGTATGTTGCCTCCTTGGTGTCAGGGTCAAGGATGTCACTGAGCGGCTGCAGGACACTCTGAGGGGGGAGGGTGAACAGCCAGAGGTCGTTGTCCATATTGGTACCAACGACATAGGCAGAAAGAGGGATGAGGTCCTGCAGGCAGAGTTTAGGGAGCTAGAAGAGAGATTTAAAAACAGGACCTCAAAGGTAGTAATCTCCGGATTATTGCCAGTGCCACATGCTAGTGAGTACAGGATTAGGCGGATAGAATGCGTGGCTGGAGAGATGGCGCAGGAGGGAGGGCTTTAGATTCCTGAGGCAATTGGGACCGTTTCTGGGGAAGGTGGGACCTGTACAAGCCAGACGGGTTACACCTCAACAGAGCCGGACAAATATTCTTACGGCAAGGTTTGTTAGTGCTGTTGGGGAGGGTTTAAACTAGCTTGGCAGGGGGATGGGCACCAGCGTATTGGAGTAGAAAAGAGGAATAAGGTGCATAAAAGAGTGAGTGTGTTGGATAGTACTAGAGAAGATAGTACTCGAGGCAGTAGTAGTACCATATTAGATAGGAGCAGACTAAGAAAGACTATGAAAAATTAAAAAATGGGTTTAGAATGCATGTACGTAAACGCACAAAGTGTGGTGAATAAGGTTGGTGAGCTACAAGCACAATTAGCCATGTGGCAATATGATGTTGTGGCAATAACAGAAATGTGGCTTAAAAACGGTGAGGACTGGGCACTTAATCTTCAAGGGTACAAGGTGTTCAGAAAAGATAGGGAAGGAAAAAAGGGAGGTGGGGTGGCAGCGCTGATTAAGGAAGATATTGTAGTGTTGGAAAGGGAGGATGTTCTTGAGGGGACAAGGACAGAATCCATTTGGTTGGAGTTGAGGAGCAAAAAGGGTATGATCACGCTATTAGGGTATTCTATAGGCCTCCAAATAGTGAGAGGGAGGTAGAGTAACAAATCTGTAGAGAAATCGCAGAGATATGCATGAGCTATAGAGTGGTGATATTGGGGGACTTTAATTACCCAAATATCGATTGGGATAATGCTAGGGTAAAGGGAAAAGAGGGGGAGGAATTTCTGAAATGTGTTCAGGAGAATTTCCTTGACCAGTATGTTCTTGGTCCAACTAGGAAGGAGGCATTGCTGGGGAATGAGGTGGGCCAGGTCGACCAAGTGTCTGTGGGAGAACACTTGGATACGAGTGATCATCATATCATAGCATTTAGATTATCAATGGAAAGGAGCAAGGAACAATCTAGAGTGGAACTTCTAAACTGGAATAGGGCTAACCTCAATGGGATGGGAAAGGATCTCGCCAGGGTAAAATGGAACCAAAGACTGACAGGAAAAACTGTAACGGAACAATGGGTGATCTTTAAGGAGGAGATGTTCCAAATACAGGCTAGGTACATTCCAACAAGAGGGTAGGGTAAGGGAACCAAAGCAAGGGCTCCTTCTGTGCCGTTTTGACTCTATGACTCAAAAAAAATTACTTTAAAGGATTTCACACAGTGTAGATTCATCCCACAAAATGTAATTGGCTAATATCAAAATCTGCAGGATTGCCAATTGATGCAAGCCTCTTCATTAATCAAACATGAGTGGACTTGTCAGCCAAGGATAAGTTGTGATTTGTCAGAGCAGCACCCCTCCCTGCCTCTCTCCCTCCCTCCCCCTGCCCCCCTCTCCTGCTCGTAAGTACCATGGAGTCTGACTCCTGTCATATCTGAAGAATGTTTACGATGAGGAGGACAGACTTTCTACCCTGTATGTTCTTTGAATGGAAGCATCCCCTAGTGGCAGTAACTGTTGATCCAGTCTTCTGCCCCTCTCCATGGGAATTAGAATGTTTATTGTATATAATGGGGGAGATTGTCACTGGCGTCGCTGAGTGGAAACAAGGTGTCAGCGAACCTACAAGGGTGGCAAAAAATTTAGCGCTTGTTCCTGTTCCCAATCCGGCTGATAACAGCTTCAGTTGAGCCGGAGAGCTGCCTGGTTCCGCCGGCGGGTCCTTTGTTGCCCACATTGGAGTCTGATAACGTATATAGGATCCCAATTGCCATTTTGGGACTCAACTGGGTAGAGCCCACACCGCCTGGTTACACCCGGCAGTCCAGCACAAGGGGAGCCAAAAAGGTAAGTTTTTAATTATTGTTGTGGGGCCAGGAAGACCAGTTATACGCCACAAAAATAATGTGGTTCGGAATCCCCCACAAACTCCTCTCCTCCGCCCCCTGGGGGTTGAGTATTGAGCCGTCCAGCATTGAGCTGGCGAGCTGCGACGAGAAGCCATTTGCCATCCGCCATATGGTAATGTGGCCCGGCCCTGAAAATGAACCGAGACAGCAATCAGCGCTACCGGCAGTAGTCGGCCAAACAATAGTTCAAATCTGCACCAATGTCTTTACAACTCCTGCAAAATAACTAAATCATCAACACGAGAGAAGCATGTTTATGAGCTGCAGGAAGGTGAATAACGCGGAAAGTGCTACTGCTGCTATTGTAGGGCTGCTTCTGATTCTCCCCATTGCCAACTTGGATTTCTTACATTTAATGAATATGAATTGCAAGTTAGGTCGTCAAACTTTTTCGGGTACAGGAAGCAAAAATCCCCGGAGTGAAAAAATGCAAACAGAAGTATAATTATTTTCATAAGTAATTTAAATGTATAGGAAAAAATTCCAAAATCAACTGCCCCTGTCTGTTTCAGCCTTGCTTGGGAAAAACTGGAGCTTCAGGATTGCATGCAGTATTTCATCTATCCGAAAAGTGAACTGCAGGCAAGTACTCAGTACAGCAGCCTCCCGCACATCTGGCTCACATCTTACATGCCTGTCTCACATCTTACACACACCTGGCTCACACCAAACACACCTGTCTCACATCTTACACAGCTGTCTCACATCAAACACACCTGTCTCCCATCTTACACACACCTGGCTCACATCAAACACACCTGGCTCACACCAAACACACCAGTCTCACATCTTACACACCTGTCTCACATCAAACACACCTGTCTCACATCAAACATACCTGTCCCACATCTTACACACAACTGTCACACATCTTACACATCTGTCTCACATCAAACACACCTGTCTCACATCTTACACACACCTGTCTCACATCTTACACACACCTGCCTCACACCAAACACACCTGGCTCACATCAAACACACCTGTCTCACATCTTACAAACACCAGTCTCACATCAAACACACCTGTCTCACATCAAACACACCTATCTCACATCTTACACACCTGTCTCACATCAAACACACCTATCTCACATCAAACATACCTGTCTCACATCTTACACACACCTCTCACATCTTACACACACCTGTCTCACATCTTACACATCTGTCTCACATCTTACATACACCTGGCTCACATCAAACACACCTGGCTCACACCAAACACACCAGTCTCACATCTTACACACCTGTCTCACATCAAACACACCTGTCTCACATCAAACATACCTGTCCCACATCTTACACACAACTGTCACACATCTTACACATCTGTCTCACATCAAACACACCTGTCTCACATCTTACACACACCTGTCTCACATCTTACACACACCTGCCTCACACCAAACACACCTGGCTCACATCAAACACACCTGTCTCACATCAAACACACCTATCTCACATCTTACACACCTGTCTCACATCAAACACACCTATCTCACATCAAACATACCTGTCTCACATCTTACACACACCTCTCACATCTTACACACACCTGTCTCACATCTTACACATCTGTCTCACATCTTACATACACCTGTCTCACATCTTACACACAGCTGTCTCTCATCTTACACACACCTGTCTCACATCTTACACATCTGTCTCACATCTTACACATGCCTGTCTCACATCTTACACATGCCTGTCTCACATCTTACACACACCTGTCTCACATCTTACACACACCTGTCCCTCATCTTACACACACCTGTCTCACATCTTACACACACCTGTCTCCCATCTTACACACACCTGTCTCACATCTTACACACGCCTCTCTTCCATCTTACACACACCTGTCTCCCATCTTACACACCTGTCTCACACCTTACACACACCTGTCTCCCATCTTACACACACCTGTCCCACATCTTACACACACCTGTCTCCCATCTTACACACACCTGTCTCCCATCTTACACACACCTGTCTCCCATCTTACACATACCTGTTTCACATATTACACACACCTGTCTCCCATCTTCACAGAAATCACAGAAACCCCACAGTGCAGATAGAGGCCATGTCGGCCCATCGAGCCTGCACCGACACATATCCCACCCGATCCCCGTAACCCCTACACCAACACATATCCCACCCTATCCCCGTAACCCCACGTATTTAATCCCCCTAACACACTAAGGGTCAATTTATTATAGCCAATCAACCTAACCCGCACATCTTTGGACTGTGGGAGGAAACCGGAGCACCCGGAGAAAACCCACGCAAACACGGGGAGAATGTACAAACTCCACACAGACAGTCACCCGAGGCCGGATTCGAACCCGGGTCCCTGGCGCTGTGAGGCAACAGTACTAACCACTATGCCACCGACACAAACCTGTCTCACATCCTACACACACCTGTCTCACATCAAACACACACCTGTCTCACATCAAACACACACCTGTCTCACATCAAACACACATCTGTCTTACATCTTACACAAACCTGTCTCACATCAAACACACACATGTCTCACATCAAACACACACCTGTCTCACGTCTTACACATGCCTGTCTCCCATCTTACACCCGCCTGTCTCACATCTTACACATGCCTGCCTCACATCTTACACACACCTGTCTCCCATCTTACACACACCTGTCTCCCATCTTACACACACCTGTCTCCCATCTTACCCCCCTGTCTCCCATCTTACACACACCTGTCTCCCATCTTACACACATCTGTCTCCCATCTTACACACACCTGTCTCACATCTTACACACACCTGTCTCACACCTTACACACGCCTGTCACATCTTACACATGCCTGGCTACCATCTTACACACCTGTCTCACATCTTACACACACCTGTCACACATCAAACACACCTGTCTCCCTTCTTACACACAGCTGTCTCACACCAAACACACCTGACTCACACCAAACACACCTGTCTCACATCAATCACACACCTGTCTCACATCAAACACACACCTGTCTCACATCTTACACACACCTGTCTCACATCAAACACACACCTGTCTCACATCAAACACACACCTGTCTCACATCTTACACACACCTGTCTCACATCTTACACACACCTGTCTCACATCAAACACTCACCTGTCTCACGTCAAACACACACCTCTCTCACATCACACACCTGTCTCACATCTTACAAACACCTGTCTCACATCAAACACACTCCTGTCTCCCATCTTGCACACACCTGTCTCCCATCTTACACACACATGTATCACATCTTACACACATGTCTCACATCTTACACACACCTGTTTCACATCAAACACACACCAGTCTCACATCTTACACACACCTGTCTCACAACAAACACACACCTGGCTCACATCAAACACACACCTGTCTCTCATCTTACACACACATATCTCACATCTTACACACACCTGTGTCATGTCTTACACACACCTGTCTCACATCTTACACACACCTGTCTCTCATCTTACACACACATGTCTCATATCTTACACACACCTGTCTCACGTCTTACACACACCTGTCTCACATCTTACACACACCTCTCTCTCATCTTACACACACATGTCTCACATCTTACACACACCTGTCTCATGTCTTACACACACCTGTCTCACATCTTACACACACCTGTCTCACATCTTACACACACCTGTCTCACATCTTACACACACCTGTCCCCCATCTTACACACACCTGTCTCCCATCCTACACACACCTGTCTCACATCTTACACAAACCTGTCTCCCATCTTACACACACCTGTCTCACATCTTACACACACCTGTCTCCCATCTTACACACACCTGTTTTACATCTTACACACACCTGTCTCTCATCTTACACACACCTGCCTCACATCAAACACACACCTGTCTCCCATTTACGCACCGGTCTCACATCTTACACATGCCTGTCTGACATCTTACACACACCTGTCTCACATCTTACACACACCTGTCTCACATCAAACACACACCTGTCTCACATCAAACACACGCCTGTCTCCCATCTTACACACACCTGTCACACATCAAACACACCTGTCTCCCTTCTTACAAACAGCTGTCTCACACCAAACACACCTGACTTACACCAAACACACCTGACTCACATCAAACACACACCTGTCTCACATCAAACACACACCAGTCTCACATCTTACACACACCTGTCTCACATCAAACACACGCCTGTCTCCCATCTTACACACACCTGTCACACATCAAACACACCTGTCTCCCTTCTTACAAACAGCTGTCTCACACCAAACACACCTGACTTACACCAAACACACCTGACTCACATCAAACACACACCTGTCTCACATCAAACACACACCAGTCTCACATCTTACACACACCTGTCTCACATCTTACACACACCAGTCTCACATCTTACACACTCGTCTCACATCTTACACACACCTGTCTCACATCAAACACACACCTGTCACACATCAAACACACCTGTCTCACATCTTACACACACCTGTCACACATCAAACACACCTGTCTCACATCTTACACACACCTGTCACACATCAAACACACCTGTCTCCCTTCTTACACACAGCTGTCTCACACCAAACGCACCTGACTTACACCAAACACACCTGACTCACATCAAACACACACCTGTCTCACATCAAACACACACTAGTCTCACATCTTACACACACCTGTCTCACATCTTACACACACCAGTCTCACATCTTACACACACCAGTCTCACATCTTACACACCTGTCTCACATCTTACACACACCTGTCTCACATCTTACACACACCTGTCTCACATCACACACCTGTCTCAAATCTTACACACACCTGTCACACATCTTACACACGCCTGTCTCACATCAAACACACACCTGTCTCACATCAAACACACACCTGTCTCAGATGAAACACACACCTGTCTCACATCTTACACACACCTGTCTCACATCTTACACACACCTGTCCCCCATCTTATACACACCTGTCTCCCATCCTACACACACCTGTCTCACATCAAACACACACCTGTCTCACATCTTACACACACCTGTCACACATCAAACACACCTGTCTCCCTTCTTACACACAGCTGTCTCACACCAAACACACCTGACTTACACCAAACACACATGACTCACATCAAACACACACCTGTCTCACATCAAACACACACCAGTCTCACATCTTACACACACCTGTCTCACATCTTACACACACCAGTCTCACATCTGACACACTCCAGTCTCACATCTTACACACACCTGTCTCATATCTTACACACCTGTCTCACATCTTACACACACCTGTCTCACATCTTACACACACCTGTCTCACATCGCACACTTGTCTCAAATCTTACACACACCTGTCACACATGTTACACACGCCTGTCTCACATCAAACACACACCTGTCTCACATCAAACACACCTGTCTCAGATGAAACACACACCTGTCTCACATCTTACATACAACTGTCTCACATCTTACACACACCTGTCCCCATCTTATACACACCTGTCTCCCATCCTACACACACCTGTCTCACATCTTACAAAGACCTGTCTCCCATCTTACCCACACCTGTCTCACATCTTACACACACCTGTCTCCCATCTAACACACACCTGTCTCACATCTTACACACACCTGTCTCACATCAAACACACACCTGCCTCACATCAAACACACGCCTGTCTCCCATCCTAAACACACCTGCCCCACATCTTACACACACCTGTCTCTCATCTTACACACACCTGCCTCCCATCAAACACACACCTGTCTCCCATTTACATGCCTGTCTGACATCTTACACACACCTGTCTCAAATCTTACACACACCTGTCCCCATCTTATACACACCTGTCTCCCATCCTACACACACCTGTCTCACATCTTACAAAGACCTGTCTCCCATCTTACCCACACCTGTCTCACATCTTACACACACACCTGTCTCCCATCTAACACACACCTGTCTCACATCTTACACACAGCTGTCTCACATCAAACACACACCTGTCTCACATCAAACACACTCCTGTCTCCAATCATACACACACCTGTCTCACATCAAACACCCTCTTGTCTCCCATCTTACACACACCTGTCTCCCATCTTACACACACATGTCTCACATCTTACACACACGTCTCACATCTTACACACACCAGTCTCACATCTTACACACACCTGTCTCACAACAAACACACACCTGGCTCACATCAAACACACACCTGTCTCTCATCTCACACACACATATCTCACATCTTACACACACCTGTGTCACGCCTTACACATACCTGTCTCACATCTTACACACACCTGTATCTCATCTTACACGCACGTCTCACATCTTACACGCACATGTCTCACATCTTACACACACCTGTCTCACGTCTTACACACACCTGTCTCACATCTTACACACCTGTCTCACATCTTACACACACCTGTCTCACATCTTACACACACCTGTCTCACATCAAACACATACCTGTCTCACATCTGACACACACCTGTTTCACATCTTACACACCTGTCTCCCATCTTACACACACCTGTCTCACATCTTACACACACCTGTCTCCCATCTTACACACACCTGTCTCCCATCTTACACACACCTGTCTCACATCAAACACACACCTGTCTCACATCTTACACACACCTGTCTCACATCTTACGGACACCTGTCTCACATCTTACACACATCTGTATCACGTTACAAACGCCTGTTTTCCATGTTACACAACTGTATCACATCTTACACACACCTGTCACACGTTATACATGCCCGTCTCCCATCTTACACACCTGTCTCACATCAAACACACACCTGTCTCACATCAAACATAAACCTGTCACACATCTTACATATTCCTGTCTCCCAACTTACACCCATCTCACATCTTACGCACACCTATCACACATCAAACACACCTGCCTCACATCTTGCACACACCTGTCACACATCAAACACACCTGTCTCACATCTTACACACACCTGTCACACATCAAACACACCTGTCTCCCTTCCTACACACAGCTGTCTCCCCCCAAACACACCTGACTTATACCAAACACACACCTGTCTCAAATCAAACACACACCTGTCTCACTTCTTACACACACCTGTCACACATCAAACACACCTGTCTCCCTTCTTACACACAGCTGTCTCACACCAAACACAACTGACTTACACCAAACACACCTGACTCACACCAAACACACACCTGCCTCACATCTTACACACACCTGTCTCACATATCACACACACCTGTCTCACATAAAACACACACCTTTCTCACATCAAACACACACGTCTCACATCTTACACACACCTGTCTCACATCTTACACACACCAGTCTCACATCTTACACACACCAGTCTCACATCTTACACACACCTGTCTCATATCTTACACACCTGTCTCACATCTTACACACACCTGCCTCACATCTTACACACACCTGTCTCACAACACACACCTGTCTCAAATCTTACACAGACCTGTCACACATCTTAAACACGGCTTTCTCACATCTTACACACCAGTCTCACATCTTACACACACCTGTCTCACATCGTATACACACCTGTCTCACATCTTACAAACACCAGTCTCACATCTTACACACACCTGTCTCACATCTTACACACACCTGCCTCAGATCAAACACACACCTGTCTCACATCATACACACACCTGTCTCACATCTTACACACACCTGTCTCACATCTTACACACACCTGTCTCACATCAAACACACACCTGTCTCACATCAAACACACACCTGTCTCACATCAAACACACACCTGTCTCACATCTTACACACACCTGTCTCACATCTTACACACACCTGTCTCGCATCAAACACACACCTGTCTCACATCAAACACACACCTGTCTCACATCGCACACCTGTTTCCCATCTTACACACACCTGTCTCACATCAAACACACTCCTGTCTCCCATCATACACACACCTGTCTCACATCAAACACACACCTGTCTCACATCTTACACACACCTGTCCCTCATCTTACACACACCTGTCTCACATCTTACACACACCTGTCTCCCATCTTACACACACCTGTCTCACATCTTACACACGCCTCTCTTCCATCTTACACACACCTGTCTCCCATCTTACACACCTGTCTCACACCTTACACACACCTGTCTCCCATCTTACACACACCTGTCCCACATCTTACACACACCTGTCTCCCATCTTACACACACCTGTCTCCCATCTTACACACACCTGTCTCCCATCTTACACACACCTGTCTCACATCTTACACACACCTGTCTCCCATCTTACACACACCTGTCTCACATCTTACACACGCCTCTCTTCCATCTTACACACACCTGTCTCCCATCTTACACACCTGTCTCACACCTTACACACACCTGTCTCCCATCTTACACACACCTGTCTCTCATCTTACACACACCTGCCTCACATCAAACACACACCTGTCTCCCATTTACGCACCGGTCTCACATCTTACACATGCCTGTCTGACATCTTACACACACCTGTCTCACATCTTACACACACCTGTCTCACATCAAACACACACCTGTCTCACATCAAACACACGCCTGTCTCCCATCTTACACACACCTGTCACACATCAAACACACCTGTCTCCCTTCTTACACACAGCTGTCTCACACCAAACACACCTGACTTACACCAAACACACCTGACTCACATCAAACACACACCTGTCTCACATCAAACACACACCAGTCTCACATCTTACACACACCTGTCTCACATCTTACACACACCAGTCTCACATCTTACACACTCGTCTCACATCTTACACACACCTGTCTCACATCAAACACACACCTGTCACACATCAAACACACCTGTCTCACATCTTACACACAGCTGTCTCACATCAAACACACACCTGTCTCACATCAAACACACACCTGTCTCACATCTTACACACACCTGTCTCGCATCAAACACACACCTGTCTCACATCAAACACACACCTGTCTCACATCGCACACCTGTTTCCCATCTTACACACACCTGTCTCACATCAAACACACTCCTGTCTCCCATCATACACACACCTGTCTCACATCAAACACACACCTGTCTCACATCTTACACACACCTGTCCCTCATCTTACACACACCTGTCTCACATCTTACACACACCTGTCTCCCATCTTACACACACCTGTCTCACATCGCACACCTGTTTCCCATCTTACACACACCTGTCTCACATCAAACACACTCCTGTCTCCCATCATACACACACCTGTCTCACATCAAACACACTCCTGTCTCCCATCTTACACACACCTGTCTCCCATCTGACACACACATGTCTCACATATTACACACACGTCTCACATCTAACACACACCTGGCTCACATCAAACACACACCTGGCTCACATCAAACACACACACATCTCACATCTTACACACACCTGTGTCACGCCTTACACACACCTGTCTCACATATTACACACACCTCTATCTCATCTTACACACACATGTCTCACATCTTACACACACCTGTCTCACGTCTTACACACACCTGTCTCACATCTTACATACACCTGTCTCACATCAAACACATACCTGTGTCACATCTTACACACACCTGTCTCACATCAAACTCACACCTGTCTCACAGCTTACACACACCTGTCTCATATCTTACACACACCTGTCTCACATCTTACACACACCTGTCTCACATCTTACGCACACCTGTCTCACATCTTACACACATCTGTCTCCCATGTTACACATACCTGTTTTACATCTTACACAACTGTATCACATCTTACACACACCTGTCACACATGTTATAAACGCCCGTCTCCCATCTTACACATCTGTCTCACATCAAACACACACCTGTCTCACATCAAACACAAACCTGTCTCACATCTTACACATGCCTGTCTCCCAACTTACACCCATCTCACATCTTACGCACACCTGTCACACATCAAACACACCTGTCTCACATCTTACACACACCTGTCTCTCATCTTACACACACCTCTCTCACATCAAACAAACACCTGTCTCACATCAAACACACGCCTGTCTCCCATCTTACACACACCTGTCTGACATCTTACACACACCTGTCTCTCATCTTACACACACCTGTCTCACATCAAACACACACCTGTCTCACATCAAACACACACCTGTCTCACATCTTACACACACCTGTCTCACATCAAACACACACCTGCCTCACATCAAACACACGCCTGTCTCCCATCTTACACACACCTGTCTCACATCTTGCACACACCTGTCTCTCATCTTACACACACCTGCCTCACATCAAACACACGCCTGTCTCACATCAAACACACGCCTGTCTCACATCTTACACACACCTGTCTCACATCAAACGCACACCTGTCTCACATCAAACACACACCTGTCTCACATCAAACACACACCTATCTCACATCAAACACACACCTGTCTCACATCAAACACACACCTGTCTCACATCAAACACATACCTGTCTCACATCAAACACACACCTGTCTCACATCAAACACAAACCTGTCTCACATCAAACACACACCTGTCTCACATCAAACACATACCTGTCTCACATCAAACACACACCTGTCTCAGATCAAACACACACCTCTCTCACATCTTACACACACCTGTCACACATCAAACACACACCTGTCTCACATCTTACACACATCTGTCTCACATCAAACACATACCTGTTTCACATCTTACACACACCTGTCACACATCAAACACACACATGTCTCACATCTTACACACACCTGTTTCACATCTTACACACCTGTCTCACATCTTACACATGCCTGTCTCACATCTTATACACACCTGTCTCCCATCTTACACACGCCTGTCTCACATCAAACACACACCTGTCTCACATCTTTCACACACCTGTCTCACATCTTACACACATCTGTCTCACATGTTACACAAGCCTGTTTTCCATCTTACAGAACTGTATCACATCTTACACACACCTGTCACACATGTTATACACGCCCGTCTCCCATCTTACACACCTGTCTCACATCAAACACACACCTGTCTCACATCAAACACAAACCTGTCTCACATCTTACACACACCTGTCTCACATCAAACACACCTGTCTCCCTTCTTACACACAGCTGTCTCACACCAAACACAACTGACTAACACCAAACACACCTGACTCACACCAAACACA
Source organism: Somniosus microcephalus (assembly GCF_052327205.1). Lineage (NCBI taxonomy): Eukaryota > Metazoa > Chordata > Chondrichthyes > Squaliformes > Somniosidae > Somniosus > Somniosus microcephalus. The sequence continues at coordinate 86,905,160 of NC_140997.1, read as the reverse complement.
CACCTTTCTCACATCAAACACACACCAGTCTCACATCTTACACACACCTATCTCACATATCACACACACCTGTCTCACATCAAACACACACCTTTCTCACATCAAACACACACCTGTCTCACATCTTACACACACCTGTCTCACATCTTAGACACACCTGTCTCACATCTTAGACACACCTGACTCACATCAAACACACACCTGTCTCACATCAAACACACACCTGTCTCACATCTTACACACCTGTCTCACATCTTACACACACCTGTCTCACATCTTACACACACCTGTCTCACATCAAACACACACCTGTCTCACATCAAACACACACCTGTCTCACAGCAAACACACACCTGTCTCACATCAAACACACACCTGTCTCACATCTTACACACACCTGTCTCACATCTTACACACACCTGTCTCACATCAAACACACACCTGTCTCACTTCAAACACACACCTGTTTCACCTCACACACCTGTCTCACATCTTACACACACCTGTCTCACATCAAACACACACCTGTCTCACATCAAACACACACCTGTCTCACATCACTCACCTGTTTCCCATCTTACACACACCTGTCTCACATCAAACACACTCCTGTCTACCATCATACACACACCTGTCTCACATCAAACACACTCCTGTCTCCCATCTTACACACACCTGTCTCCCATCTTACACACACATGTCTCACATCTTACACACGTCTCACATCTTACACACACCTGTTTCACATCAAACACACACCAGTCTCAAATCTTACACACACCTGTCTCACAACAAACACACACCTGGCTCACATCAAACACACACCTGTCTCTCATCTTACACACACATATCTCACACCTTACACACACCTGTGTCACGTCTTACACACACCTGTCTCTCATCTTACACACACCTGTCTCTCATCTTACACACACCTGTCTCACGTCTTACACACACCTGTCTCACGTCTTACACGCACCTGTCTCTCATCTTACACGCACCTGTCTCTCATCTTACAAACACCTGTCTCTCATCTTACACACACATGTCTCACATCTTACACACACCTGTCTCACGTCTTACACACACCTGTCTCACGTCTTACACACTCCTGTCTCACACCTTACACACACCTGTCTCTCATCTTACACACACCTGTCTCATGTCTTACACACACCTGTCTCACATCTTAAACACACCTGTCTCACATCTTACACACACCTGTCTCACATTTTACACACACCTGTCCCCCATCTTACACACATCTGTCTCCCATCCTACACACACCTGTCTCCCATCTTACACACACCTGTCTCCCATCTTACACACACCTGTCTCCCATCTTACAGACACCTGTCTCACATCTTACACACACCTGTCTCTCATCTTACACACACCTGTCTCACATCTTACACACACCTGTCTCACAAAATACATATCTGTCTCACATCTTAGACACACCTGTCTCACATCTTACACACACCTGTCTTACATCTTACACACGCCTGTCTCACATCTTACACACACCTGTCTCACATCACACACCTGTCTCAAATCTTGCACACACCTGTCTCACATCAAACACACACCTGTCTCACATCAAACACACGCCTCTTACATCTTACACACACCTGTTTCACATCAAACACACACCTGTCTCACATCAAACACACGCCTCTTACATCTTACACACACCTGTCTCACATCTTACACACACCTGTCTCACATCAAACACACACCTGTCTCACATCAAACACACACCTGTCTCACAGCAAACACACACCTGTCTCACATCAAACACACACCTGTCTCACATCTTACACACACCTGTCTCACATCTTACACACACCTGTCTCACATCAAACACACACCTGTCTCACTTCAAACACACACCTGTTTCACCTCACACACCTGTCTCACATCTTACACACACCTGTCTCACATCAAACACACACCTGTCTCACATCAAACACACACCTGTCTCACATCACTCACCTGTTTCCCATCTTACACACACCTGTCTCACATCAAACACACTCCTGTCTACCATCATACACACACCTGTCTCACATCAAACACACTCCTGTCTCCCATCTTACACACACCTGTCTCCCATCTTACACACACATGTCTCACATCTTACACACACGTCTCACATCTTACACACACCTGTTTCACATCAAACACACACCAGTCTCAAATCTTACACACACCTGTCTCACAACAAACACACACCTGGCTCACATCAAACACACACCTGTCTCTCATCTTACACACACATATCTCACACCTTACACACACCTGTGTCACGTCTTACACACACCTGTCTCTCATCTTACACACACCTGTCTCTCATCTTACACACACCTGTCTCACGTCTTACACACACCTGTCTCACGTCTTACACGCACCTGTCTCTCATCTTACACGCACCTGTCTCTCATCTTACAAACACCTGTCTCTCATCTTACACACACATGTCTCACATCTTACACACACCTGTCTCACGTCTTACACACACCTGTCTCACGTCTTACACACTCCTGTCTCACACCTTACACACACCTGTCTCTCATCTTACACACACCTGTCTCATGTCTTACACACACTTCTCACATCTTAAACACACCTGTCTCACATCTTACACACACCTGTCTCACATTTTACACACACCTGTCCCCCATCTTACACACATCTGTCTCCCATCCTACACACACCTGTCTCCCATCTTACACACACCTGTCTCCCATCTTACACACACCTGTCTCTCATCTTACACACACCTGTCTCACATCTTACACACACCTGTCTCACAAAATACATATCTGTCTCACATCTTAGACACACCTGTCTCACATCTTACACACACCTGTCTTACATCTTACACACGCCTGTCTCACATCTTACACACACCTGTCTCACATCACACACCTGTCTCAAATCTTGCACACACCTGTCTCACATCAAACACACACCTGTCTCACATCAAACACACGCCTCTTACATCTTACACACACCTGTTTCACATCAAACACACACCTGTCTCACATCAAACACACGCCTCTTACATCTTACACACACCTGTTTCACATCAAACACATACCTGTCGCACATCAAGCACACACCTGTCTCACATCAAACACACGCCTGTCGCACATCAAACACACACCTGTCTCACATCAAACACACGCCTGTCTCACATCAAACATACACCTGTCTCACATCTTACGCACGCCTGTCTCCCATCTTACACACGCCTGTCTCCCATCTTACACACACATGTCTCCCATCTTACACACACCTGTCTCCCATCTTACACACACCTCTCTCCCATCTTACACACACCTGTCTCCCATCTTACACACACCTGTCTCTCATCTTACACACGCCTGTCTCCCATCTTACACACACCTGTCTCACATCTTACACACACCTGTCTCACATCTTACACACACCTGTCTCCCATCTTACACACACCTGTCTCACATCTTACACACACCTGTCTCCCATCTTACACACGCCTGTCTCCCATCTTACACACGCCTGTCTCCCATCTTACACACTCCTGTCTCCCATCTTACACACACCTGCCTCACATCTTACACACACCTGTCTCCCATCTTACACACACCTGTCTCACATCTTACACACACCTGTCTCCTATCTTACACACACCTGTCTCCCATCTTACGCACACCTGTCTCACATCATACACACGCCTGTCTCACATCAAACACACACCTGCCTCACATCTTACACACACCTCTCACATCTTACACACACCTGTTTCACATCTTACACACACCTGTCTCCCATCTTACACAGCTGTCTCACATCTTACACACATCTGTCTCACATGTTACACACGCCTGTCTTCCATCTTACAGACACCTGTCTCACATCTTACACACACCTGTCTCTCATCTTACACACACCTGTCTCACATCTTACACACACCTGTCTCACATCACACACCTGTCTCAAATCTTACACACACCTGTCACACATCTTAAACACGCCTTTCTCACATCTTACACACCAGTCTCACATCTTACACACACCTGTCTCACATCGTATACACACCTGTCTTACATCTTACACACACCAGTCTCACATCTTACACACACCTGTCTCACATCTTACAAACACCAGTCTCACATGTTACACACACCTGTCTCACATCTTACACACACCTGTCTCACATCTTACACACACCTGTCTCACATCTTAGACACACCTGACTCACATCAAACACACACCTGTCTCACATCTTACACACACCTGTCTCACATCAAACACACACCTGTCTCACGTGAAACCCACACCTGTTTCACATCACACACCTGTCTCACATCTTCCACACAGCTGTCTCACATCAAACACACACCTGTCTCACATCAAACACACTCCTGTCTCCAATCATACACACACCTGTCTCACATCAAACACCCTTCTGTCTCCCATCTTACACACACCTGTCTCCCATCTTACACACAATTGTCTCACATCTTACACACACGTCTCACATCTTACACACACCTGTTTCACATCTTACACTCACCAGTCTCCCATCTTACACACACCTGTCTCACATCTTACACACACCTGTCTCCCATCTTACACACACCTGTCTCCCATCTTACACACGCCTGTCTCACATCAAACACACACCTGTCTCACATCTTACACACACCTGTCTCACATCTTACACACACCTGTCTCACATCTTACACACACCTGTCTCACATCTTACGCACACCTGTCTCACATCTTACACACATCTGTATCACGTTACACACGCCTGTTTTCCATGTTACACAACTGTATCACATCTTACACACACCTGTCACACATGTTATACACGCCCGTCTCACATCTTACACACCTGTCTCACATCAAACACACACCTGTCTCACATCAAACATAAACCTGTCACACATCTTACATATTCCTGTCTCCCAACTTACACCCATCTCACATCTTATGCACACCTATCACACATCAAACACACCTGTCTCCCTTCTTACACACAGCTGTCTCACACCAAACACAACTGACTTACACCAAATACACCTAACTCACACCAAACACACACCTTTCTCACATCTTACACACACCTGTCTCACATCAAACACACTCCTGTCTCCCATCATACACACACCTGTCTCACATCAAACACACTCCTGTCTCCCATCTTACACACACCTGTCTCCCATCTTACACACACATGTCTCACATATTACACACACGTCTCACATCTTACACACACCTGATTCACATCAAACACACACCAGTCTCACATCTTACACACACCTGTCTCACAACAAACAAACACCTGGCTCACATCAAACACACACCTGTCTCTCATCTTACACACACCTGTCTCACATCAAACACATACCTGTCTCACATCTTACACACACCTGTTTCACATCTTACACACCTGTCTCACATCTTACACACACCTGTCTCCCATCTTACACACACCTGTCTCCCATCTTACACACACCTGTCTCCCATCTTACACACGCCTGTCTCACATCAAACACACACCTGTCTCACATCTTACACACACCTGTCTCACATCTTACGCACACCTGTCTCACAACTTACACACATCTGTATCACGTTACACAAGCCTGTTTTCCATGTTACACAACTGTATCACATCTTACACACAGCTGTCACACCTGTTATACACGCCCGTCTCCCATCTTACACACCTGTCTCACATCAAACACACACCTGTCTCACATCAAACATAAACCTGTCACACATCTTACATATTCCTGTCTCCAGACTTACACCCATCTCACATCTTACGCACACCTATCACACATCAAACACACCTGTCTCACATCTTACACACACCTGTCACACATCAAACACACCTGTCTCACATCTTACACACACCTGTCACACATCAAACACACCTGTCTCCCTTCCTACACACAGCTGTCTCCCCCCAAACACACCTGACTTGTACCAAACACACCTGACTCACACCAAACACACACCTGTCTCACATCAAACACACAGCTGTCTCACATCTTACACACACCTGTCACACATCAAACACACCTGTCTCCCTTCTTACACACAGCAGTCTCACACCAAACACAACTGACTTTCACCAAACACACCTGACTCACACCAAACACACACCTGTCTCACATCTTACACACACCTGTCTCACATATCACACACACCTGTCTCACATAAAACACACACCTTTCTCACATCAAACACACACCAGTCTCACATCTTACACACACCTGTCTCACATCTTACACACACCAGTCTCACATCTTACACACACCAGTCTCACATCTTACACTCACCTGTCTCATATCTTACACACCTGTCTCACATCTTACACACACCTGTCTCACATCTTACACACACCTGTCTCACATCACACACCTGTCTCAAATCTTACACACACCTGTCACACATCTTAAACACGCCTTTCTCACATCTTACACACCAGTCTCACATCTTACACACACCTGTCTCACATCTTACAAACACCAGTCTCACATCTTACACACACCTGTCTCACATCTTACACACACCTGCCTCAGATCAAACACACACCTGTCTCACATCAAACACACACCTGTTTCACATCTTACACACCTGTCTCACATCATACACACACCTGTCTCACATCTTACACACACCTGTCTCACATTACACACACCTGTCTCACATCAAACACACACCTGTCTCACATATTACACACACCTGTCTCACATCAAACACACACCTGTCTCACATCAAACACACTCCTGTCTCAGATCTTACACACACCTGTCTCACATCTTACACACACCTGTCTCACATCAAACACACACCTGTCTCACATCAAACACACACCTGTCTCACATCACACACCTGTTTCCCATCTTACACACACCTGTCTCACATCAAACACACTCCTGTCTCCCATCATACACACACCTGTCTCACATCAAACACACTCCTGTCTCCCATCTTACACACACCTGTCTCCCATCTTACACACACATGTCTCACATCTTACACACACGTCTCACATCTTACACACACCTGTTTCACATCAAAGACACACCAGTCTCACATCTTACACACACCTGTCTCACAACAAACACACACCTGGCTCACATCAAACACACACCTGTCTCACGCCTTACACACACCTGTCTCACATATTACACACACCTCTATCTCATCTTACACACACACGTCTCACATCTTACACACACCTGTCTCACATCTTACACACACCTGTCTCACATCTTACACACACCTGTCTCACATCAAACACATACCTGTCTCACATGTTACACACACCTGTTTCACATCTTACATACCTGTCTCACATATTACACACACCTGTCTCACATCTTACACACACCTGTCTCCCATCTTACACACACCTGTCTCACATCAAACACACACCTGTCTCACATCTTACACACACCTGTCTCACATCTTACACACACCTGTCTCACATCTTACGCACACCTGTCTCACATCTTACACACATCTGTCTCACATGTTACACATGCCTGTTTTCCATCTTACACAACTGTATCACATCTTACACACACCTGTCACACATGTTATACACGCCCGTCTCCCATCTTACACACCTGCCTCACATGGAACAGACACCTGTCTCACATCAAACACAAACCTGTCTCACATCTTACACATGCCTGTCTCCCAACTTACACCCATCTCACATCTTACGCACACCTGTCACACATCAAACACACCTGTCTCACACCTTACACACACCTGTCTCTCATCTTACACACACCTCTCTCACATCAAACAAACACCTGTCTCACATCAAACACACGCCTGTCTCCCATCTTACACACACCTGTCTCACATCTTACACACACCTGTCTCTCATCTTACACACACCTGTCTCACATCAAACACACACCTGTCTCTCATCAAACACACACCTGTCTCACATCAAACACACGCCTGTCTCCCATCTTACACACACCTGTCTCACATCTTACACACACCTGTCTCTCATCTTACACACACCTGCCTCACCTGAAACACACACCTGTCTCCCATGAACACACCGGTCTCACATCTTACACACACCAGTCTCAAATCTTACACACAACTGTCTCACATCAAACACACGCCTGTCTCACATCTTACACACACCTGTCTCACATCAAACGCCCACCTGTCACAAATCAAACACACCTGTCTCACATCTTACACACACCTCTCTCACATCAAACAAACACCTGTCTCACATCAAACACACGCCTGTCTCCCATCTTACACACGCCTGTCTCCCATCTTACACACACCTGTCTCACATCTTACACACACCTGTCTCTCATCTTACACACACCTGTCTCACATCAAACACACACCTGTCTCACATCAAACACACACCTGTCTCACATCAAACACACGCCTGTCTCCCATCATACACACACCTGTCTCACATCTTACACACACCTGTCTCTCATCTTACACACACCTGCCTCACTTCAAACACACACCTGTCTCCCATTTACACACCGGTCTCACATCTTACACACACCTGTCTCAAATCTTACACACACCTGTCTCACATCAAACACACGCCTGTCTCACATCTTACACACACCTGTCTCACATCAAACGCACACCTGTCTCACATCAAACACACACCTGTCTCACATCAAACACACACGTATCTCACATCAAACACATACCTGTCTCACATCAAACACACACCTGTCTCACATCAAATACATACCTGTCTCACATCAAACACACACCTGTCTCACATCAAACACATACCTGTCTCACATCAAACACACACCTGTCTCACATCAAACACAAACCTGTCTCACATCAAACACACACCTGTCTCACATCAAACACATACCTGTCTCACATCAAACACACACCTGTCTCAGATCAAACACACACTTCTCTCACATCTTACACACACCTGTCACACATCAAACACACACCTGTCTCACATCTTACACACACCTGTCTCACATCAAACACATACCTGTCTCACATCTTACACACACCTGTCACACATCAAAACACACCTGTCTCACATCTTACACACACCTGTCTTACATCAAACACACACCTGTCTCAAATCTTACACACACCTGTCTCACATCAAACACATACCTGTCTCACATCTTACACACACCTGTTTCACATCTTACACACACCTGTCTCACATCTTACACACACCAGTCTCACATCTTACACACACCAGTCTCACATCTTACACACACCTGTCTCATATCTTACACACCTGTCTCACGTCTTACACACGCCTGTCTCACATCTTAAACACACGTGTCTCCCATCTTACACACACCTGTCTCCCATCTTACACACGCCTGTCTCACATCAAACACACACCAGTCTCACATCTTACACACACCTGTCTCACATCTTACACACACCAGTCTCGCATCTTACACACACCAGTCTCACATCTTACACACACCTGTCTCATATCTTACACACCTGTCTCACATCTTACACACACCTGTCTCACATCACACACCTGTCTCAAATCTTACACACACCTGTCACACATCTTAAACATGCCTTTCTCACATCTTACACACCAGTCTCACATCTTACACACACCTGTCTCACATCTTACAAACACCAGTCTCACATCTTACACACACCTGTCTCACATCTTACACACACCTGCCTCAGATCAAACACACACCTGTCTCACATCAAACACACACCTGTTTCATATCTTACACACCTGTCTCACATCATACACACACCTGTCTCACATCTTACACACACCTGTCTCACATTACACACACCAGCCTCAGATCAAACACACACCTGTCTCACATCAAACACACACCTGTTTCACATCTTACACACCTGTCTCACATCATACACACACCTGTCTCACATCTTACACACACCTGTCTCACATTACACACACCTGTCTCACATCAAACACACACCTGTCTCACATATTACACACACCTGTCTCACATCAAACACACACCTGTCTCACATCAAACACACTCCTGTCTCAGATCTTACACACACCTGTCTCACATCTTACACACACCTGTCTCACATCAAACACACACCTGTCTCACATCAAACACACACCTGTCTCACATCAAACACACACCTGTCTCACATCACACACCTGTTTCCCATCTTACACACACCTGTCTCACATCAAACACACTCCTGTCACCCATCATACACACACCTGTCTCACATCAAACACACTCCTGTCTCCCATCTTACACACACCTGTCTCCCATCTTACACACACATGTCTCACATCTTACACACACGTCTCACATCTTACACACACCTGTTTCACATCAAAGACACACCAGTCTCACATCTTACACACACCTGTCTCACAACAAACACACACCTGGCTCACATCAAACACACACCTGTCTCACGCCTTACACACACCTGTCTCACATATTACACACACCTCTATCTCATCTTACACACACATGTCTCACATCTTACACACACCTGTCTCACATCTTACACACACCTGTCTCACATCTTACACACACCTGTCTCACATCAAACACATACCTGTCTCACATGTTACACACACCTGTTTCACATCTTACACACCTGTCTCACATATTACACACACCTGTCTCACATCTTACACACACCTGTCTCCCATCTTACACACACCTGTCTCACATCAAACACACACCTGTCTCACATCTTACACACACCTGTCTCACATCTTACACACACCTGTCTCACATCTTACACACACCTGTCTCACATCTTACGCACACCTGTCTCACATCTTACACACATCTGTCTCACATGTTACACATGCCTGTTTTCCATCTTACACAACTGTATCACATCTTACACACACCTGTCACACATGTTATACACGCCCGTCTCCCATCTTACACACCTGCCTCACATGGAACAGACACCTGTCTCACATCAAACACAAACCTGTCTCACATCTTACACATGCCTGTCTCCCAACTTACACCCATCTCACATCTTACGCACACCTGTCACACATCAAACACACCTGTCTCACACCTTACACACACCTGTCTCTCATCTTACACACACCTCTCTCACATCAAACAAACACCTGTCTCACATCAAACACACGCCTGTCTCCCATCTTACACACACCTGTCTCACATCTTACACACACCTGTCTCATCTTACACACACCTGTCTCACATCAAACACACACCTGTCTCTCATCAAACACACACCTGTCTCACATCAAACACACGCCTGTCTCCCATCTTACACACACCTGTCTCACATCTTACACACACCTGTCTCTCATCTTACACACTCATGCCTCACCTCAAACACACACCTGTCTCCCATGAACACACCGGTCTCACATCTTACACACACCAGTCTCAAATCTTACACACACCTGTCTCACATCAAACACACGCCTGTCTCACATCTTACACACACCTGTCTCACATCAAACGCACACCTGTCACACATCAAACACACCTGTCTCACATCTTACACACACCTGTCTCTCAACTTACACACACCTCTCTCACATCAAACAAACACCTGTCTCACATCAAACACACGCCTGTCTCCCAACTTACACACACCTGTCTCACATCTTACACACACCTGTCTCTCATCTTACACACACCTGTCTCACATCAAACACACACCTGTCTCACATCAAACACACACCTGTCTCACATCAAACACACGCCTGTCTCCCATCATACACACACCTGTCTCACATCTTACACACACCTGTCTCTCATCTTACACACACCTGCCTCACTTCAAACACACACCTGTCTCCCATTTACACACCGGTCTCACATCTTACACACACCTGTCTCAAATCTTACACACACCTGTCTCACATCAAACACACGCCTGTCTCACATCTTACACACACCTGTCTCACATCAAAAGCACACCTGTCTCACATCAAACACACACCTGTCTCACATCAAACACACTCCTGTCTCAGATCTTACACACACCTGTCTCACATCTTACACACACCTGTCTCACATCAAACACACACCTGTCTCACATCAAACACACACCTGTCTCACATCAAACACACACCTGTCTCACATCACACACCTGTTTCCCATCTTACACACACCTGTCTCACATCAAACACACTCCTGTCTCCCATCATACACACACCTGTCTCACATCAAACACACTCCTGTCTCCCATCTTACACACACCTGTCTCCCATCTTACACACACATGTCTCACATCTTACACACACGTCTCACATCTTACACACACCTGTTTCACATCAAAGACACACCAGTCTCACATCTTACACACACCTGTCTCACAACAAACACACACCTGGCTCACATCAAACACACACCTGTCTCACGCCTTACACACACCTGTCTCACATATTACACACACCTCTATCTCATCTTACACACACATGTCTCACATCTTACACACACCTGTCTCACATCTTACACACACCTGTCTCACATCTTACACACACCTGTCTCACATCAAACACATACCTGTCTCACATGTTACACACACCTGTTTCACATCTTACACACCTGTCTCACATATTACACACACCTGTCTCACATCTTACACACACCTGTCTCCCATCTTACACACACCTGTCTCACATCAAACACACACCTGTCTCACATCTTACACACACCTGTCTCACATCTTACACACACCTGTCTCACATCTTACACACACCTGTCTCACATCTTACGCACACCTGTCTCACATCTTACACACATCTGTCTCACATGTTACACATGCCTGTTTTCCATCTTACACAACTGTATCACATCTTACACACACCTGTCACACATGTTATACACGCCCGTCTCCCATCTTACACACCTGCCTCACATGGAACAGACACCTGTCTCACATCAAACACAAACCTGTCTCACATCTTACACATGCCTGTCTCCCAACTTACACCCATCTCACATCTTACGCACACCTGTCACACATCAAACACACCTGTCTCACACCTTACACACACCTGTCTCTCATCTTACACACACCTCTCTCACATCAAACAAACACCTGTCTCACATCAAACACACGCCTGTCTCCCATCTTACACACACCTGTCTCACATCTTACACACACCTGTCTCATCTTACACACACCTGTCTCACATCAAACACACACCTGTCTCTCATCAAACACACACCTGTCTCACATCAAACACACGCCTGTCTCCCATCTTACACACACCTGTCTCACATCTTACACACACCTGGCTCTCATCTTACACACTCATGCCTCACCTCAAACACACACCTGTCTCCCATGAACACACCGGTCTCACATCTTACACACACCAGTCTCAAATCTTACACACACCTGTCTCACATCAAACACACGCCTGTCTCACATCTTACACACACCTGTCTCACATCAAACGCACACCTGTCACACATCAAACACACCTGTCTCACATCTTACACACACCTGTCTCTCATCTTACACACACCTGCCTCACTTCAAACACACACCTGTCTCCCATTTACACACCGGTCTCACATCTTACACACACCTGTCTCAAATCTTACACACACCTGTCTCACATCAAACACACGCCTGTCTCACATCTTACACACACCTGTCTCACATCAAACGCACACCTGTCTCACATCAAACACACACCTGTCTCACATCAAACACACACGTATCTCACATCAAACACATACCTGTCTCACATCTTACACACACCTGATTCACATCAAACACACACCAGTCTCACATCTTACACGCACCTGTCTCACAACAAACACACACCTGGCTCACATCAAACACACACCTGTCTCTCATCTTACACACACCTGTCTCACATCAAACACATACCTGTCTCACATCTTACACACACCTGTTTCACATCTTACACACCTGTCTCACATCTTACACACACCTGTCTCCCATCTTACACACACCTGTCTCCCATCTTACACACACCTGTCTCCCATCTTACACACGCCTGTCTCACATCAAACACACACCTGTCTCACATCTTACACACACCTGTCTCACATCTTACGCACACCTGTCTCACAACTTACACACATCTGTATCACGTTACACAAGCCTGTTTTCCATGTTACACAACTGTATCACATCTTACACACAGCTGTCACACCTGTTATACACGCCCGTGTCCCATCTTACACACCTGTCTCACATCAAACACACACCTGTCTCACATCAAACATAAACCTGTCACACATCTTACATATTCCTGTCTCCAGACTTACACCCATCTCACATCTTACGCACACCTATCACACATCAAACACACCTGTCTCACATCTTACACACACCTGTCACACATCAAACACACCTGTCTCACATCTTACACACACCTGTCACACATCAAACACACCTGTCTCCCTTCCTACACACAGCTGTCTCCCCCCAAACACACCTGACTTGTACCAAACACACCTGACTCACACCAAACACACACCTGTCTCACATCAAACACACAGCTGTCTCACATCTTAAACACCCCTGTCACACATCAAACACACCTGTCTCCCTTCTTACACACAGCAGTCTCACACCAAACACAACTGACTTTCACCAAACACACCTGACTCACACCAAACACACACCTGTCTCACATCTTACACACACCTGTCTCACATATCACACACACCTGTCTCACATAAAACACACACCTTTCTCACATCAAACACACACCAGTCTCACATCTTACACACACCTGTCTCACATCTTACACACACCAGTCTCACATCTTACACACACCAGTCTCACATCTTACACTCACCTGTCTCATATCTTACACACCTGTCTCACATCTTACACACACCTGTCTCACATCTTACACACACCTGTCTCACATCACACACCTGTCTCAAATCTTACACACACCTGTCACACATCTTAAACACGCCTTTCTCACATCTTACACACCAGTCTCACATCTTACACACACCTGTCTCACATCTTACAAACACCAGTCTCACATCTTACACACACCTGTCTCACATCTTACATACACCTGCCTCAGATCAAACACACCCCTGTCTCACATCAAACACACACCTGTTTCACATCTTACACACCTGTCTCACATCATACACACACCTGTCTCACATCTTACACACACCTGTCTCACATTACACACACCTGTCTCACATCAAACACACACCTGTCTCACATATTACACACACCTGTCTCACATCAAACACACACCTGTCTCACATCAAACATACTCCTGTCTCACATCTTACACACACCTGTCTCACATCTTACACACACCTGTCTCACATCAAACACACACCTGTCTCACATCAAACACACACCTGTCTCACATCACACACCTGTTTCCCATCTTACACACACCTGTCTCACATCAAACACACTCCTGTCTCCCATCATACACACACCTGTCTCACATCAAACACACTCCTGTCTCCCATCTTACACACACCTGTCTCCCATCTTACGCACACATGTCTCACATCTTACACACACGTCTCACATCTTACACACACCTGTTTCACATCAAAGACACACCAGTCTCACATCTTACACACACCTGTCTCACAACAAACACACACCTGGCTCACATCAAACACACACCTGTCTCACGCCTTACACACACCTGTCTCACATATTACACACACCTCTATCTCATCTTACACACACATGTCTCACATCTTACACACACCTGTCTCACATCTTACACACACCTGTCTCACATCTTACACATACCTGTCTCACATCAAACACATACCTGTCTCACATGTTACACACACCTGTTTCACATCTTACATACCTGTCTCACATATTACACACACCTGTCTCACATCTTACACACACCTGTCTCCCATCTTACACACACCTGTCTCACATCAAACACACACCTGTCTCACATATTACACACACCTGTCTCACATCTTACACACACCTGTCTCACATCTTACGCACACCTGTCTCACATCTTACACACATCTGTCTCACATGTTACACATGCCTGTTTTCCATCTTACACAACTGTATCACATCTTACACACACCTGTCACACATGTTATACACGCCCGTCTCCCATCTTACACACCTGCCTCACATGGAACAGACACCTGTCTCACATCAAACACAAACCTGTCTCACATCTTACACATGCCTGTCTCCCAACTTACACCCATCTCACATCTTACGCACACCTGTCACACATCAAACACACCTGTCTCACACCTTACACACACCTGTCTCTCATCTTACACACACCTCTCTCACATCAAACAAACACCTGTCTCACATCAAACACACGCCTGTCTCCCATCTTACACACACCTGTCTCACATCTTACACACACCTGTCTCTCATCTTACACACACCTGTCTCACATCAAACACACACCTGTCTCTCATCAAACACACACCTGTCTCACATCAAACACACGCCTGTCTCCCATCTTACACACACCTGTCTCACATCTTACACACACCTGTCTCTCATCTTACACACACCTGCCTCACCTGAAACACACACCTGTCTCCCATGAACACACCGGTCTCACATCTTACACACACCAGTCTCAAATCTTACACACACCTGTCTCACATCAAACACACGCCTGTCTCACATCTTACACACACCTGTCTCACATCAAACGCCCACCTGTCACAAATCAAACACACCTGTCTCACATCTTACACACACCTCTCTCACATCAAACAAACACCTGTCTCACATCAAACACACGCCTGTCTCCCATCTTACACACACCTGTCTCACATCTTACACACACCTGTCTCTCATCTTACACACACCTGTCTCACATCAAACACACACCTGTCTCACATCAAACACACACCTGTCTCACATCAAACACACGCCTGTCTCCCATCATACACACACCTGTCTCACATCTTACACACACCTGTCTCTCATCTTACACACACCTGCCTCACTTCAAACACACACCTGTCTCCCATTTACACACCGGTCTCACATCTTACACACACCTGTCTCAAATCTTACACACACCTGTCTCACATCAAACACACGCCTGTCTCACATCTTACACACACCTGTCTCACATCAAACGCACACCTGTCTCACATCAAACACACACCTGTCTCACATCAAACACACACGTATCTCACATCAAACACATACCTGTCTCACATCAAACACACACCTGTCTCACATCAAATACATACCTGTCTCACATCAAACACACACCTGTCTCACATCAAACACATACCTGTCTCACATCAAACACACACCTGTCTCACATCAAACACAAACCTGTCTCACATCAAACACACACCTGTCTCACATCAAACACATACCTGTCTCACATCAAACACACACCTGTCTCAGATCAAACACACACTTCTCTCACATCTTACACACACCTGTCACACATCAAACACACACCTGTCTCACATCTTACACACACCTGTCTCACATCAAACACATACCTGTCTCACATCTTACACACACCTGTCACACATCAAAACACACCTGTCTCACATCTTACACACACCTGTCTTACATCAAACACACACCTGTCTCAAATCTTACACACACCTGTCTCACATCAAACACATACCTGTCTCACATCTTACACACACCTGTTTCACATCTTACACACACCTGTCTCACATCTTACACACACCAGTCTCACATCTTACACACACCAGTCTCACATCTTACACACACCTGTCTCATATCTTACACACCTGTCTCACGTCTTACACACGCCTGTCTCACATCTTAAACACACGTGTCTCCCATCTTACACACACCTGTCTCCCATCTTACACACGCCTGTCTCACATCAAACACACACCAGTCTCACATCTTACACACACCTGTCTCACATCTTACACACACCAGTCTCGCATCTTACACACACCAGTCTCACATCTTACACACACCTGTCTCATATCTTACACACCTGTCTCACATCTTACACACACCTGTCTCACATCTTACACACACCTGTCTCACATCACACACCTGTCTCAAATCTTACACACACCTGTCACACATCTTAAACATGCCTTTCTCACATCTTACACACCAGTCTCACATCTTACACACACCTGTCTCACATCTTACAAACACCAGTCTCACATCTTACACACACCTGTCTCACATCTTACACACACCTGCCTCAGATCAAACACACACCTGTCTCACATCAAACACACACCTGTTTCACATCTTACACACCTGTCTCACATCATACACACACCTGTCTCACATCTTACACACACCTGTCTCACATTACACACACCTGTCTCACATCAAACACACACCTGTCTCACATATTACACACACCTGTCTCACATCAAACACACACCTGTCTCACATCAAACACACTCCTGTCTCAGATCTTACACACACCTGTCTCACATCTTACACACACCTGTCTCACATCTTACACACACCTGTCTCTCATCTTACACACACCTGCCTCACTTCAAACACACACCTGTCTCCCATTTACACACCGGTCTCACATCTTACACACACCTGTCTCAAATCTTACACACACCTGTCTCACATCAAACACACGCCTGTCTCACATCTTACACACACCTGTCTCACATCAAACGCACACCTGTCTCACATCAAACACACACCTGTCTCACATCAAACACACACGTATCTCACATCAAACACATACCTGTCTCACATCAAACACACACCTGTCTCACATCAAATACATACCTGTCTCACATCAAACACACACCTGTCTCACATCAAACACATACCTGTCTCACATCAAACACACACCTGTCTCACATCAAACACAAACCTGTCTCACATCAAACACACACCTGTCTCACATCAAACACATACCTGTCTCACATCAAACACACACCTGTCTCAGATCAAACACACACTTCTCTCACATCTTACACACACCTGTCACACATCAAACACACACCTGTCTCACATCTTACACACACCTGTCTCACATCAAACACATACCTGTCTCACATCTTACACACACCTGTCACACATCAAAACACACCTGTCTCACATCTTACACACACCTGTCTTACATCAAACACACACCTGTCTCAAATCTTACACACACCTGTCTCACATCAAACACATACCTGTCTCACATCTTACACACACCTGTTTCACATCTTACACACACCTGTCTCACATCTTACACACACCAGTCTCACATCTTACACACACCAGTCTCACATCTTACACACACCTGTCTCATATCTTACACACCTGTCTCACGTCTTACACACGCCTGTCTCACATCTTAAACACACGTGTCTCCCATCTTACACACACCTGTCTCCCATCTTACACACGCCTGTCTCACATCAAACACACACCAGTCTCACATCTTACACACACCTGTCTCACATCTTACACACACCAGTCTCGCATCTTACACACACCAGTCTCACATCTTACACACACCTGTCTCATATCTTACACACCTGTCTCACATCTTACACACACCTGTCTCACATCTTACACACACCTGTCTCACATCACACACCTGTCTCAAATCTTACACACACCTGTCACACATCTTAAACATGCCTTTCTCACATCTTACACACCAGTCTCACATCTTACACACACCTGTCTCACATCTTACAAACACCAGTCTCACATCTTACACACACCTGTCTCACATCTTACACACACCTGCCTCAGATCAAACACACACCTGTCTCACATCAAACACACACCTGTTTCACATCTTACACACCTGTCTCACATCATACACACACCTGTCTCACATCTTACACACACCTGTCTCACATTACACACACCTGTCTCACATCAAACACACACCTGTCTCACATATTACACACACCTGTCTCACATCAAACACACACCTGTCTCACATCAAACACACTCCTGTCTCAGATCTTACACACACCTGTCTCACATCTTACACACACCTGTCTCACATCAAACACACACCTGTCTCACATCAAACACACACCTGTCTCACATCAAACACACACCTGTCTCACATCACACACCTGTTTCCCATCTTACACACACCTGTCTCACATCAAACACACTCCTGTCTCCCATCATACACACACCTGTCTCACATCTTACACACACGTCTCACATCTTACACACACCTGTTTCACATCAAAGACACACCAGTCTCACATCTTACACACACCTGTCTCACAACAAACACACACCTGGCTCACATCAAACACACACCTGTCTCACGCCTTACACACACCTGTCTCACATATTACACACACCTCTATCTCATCTTACACACACATGTCTCACATCTTACACACACCTGTCTCACATCTTACACACACCTGTCTCACATCTTACACACACCTGTCTCACATCAAACACATACCTGTCTCACATGTTACACACACCTGTTTCACATCTTACACACACCTGTCTCCCATCTTACACACACCTGTCTCACATCAAACACACACCTGTCTCACATCTTACACACACCTGTCTCACATCTTACACACACCTGTCTCACATCTTACACACACCTGTCTCACATCTTACGCACACCTGTCTCACATCTTACACACATCTGTCTCACATGTTACACATGCCTGTTTTCCATCTTACACAACTGTATCACATCTTACACACACCTGTCACACATGTTATACACGCCCGTCTCCCATCTTACACACCTGCCTCACATGGAACAGACACCTGTCTCACATCAAACACAAACCTGTCTCACATCTTACACATGCCTGTCTCCCAACTTACACCCATCTCACATCTTACGCACACCTGTCACACATCAAACACACCTGTCTCACACCTTACACACACCTGTCTCTCATCTTACACACACCTCTCTCACATCAAACAAACACCTGTCTCACATCAAACACACGCCTGTCTCCCATCTTACACACACCTGTCTCACATCTTACACACACCTGTCTCTCATCTTACACACACCTGTCTCACATCAAACACACACCTGTCTCTCATCAAACACACACCTGTCTCACATCAAACACACGCCTGTCTCCCATCTTACACACACCTGTCTCACATCTTACACACACCTGTCTCTCATCTTACACACACCTGCCTCACCTGAAACACACACCTGTCTCCCATGAACACACCGGTCTCACATCTTACACACACCAGTCTCAAATCTTACACACACCTGTCTCACATCAAACACACGCCTGTCTCACATCTTACACACACCTGTCTCACATCAAACGCCCACCTGTCACAAATCAAACACACCTGTCTCACATCTTACACACACCTCTCTCACATCAAACAAACACCTGTCTCACATCAAACACACGCCTGTCTCCCATCTTACACACACCTGTCTCACATCTTACACACACCTGTCTCTCATCTTACACACACCTGTCTCACATCAAACACTCACCTGTCTCACATCAAACACACACCTGTCTCACATCAAACACACGCCTGTCTCCCATCATACACACACCTGCCTCACATCTTACACACACCTGTCTCTCATCTTACACACACCTGCCTCACTTCAAACAAACACCTGTCTCCCATTTACACACCGGTCTCACATCTTACACACACCTGTCTCAAATCTTACACACACCTGTCTCACATCAAACACACGCCTGTCTCACATCTTACACACACCTGTCTCACATCAAACGCACACCTGTCTCACATCAAACACACACCTGTCTCACATCAAACACACACGTATCTCACATCAAACACATACCTGTCTCACATCAAACACACACCTGTCTCACATCAAATACATACCTGTCTCACATCAAACACACACCTGTCTCACATCAAACACATACCTGTCTCACATCAAACACACACCTGTCTCACATCAAACACAAACCTGTCTCACATCAAACACACACCTGTCTCACATCAAACACATACCTGTCTCACATCAAACACGCACCTGTCTCAGATCAAACACACACTTCTCTCACATCTTACACACACCTGTCACACATCAAACACACACCTGTCTCACATCTTACACACACCTGTCTCACATCAAACACATACCTGTCTCACATCTTACACACACCTGTCACACATCAAAACACACCTGTCTCACATCTTACACACACCTGTCTTACATCAAACACACACCTGTCTCAAATCTTACACACACCTGTCTCACATCAAACACATACCTGTCTCACATCTTACACACACCTGTTTCACATCTTACACACACCTGTCTCACATCTTACACACACCAGTCTCACATCTTACACACACCAGTCTCACATCTTACACACCTGTCTCACGTCTTACACACGCCTGTCTCACATCTTAAACACACGTGTCTCCCATCTTACACACACCTGTCTCCCATCTTACACACGCCTGTCTCACATCAAACACACACCAGTCTCACATCTTACACACACCTGTCTCACATCTTACACACACCAGTCTCGCATCTTACACACACCAGTCTCACATCTTACACACACCTGTCTCATATCTTACACACCTGTCTCAAATCTTACACACACCTGTCTCACATCTTACACACACCTGTCTCACATCACACACCTGTCTCAAATCTTACACACACCTGTCACACATCTTAAACATGCCTTTCTCACATCTTACACACCAGTCTCACATCTTACACACACCTGTCTCACATCTTACAAACACCAGTCTCACATCTTACACACACCTGTCTCACATCTTACACACACCTGCCTCAGATCAAACACACACCTGTCTCACATCAAACACACACCTGTTTCACATCTTACACACCTGTCTCACATCATACACACACCTGTCTCACATCTTACACACACCTGTCTCACATTACACACACCTGTCTCACATCAAACACACACCTGTCTCACATATTACACACACCTGTCTCACATCAAACACACACCTGTCTCACATCAAACACACTCCTGTCTCAGATCTTACACACACCTGTCTCACATCTTACACACACCTGTCTCACATCAAACACACACCTGTCTCACATCAAACACACACCTGTCTCACATCAAACACACACCTGTCTCACATCACACACCTGTTTCCCATCTTACACACACCTGTCTCACATCAAACACACTCCTGTCTCCCATCATACACACACCTGTCTCACATCAAACACACTCCTGTCTCCCATCTTACACACACCTGTCTCCCATCTTACACACACATGTCTCACATCTTACACACACGTCTCACATCTTACACACACCTGTTTCACATCAAAGACACACCAGTCTCACATCTTACACACACCTGTCTCACAACAAACACACACCTGGCTCACATCAAACACACACCTGTCTCACGCCTTACACACACCTGTCTCACATATTACACACACCTCTATCTCATCTTACACACACATGTCTCACATCTTTCACACACCTGTCTCACATCTTACACACACCTGTCTCACATCTTACACACACCTGTCTCACATCAAACACATACCTGTCTCACATGTTACACACACCTGTTTCACATCTTACACACACCTGTCTCCCATCTTACACACACCTGTCTCACATCAAACACACACCTGTCTCACATCTTACACACACCTGTCTCACATCTTACACACACCTGTCTCACATCTTACACACACCTGTCTCACATCTTACGCACACCTGTCTCACATCTTACACACATCTGTCTCACATGTTACACATGCCTGTTTTCCATCTTACACAACTGTATCACATCTTACACACACCTGTCACACATGTTATACACGCCCGTCTCCCATCTTACACACCTGCCTCACATGGAACAGACACCTGTCTCACATCAAACACAAACCTGTCTCACATCTTACACATGCCTGTCTCCCAACTTACACCCATCTCACATCTTACGCACACCTGTCACACATCAAACACACCTGTCTCACACCTTACACACACCTGTCTCTCATCTTACACACACCTCTCTCACATCAAACAAACACCTGTCTCACATCAAACACACGCCTGTCTCCCATCTTACACACACCTGTCTCACATCTTACACACACCTGTCTCATCTTACACACACCTGTCTCACATCAAACACACACCTGTCTCTCATCAAACACACACCTGTCTCACATCAAACACACGCCTGTCTCACATCTTACACACACCTGTCTCACATCTTACACACACCTGTCTCTCATCTTACACACACATGCCTCACCTCAAACACACACCTGTCTCCCATGAACACACCGGTCTCACAGCTTACACACACCAGTCTCAAATCTTACACACACCTGTCTCACATCAAACACACGCCTGTCTCACATCTTACACACACCTGTCTCACATCAAACGCACACCTGTCACACATCAAACACACCTGTCTCACATCTTACACACACCTGTCTCTCAACTTACACACACCTCTCTCACATCAAACAAACACCTGTCTCACATCAAACACACGCCTGTCTCCCAACTTACACACACCTGTCTCACATCTTACATACACCTGTCTCTCATCTTACACACACCTGTCTCACATCAAACACACACCTGTCTCACATCAAACACACACCTGTCTCACATCAAACACACACCTGTCTCACATCAAACACACGCCTGTCTCCCATCATACACACACCTGTCTCACATCTTACACACACCTGTCTCTCATCTTACACACACCTGCCTCACTTCAAACACACACCTGTCTCCCATTTACACACCGGTCTCACATCTTACACACACCTGTCTCAAATCTTACACACACCTGTCTCACATCAAACACACGCCTGTCTCACATCTTACACACACCTGTCTCACATCAAACACACACCTGTCTCACATCAAACACACACGTATCTCACATCAAACACATACCTGTCTCACATCAAACACACACCTGTCTCACATCAAATACATACCTGTCTCACATCAAACACACACCTGTCTCACATCAAACACATACCTGTATCACATCAAACACACACCTGTCTCACATCAAACACAAACCTGTCTCACATCTAACACACACCTGTCTCACATCAAACACATACCTGTCTCACATCAAACACACACCTGTCTCAGATCAAACACACACTTCTCTCACATCTTACACACACCTGTCACACATCAAACACACACCTGTCTCACATCTTACACACACCTGTCTCACATCAAACACATACCTGTCTCACATCTTACACACACCTGTCACACATCAAAACACACCTGTCTCACATCTTAAACACACCTGTCTTACATCAAACACACACCTGTCTCAAATCTTACACACACCTGTCTCACATCAAACACATACCTGTCTCACATCTTACACACACCTGTTTCACATCTTACACACCTGTCTCACGTCTTACACACACCTGTCTCACATCTTAAACACACGTGTCTCCCATCTTACACACACCTGTCTCCCATCTTACACACGCCTGTCTCACATCAAACACACACCTGTCTCACATCTTACACACACCTGTCTCACATCTTACACGCACCTGCCTCACATCTTACGCACACCTGTCTCACATCTTACACACATCTGTCTCACATGTTACACAAGCCTGTTTTCCATCTTACAGAACTGTATCACATCTTACACACACCTGTCACACATGTTATACACGCCCGTCTCCCATCTTACACACCTGTCTCACATCAAACACACACCTGTCTCACATCAAACACAAACCTGTCTCACATCTTACACACACCTGTCACACATCAAACACACCTGTCTCCCTTCTTACACACAGCTGTCTCACACCAAACACAACTGACTTACACCAAACACACCTGACTCACACCAAACACACACCTTTCTCACATCAAACACACACCAGTCTCACATCTTACACACACCTATCTCACATATCACACACACCTGTCTCACATCAAACACACACCTTTCTCACATCAAACACACACCAGTCTCACATCTTACACGCACCTGTCTCACATCTTACACACACCTGTCTCACATCAAACACACACCTGTCTCACATCACACAACTGTCTCAAAACTTACACACACCTGTCACACATCTTAAACACGCCTTTCTCACATCTTACGCACCAGTCTCACATCTTACACACACCTGTCTCACATCATATACACACCTGTCTTACATCTTACACACACCAGTCTCACATCTTACACACACCTGTCTCACATCTTACACACTCCTCTCTCACATCTTACACACACCTGTCTCACATCTTAGACACACCTGACTCACATCAAACACACACCTGTCTCACATCAAACACACACCTGTCTCACATAAAACACACACCTGTCTCACATCTTACACACCTGTCTCACATTATACACACACCTGTCTCACATCTTACACACACCTGTCTCACATCTTACACAGACCTGTCTCACATCAAACACACACCTGTCTCACATATTACACACACCTGTCTCACATCAAACACACACCTGTCTCACATCAAACACACACCTGTCTCACATCTTACACACACCTGTCTCACATCTTACACACACCTGTCTCACATCAAACACACACCTGTCTCACTTCAAACACACACCTGTTTCACATCACACACCTGTCTCACATCTTACACACACCTGTCTCACCTCAAACACACACCTGTCTCACATCAAACACACACCTGTCTCACATCACACACCTGTTTCACATCTTACACACACCTGTCTCACATCAAACACACTCCTGTCTCCCATCATACACACACCTGTCTCACATGAAACACACTCCTGTCTCCCATCTTACACACACCTGTCTCCCATCTTACACACACATGTCTCACATCTTACACACACGTCTCACATCTTACACACACCTGTTTCACATCAAACAGACACCAGTCTCACATCTTACACACACCTGTCTCAAAACAAACACACACCTGGCTCACATCAAACACACACCTGTCTCTCATCTTACACACACATATCTCACATCTTACACACACCTGTGTCACGTCTTACACACACCTGTCTCTCATCTTACACACACCTGTCTCTCATCTTACACACACCTGTCTCACGTCTTACACACACCTGTCTCACGTCTTACACACACCTGTCTCTCATCTTACACACACCTGTCTCTCATCTTACACACACGTCTCACATCTTACACACACCTGTCTCACGTCTTACACACACCTGTCTCACGTCTTACACACACCAGTCTCACATCTTACACACACCTGTCTCACATCTTACACACACCTGTCCCCCATCTTACACACATCTGTCTCCCATCCTACACACACCTGTCTCCCATCTTACACACACCTGAGTCACATCTTACACACACCTGTCTCACATCTTACACACACCTGTCTCCCATCTTACAGACACCTGTCTCACATCTTACACACACCTGTCTCTCATCTTACACACACCTGTCTCACATCTTACACACACCTGTCTCACATCTTACACATCTGTCTCACATCTTAGACACACCTGTCTCACATCTTACACACACCTGTCTTACATCAAACACATACCTGTCTCACATCAAACACACACCTGTCTCAGATCAAACACACACTTCTCTCACATCTTACACACACCTGTCACACATCAAACACACACCTGTCTCACATCTTACACACACCTGTCTCACATCAAACACATACCTGTCTCACATCTTACACACACCTGTCACACATCAAAACACACCTGTCTCACATCTTAAACACACCTGTCTTACATCAAACACACACCTGTCTCAAATCTTACACACACCTGTCTCACATCAAACACATACCTGTCTCACATCTTACACACACCTGTTTCACATCTTACACACCTGTCTCACGTCTTACACACACCTGTCTCACATCTTAAACACACGTGTCTCCCATCTTACACACACCTGTCTCCCATCTTACACACGCCTGTCTCACATCAAACACACACCTGTCTCACATCTTACACACACCTGTCTCACATCTTACACGCACCTGCCTCACATCTTACGCACACCTGTCTCACATCTTACACACATCTGTCTCACATGTTACACAAGCCTGTTTTCCATCTTACAGAACTGTATCACATCTTACACACACCTGTCACACATGTTATACACGCCCGTCTCCCATCTTACACACCTGTCTCACATCAAACACACACCTGTCTCACATCAAACACAAACCTGTCTCACATCTTACACACACCTGTCACACATCAAACACACCTGTCTCCCTTCTTACACACAGCTGTCTCACACCAAACACAACTGACTTACACCAAACACACCTGACTCACACCAAACACACACCTTTCTCACATCAAACACACACCAGTCTCACATCTTACACACACCTATCTCACATATCACACACACCTGTCTCACATCAAACACACACCTTTCTCACATCAAACACACACCAGTCTCACATCTTACACGCACCTGTCTCACATCTTACACACACCTGTCTCACATCAAACACACACCTGTCTCACATCACACAACTGTCTCAAAACTTACACACACCTGTCACACATCTTAAACACGCCTTTCTCACATCTTACGCACCAGTCTCACATCTTACACACACCTGTCTCACATCATATACACACCTGTCTTACATCTTACACACACCAGTCTCACATCTTACACACACCTGTCTCACATCTTACACACTCCTCTCTCACATCTTACACACACCTGTCTCACATCTTAGACACACCTGACTCACATCAAACACACACCTGTCTCACATCAAACACACACCTGTCTCACATAAAACACACACCTGTCTCACATCTTACACACCTGTCTCACATTATACACACACCTGTCTCACATCTTACACACACCTGTCTCACATCTTACACAGACCTGTCTCACATCAAACACACACCTGTCTCACATATTACACACACCTGTCTCACATCAAACACACACCTGTCTCACATCAAACACACACCTGTCTCACATCTTACACACACCTGTCTCACATCTTACACACACCTGTCTCACATCAAACACACACCTGTCTCACTTGAAACACACACCTGTTTCACATCATACACCTGTCTCACATCTTACACACACCTGTCTCACCTCAAACACACACCTGTCTCACATCAAACACACACCTGTCTCACATCACACACCTGTTTCACATCTTACACACACCTGTCTCACATCAAACACACTCCTGTCTCCCATCATACACACACCTGTCTCACATGAAACACACTCCTGTCTCCCATCTTACACACACCTGTCTCCCATCTTACACACACATGTCTCACATCTTACACACACGTCTCACATCTTACACACACCTGTTTCACATCAAACAGACACCAGTCTCACATCTTACACACACCTGTCTCAAAACAAACACACACCTGGCTCACATCAAACACACACCTGTCTCTCATCTTACACACACATATCTCACATCTTACACACACCTGTGTCACGTCTTACACACACCTGTCTCTCATCTTACACACACCTGTCTCTCATCTTACACACACCTGTCTCACGTCTTACACACACCTGTCTCACGTCTTACACACACCTGTCTCTCATCTTACACACACCTGTCTCTCATCTTACACACACGTCTCACGTCTTACACACACCTGTCTCACGTCTTACACACACCAGTCTCACATCTTACACACACCTGTCTCACATCTTACACACACCTGTCCCCCATCTTACACACATCTGTCTCCCATCCTACACACACCTGTCTCCCATCTTACACACACCTGAGTCACATCTTACACACACCTGTCTCACATCTTACACACACCTGTCTCCCATCTTACAGACACCTGTCTCACATCTTACACACACCTGTCTCTCATCTTACACACACCTGTCTCACATCTTACACACACCTGTCTCACATCTTACACATCTGTCTCACATCTTAGACACACCTGTCTCACATCTTACACACACCTGTCTTACATCTTACACACACCTGTCTCACATCACACACCTGTCTCAAATCTTACACACACCTGTCTCACATCAAACACACACCTGTCTCACATCAAACACACGCCTCTTACATCTTACACACACCTGTTTCACATCAAACACATACCTGTCTCACATCAAACACACACCTGTCTCACATCAAACACACACCTCTCTGACATCAAACACACACCTGTCTCACATCAAACACATGCCTGTCTCACATCTTACACATGCCTGTCGCACATCAAACACACACCTGTCTCAAATCAAACACATGTCTGTCTCACATCAAACATACACCTGTCTCACATCTTACACACGCCTGTCTCACAACTTACACACGCCTGTCTCCCATCTTACACACACCTGTCTCCCATCTTACACACACCTCTCTCCCACCTTACACACACCTGTCTCCCATCTTACACACACCTGTCTCCCATCTTACACACGCCTGTCTCCCATCTTACACACGCCTGTCTCCCATCTTACACACGCCTGTCTCCCATCTTACACACACCTGTCTCACATCTTACACACACCTGTCTCCCATCTTACACACACCTGTCTCACATCTTGCACACACCTGTCTCACATCAAACACACACCTGTCTCACATCTTACACACACCTGTCTCACATCTTACACACACCTGTCTCACATCTTACGCACACCTGTCTCACATCTTACACACATCTGTCTCACATCTTACACACACCTGTCTCACATCACACACCTGTCTCAAATCTTACACACACCTGTCTCACATCTTGCACACACCTGTCTCACATCAAACACACACCTGTCTCACATCTTACACACACCTGTCTCACATCTTACACACACCTGTCTCACATCTTACGCACACCTGTCTCACATCTTACACACATCTGTCTCACATCTTACACACACCTGTCTCACAACACACACCTGTCTCCCATCTTACACACACCTGTCTCACATCTTGCACACACCTGTCTCACATCAAACACACGCCTGTCTCCCATCTTACACACACCTGTCTCACATCTTACACACACCTGTCTCTCATCTTACACACACCTGCCTCACATCAAACACACACCTGTCTCCCATTTACACACCGGTCTCACATCTTACACACACCTGTCTCAAATCTTACACACACCTGTCTCACATCAAACACACGCCTGTCTCACATCTTACATACACCTGTCTCACATCAAACGCACACCTGTCTCACATCAAACACACACCTCTCTCACATCAAACACACACCTATCTCACATCAAACACATACCTGTCTCACATCAAACACACACCTGTCTCACATCAAATACATACCTGTCTCACATCAAACACACACCTGTCTCACATCAAACACATACCTGTCTCACATCAAACACACACCTGTCTCACATCAAACACAAACCTGTCTCACATCAAACACACACCTGTCTCACATCAAACACATACATGTCTCACATCAAACACACACCTGTCTCAGATCAAACACACACCTCTCTCACATCTTACACACACATGTCACACATCAAACACACACCTGTCTCACATCTTACACACACCTGTCTCACATCAAACACATACCTGTCTCACATCTTACACACACCTGTCACACATCAAACACACACCTGTCTCACATCTTACACACACCTATCTCACATATCACACACACCTTTCTCACATCAAACACACACCAGTCTCACATCTTACACGCACCTGTCTCACATCTTACACACACCTGTCTCACATCAAACACACACCTGTCTCACATCACACAACTGTCTCAAAACTTACACACACCTGTCACACATCTTAAACATGCCTTTCTCACATCTTACACACCAGTCTCACATCTTACACACACCTGTCTCACATCATATACACATCTGTCTTACATCTTACACACACCAGTCTCACATCTTACACACACCTGTCTCACATCTTACACACTCCTCTCTCACATCTTACACACACCTGTCTCACATCTTAGACACACCTGTCTCACATCTTAGACACACCTGACTCACATCAAACACACACCTGTCTCACATCAAACACACACCTGTCTCACATCAAACACACACCTGTCTCACATCTTACACACCTGTCTCACATTATACACACCTGTCTCACATCTTACACACACCTGTCTCACATCTTACACAGACCTGTCTCACATCAAACACACACCTGTCTCACATATTACACACACCTGTCTCACATCAAACACACACCTGTCTCACATCAAACACACACCTGTCTCACATCTTACACACACCTGTCTCACATCTTACACACACCTGTCTCACATCAAACACACACCTGTCTCACTTCAAACACACACCTGTTTCACATCACACACCTGTCTCACATCTTACACACACCTGTCCCACCTCAAACACACACCTGTCTCACATCAAACACACACCTGTCTCACATCACACACCAGTTTCACATCTTACACACACCTGTCTCACATCAAACACACTCCTGTCTCCCATCATACACACACCTTTCTCACATGAAACAAACTCCTGTCTCCCATCTTACACACACCTGTCTCCCATTTTACACGCACATGTCTCACATCTTACACACACGTCTCACATCTTACACACACCTGTTTCACATCAAACAGACACCAGTCTCACATCTTACACACACCTGTCTCACAACAAACACACACCTGGCTCACATCAAACACACACCTGTCTCTCATCTTACACACACATATCTCACATCTTACACACACCTGTGTCACGTCTTACACACACCTGTCTCTCATCTTACACACACCTGTCTCTCATCTTACACACACCTGTCTCACGTCTTACACACACCTGTCTCACGTCTTACACACACCTGTCTCTCATCTTACACACACCTGTCTCTCATCTTACACACACATGTCTCACATCTTACACACACCTGTCTCACGTCTTACACACACCTGTCTCACGTCTTACACACACCTGTCTCGCATCTTACACACACCAGTCTCACATCTTACACACACCTGTCTCACATCTTACACACACCTGTCCCCCATCTTACACACATCTGTCTCCCATCCTACACACACCTGTCTCCCATCTTACACACACCTGAGTCACATCTTACACACACCTGTCTCACATCTTACACACACCTGTCTCCCATCTTACAGACACCTGTCTCACATCTTACACACACCTGTCTCTCATCTTACACACACCTGTTTCACATCTTACACACCTGTCTCACGTCTTACACACGCCTGTCTCACATCTTAAACACACCTGTCTCCCATCTTACACACACCTGTCTCCCATCTTACACACGCCTGTCTCACATCAAACACACACCTGTCTCACATCTTACACACACCTGTCTCACATCTTACACGCACCTGTCTCACATCATACGCACACCTGTCTCACATCTTACACACATCTGTCTCACATGTTACACAAGCCTGTTTTC
Organism: Somniosus microcephalus; assembly: GCF_052327205.1. Lineage (NCBI taxonomy): Eukaryota > Metazoa > Chordata > Chondrichthyes > Squaliformes > Somniosidae > Somniosus > Somniosus microcephalus. Next base: position 86,871,697 of record NC_140997.1, on the reverse strand, counting down.
CATCTTACACAACTGTATCACATCTTACACACACCTGTCACACATGTTATACACGCCCGTCTCCCATCTTACACACCAGTCTCACATCATACACACACCTGTCTCACATCAAACACAAACATGTCTCACATCTTACACACACCTGTCACACATCAAACACACCTGTCTCCCTTCTTACACACAGCTGTCTCACACCAAACACAACTGACTTATACCAAACACACCTGACTCACACCAAACACACACATTTCTCACATCAAACACACACCAGTCTCACATCTTACACACACCTATCTCACATATCACACACACCTGTCTCACATCAAACACACACCTTTCTCACACCAAACATACACCAGTCTCACATCTTACACACACCTGTCTCTCATCTTACACACACCTGCCTCACATCAAACACACACCTGTCTCCCATTTACACACCGGTCTCACATCTTACACACACCTGTCTCAAATCTTACACACACCTGTCTCACATCAAACACACGCCTGTCTCACATCTTACATACACCTGTCTCACATCAAACGCACACCTGTCTCACATCAAACACACACCTCTCTCACATCAAACACACACCTATCTCACATCAAACACATACCTGTCTCACATCAAACACACACCTGTCTCACATCAAATACATACCTGTCTCACATCAAACACACACCTGTCTCACATCAAACACATAGCTGTCTCACATCAAACACACACCTGTCTCACATCAAACACAAACCTGTCTCACATCAAACACACACCTGTCTCACATCAAACACATACATGTCTCACATCAAACACACACCTGTCTCAGATCAAACACACACCTCTCTCACATCTTACACACACATGTCACACATCAAACACACACCTGTCTCACATCTTACACACACCTGTCTCACATCAAACACATACCTGTCTCACATCTTACACACACCTGTCACACATCAAACACACACCTGTCTCACATCTTACACACACCTATCTCACATATCACACACACCTGTCTCACATCAAACACACACCTTTCTCACATCAAACACACACCAGTCTCACATCTTACACGCACCTGTCTCACATCTTACACACACCTGTCTCACATCAAACACACACCTGTCTCACATCACACAACTGTCTCAAAACTTACACACACCTGTCACACATCTTAAACATGCCTTTCTCACATCTTACACACCAGTCTCACATCTTACACACACCTGTCTCACATCATATACACACCTGTCTTACATCTTACACACACCAGTCTCACATCTTACACACACCTGTCTCACATCTTACACACTCCTCTCTCACATCTTACACACACCTGTCTCACATCTTAGACACACCTGTCTCACATCTTAGACACACCTGACTCACATCAAACACACACCTGTCTCACATCAAACACACACCTGTCTCACATCAAACACACACCTGTCTCACATCTTACACACCTGTCTCACATTATACACACCTGTCTCACATCTTACACACACCTGTCTCACATCTTACACAGACCTGTCTCACATCAAACACACACCTGTCTCACATATTACACACACCTGTCTCACATCAAACACACACCTGTCTCACATCAAACACACACCTGTCTCACATATTACACACACCTGTCTCACATCTTACACACACCTGTCTCACATCAAACACACACCTGTCTCACTTCAAACACACACCTGTTTCACATCACACACCTGTCTCACATCTTACACACACCTGTCCCACCTCAAACACACACCTGTCTCACATCAAACACACACCTGTCTCACATCACACACCAGTTTCACATCTTACACACACCTGTCTCACATCAAACACACTCCTGTCTCCCATCATACACACACCTTTCTCACATGAAACAAACTCCTGTCTCCCATCTTACACACACCTGTCTCCCATTTTACACGCACATGTCTCACATCTTACACACACGTCTCACATCTTACACACACCTGTTTCACATCAAACAGACACCAGTCTCACATCTTACACACACCTGTCTCACAACAAACACACACCTGGCTCACATCAAACACACACCTGTCTCTCATCTTACACACACATATCTCACATCTTACACACACCTGTGTCACGTCTTACACACACCTGTCTCTCATCTTACACACACCTGTCTCTCATCTTACACACACCTGTCTCACGTCTTACACACACCTGTCTCACGTCTTACACACACCTGTCTCTCATCTTACACACACCTGTCTCTCATCTTACACACACATGTCTCACATCTTACACACACCTGTCTCACGTCTTACACACACCTGTCTCACGTCTTACACACACCTGTCTCGCATCTTACACACACCAGTCTCACATCTTACACACACCTGTCTCACATCTTACACACACCTGTCCCCCATCTTACACACATCTGTCTCCCATCCTACACACACCTGTCTCCCATCTTACACACACCTGAGTCACATCTTACACACACCTGTCTCACATCTTACACACACCTGTCTCCCATCTTACAGACACCTGTCTCACATCTTACACACACCTGTCTCTCATCTTACACACACCTGTTTCACATCTTACACACCTGTCTCACGTCTTACACACGCCTGTCTCACATCTTAAACACACCTGTCTCCCATCTTACACACACCTGTCTCCCATCTTACACACGCCTGTCTCACATCAAACACACACCTGTCTCACATCTTACACACACCTGTCTCACATCTTACACGCACCTGTCTCACATCATACGCACACCTGTCTCACATCTTACACACATCTGTCTCACATGTTACACAAGCCTGTTTTCCATCTTACACAACTGTATCACATCTTACACACACCTGTCACACATGTTATACACGCCCGTCTCCCATCTTACACACCAGTCTCACATCAAACACACACCTGTCTCACATCAAACACAAACATGTCTCACATCTTACACACACCTGTCACACATCAAACACACCTGTCTCCCTTCTTACACACAGCTGTCTCACACCAAACACAACTGACTTATACCAAACACACCTGACTCACACCAAACACACACATTTCTCACATCAAACACACACCAGTCTCACATCTTACACACACCTATCTCACATATCACACACACCTGTCTCACATCAAACACACACCTTTCTCACACCAAACATACACCAGTCTCACATCTTACACACACCTGTCTCACATCTTACACACACCAGTCTCACATCTTACACATACCTGTCTCATATCTTACACACCTGTCTCACATCTTACACACACCTGTCTCACATCTTACACACACCTGCCTCACATCACACACCTGTCTCAAAACTTACACACACCTGTCACACATCTTAAACACGCCTTTCTCACATCTTACACACCAGTCTCACATCTTACACATACCTGTCTCACATCGCATACACACCTGTCTTACATCTTACACACACCAGTCTCACATCTTACACACACCTGTCTCAGATCTTACACACACCTCTCTCACATCTTACACACACCTGTCTCACATCAAACACACACCTGTCTCACATCTTACACACCTGTCTCACATTATACACACACCTGTCTCACATCAAACACACACCTGTCTCACATCTTACACAGACCCATCTCACATCAAACACACACCTGTCTCACATATTACACACACCTGTCTCACATCAAACAAACACCTGTCTCACATCAAACACACACCTGTCTCACATCTTACACACACCTGTCTCACATCTTACACACACCTGTCTCACATCAAACACACACCTGTCTCACTTCAAACACATACCTGTTTCACATCACACACCTGTCTCACATCTTACACACACCTGTCTCACCTCAAACACACACCTGTCTCACATCAAACACACACCTGTCTCACATCACACACCTGTTTCCCATCTTACACACACCTGTCTCACATCAAACACACTCCTGTCTCCCATCATACACACACCTGTCTCACATGAAACACACTCCTGTCTCCCATCTTACACACACCTGTCTCCCATCTTACACACACATGTCTCACATCTTACACACACTTCTCACATCTTACACACACCTGTTTCACATCAAACAGACACCAGTCTCACATCAAACAGACACCAGTCTCAGAACAAACACACACCTGGCTCACATCAAACACACACCTGTCTCTCATCTTACACACACATATCTCACATCTTACACACACTTGTGTCACGTCTTACACACACCTGTCTCTCATCTTACACACACCTGTCTCTCATCTTACACACACCTGTCTCACGTCTTACACACACCTGTCTCACGTCTTACACACACCTGTCTCTCATCTTACACACACCTGTCTCTCATCTTACACTCACATGTCTCACATCTTACACACACCTGTCTCACGTCTTACACAAACCTGTCTCACATCTTACACACACCTGTCTCACATCTAACACATACCTGTCTCACATCTTACACACACCTGTCCCCCATCTTACACACATCTGTCTCCCATCCTACACTGACCTGTCTCCCATCTTACACACACCTGTGTCCCATCTTGCACACACCTGTCTCACATCTTACACACACCTGTCTCCCATCTTACAGACACCTGTCTCACATCTTACACACACATGTCTCTCATCTTACACACACCTGTCTCACATCTTACACACACCTGTCTCACATCTTACACATCTGTCTCACATCTTAGACACACCTGTCTCACATCTTACACACACCTGTCTTACATCTTACACATGCCTGTCTCACATCTTACACACACCTGTCTCACATCACACACCTGTCTCAAATCTTACACACACCTGTCTCACATCAAACACACACCTGCCTCACATCAAACACACGCCTCTTACATCTTACACACACCTGTTTCACATCAAACACATACCTGTCTCACATCAAGCACACACCTGTCTCACATCAAACACACACCTGTCTCACATCAAACACACACCTGTCTCACATCAAACACATGCCTGTCTCACATCTTACACACGCCTGTCGCACATCAAACACACACCTGTCTCAATTCAAACACATGCCTGTCTCACATCAAACATACACCTGTCTCACATCTTACACACGCCTGTCTCCCATCTTACACACGCCTGTCTCCCATCTTACACACACCTGTCTCCCATCTTACACACACCTCTCTCCCATCTTACACACACCTCTCTCCCATCTTACACACACCTGTCTCCCATCTTACACACGCCTGTCTCCCATCTTACACACGCCTGTCTCCCATCTTACACACACCTGTCTCACATCTTAGACACACCTGTCTCACATCTTAGACACACCTGACTCACATCAAACACACACCTGTCTCACATCAAACACACACCTGTCTCACATCTTACACACCTGTCTCACATTATACACACATCTGTCTCACATCTTACACACACCTGTCTCACATCTTACACACACCTGTCTCACATCAAACACACACCTGTCTCACATCAAACACAAACCTGTCTCACATCAAACACACACCTGTCTCAGATCAAACACACACCTCTCTCACATCTTACACACACCTGTCACACATCAAACACACACCTGTCTCACATCTTACACACACCTGTCTCACATCAAACACATACCTGTCTCACATCTTACACACACCTGTCACACATCAAAACACACCTGTCTCACATCTTGCACACACCTGTCTCACATCTTAAACACACATGTCTCCCATCTTACACACACCTGTCTCCCATCTTACACACGCCTGTCTCACATCAAACACGCACCTGTCTCACATCTTACGCACACCTGTCTCACATCTTACACACATCTGTCTCACATGTTACACAAGCCTGTTTTCCATCTTACAGAACTGTATCACATCTTACTCACACCTGTCACACATGTTATACACACCTGTCTCCCATCTTACACACCTGTCTCACATCAAACACACACCTGTCTCACATCAAACACAAACCTGTCTCACATCTTACACACACCTGTCACACATCAAACACACCTGTCTCCCTTCTTACACACAGCTGTCTCACACCAAACACAACTGACTTACACCAAACACACCTGACTCACACCAAACACACACCTTTCTCACATCAAACACACACCAGTCTCACATCTTACACACACCTATCTCACATATCACACACACCTGTCTCACATCAAACACACACCTTTTTCACATCAAACACACACCAGTCTCACATCTTACACGCACCTGTCTCACATCTTACACATACCTGTCTCATATGTTACACACCTGTCTCACATCTTACACACACCTGTCTCACATCTTACACACACCTGTCTCACATCACACACCTGTCTCAAAACTTACACACACCTGTCACACATCTTAAACACGCCTTTCTCCCATCTTACACACCAGTCTCACATCTTACACACACCTGTCTCACATCGTATACACACCTGTCTTACATCTTACACACACCAGTCTCACATCTTACACACACCTGTCTCACATCTTACACACACCTCTCTCACATCTTACACACACCTGTCTCACATCTTAGACACACCTGTCTCACATCTTAGACACACCTGACTCACATCAAACACACACCTGTCTCACATCAAACACACACCTGTCTCACATCTTACACACCTGTCTCACATTATACACACAATACAATACAATACAATACAAATCGCTTTATTGGCATGATAAGGTACATCTTATGTTGCCAAAGCAGGTACTGGTACTGGCGGAGTTCGTCGCTCATAAACGATGAGCCCCGGTCGCTATGGATATAGCTGGGGAAACCGAACAGGGTGAAGAGGCTGTTCAGAGATTTAATGACCGTGGCACTGGTCATGTCCGGGCAGGGGATAGCGAACGGGAACCGGGAGTACTCGTCAATGATGTTGAGGAAGTACACATTGCGGTCGGAGGAGGGGAGAGGCCCTTTGAAATCGACACACCTGTCTCACATCTTACACACACCTGTCTCACATCTTACACAGACCTGTCTCACATCAAACACACACCTGTCTCACATATTACACACACCTGTCTCACATCAAACACACACCTGTCTCACATCAAACACACACCTGTCTCACATCTTACACACACCTGTCTCACATCAAACACACACCTGTCTCACTTCAAACACACGCCTGTTTCACATCACACACCTGTCTCACATCTTACACACACCTGTCTCACCTCAAACACACACCTGTCTCACATCAAACACACACCTGTCTCACATCACACACCTGTTTCCCATCTTACACACACCTGTCTCACATCAAACACAATCCTGTCTCCCATCATACACACACCTGTCTCACATGAAGCACACTCCTGTCTCCCATCTTACACACAGCTGTCTCCCATCATACACACACATGTCTCACATCTTACACACACTTCTCACATCTTACACACACCTGTTTCACATCAAACACACACCAGTCTCACATCTTACACACACCTGTCTCACAACAAACACACACCTGGCTCACATCAAACACACACCTGTCTCTCATCTTACACACACCTGTCTCACGTCTTACACACACCTGTCTCACGTCTTACACACACCTGTCTCTCATCTTACACACACCTGTCTCTCATCTTACACACACATGTCTCACATCTTACACACACCTGTCTCACGTCTTACACACACCTGTCTCACATCTTACACACACCTGTCTCACATCTTACACACACCTGTCTCACATCTTACACACACCTGTCCCCCATCTTACACACATCTGTCTCCCATCCTACACACACCTGTCTCCCATCTTACACACACCTGTGTCCCATCTTACACACACCTGTCTCACATCTTACACACACCTGTCTCCCATCTTACAGACACCTGTCTCACATCTTACACACACCTGTCTCTCATCTTACACACACCTGACTCACATCTTACACACACCTGTCTCACATCTTACACATCTGTCTCACATCTTAGACAAACCTGTCTCACATCTTACACACACCTGTCTTACATCTTACACACGCCTGTCTCACATCTTACACACACCTGTCTCACATCACACACCTGTCTCAAATCTTACACACACCTGTCTCACATCAAACACACACCTGTCTCACATCAAACACACGCCTCTTACATCTTACACACACCTGTTTCACATCAAACACATAGCTGTCTCACATCAAACACACACCTGTCTCACATCAAACACACACCTGTCTCACATCAAACACACACCCGTCTCACATCAAACACATGCCTGTCTCACATCTTACACACGCCTGTCGCACATCAAACACACTCCAGTCTCAAATCAAACACACGCCTGTCTCACATCAAACATACACCTGTCTCACATCTTACACACGCCTGTCTCCCATCTTACACACGCCTGTCTCCCATCTTACACACACCTGTCTCCCATCTTACACACACCTGTCTCCCATCTTACACACGCCTGTCTCCCATCTTACACACACCTGTCTCCCATCTTACACACGCCTGTCTCCCATCTTACACACACCAGTCTCACATCTTACACACACCTGTCTCCCATCTTACACACACCTGTCTCACATATTACACACACCTGTCTCCCATCTTACACACACCTGTCTCCCATCTTACACACACCTGTCTCCCATCTTACACACACCTGTCTCCCATCTTACACACACCTGTCTCACATCAAACACACACCAGTCTCACATCAAACACATGCCTGTCTCACATCTTACACACGCCTGTCTCCCATCTTACACACGCCTGTCTCCCATCTTACACACACCTGTCTCCCATCTTACACACACCTGTCTCCCATCTTACACACGCCTGTCTCCCATCTTACACACGCCTGTCTCCCATCTTACACACACCTGTCTCCCATCTTACACACACCTCTCTCCCATCTTACACACACCTGTCTCCCATCTTACACACGCCTGTCTCCCATCTTACACACGCCTGTCTCCCATCTTACACACGCCTGTCTCCCATCTTACACACTCCTGTCTCACATCTTACACACACCTGTCTCCCATCTTACACACACCTGTCTCACATCTTACACACACCTGTCTCACATCTTGCACAGACCTGTCTCCCATCTTACACACACCTGTCTCCCATCTTACACACACCTGTCTCCCATCTTACACACACCTGTCTCCCATCTTACACACACCTGTCTCCCATCTTACACACACCTGTCTCCCATCTTACACACACCTGTCTCCCATCTTACACACACCTGTCTCCCATCTTACACACACCTGTCTCACATCTTGCACAGACCTGTCTCCCATCTTACACACACCTGTCTCCCATCTTACACACGCCTGTCTCCCATCTTACACACGCCTGTCTCCCATCTTACACACGCCTGTCTCCCATCTTACACACACCTGTCTCACATCTTACACACACCTGTCTCCCATCTTACACACACCTGTCTCACATCTTACACACACCTGTCTCCCATCTTACACACACCTGTCTCCCATCTTGCACACACCTGTCTCCCATCTTACACACACCTGTCTCACATCTTACACATGCCTGTCTTCCATCTTACACAACTATCACATCTTACACACACCTGTCACACATGCTAAACACCTGTCTCACATCTTACACACACCTGTCTCACATCAAACACATACCTGTCTCACATCAAACACAGACCTGTCTCCCATCTTACACACACCTGTCTCCCATCTTACACACACCTGTCTCACATCTTGCACACACCTGTCTAACATATTACACACACCTGTCTCCCATCTTACACACACCTGTCTCCCATCTTACACACACCTGTCTCCCATCTTACACACACCTGTCTCACATCTTACACATGCCTGTCTTCCATCTTACACAACTATCACATCTTACACACACCTGTCACACATGCTAAACACCTGTCTCACATCTTACACACACCTGTCTCACATCAAACACATACCTGTCTCACATCAAACACAGACCTGTCTCCCATCTTACACACACCTGTCTCCCATCTTACACACACCTGTCTCCCATCTTACACACACATGTCTCACATCTTACACACACGTCTCACATCTTACACACACCTGTTTCACATCAAACACACACCAGTCTCACATCTTACAAACACCTGTCTCACAACAAACACACACCTGGCTCACATCAAACACACACCTGTCTCTCATCTTACACACACACATCTTACACACACCTGTGTCACGCCTTACACACACCTGTCTCACATATTACACACACCTCTATCTCATCTTACACACACGTGTCTCACATCTTACACACACCTGTCTCACGTCTTACACACACCTGTCTCACATCTTACACACACCTGTCTCACATCAAACACATACCTCTCTCACATCTTACACACACCTGTCTCCCATCTTACACACACCTGTCTCACATCAAACACACACCTGTCTCACATCTTACACACACCTGTCTCACATCTTACACACACCTGTCTCACATCTTACGCACACCTGTCTCACATCTTACACACACCTGTCTCACATCTTACACACACCTATCTCACATATCACACACACCTGTCTCACATCAAACACACACCTTTCTCACATCAAACACACACCAGTCTCACATCTTACACGCACCTGTCTCACATCTTACACACACCTGTCTCACATCAAACACACACCTGTCTCACATCACACAACTGTCTCAAAACTTACACACACCTGTCACACATCTTAAACATGCCTTTCTCACATCTTACACACCAGTCTCACATCTTACACACACCTGTCTCACATCATATACACACCTGTCTTACATCTTACACACACCAGTCTCACATCTTACACACACCTGTCTCACATCTTACACACTCCTCTCTCACATCTTACACACACCTGTCTCACATCTTAGACACACCTGTCTCACATCTTAGACACACCTGACTCACATCAAACACACACCTGTCTCACATCAAACACACACCTGTCTCACATCAAACACACACCTGTCTCACATCTTACACACCTGTCTCACATTATACACACCTGTCTCACATCTTACACACACCTGTCTCACATCTTACACAGACCTGTCTCACATCAAACACACACCTGTCTCACATATTACACACACCTGTCTCACATCAAACACACACCTGTCTCACATCAAACACACACCTGTCTCACATATTACACACACCTGTCTCACATCTTACACACACCTGTCTCACATCAAACACACACCTGTCTCACTTCAAACACACACCTGTTTCACATCACACACCTGTCTCACATCTTACACACACCTGTCCCACCTCAAACACACACCTGTCTCACATCAAACACACACCTGTCTCACATCACACACCAGTTTCACATCTTACACACACCTGTCTCACATCAAACACACTCCTGTCTCCCATCATACACACACCTTTCTCACATGAAACAAACTCCTGTCTCCCATCTTACACACACCTGTCTCCCATTTTACACGCACATGTCTCACATCTTACACACACGTCTCACATCTTACACACACCTGTTTCACATCAAACAGACACCAGTCTCACATCTTACACACACCTGTCTCACAACAAACACACACCTGGCTCACATCAAACACACACCTGTCTCTCATCTTACACACACATATCTCACATCTTACACACACCTGTGTCACGTCTTACACACACCTGTCTCTCATCTTACACACACCTGTCTCTCATCTTACACACACCTGTCTCACGTCTTACACACACCTGTCTCACGTCTTACACACACCTGTCTCTCATCTTACACACACCTGTCTCTCATCTTACACACACATGTCTCACATCTTACACACACCTGTCTCACGTCTTACACACACCTGTCTCACGTCTTACACACACCTGTCTCGCATCTTACACACACCAGTCTCACATCTTACACACACCTGTCTCACATCTTACACACACCTGTCCCCCATCTTACACACATCTGTCTCCCATCCTACACACACCTGTCTCCCATCTTACACACACCTGAGTCACATCTTACACACACCTGTCTCACATCTTACACACACCTGTCTCCCATCTTACAGACACCTGTCTCACATCTTACACACACCTGTCTCTCATCTTACACACACCTGTTTCACATCTTACACACCTGTCTCACGTCTTACACACGCCTGTCTCACATCTTAAACACACCTGTCTCCCATCTTACACACACCTGTCTCCCATCTTACACACGCCTGTCTCACATCAAACACACACCTGTCTCACATCTTACACACACCTGTCTCACATCTTACACGCACCTGTCTCACATCATACGCACACCTGTCTCACATCTTACACACATCTGTCTCACATGTTACACAAGCCTGTTTTCCATCTTACACAACTGTATCACATCTTACACACACCTGTCACACATGTTATACACGCCCGTCTCCCATCTTACACACCAGTCTCACATCAAACACACACCTGTCTCACATCAAACACAAACATGTCTCACATCTTACACACACCTGTCACACATCAAACACACCTGTCTCCCTTCTTACACACAGCTGTCTCACACCAAACACAACTGACTTATACCAAACACACCTGACTCACACCAAACACACACATTTCTCACATCAAACACACACCAGTCTCACATCTTACACACACCTATCTCACATATCACACACACCTGTCTCACATCAAACACACACCTTTCTCACACCAAACATACACCAGTCTCACATCTTACACACACCTGTCTCACATCTTACACACACCAGTCTCACATCTTACACATACCTGTCTCATATCTTACACACCTGTCTCACATCTTACACACACCTGTCTCACATCTTACACACACCTGCCTCACATCACACACCTGTCTCAAAACTTACACACACCTGTCACACATCTTAAACACGCCTTTCTCACATCTTACACACCAGTCTCACATCTTACACATACCTGTCTCACATCGCATACACACCTGTCTTACATCTTACACACACCAGTCTCACATCTGACACACACCTGTCTCAGATCTTACACACACCTCTCTCACATCTTACACACACCTGTCTCACATCAAACACACACCTGTCTCACATCTTACACACCTGTCTCACATTATACACACACCTGTCTCACATCAAACACACACCTGTCTCACATCTTACACAGACCCATCTCACATCAAACACACACCTGTCTCACATATTACACACACCTGTCTCACATCAAACAAACACCTGTCTCACATCAAACACACACCTGTCTCACATCTTACACACACCTGTCTCACATCTTACACACACCTGTCTCACATCAAACACACACCTGTCTCACTTCAAACACATACCTGTTTCACATCACACACCTGTCTCACATCTTACACACACCTGTCTCACCTCAAACACACACCTGTCTCACATCAAACACACACCTGTCTCACATCACACACCTGTTTCCCATCTTACACACACCTGTCTCACATCAAACACACTCCTGTCTCCCATCATACACACACCTGTCTCACATGAAACACACTCCTGTCTCCCATCTTACACACACCTGTCTCCCATCTTACACACACATGTCTCACATCTTACACACACTTCTCACATCTTACACACACCTGTTTCACATCAAACAGACACCAGTCTCACATCAAACAGACACCAGTCTCAGAACAAACACACACCTGGCTCACATCAAACACACACCTGTCTCTCATCTTACACACACATATCTCACATCTTACACACACTTGTGTCACGTCTTACACACACCTGTCTCTCATCTTACACACACCTGTCTCTCATCTTACACACACCTGTCTCACGTCTTACACACACCTGTCTCACGTCTTACACACACCTGTCTCTCATCTTACACACACCTGTCTCTCATCTTACACTCACATGTCTCACATCTTACACACACCTGTCTCACGTCTTACACAAACCTGTCTCACATCTTACACACACCTGTCTCACATCTAACACATACCTGTCTCACATCTTACACACACCTGTCCCCCATCTTACACACATCTGTCTCCCATCCTACACTGACCTGTCTCCCATCTTACACACACCTGTGTCCCATCTTGCACACACCTGTCTCACATCTTACACACACCTGTCTCCCATCTTACAGACACCTGTCTCACATCTTACACACACATGTCTCTCATCTTACACACACCTGTCTCACATCTTACACACACCTGTCTCACATCTTACACATCTGTCTCACATCTTAGACACACCTGTCTCACATCTTACACACACCTGTCTTACATCTTACACATGCCTGTCTCACATCTTACACACACCTGTCTCACATCACACACCTGTCTCAAATCTTACACACACCTGTCTCACATCAAACACACACCTGCCTCACATCAAACACACGCCTCTTACATCTTACACACACCTGTTTCACATCAAACACATACCTGTCTCACATCAAGCACACACCTGTCTCACATCAAACACACACCTGTCTCACATCAAACACACACCTGTCTCACATCAAACACATGCCTGTCTCACATCTTACACACGCCTGTCGCACATCAAACACACACCTGTCTCAATTCAAACACATGCCTGTCTCACATCAAACATACACCTGTCTCACATCTTACACACGCCTGTCTCCCATCTTACACACGCCTGTCTCCCATCTTACACACACCTCTCTCCCATCTTACACACACCTCTCTCCCATCTTACACACACCTGTCTCCCATCTTACACACGCCTGTCTCCCATCTTACACACGCCTGTCTCCCATCTTACACACACCTGTCTCACATCTTAGACACACCTGTCTCACATCTTAGACACACCTGACTCACATCAAACACACACCTGTCTCACATCAAACACACACCTGTCTCACATCTTACACACCTGTCTCACATTATACACACATCTGTCTCACATCTTACACACACCTGTCTCACATCTTACACACACCTGTCTCACATCAAACACACACCTGTCTCACATCAAACACAAACCTGTCTCACATCAAACACACACCTGTCTCACATCAAACACATACCTGTCTCACATCAAACACACACCTGTCTCAGATCAAACACACACCTCTCTCACATCTTACACACACCTGTCACACATCAAACACACATCTGTCTCACATCTTACACACACCTGTCTCACATCAAACACATACCTGTCTCACATCTTACACACACCTGTCACACATCAAAACACACCTGTCTCACATCTTGCACACACCTGTCTCACATCTTAAACACACATGTCTCCCATCTTACACACACCTGTCTCCCATCTTACACACGCCTGTCTCACATCAAACACGCACCTGTCTCACATCTTACGCACACCTGTCTCACATCTTACACACATCTGTCTCACATGTTACACAAGCCTGTTTTCCATCTTACAGAACTGTATCACATCTTACTCACACCTGTCACACATGTTATACACACCTGTCTCCCATCTTACACACCTGTCTCACATCAAACACACACCTGTCTCACATCAAACACAAACCTGTCTCACATCTTACACACACCTGTCACACATCAAACACACCTGTCTCCCTTCTTACACACAGCTGTCTCACACCAAACACAACTGACTTACACCAAACACACCTGACTCACACCAAACACACACCTTTCTCACATCAAACACACACCAGTCTCACATCTTACACACACCTATCTCACATATCACACACACCTGTCTCACATCAAACACACACCTTTTTCACATCAAACACACACCAGTCTCACATCTTACACGCACCTGTCTCACATCTTACACATACCTGTCTCATATGTTACACACCTGTCTCACATCTTACACACACCTGTCTCACATCTTACACACACCTGTCTCACATCACACACCTGTCTCAAAACTTACACACACCTGTCACACATCTTAAACACGCCTTTCTCCCATCTTACACACCAGTCTCACATCTTACACACACCTGTCTCACATCGTATACACACCTGTCTTACATCTTACGCACACCAGTCTCACATCTTACACACACCTGTCTCACATCTTACACACACCTCTCTCACATCTTACACACACCTGTCTCACATCTTAGACACACCTGTCTCACATCTTAGACACACCTGACTCACATCAAACACACACCTGCCACACATCAAACACACACCTGTCTCACATCTTACACACCTGTCTCACATTATACACACAATACAATACAATACAATACAAATCGCTTTATTGGCATGATAAGGTACATCTTATGTTGCCAAAGCAGGTACTGGTACTGGCGGAGTTCGTCGCTCATAAACGATGAGCCCCGGTCGCTATGGATATAGCTGGGGAAACCGAACAGGGTGAAGAGGCTGTTCAGAGATTTAATGACCGTGGCACTGGTCATGTCCGGGCAGGGGATAGCGAACGGGAACCGGGAGTACTCGTCAATGATGTTGAGGAAGTACACATTGCGGTCGGAGGAGGGGAGAGGCCCTTTGAAATCGACACACCTGTCTCACATCTTACACACACCTGTCTCACATCTTACACAGACCTGTCTCACATCAAACACACACCTGTCTCACATATTACACACACCTGTCTCACATCAAACACACACCTGTCTCACATCAAACACACACCTGTCTCACATCTTACACACACCTGTCTCACATCAAACACACACCTGTCTCACTTCAAACACACGCCTGTTTCACATCACACACCTGTCTCACATCTTACACACACCTGTCTCACCTCAAACACACACCTGTCTCACATCAAACACACACCTGTCTCACATCACACACCTGTTTCCCATCTTACACACACCTGTCTCACATCAAACACAATCCTGTCTCCCATCATACACACACCTGTCTCACATGAAGCACACTCCTGTCTCCCATCTTACACACAGCTGTCTCCCATCATACACACACATGTCTCACATCTTACACACACTTCTCACATCTTACACACACCTGTTTCACATCAAACACACACCAGTCTCACATCTTACACACACCTGTCTCACAACAAACACACACCTGGCTCACATCAAACACACACCTGTCTCTCATCTTACACACACCTGTCTCACGTCTTACACACACCTGTCTCACGTCTTACACACACCTGTCTCTCATCTTACACACACCTGTCTCTCATCTTACACACACATGTCTCACATCTTACACACACCTGTCTCACGTCTTACACACACCTGTCTCACATCTTACACACACCTGTCTCACATCTTACACACACCTGTCTCACATCTTACACACACCTGTCCCCCATCTTACACACATCTGTCTCCCATCCTACACACACCTGTCTCCCATCTTACACACACCTGTGTCCCATCTTACACACACCTGTCTCACATCTTACACACACCTGTCTCCCATCTTACAGACACCTGTCTCACATCTTACACACACCTGTCTCTCATCTTACACACACCTGACTCACATCTTACACACACCTGTCTCACATCTTACACATCTGTCTCACATCTTAGACAAACCTGTCTCACATCTTACACACACCTGTCTTACATCTTACACACGCCTGTCTCACATCTTACACACACCTGTCTCACATCACACACCTGTCTCAAATCTTACACACACCTGTCTCACATCAAACACACACCTGTCTCACATCAAACACACGCCTCTTACATCTTACACACACCTGTTTCACATCAAACACATAGCTGTCTCACATCAAACACACACCTGTCTCACATCAAACACACACCTGTCTCACATCAAACACACACCCGTCTCACATCAAACACATGCCTGTCTCACATCTTACACACGCCTGTCGCACATCAAACACACTCCAGTCTCAAATCAAACACACGCCTGTCTCACATCAAACATACACCTGTCTCACATCTTACACACGCCTGTCTCCCATCTTACACACGCCTGTCTCCCATCTTACACACACCTGTCTCCCATCTTACACACACCTGTCTCCCATCTTACACACGCCTGTCTCCCATCTTACACACACCTGTCTCCCATCTTAAACACGCCTGTCTCCCATCTTACACACACCAGTCTCACATCTTACACACACCTGTCTCCCATCTTACACACACCTGTCTCACATATTACACACACCTGTCTCCCATCTTACACACACCTGTCTCCCATCTTACACACACCTGTCTCCCATCTTACACACACCTGTCTCCCATCTTACACACACCTGTCTCACATCAAACACACACCAGTCTCACATCAAACACATGCCTGTCTCACATCTTACACACGCCTGTCTCCCATCTTACACACGCCTGTCTCCCATCTTACACACACCTGTCTCCCATCTTACACACACCTGTCTCCCATCTTACACACGCCTGTCTCCCATCTTACACACGCCTGTCTCCCATCTTACACACACCTGTCTCCCATCTTACACACACCTCTCTCCCATCTTACACACACCTGTCTCCCATCTTACACACGCCTGTCTCCCATCTTACACACGCCTGTCTCCCATCTTACACACGCCTGTCTCCCATCTTACACACTCCTGTCTCACATCTTACACACACCTGTCTCCCATCTTACACACACCTGTCTCACATCTTACACACACCTGTCTCACATCTTGCACAGACCTGTCTCCCATCTTACACACACCTGTCTCCCATCTTACACACACCTGTCTCCCATCTTACACACACCTGTCTCCCATCTTACACGCACCTGTCTCCCATCTTACACACACCTGTCTCCCATCTTACACACACCTGTCTCCCATCTTACACACACCTGTCTCCCATCTTACACACACCTGTCTCACATCTTGCACAGACCTGTCTCCCATCTTACACACACCTGTCTCCCATCTTACACACGCCTGTCTCCCATCTTACACACGCCTGTCTCCCATCTTACACACGCCTGTCTCCCATCTTACACACACCTGTCTCACATCTTACACACACCTGTCTCCCATCTTACACACACCTGTCTCACATCTTACACACACCTGTCTCCCATCTTACACACACCTGTCTCCCATCTTGCACACACCTGTCTCCCATCTTACACACACCTGTCTCACATCTTACACATGCCTGTCTTCCATCTTACACAACTATCACATCTTACACACACCTGTCACACATGCTAAACACCTGTCTCACATCTTACACACACCTGTCTCACATCAAACACATACCTGTCTCACATCAAACACAGACCTGTCTCCCATCTTACACACACCTGTCTCCCATCTTACACACACCTGTCTCACATCTTGCACACACCTGTCTAACATATTACACACACCTGTCTCCCATCTTACACACACCTGTCTCCCATCTTACACACACCTGTCTCCCATCTTACACACACCTGTCTCACATCTTACACATGCCTGTCTTCCATCTTACACAACTATCACATCTTACACACACCTGTCACACATGCTAAACACCTGTCTCACATCTTACACACACCTGTCTCACATCAAACACATACCTGTCTCACATCAAACACAGACCTGTCTCCCATCTTACACACACCTGTCTCCCATCTTACACACACCTGTCTCCCATCTTACACACACATGTCTCACATCTTACACACACGTCTCACATCTTACACACACCTGTTTCACATCAAACACACACCAGTCTCACATCTTACAAACACCTGTCTCACAACAAACACACACCTGGCTCACATCAAACACACACCTGTCTCTCATCTTACACACACACATCTTACACACACCTGTGTCATGCCTTACACACACCTGTCTCACATATTACACACACCTCTATCTCATCTTACACACACGTGTCTCACATCTTACACACACCTGTCTCACGTCTTACACACACCTGTCTCACATCTTACACACACCTGTCTCACATCAAACACATACCTCTCTCACATCTTACACACACCTGTCTCCCATCTTACACACACCTGTCTCACATCAAACACACACCTGTCTCACATCTTACACACACCTGTCTCACATCTTACACACACCTGTCTCACATCTTACGCACACCTGTCTCACATCTTACACACATCTGTCTCACATGTTACACATGCCTGTTTTCCATTTTACACAACTGTATCACATCTTACACACACCTGTCACACATGTTATACACGCCCGTCTCCCATCTTACACCCCTGTCTCACATCAAACACACACCTGTCTCACATCAAACACAAACCTGTCTCACATCTTACACATGCCTGTCTCCCAACTTACACCCATCTCACATCTTACGCACACCTGTCACACATCAAACACACACCTGTCTCACATCTTACACACACCTGTCTCACATCAAACACACACCTGTCTCACATCAAACACACGCCTGTCTCCCATCTTACACACACCTGTCTCACATCTTACACACACCTGTCTCACATCAAACACACACCTGTCTTACATCAAACACACGCCTCTTACATCTTACACACAATACAATACAATACAATACAAATCGCTTTATTGGCATGATAAGGTACATCTTATGTTGCCAAAGCATCAAAATACATTTATGGTTGAACACATAAACGCGGTTCCCTTCATACAGTGTATAAACAGGTATATCCCTGAGTTTATAAATATATTTTCGCCTTGTTTATATATACTCTTGTCTTAGTTTACTGGTTGTCCCTCTGTTCATGGCAAGCTGTAACATAGTGTGCCGCCAGTGTTACACAGCTTCTCTCCTCCCCCATCTTACAGACACATGTCTCACATCTTACACACACCTGTTTCACATCAAACACATACCTGTCTCACATCAAACACACACCTGTCTCACATCAAACACACACCTTTCTCACATCAAACACACACCTGTCTCACATCAAACACATGCCTGTCTCACATCTTACACACGCCTGTCTCCCATCTTACACACGCCTGTCTCCCATCTTACACACACCTGTCTCCCATCTTACACAAACCTCTCTCCCATCTTACACACACCTGTCTCCCATCTTACACACACCTGTCTCCCATCTTACACACGCCTGTCTCCCATCTTACACACGCCTGTCTCCCATCTTACACACGCCTGTCTCCCATCTTACACACGCCTGTCTCCCATCTTACACACGCCTGTCTCCCATCTTACACACACCTGTCTCACATCTTACACACGCCTGTCTCCCATCTTACACACACCTGTCTCACATCTTGCACAGACCTGTCTCACATATTACACACACCTGTCTCCCATCTTACACACACCTGTCTCCCATCTTACACACACCTGTCTCCCATCTTACACACACCTGTCTCACATCTTACACATGCCTGTCTTCCATCTTACACAACTATCACATCTTACACACGCCTGTCTCCCATCTTACACACGCCTGTCTCCCATCTTACACACTCCTGTCTCACATCTTACACACACCTGTCTCCCATCTTACACACACCTGTCTCACATCTTACACACACCTGTCTCCCATCTTACACACACCTGTCTCCCATCTTACACACACCTGTCTCCCATCTTACACACACCTGTCTCCCATCTTACACACACCTGTCTCCCATCTTACACACACCTGTCTCCCATCTTACACACACCTGTCTCCCATCTTACACACACCTGTCTCCCATCTTACACACACCTGTCTCCCATCTTGCACAGACCTGTCTCCCATCTTACACACACCTGTCTCCCATCTTACACACGCCTGTCTCCCATCTTACACACGCCTGTCTCCCATCTTACACACGCCTGTCTCCCATCTTACACACACCTGTCTCACATCTTACACACACCTGTCTCCCATCTTACACACACCTGTCTCACATCTTACACACACCTGTCTCCCATCTTACACACACCTGTCTCCCATCTTACACACACCTGTCTCCCATCTTACACACACCTGTCTCACATCTTACACATGCCTGTCTTCCATCTTACACAACTATCACATCTTACACACACCTGTCACACATGCTAAACACCTGTCTCACATCTTACACACACCTGTCTCACATCAAACACATACCTGTCTCACATCAAACACAGACCTGTCTCCCATCTTACACACACCTGTCTCCCATCTTACACACACCTGTCTCACATCTTGCACACACCTGTCTAACATATTACACACACCTGTCTCCCATCTTACACACACCTGTCTCCCATCTTACACACACCTGTCTCCCATCTTACACACACCTGTCTCACATCTTACACATGCCTGTCTTCCATCTTACACAACTATCACATCTTACACACACCTGTCACACATGCTAAACACCTGTCTCACATCTTACACACACCTGTCTCACATCAAACACATACCTGTCTCACATCAAACACAGACCTGTCTCCCATCTTACACACACCTGTCTCCCATCTTACACACACCTGTCTCCCATCTTACACACACATGTCTCACATCTTACACACACATCTCACATCTTACACACACCTGTTTCACATCAAACACACACCAGTCTCACATCTTACAAACACCTGTCTCACAACAAACACACACCTGGCTCACATCAAACACACACCTGTCTCTCATCTTACACACACACATCTCACATCTTACACACACCTGTGTCACGCCTTACACACACCTGTCTCACATATTACACACACCTCTATCTCATCTTACACACACGTGTCTCACATCTTACACACACCTGTCTCACGTCTTACACACACCTGTCTCACATCTTACACACACCTGTCTCACATCAAACACATACCTCTCTCACATCTTACACACACCTGTCTCCCATCTTACACACACCTGTCTCACATCAAACACACACCTGTCTCACATCTTACACACACCTGTCTCACATCTTACACACACCTGTCTCACATCTTACGCACACCTGTCTCACATCTTACACACATCTGTCTCACATGTTACACATGCCTGTTTTCCATTTTACACAACTGTATCACATCTTACACACACCTGTCACACATGTTATACACGCCCGTCTCCCATCTTACACCCCTGTCTCACATCAAACACACACCTGTCTCACATCAAACACAAACCTGTCTCACATCTTACACATGCCTGTCTCCCAACTTACACCCATCTCACATCTTACGCACACCTGTCACACATCAAACACACACCTGTCTCACATCTTACACACACCTGTCTCACATCAAACACACACCTGTCTCACATCAAACACACGCCTGTCTCCCATCTTACACACACCTGTCTCACATCTTACACACACCTGTCTCACATCAAACACACACCTGTCTTACATCAAACACACGCCTCTTACATCTTACACACAATACAATACAATACAATACAAATCGCTTTATTGGCATGATAAGGTACATCTTATGTTGCCAAAGCATCAAAATACATTTATGGTTGAACACATAAACGCGGTTCCCTTCATACAGTGTATAAACAGGTATATCCCTGAGTTTATAAATATATTTTCGCCTTGTTTATATATACTCTTGTCTTAGTTTACTGGTTGTCCCTCTGTTCATGGCAAGCTGTAACATAGTGTGCCGCCAGTGTTACACAGCTTCTCTCCTCCCCCATCTTACAGACACATGTCTCACATCTTACACACACCTGTTTCACATCAAACACATACCTGTCTCACATCAAACACACACCTGTCTCACATCAAACACACACCTTTCTCACATCAAACACACACCTGTCTCACATCAAACACATGCCTGTCTCACATCTTACACACGCCTGTCTCCCATCTTACACACGCCTGTCTCCCATCTTACACACACCTGTCTCCCATCTTACACAAACCTCTCTCCCATCTTACACACACCTGTCTCCCATCTTACACACACCTGTCTCCCATCTTACACACGCCTGTCTCCCATCTTACACACGCCTGTCTCCCATCTTACACACGCCTGTCTCCCATCTTACACACACCTGTCTCACATCTTACACACGCCTGTCTCCCATCTTACACACACCTGTCTCACATCTTGCACAGACCTGTCTCACATATTACACACACCTGTCTCCCATCTTACACACACCTGTCTCCCATCTTACACACACCTGTCTCCCATCTTACACACACCTGTCTCACATCTTACACATGCCTGTCTTCCATCTTACACAACTATCACATCTTACACACACCTGTCACACATGCTAAACACCTGTCTCACATCTTACACACACCTGTCTCACATCAAACACATACCTGTCTCACATCAAACACAGACCTGTCTCCCATCTTACACACACCTGTCTCCCATCTTACACACACCTGTCTCACATCTTGCACACACCTGTCTCACATATTACACACACCTGTCTCCCATCTTACACACACCTGTCTCCCATCTTACACACACCTGTCTCCCATCTTACACACACCTGTCTCACATCTTACACATGCCTGTCTTCCATCTTACACAACTATCACATCTTACACACACCTGTCACACATGCTAAACACCTGTCTCACATCTTACACACACCTGTCTCACATCAAACACATACCTGTCTCACATCAAACACAGACCTGTCTCCCATCTTACACACACCTGTCTCCCATCTTACACACACCTGTCTCCCATCTTACACACACATGTCTCACATCTTACACACACGTCTCACATCTTACACACACCTGTTTCACATCAAACACACACCAGTCTCACATCTTACACACACCTGTCTCACAACAAACACACACCTGGCTCACATCAAACACACACCTGTCTCTCATCTTACACACACACATCTCACATCTTACACACACCTGTGTCACGCCTTACACACACCTGTCTCACATATTACACACACCTCTATCTCATCTTACACACACGTGTCTCACATCTTACACACACCTGTCTCACGTCTTACACACACCTGTCTCACATCTTACACACACCTGTCTCACATCAAACACATACCTGTCTCACATCTTACACACACCTGTTTCAAATCTTACACACCTGTCTCACATCTTACACACACCTGACTCACATCTTACACACACCTGTCTCCCATCTTACACACACCTGTCTCACATCAAACACACACCTGTCTCACATCTTACACACACCTGTCTCACATCTTACACACACCTGTCTCACATCTTACGCACACCTGTCTCACATCTTACACACATCTGTCTCACATGTTACACATGCCTGTTTTCCATCTTACACAACTGTATCACATCTTACACACACCTGTCACACATGTTATACATGCCCGTCTCCCATCTTACACCCCTGTCTCACATCAAACACACACCTGTCTCACATCAAACACAAACCTGTCTCACATCTTACACATGCCTGTCTCCCAACTTACACCCATCTCACATCTTACGCACACCTGTCACACATCAAACACACCTGTCTCACATCTTACACACACCTGTCTCTCATCTTAGACACACCTCTCTCACATCCAACAAACACCTGTCTCACATCAAACACACGCCTGTCTCCCATCTTACACATGCCTGTCTCACATCTTACACACACCTGTCTCTCATCTTACACACACCTGTCTCACATCAAACACACACCTGTCTCACATCAAACACACACCTGTCTCACATCTTACACACACCTGTCTCACATCAAACACACACCTGTCTCACATCAAACACACGCCTGTCTCCCATCTTATACACACCTGTCTCACATCTTACACACATCTGTCTCTAATCTTACACACACCAGCCTCACATCAAACACACACCTGTCTCCCATTTACACACCGGTCTCACATCTTACACACACCTGTCTCAAATCTTACACACACCTGTCTCACATCAAACACACGCCTGTCTCACATCTTACACACACCTGTCTCACATCAAACGCACACCTGTCTCACATCAAACACACACCTGTCTCACATCAAACACACACCTATCTCACATCAAGCACATACCTGTCTCACATCAAACACACACCTGTCTCACATCAAATACATACCTGTCTCACATCAAACACACACCTGTCTCACATCAAACACATACCTGTCTCACATCAAACACACACCTGTCTCACATCAAACACAAACCTGTCTCGCATCAAACACACACCTGTCTCACATCAAACACATACCTGTCTCACATCAAACACATACCTGTCTCAGATCAAACACACACCTCTCTCACATCTTACGCACTCCTGTCACACATCAAACACACACCTGTCTTACATCTTACACACACCTGTCTCACATCAAACACATACCTTTCTCACATCTTACACACACCTGTCACACATCAAACACACACCTGTCTCACATCTTACACACACCTGTCTCACATCAAACACACACCTGTCTCACATCTTACACACACCTGTTTCACATCTTACACACCTGTCTCACGTCTTACACACGCCTGTCTCACATCTTAAACACACCTGTCTCCCATCTTACACACACCTGTCTCCCATCTTACACACGCCTGTCTCACATCTTACACACACCTGTCTCACATCTTACACGCACCTGTCTCACATCATACGCACACCTGTCTCACATCTTACACACATCTGTCTCACATGTTACACAAGCCTGTTTTCCATCTTACAGAAATGTATCACATCTTACACACACCTGTCACACATCTTACACACCTGTCTCACGTCTTACACACGCCTGTCTCACATCTTAAACACGCCCGTCTCCCATCTTACACACCTGTCTCACATCAAACACACACCTGTCTCACATCAAACACAAACCTGTCTCACATCTTACACACACCTGTCACACATCAAACACACCTGTCTCCCTTCTTACACACAGCTGTCTCACACCAAACACAACTGACTTACACCAAACGCACCTGACTCACACCAAACACACACATTTCTCACATCAAACACACACCAGTCTCACATCTTACACACACCTATCTCACATATCACACACACCTGTCTCACATCAAACACACACCTTTCTCACATCAAACACACACCAGTCTCACATCTTACACACACCTGTCTCACATCTTACACACACCAGTCTCACATCTTACACATACCTGTCTCATGTCTTGCACACCTGTCTCACATCTTACACACACCTGTCTCACATCTTACACACACCTGTCTCACATCACACACCTGTCTCAAAACGTACACACACCTGTCACACATCTTAAACACGCCTTTCTCACACCTTACACACCAGTCTCACATCTTACACACACCTGTCTCACATCGTATACACACCTGTCTTACATCTTACACACACCAGTCTCACATCTTACACACACCTGTCTCACATCTTACACATACCTCTCTCACATCTTACACACACCTGTCTCACATCTTAGACACACCTGTCTCACATCTTACACACACCTGTCTCACATCTTACACACACCTGTCTCACATCAAACACACACCTGTCTCACATCAAACACACACCTGTCTCACATCAAACACAAACCTGTCTCACATCAAACACACACCTGTCTCACATCAAACACACACCTGTCTCACTTCAAACACACACCTGTTTCACATCACACACCTGTCTCACATCTTACACACACCTGTCTCACCTCAAACACACACCTGTCTCACATCAAACACACACCTGTCTCACATCACACACCTGTTTCCCATCTTACACACACCTGTCTCACATCAACACACTCCTGTCTCCCATCATACACACACCTGCCTCACATCAAACACACTCCTGTCTCCCATCTTACACACTCCTGCCTCCCATCTTACACACACATGTCTCACATCTTACACACACGTCTCACATCTTACACACACCTGTTTCACATCAAACACACACCAGTCTCACATCTTACACACACCTGTCTCACAACAAACACACACCTGGCTCACATCAAACACACACCTGTCTCTCATCTTACACACACATATCTCACATCTTACACACACCTGTGTCACGTCTTACACACACCTGTCTCTCATCTTACACACACCTGTCTCTCATCTTAAACACACATGTCTCACATCTTACACACACCTGTCTCACGTCTTACACACACCTGTCTCATGTCTTACACACACCTGTCTCACATCTTACACACACCTGTTTCTCATCTTACACACACCTGTCTCATGTCTTACACACACTTGTCTCACATCTTACACACACCTGTCTCACATCTTACACACACCTGTCTCACATCTTACACACACCTGTCCCCATCTTACACACATCTGTCTCCCATCCTACACACACCTGTCTCCCATCTTACACACACCTGTCACCCATCTTACACACACCTGTCTCACATCTTACACACTCCTGTCTCCCATCTTACAGACACCTGTCTCACATCTTACACACACCTGTCTCTCATCTAACACACACCTGTCTCACATCTTACACACACCTGTCTCACATCTTACACATCTGTCTCACATCTTAGACACACCTGTCTCACATCTTACACACACCTGTCTTACATCTTACACACGCCTGTCTCACATCTTACACACACCTGTCTCACATCACACACCTGTCTCCAATCTTACACACACCTGTCTCACATCAAACACACGCCTCTTACATCTTACACACACCTGTTTCACATCAAACACATACCTGTCTCACATCAAACACACACCTGTCTCACATCAAACACACACCTGTCTCACATCAAACTCTCACCTGTCTCACATCAAAAACATGCCTGTCTCACATCTTACACACGCCTGTCGCACATCAAACACACACCTGTCTCACATCAAACACATGCCTGTCTCACATCAAACATACACCTGTCTCACATCTTACACACGCCTGTCTCCCATCTTACACACACCTGTCTCCCATCTTACACACACCTCTCTCCCATCTTACATACACCTGTCTCCCATCTTACACACACCTGTCTCCCATCTTACACACGCCTGTCTCCCATCTTACACACGCCTGTCTCCCATCTTACACACGCCTGTCTCCCATCTTACACACGCCTGTCTCCCATCTTACACACGCCTGTCTCACATCTTACACACACCTGTCTCCCATCTTACACACACCTGTCTCACATCTTGCACACACCTGTCTCACATATTACACACACCTGTCTCCCATCTTACACACACCTGTCTCCCATCTTACACACACCTGTCTCCCATCTTACACACACCTGTCTCACATCTTACACATGCCTGTCTTCCATCTTACACAACCATCACATCTTACACACACCTGTCACACATGCTAAATACCTGTCTCACATTTTACACACACCTGTCTCACATGAAACACATACCTGTCTCACATCAAACACAGACCTGTCTCCCATCTTACACACACCTGTCTCCCATCTTACACACACCTGTCTCACATCTTACACACGCCTGTCTCACATCTTACACATGCCTGTCTTCCATCTTACGCAACTATCACATCTTACACACACCTGTCACACATGCTAAACACCTGTCTCATATCTTACACACACCTGTCTCACATCAAACACATACCTGTCTCACATCAAACACAGACCTGTCTCCCATCTTACACACACCTGTCTCCCATCTTACACACACCTGTCTCACATTATACACACGCCTGTCTCACATCAAACACACACCTGCCTCACATCTTACACACACCTCTCACATCTTACACACACCTGTCTCCGACCTTACACACACCTGTCTCCCATCTTACACAGCTGTCTCACATCTTACACACATCTGTCTCACATGTTACACACGCCTGTCTTCCATCTTACACACACCTGTCTCACATCTTAGACACACCTGTCTCACATCTTACACACACCTGTCTTACATCTACACACGCCTGTCTCACATCTTAAACACACCTGTCTCACATCACACACATGTCTCAAATCTTACACACACCTGTCTCACATCAAACACACACCTGTCTCACATCAAACACACACCTGTCTCACATCAAAAACACACCTGTCTCACATCAAACACACACCTGTCTCACATCAAACACATGCCTGTCTCACATCAAACATACACCTGTCTCACATCTTACACACTCCTGTCTCCCATCTTACACACGGCTGTCTCCCATCTTACACACACCTGTCTCCCATCTTACACACACCTCTCTCCCATCTTACACACACCTGTCTCCCATCTTACACACACCTGTCTCCCATCTTACACACGCCTGTCTCCCATCTTACACACACCTGTCTCCCATCTTACACACACCTGTCTCACATCTTACACACACCTGTCTCACATCTTACACACACCTGTCTCACATCTTGCACACACCTGTCTCACATCTTACACACACCTGTCTCCCATCTTACACACACCTGTCTCCCAACTTACACACACCTGTCTCACATCTTACACATGCCTGTCTTCCATCTTACACAACTATCACATCTTACACACACCTGTCACACATGTCACACACCTGTCTCCCATCTTACACACACCTGTCTCCCATCTTACACACACCTGTCTCCCATCTTACACACACCTGTCTCACATCTTACACACGCCTGTCTCACATCTTACACATGCCTGTCTTCCATCTTACACAACTAGCACATCTTACACACACCTGTCACACATGTTACACTCCTGTCTCACATCTTACACACACCTGTCTCACATCAAACACATACCTGTCTCACATCAAACACAGACCTGTCCCCCATCTTACACACACCTGTCTCCCATCATACACACGCCTGTCTCACATCATACACACGCCTGTCTCACATCAAACACACACCTGCCTCACATCTTACACACACCTCTCACATCTTACACACACCTGTTTCACATCTTACACACACCTGCCTCCCATCTTACTCAGCTGTCTCACATCTTACACACATCTCTCTCACATGTTACACATGCCTGTCTTCCATCTTACAGACACCTGTCTCACATCTTACACACACCTGTCTCTCATCTTACACACACCTGTCTCTCATCTTACACACACCTGTCTCACATCTTACACATCTGTCTCACAGCTTAGACAAACCTGTCTCACATCTTACACACACCTGTCTTACATCTTACACACGCCTGTCTCACATCTTAAACACACCTGTCTCACATCACACACCTGTCTCAAATCTTACACACACCTGCCTCACATCAAACACACACCTGTCTCACATCAAACACACGCCTGTCTCACATCAAACACACACCTGCCTCACATCTTACACACACCTCTCACATCTTACACACACCTGTTTCACATCTTACACACACCTGCCTCCCATCTTACTCAGCTGTCTCACATCTTACACACATCTGTCTCACATGTTACACATGCCTGTCTTCCATCTTACAGACACCTGTCTCACATCTTACACACACCTGTCTCTCATCTTACACACACCTGTCTCACATCTTACACACACCTGTCTCACATCTTACACATCTGTCTCACAGCTTAGACAAACCTGTCTCACATCTTACACACACCTGTCTTACATCTTACACACGCCTGTCTCACATCTTACACACACCTGTCTCACATCACACACCTGTCTCAAATCTTACACACACCTGCCTCACATCAAACACACACCTGTCTCACATCAAACACACGCCTCTTACATCTTACACACACCTGTTTCACATCAAACACATACCTGTCTCACATCAAACACACACCTGTCTTACATCAAACACACACCTGTCTCACATCAAACACATGCCTGTCTCACATCTTACACATGCCTGTCTCACATCAAACACACACCTGTCTCACATCAAACACAGACCTGTCTCCCATCTTACACACACCTCTCTCCCATCTTACACACACCTGTCTCCCATCTTGCACACACCTGTCTCCCATCTTACACACACCTGTCTCCCATCTTACACACGCCTGTCTCCCATCTTACACACGCCTGTCTCCCATCTTACACACGCCTGTCTCCCATCTTACACAAGCCTGTCTCCCATCTTACACACACCTGTCTCCCAACTTACACACACCTGTCTCACATCTTACACATGCCTGTCTTCCATCTTACACAACTATCACATCTTACACACACCTGTCACACATGTCACACACCTGTCTCCCATCTTACACACACCTGTCTCCCATCTTACACACACCTGTCTCCCATCTTACACACACCTGTCTCACATCTTACACACACCTGTCTCACATCTTACACATGCCTGTCTTCCATCTTACACAACTATCACATCTTACACACACCTGTCACACATGCTAAACACCTGTCTCACATCTTACACACACCTGTCTCACATCAAACACATACCTGTCTCACATCAAACACAGACCTGTCTCCCATCTTACACACACCTGTCTCCCATCTTACACAAACCTGTCTCACATCTTACACACGCCTGTCTCACATCTTACACACGCCTGTCTCACATCTTACACATGCCTGTCTTCCATCTTACACAACTAGCACATCTTACACACACCTGTCACACATGTTACACACCTGTCTCACATCTTACACACACCTGTCTCACATCAAACACATACCTGTCTCACATCAAACACAGACCTGTCTCCCATCTTACACACACCTGTCTCCCATCATACACACGCCTGTCTCACATCATACACACGCCTGTCTCACATCAAACACACACCTGCCTCACATCTTACACACACCTCTCACATCTTACACACACCTGTTTCACATCTTACACACACCTGCCTCCCATCTTACTCAGCTGTCTCACATCTTACACACATCTCTCTCACATGTTACACATGCCTGTCTTCCATCTTACAGACACCTGTCTCACATCTTACACACACCTGTCTCTCATCTTACACACACCTGTCTCTCATCTTACACACACCTGTCTCACATCTTACACATCTGTCTCACAGCTTAGACAAACCTGTCTCACATCTTACACACACCTGTCTTACATCTTACACACGCCTGTCTCACATCTTAAACACACCTGTCTCACATCACACACCTGTCTCAAATCTTACACACACCTGCCTCACATCAAACACACACCTGTCTCACATCAAACACACGCCTGTCTCACATCAAACACACACCTGCCTCACATCTTACACACACCTCTCACATCTTACACACACCTGTTTCACATCTTACACACACCTGCCTCCCATCTTACTCAGCTGTCTCACATCTTACACACATCTGTCTCACATGTTACACATGCCTGTCTTCCATCTTACAGACACCTGTCTCACATCTTACACACACCTGTCTCTCATCTTACACACACCTGTCTCACATCTTACACACACCTGTCTCACATCTTACACATCTGTCTCACAGCTTAGACAAACCTGTCTCACATCTTACACACACCTGTCTTACATCTTACACACGCCTGTCTCACATCTTACACACACCTGTCTCACATCACACACCTGTCTCAAATCTTACACACACCTGCCTCACATCAAACACACACCTGTCTCACATCAAACACACGCCTCTTACATCTTACACACACCTGTTTCACATCAAACACATACCTGTCTCACATCAAACACACACCTGTCTTACATCAAACACACACCTGTCTCACATCAAACACATGCCTGTCTCACATCTTACACATGCCTGTCTCACATCAAACACACACCTGTCTCACATCAAACACAGACCTGTCTCCCATCTTACACACACCTCTCTCCCATCTTACACACACCTGTCTCCCATCTTGCACACACCTGTCTCCCATCTTACACACACCTGTCTCCCATCTTACACACGCCTGTCTCCCATCTTACACACGCCTGTCTCCCATCTTACACACGCCTGTCTCCCATCTTACACACGCCTGTCTCACATCTTACACACACCTGTCTCACATCTTACACACACCTGTCTCCCATCTTACACACACCTGTCTCACATCTTGCACACACCTGTCTCACATCTTACACACACCTGTCTCCCATCTTACACACACCTATCTCCCATCTTACACACACCTGTCTCCCAACTTACACACACCTGTCTCACATCTTACACATGCCTGTCTTCCATCTTACACAACTATCACATCTTACACACACCTGTCACACATGCTAAACACCTGTCTCACATCTTACACACACCTGTCTCACATCCAACACATACCTGTCTCACATCAAACACAGACCTGTCTCCCATCTTACACACACCTGTCTCCCATCTTACACACGCCTGTCTCACATCATACACACGCCTGTCTCACATCAAACACACACCTGCCTCACATCTTACACACACCTCTCACATCTTACACACACCTGTTTCACATCTTACACACACCTGTCTCCCATCTTACTCAGCTGTCTCACATCTTACACACATCTGTCTCATATGTTACACATGCCTGTCTTCCATCTTACAGACACCTGTCTCACATCTTACACACACCTGTCTCTCATCTTACACACACCTGTCTCACATCTTACACACACCTGTCTTACATCTTACACATCTGTCTCACATCTTAGACACACCTGTCTCACATCTTACACACACCTGTCTTACATCTTACACATGCCTGTCTCACATCTTACACACACCTGTCTCACATCACACACCTGTCTCAAATCTTACACACACCTGTCTCACATCAAACACACACCTGTTTCACATCAAACACATACCTGTCTCACATCAAACACACCTGTCTCACATCAAACACACACCTGTCTCACATCAAACACACACCTGTCTCACATCAAACACACGCCTGTCTCACATCTTACACATGCCTGTCTCACATCAAACACACACCTGTCTCACATCAAACACACGCCTGTCTCACATCAAACATACACCTGTCTCACATCTTACACACGACTGTCTCCCATCTTACACACGCCTGTCTCCCATCTTACACACACCTGTCTCCCATCTTACACACACCTCTCTCCCATCTTACACACACCTGCCTCCCATCTTACACACACCTGTCTCCCATCTTACACACGCCTGTCTCCCATCTTACACACGCCTGTCTCCCATCTTACACACGCCTGTCTCCCATCTTACACACGCCTGTCTCCCATCTTACACACGCCTGTCTCCCATCTTACACACACCTCTCACATCTTACACACACCTGTCTCCCATCTTACACACACCTGTCTCACGTCTTGCACACACCTGTCTCACATCTTACACACACCTGTCTCCCATCTTACACACACCTGTCTCCCATCTTACACACACCTGTCTCCCATCTTACACACACCTGTCTCCCAACTTACACACACCTGTCTCACATCTTACACATGCCTGTCTTCCATCTTACACAACTATCACATCTTACACACACCTGTCACACATGATAAACACCTGTCTCACAACTTACACACACCTGTCTCACATCAAACACACACCTGTTTCACATCAAACACATACCTGTCTCACATCAAACACACCTGTCTCACATCAAACACACACCTGTCTCACATCAAACACACACCTGTCTCACATCAAACACATGCCTGTCTCACATCTTACACATGCCTGTCTCACATCTTACACACACCTGTCTCACATCAAACACATACCTGTCTCACATCAAACACAGACCTGTCTCCCATCTTACACACACCTGTCTCCCTTCTTACACACACCTGTCTCACATCTTACACACGCCTGTCTCACATCTTACACATGCCTGTCTTCCATCTTACACAACTATCACATCTTACACACACCTGTCACACATGTTACGCACCTGTCTCACATCTTACACACACCTGTCTCACATCAAACACATACCTGTCTCACATCAAACACAGACCTGTCTCCCATCTTACACACACCTGTCTCCCATCTTACACACGCCTGTCTCACATCTTACACACGCCTGTCTCACATCTTACACATGCCTGTCTTCCATCTTACACAACTAGCACATCTTACACACACCTGTCACACATGTTACACACCTGACTCACATCTTACACACACCTGTCTCACATCAAACACATACCTGTCTCACATCAAACACAGACCTGTCTCCCATCTTACACACACCTGTCTCCCATCTTACACACACCTGTCTCACATCTTACACACATCTGTCTCTCATCTTACACACACCTGTCTCCCATCTTACACACACCTGTCTCACATCTTACACATCTGTCTCACAGCTTAGACACACCTGTCTCACATCTTACACACACCTGTCTTACATCTTACACACGCCTGTCTCACATCTTACACACACCTGTCTCACATCACACACCTGTCTCAAATCTTACACACACCTGTCTCACATCAAACACACACCTGTCTCACATCAAACACACGCCTCTTACATCTTACACACACCTGTTTCACATCAAACACATACCTGTCTCACATCAAACACACACCTGTCTCACATCAAACACACACCTGTCTCACATCAAACACACACCTGTCTCACATCAAACACATGCCTGTCTCACATCTTACACACGCCTGTCTCACATCAAACACACACCTGTCTCACATCAAACGCATGCCTGTCTCACATCAAACATACACCTGTCTCACATCTTACACATGCCTGTCTCCCATCTTACACACGCCTGTCTCCCATCTTACACACACCTGTCTCCCATCTTACACACACCTGTCTCCGATCTTACACACACCTGTCTCGCATCTTACACACACCTGTCTCCCATCTTTCACATGCCTGTCACCCATCTTACACACGCCTGTCGCCCATCTTACACATGCCTGTCTCCCTTCTTACACACACCTGTCTCCCATCTTACACACACCTGTCTCCCATCTTACACACACCTGTCTCCCTTCTTACACACACCTGTCTCACATCTTACACATGCCTGTCTTCCATCTTACACAACTATCACATCTTACACACACCTGTCACACATGCTAAACACCTGTCTCACATCTTACACACACCTGTCTCACATCAAACACACACCTGTCTCACATCAAACACAGACCTGTCTCCCATCTTACACACACCTGTCTCCCATCTTACACACACCTGTCTCACATCTTGCACACACCTGTCTCCCATCTTACACACACCTGTCTCCCATCTTACACACGCCTGTCTCCCATCTTACACACGCCTGTCTCCCATCTTACACACACCTGTCTCCCATCTTACACACGCCTGTCTCACATCTTACACACACCTGTCTCACATCTTACACACACCTGTCTCACATCTTACGCACACCTGTCTCACATCTTACACACATCTGTCTCACATGTTACACATGCCTGTTTTCCATCTTACACAACTGTATCACATCTTACACACACCTGTCACACATGTTATACACGCCCGTCTCCCATCTTACACCCCTGTCTCACATCAAACACACACCTGTCTCACATCAAACACAAACCTGTCTCACATCAAACACACACCTGTCTCACATCAAACACATACCTGTCTCACATCAAACACATACCTGTCTCAGATCAAACACACACCTCTCTCACATCTTACACACTCCTGTCACACATCAAACACACACCTGTCTCACATCTTACACACACATGTCTCACATCAAACACATACCTGTCTCACATCTTACACACACCTGTCACACATCAAACACACACCTGTCTCACGTCTTACACACACCTGTCTCACATCAAACACACACCTGTCTCACATCTTACACACACCTGTTTCACATCTTACACACCTGTCTCACGTCTTACACACACCTGTCTCACATCTTAAACACACCTGTCTCCCATCTTACACACACCTGTCTCCCATCTTACACACGCCTGTCTCACATCAAACACACACCTGTCTCACATCTTACACACACCTGTCTCACATCTTACACGCACCTGTCTCACATCATACGCACACCTGTCTCACATCTTACACACATCTGTCTCACATGTTACACAAGCCTGTTTTCCATCTTACAGAACTGTATCACATCTTACACACACCTGTCACACATGTTATACACGCCCGTCTCCCATCTTACACAGCTGTCTCACATCAAACACACACCTGTCTCAAATCAAACACAAACCTGTCTCACATCTTACACACACCTGTCACACATCAAACATACCTGTCTCCCTTCTTACAAACAGCTGTCTCACACCAAACACAACTGACTTACACCAAACACACCTGACTCACACCAAACACACACATTTCTCACATCAAACACACACCAGTCTCACATCTTACACATACCTATCTCACATATCACACACACCTGTCTCACATCAAACACACACCTTTCTCACATCAATCACACACCAGTCTCACATCTTACACATACCTGTCTCATATCTTGCACACACCTGTCTCACATCACACACCTGTCTCAAAACTTACACACACCTGTCACACATCTTAAACACGCCTTTCTCACATCTTACACACCAGTCTCACATCTTACACACACCTGTCTCACATCATATACACACCTGTCTTACATCTTACACACACCAGTCTCACATCTTACACACACCTGTCTCACATCTTACACATACCTCTCTCACATCTTACATACACCTGTCTCACATCTTAGACACACCTGTCTCACATCTTAGACACACCTGACTCACATCAAACACACACGTGTCTCACATCAAACACACACCTGTCTCACATCTTACACACCTGTCTCACATTATACGCACACCTGTCTCACATCTTACACACACCTGTCTCACATCTTACACACACCTGTCTCACAGCAAACACACACCTGTCTCACATCAAACACACACCTGTCTCACATCTTACACACACCTGTCTCACACCTTACACACACCTGTCTCACATCAAACACACACCTGTCTCACTTCAAACACACACCTGTTTCACATCACACACCTGTCTCACATCTTACACACACCTGTCTCACATCAAACACACACCTGTCTCACATCAAACACACACCTGTCTCACATCACACACCTGTTTCCCATCTTACACACACCTGTCTCACATCAACACACTCCTGTCTCCCATCATACACACATCTGCCTCCCATCAAACACACTCCTGTCTCCCATCTTACAAACTCCTGCCTCCCATCTTACACACACATGTCTCACATCTTACACACACGTCTCACATCTTACACACACCTGTTTCACATCAAACGCACACCAGTCTCACATCTTACACACACCTGTCTCACAACAAACACACACCTGGCTCACATCAAACACACACCTGTCTCTCATCTTACACACACATATCTCACATCTTACACACACCTGTGTCACGTCTTACACACACCTGTCTCTCATCTTACACACACCTGTCTCTCATCTTAAACACACATGTCTCACATCTTACACACACCTGTCTCACGTCTTACACACACCTGTCTCATGTCTTACACACACCTGTCTCACATCTTACACACACCTGTCTCTCATCTTACACACACCTGTCTCATGTCTTACACACACCTGTCTCACATCTTACACACACCTGTCTCACATCTTACACACACCTGTCTCACATCTTACACACACCTGTCCCCATCTTACACACATCTGTCTCCCATCCTACACACACCTGTCTCCCATCTTACACACACCTGTCACCCATCTTACACACACCTGTCTCACATCTTACACACTCCTGTCTCCCATCTTACAGACACCTGTCTCACATCTTACACACACCTGTCTCTCATCTAACACACGCCTGTCTCCCATCTTAC
The DNA here is from genome assembly GCF_052327205.1 of Somniosus microcephalus. Taxonomy (NCBI): domain Eukaryota; kingdom Metazoa; phylum Chordata; class Chondrichthyes; order Squaliformes; family Somniosidae; genus Somniosus; species Somniosus microcephalus. The sequence goes on along the minus strand of NC_140997.1, from coordinate 86,831,966 downwards.
ACACACCTGTCTCCCATCTTACACACACCTCTCTCCCATCTTACATACACCTGTCTCCCATCTTACACACACCTGTCTCCCATGTTACACACGCCTGTCTCCCATCTTACACACGCCTGTCTCCCATCTTACACACGCCTGTCTCCCATCTTACACACGCCTGTCTCCCATCTTACACACTCCTGTCTCACATCTTACACACACCTGTCTCCCATCTTACACACACCTGTCTCACATCTTGCACACACCTGTCTCACATATTACACACACCTGTCTCCCATCTTACACACACCTGTCTCCCATCTTACACACACCTGTCTCCCATCTTACACACACCTGTGTCACATCTTACACATGCCTGTCTTCCATCTTACACAACTATCACATCTTACACACACCTGTCACACATGCTAAACACCTGTCTCACATCTTACACACACCTGTCTCACATCAAACACATACCTGTCTCACATCAAACACAGACCTGTCTCCCATCTTACACACACCTGTCTCCCATCTTACACACACCTGTCTCACATCTTACACACACCTGTCTCACATCTTACACATGCCTGTCTTCCATCTTACACAACTATCACATCTTACACACACCTGTCACACATGCTAAACACCTGTCTCACATCTTACACACACCTGTCTCACATCAAACACATACCTGTCTCACATCAAACACAGACCTGTCTCCCATCTTACACACACCTGTCTCCCATCTTACACACAGCTGTCTCACATCATACACACGCCTGTCTCACATCAAACACACACCTGCCTCACATCTTACACACACCTCTCACATCTTACACACACCTGTTTCACATCTTACACACACCTGTCTCCCATCTTACACAGCTGTCTCACATCTTACACACATCTGTCTCACATGTTACACACGCCTGTCTTCCATCTTACACACACCTGTCTTCCATCTTACACACACCTGTCTCACATCTTACACACACCTGTCTCACATCTTACACATCTGTCTCACATCTTAGACACACCTGTCTCACATCTTACACACACCTGTCTTACATCTTACACACGCCTGTCTCACATCTTAAACACACCTGTCTCACATCTTACACATACCTCTCTCACATCTTACATACACCTGTCTCACATCTTAGACACACCTGTCTCACATCTTAGACACACCTGACTCACATCAAACACACACGTGTCTCACATCAAACACACACCTGTCTCACATCTTGCACACCTGTCTCACATTATACGCACACCTGTCTCACATCTTACACACACCTGTCTCACATCTTACACACACCTGTCTCACAGCAAACACACACCTGTCTCACATCAAACACACACCTGTCTCACATCTTACACACACCTGTCTCACACCTTACACACACCTGTCTCACATCAAACACACACCTGTCTCACTTCAAACACACACCTGTTTCACATCACACACCTGTCTCACATCTTACACACACCTGTCTCACATCAAACACACACCTGTCTCACATCAAACACACACCTGTCTCACATCACACACCTGTTTCCCATCTTACACACACCTGTCTCACATCAACACACTCCTGTCTCCCATCATACACACATCTGCCTCCCATCAAACACACTCCTGTCTCCCATCTTACAAACTCCTGCCTCCCATCTTACACACACATGTCTCACATCTTACACACACGTCTCACATCTTACACACACCTGTTTCACATCAAACGCACACCAGTCTCACATCTTACACACACCTGTCTCACAACAAACACACACCTGGCTCACATCAAACACACACCTGTCTCTCATCTTACACACACATATCTCACATCTTACACACACCTGTGTCACGTCTTACACACACCTGTCTCTCATCTTACACACACCTGTCTCTCATCTTAAACACACATGTCTCACATCTTACACACACCTGTCTCACGTCTTACACACACCTGTCTCATGTCTTACACACACCTGTCTCACATCTTACACACACCTGTCTCTCATCTTACACACACCTGTCTCATGTCTTACACACACCTGTCTCACATCTTACACACACCTGTCTCACATCTTACACACACCTGTCTCACATCTTACACACACCTGTCCCCATCTTACACACATCTGTCTCCCATCCTACACACACCTGTCTCCCATCTTACACACACCTGTCACCCATCTTACACACACCTGTCTCACATCTTACACACTCCTGTCTCCCATCTTACAGACACCTGTCTCACATCTTACACACACCTGTCTCTCATCTAACACACGCCTGTCTCCCATCTTACACACACCTGTCTCCCATCTTACACACACCTCTCTCCCATCTTACATACACCTGTCTCCCATCTTACACACACCTGTCTCCCATCTTACACAGGCCTGTCTCCCATCTTACACACGCCTGTCTCCCATCTTACACACGCCTGTCTCCCATCTTACACACGCCTGTCTCCCATCTTACACACTCCTGTCTCACATCTTACACACACCTGTCTCCCATCTTACACACACCTGTCTCACATCTTGCACACACCTGTCTCACATATTACACACACCTGTCTCCCATCTTACACACACCTGTCTCCCATCTTACACACACCTGTCTCCCATCTTACACACACCTGTGTCACATCTTACACATGCCTGTCTTCCATCTTACACAACTATCACATCTTACACACACCTGTCACACATGCTAAACACCTGTCTCACATCTTACACACACCTGTCTCACATCAAACACATACCTGTCTCACATCAAACACAGACCTGTCTCCCATCTTACACACACCTGTCTCCCATCTTACACACACCTGTCTCACATCTTACACACACCTGTCTCACATCTTACACATGCCTGTCTTCCATCTTACACAACTATCACATCTTACACACACCTGTCACACATGCTAAACACCTGTCTCACATCTTACACACACCTGTCTCACATCAAACACATACCTGTCTCACATCAAACACAGACCTGTCTCCCATCTTACACACACCTGTCTCCCATCTTACACACAGCTGTCTCACATCATACACACGCCTGTCTCACATCAAACACACACCTGCCTCACATCTTACACACACCTCTCACATCTTACACACACCTGTTTCACATCTTACACACACCTGTCTCCCATCTTACACAGCTGTCTCACATCTTACACACATCTGTCTCACATGTTACACACGCCTGTCTTCCATCTTACACACACCTGTCTTCCATCTTACACACACCTGTCTCACATCTTACACACACCTGTCTCACATCTTACACATCTGTCTCACATCTTAGACACACCTGTCTCACATCTTACACACACCTGTCTTACATCTTACACACGCCTGTCTCACATCTTAAACACACCTGTCTCACATCACACACATGTCTCAAATCTTACACACACCTGTCTCACATCAAACACACACCTGTCTCACATCAAACACACGCCTCTTACATATTACACACACCTGTTTCACATCAAACACATACCTGTCTCACATCAAACACACACCTGTCTCACATCAAAAACACACCTGTCTCACGTCAAACACACACCTGTCTCACATCAAACACATGCCTGTCTCACATCAAACATACACCTGTCTCACATCTTACACACTCCTGTCTCCCATCTTACACACGGCTGTCTCCCATCTTACACACACATGTCTCCCATCTTACACACACCTCTCTCCCATCTTACACACACCTGTCTCCCATCTTACACACACCTGTCTCCCATCTTACACACGCCTGTCTCCCATCTTACACACACCTGTCTCCCATCTTACACACACCTGTCTCACATCTTACACACACCTGTCTCCCATCTTACACACACCTGTCTCACATCTTGCACACACCTGTCTCACATCTTACACACACCTGTCTCCCATCTTACACACACCTGTCTCCCAACTTACACACACCTGTCTCACATCTTACACATGCCTGTCTTCCATCTTACACAACTATCACATCTTACACACACCTGTCACACATGTCACACACCTGTCTCCCATCTTACACACACCTGTCTCCCATCTTACACACACCTGTCTCCCATCTTACACACACCTGTCTCCCATCTTACAAACACCTGTCTCCCATCTTACACACACCTGTCTCACATCTTACACATGCCTGTCTTCCATCTTACACAACTATCACATCTTACACACACCTGTCACACATGCTAAACACCTGTCTCACAGCTTACACACACCTGTCTCACATCAAACACGTACCTGTCTCACATCAAACATAGACCTGTCTCGCATCTTACAAACACCTGTCTCCCATCTTACACAAACCTGTCTCACATCTTACACACGCCTGTCTCACATCTTACACACGCCTGTCTCACATCTTACACATGCCTGTCTTCCATCTTACACAACTAGCACATCTTACACACACCTGTCACACATGTTACACACCTGTCTCACATCTTACACACACCTGTCTCACATCAATCACATACCTGTCTCACAACAAACACAGACCTGTCTCCCATCTTACACACACCTGTCTCCCATCTTACACACGCCTGTCTCACATCATACACACGCCTGTCTCACATCAAACACACACCTGCCTCACATCTTACACACACCTCTCACATCTTACACACACCTCTTTCACATCTTACACACACCTGCCTCCCATCTTACTCAGCTGTCTCACATCTTACACACATCTGTCTCACATGTTACACATGCCTGTCTTCCATCTTACAGACACCTGTCTCACATCTTACACACACCTGTCTCTCATCTTACACACACCTGTCTCACATCTTACACACACCTGTCTCACATCTTACACATCTGTCTCACAGCTTAGACAAACCTGTCTCACATCTTACACACACCTGTCTTACATCTTACACACGCCTGTCTCACATCTTACACACACCTGTCTCACATCACACACCTGTCTGAAATCTTACACACACCTGTCTCACATCAAACACACACCTGTCTCACATCAAACACACGCCTCTTACATCTTACACACACCTGTTTCACATCAAACACATACCTGTCTCACATCAAACACACACCTGTCTCACATCAAACACACACCTGTCTCACATCAAACACACACCTGTCTCACATCAAACACATGCCTGTCTCACATCTTACACACGCCTGTCTCACATCAAACACACACCTGTCTCACATCAAACACAGACCTGTCTCCCATCTTACACACACCTCTCTCCCATCTTACACACACCTGTCTCACATCTTGCACACACCTGTCTCCCATCTTACACACACCTGTCTCCCATCTTACACACGCCTGTCTCCCATCTTACACACGCCTGTCTCCCATCTTACACACGCCTGTCTCCCATCTTACACACCCGTCTCCCATCTTACACACACCTGTCTCACATCTTACACACACCTGTCTCACATCTTACACACACCTGTCTCACATCTTGCACACACCTGTCTCACATCTTACACACACCTGTCTCCCATCTTACACACACCTATCTCCCATCTTACACACACCTGTCTCCCAACTTACACACACCTGTCTCACATCTTACACATGCCTGTCTTCCATCTTACACAACTATCACATCTTACACACACCTGTCACACATGCTAAACACCTGTCTCACATCTTACACACACCTGTCTCACATCAAACACTTACCTGTCTCACATCAAACACAGACCTGTCTCCCATCTTACACACACCTGTCTCCCATCTTACACACGCCTGTCTCACATCATACACACGCCTGTCTCACATCAAACACACACCTGCCTCACATCTTACACACACCTCTCACATCTTACACACACCTGTTTCACATCTTACACACACCTGTCTCCCATCTTACTCAGCTGTCTCACATCTTACACACATCTGTCTCATATGTTACACATGCCTGTCTTCCATCTTAGACACCTGTCTCACATCTTACACACACCTGTCTCTCATCTTACACACACCTGTCTCACATCTTACACACACCTGTCTTACATCTTACACATCTGTCTCACATCTTAGACACACCTGTCTCACATCTTACACACACCTGTCTTACATCTTACACACGCCTGTCTCACATCTTACACACACCTGTCTCACATTACACACCTGTCTCAAATCTTACACACACCTGTCTCACATCAAACACACACCTGTCTCACATCAAACACACGCCTCTTACATCTTACACACACCTGTTTCACATCAAACACATACCTGTCTCACATCAAACACACCTGTCTCACATCAAACACACACCTGTCTCACATCAAACACACACCTGTCTCACATCAAACACATGCCTGTCTCACATCTTACACACGCCTGTCTCACATCAAACACACACCTGTCTCACATCAAACACATGCCTGTCTCACATCAAACATACACCCGTCTCACATCTTACACACGCCTGTCTCCCATCTTACACACGCCTGTCTCCCATCTTACACACGCCTGTCTCCCATCTTACACACACCTGTCTCACATCTTACACACACCTGTCTCCCATCTTACACACACCTGTCTCACATCTTGCACACACCTGTCTCACATATTACACACACCTGTCTCCCATCTTACACACACCTGTCTCCCATCTTACACACACCTGTCTCCCATCTTACACACACCTGTCTCACATCTTACACATGCCTGTCTTCCATCTTACACAACTATCACATCTTACACACACCTGTCACACATGCTAAACACCTGTCTCACATCTTACACACACCTGTCTCACATCAAACACATACCTGTCTCACATCAAACACAGACCTGTCTCCCATCTTACACACACCTGTCTCCCATCTTACGCACACCTGTCTCACATCTTACACACGCCTGTCTCACATCTTACACATGCCTGTCTTCCATCTTACACAACTATCACATCTTACACACACCTGTCACACATGCTAAACACCTGTCTCACATCTTACACACACCTGTCTCACATCAAACACATACCTGTCTCACATCAAACACAGACCTGTCTCCCATCTTACACACACCTGTCTCCCATCTTACACACAGCTGTCTCACATCATACACACGCCTGTCTCACATCAAACACACACCTGCCTCACATCTTACACACACCTCTCACATCTTACACACAACTGTTTCACATCTTACACACACCTGTCTCCCATCTTACACAGCTGTCTCACATCTTACACACATCTGTCTCACATGTTACACACGCCTGTCTTCCATCTTACACACACCTGTCTCACATCTTACACACACCTGTCTCACATCTTACACATCTGTCTCACATCTTAGACACACCTGTCTCACATCTTACACACACCTCTCTTACATCTTACACACGCCTGTCTCACATCTTAAACACACCTGTCTCACATCACACACATGTCTCAAATCTTACACACACCTGTCTCACATCAAACACACACCTGTCTCACATCAAACACACGCCTCTTACATCTTACACACACCTGTTTCACATCAAACACATACCTGTCTCACATCAAACACACACCTGTCTCACATCAAAAACACACCTGTCTCACGTCAAACACACACCTGTCTCACATCAAACACATGCCTGTCTCACATCAAACATACACCTGTCTCACATCTTACACACTCCTGTCTCCCATCTTACACACGGCTGTCTCCCATCTTACACACACCTGTCTCCCATCTTACACACACCTCTCTCCCATCTTACACACACCTGTCTCCCATCTTACACACACCTGTCTCCCATCTTACACACGCCTGTCTCCCATCTTACACACACCTGTCTCCCATCTTACACACACCTGTCTCACATCTTACACACACCTGTCTCCCATCTTACACACACCTGTCTCACATCTTGCACACACCTGTCTCACATCTTACACACACCTGTCTCCCATCTTACACACACCTGTCTCCCAACTTACACACACCTGTCTCACATCTTACACATGCCTGTCTTCCATCTTACACAACTATCACATCTTACACATACCTGTCACACATGTCACACACCTGTCTCCCATCTTACACACACCTGTCTCCCATCTTACACACACCTGTCTCCCATCTTACAAACACCTGTCTCCCATCTTACACACACCTGTCTCACATCTTACACATGCCTGTCTTCCATCTTACCCAACTATCACATCTAACACACACCTGTCACACATGCTAAACACCTGTCTCACATCTTACACACACCTGTCTCACATCAAACACGTACCTGTCTCACATCAAACACAGACCTGTCTCCCATCTTACAAACACCTGTCTCCCATCTTACACAAACCTGTCTCACATCTTACACACGCCTGTCTCACATCTTACACACGCCTGTCTCACATCTTACACATGCCTGTCTTCCATCTTACACAACTAGCACATCTTACGCACACCTGTCACACATGTTACACACCTGTCTCACATCTTACACACACCTGTCTCACATCAAACACATACCTGTCTCACATCAAACACAGACCTGTCTCCCATCTTACACACACCTGTCTCACATCTTACACACACCTGTCTCACATCTTACACACACCTGTCTCACATCTTGCACACACCTGTCTCACATCTTACACACACCTGTCTCCCATCTTACACACACCTATCTCCCATCTTACACACACCTGTCTCCCAACTTACACACACCTGTCTCACATCTTACACATGCCTGTCTTCCATCTTACACAACTATCACATCTTACACACACCTGTCACACATGCTAAACACCTGTCTCACATCTTACACACACCTGTCTCACATCAAACACATACCTGTCTCACATCAAACACAGACCTGTCTCCCATCTTACACACACCTGTCTCCCATCTTACACACGCCTGTCTCACATCATACACACGCCTGTCTCACATCAAACACACACCTGCCTCACATCTTACACACACCTCTCACATCTTACACACACCTGTTTCACATCTTACACACACCTGTCTCCCATCTTACTCAGCTGTCTCACATCTTACACACATCTGTCTCATATGTTACACATGCCTGTCTTCCATCTTAGACACCTGTCTCACATCTTACACACACCTGTCTCTCATCTTACACACACCTGTCTCACATCTTACACACACCTGTCTTACATCTTACACATCTGTCTCACATCTTAGACACACCTGTCTCACATCTTACACACACCTGTCTTACATCTTACACACGCCTGTCTCACATCTTACACACACCTGTCTCACATCACACACCTGTCTCAAATCTTACACACACCTGTCTCACATCAAACACACACCTGTCTCACATCAAACACACGCCTCTTACATCTTACACACACCTGTTTCACATCAAACACATACCTGTCTCACGTCAAACACACCTGTCTCACATCAAACACACACCTGTCTCACATCAAACACACACCTGTCTCACATCAAACACATGCCTGTCTCACATCTTACACACGCCTGTCTCACATCAAACACACACCTGTCTCACATCAAACACATGCCTGTCTCACATCAAACATACACCCGCCTCACATCTTACACACGCCTGTCTCCCATCTTACACACGCCTGTCTCCCATCTTACACACGCCTGTCTCCCATCTTACACACACCTGTCTCACATCTTACACACACCTGTCTCCCATCTTACACACACCTGTCTCACATCTTGCACACACCTGTCTCACATATTACACACACCTGTCTCCCATCTTACACACACCTGTCTCCCATCTTACACACACCTGTCTCCCATCTTACACACACCTGTCTCACATCTTACACATGCCTGTCTTCCATCTTACACAACTATCACATCTTACACACACCTGTCACACATGCTAAACACCTGTCTCACATCTTACACACACCTGTCTCACATCAAACACATACCTGTCTCACATCAAACACAGACCTGTCTCCCATCTTACACACACCTGTCTCCCATCTTACGCACACCTGTCTCACATCTTACACACGCCTGTCTCACATCTTACACATGCCTGTCTTCCATCTTACACAACTATCACATCTTACACACACCTGTCACACATGCTAAACACCTGTCTCACATCTTACACACACCTGTCTCACATCAAACACATACCTGTCTCACATCAAACACAGACCTGTCTCCCATCTTACACACACCTGTCTCCCATCTTACACACAGCTGTCTCACATCATACACACGCCTGTCTCACATCAAACACACACCTGCCTCACATCTTACACACACCTCTCACATCTTACACACACCTGTTTCACATCTTACACACACCTGTCTCCCATCTTACACAGCTGTCTCACATCTTACACACATCTGTCTCACATGTTACACACGCCTGTCTTCCATCTTACACACACCTGTCTCACATCTTACACACACCTGTCTCACATCTTACACATCTGTCTCACATCTTAGACACACCTGTCTCACATCTTACACACACCTGTCTTACATCTTACACACGCCTGTCTCACATCTTAAACACACCTGTCTCACATCACACACATGTCTCAAATCTTACACACACCTGTCTCACATCAAACACACACCTGTCTCACATCAAACACACGCCTCTTACATCTTACACACACCTGTTTCACATCAAACACATACCTGTCTCACATCAAACACACACCTGTCTCACATCAAAAACACACCTGTCTCACGTCAAACACACACCTGTCTCACATCAAACACATGCCTGTCTCACATCAAACATACACCTGTCTCACATCTTACACACTCCTGTCTCCCATCTTACACACGGCTGTCTCCCATCTTACACACACCTGTCTCCCATCTTACACACACCTCTCTCCCATCTTACACACACCTGTCTCCCATCTTACACACACCTGTCTCCCATCTTACACACGCCTGTCTCCCATCTTACACACACCTGTCTCCCATCTTACACACACCTGTCTCACATCTTACACACACCTGTCTCCCATCTTACACACACCTGTCTCACATCTTGCACACACCTGTCTCACATCTTACACACACCTGTCTCCCATCTTACACACACCTGTCTCCCAACTTACACACACCTGTCTCACATCTTACACATGCCTGTCTTCCATCTTACACAACTATCACATCTTACACATACCTGTCACACATGTCACACACCTGTCTCCCATCTTACACACACCTGTCTCCCATCTTACACACACCTGTCTCCCATCTTACAAACACCTGTCTCCCATCTTACACACACCTGTCTCACATCTTACACATGCCTGTCTTCCATCTTACCCAACTATCACATCTAACACACACCTGTCACACATGCTAAACACCTGTCTCACATCTTACACACACCTGTCTCACATCAAACACGTACCTGTCTCACATCAAACACAGACCTGTCTCCCATCTTACAAACACCTGTCTCCCATCTTACACAAACCTGTCTCACATCTTACACACGCCTGTCTCACATCTTACACACGCCTGTCTCACATCTTACACATGCCTGTCTTCCATCTTACACAACTAGCACATCTTACGCACACCTGTCACACATGTTACACACCTGTCTCACATCTTACACACACCTGTCTCACATCAAACACATACCTGTCTCACATCAAACACAGACCTGTCTCCCATCTTACACACACCTGTCTCCCATCTTACACACGCCTGTCTCACATCATACACACGCCTGTCTCACATCAAACACACACCTGCCTCACATCTTACACACACCTCTCACATCTTACACACACCTCTTTCACATCTTACACACACCTGCCTCCCATCTTACTCAGCTGTCTCACATCTTACACACATCTGTCTCACATGTTACACATGCCTGTCTTCCATCTTACAGACACCTGTCTCACATCTTACACACACCTGTCTCTCATCTTACACACACCTGTCTCTCATCTTACACACACCTGTCTCACATCTTACACACACCTGTCTCACATCTTACACATCTGTCTCACAGCTTAGACAAACCTGTCTCACATCTTACACACACCTGTCTTACATCTTACACACGCCTGTCTCACATCTTACACACACCTGTCTCACATCACACACCTGTCTGAAATCTTACACACACCTGTCTCACATCAAACACACACCTGTCTCACATCAAACACACGCCTCTTACATCTTACACACACCTGTTTCACATCAAACACATACCTGTCTCACATCAAACACACACCTGTCTCACATCAAACACACACCTGTCTCACATCAAACACACACCTGTCTCACATCAAACACATGCCTGTCTCACATCTTACACACGCCTGTCTCACATCAAACACACACCTGTCTCACATCAAACACAGACCTGTCTCCCATCTTACACACACCTCTCTCCCATCTTACACACACCTGTCTCACATCTTGCACACACCTGTCTCCCATCTTACACACACCTGTCTCCCATCTTACACACGCCTGTCTCCCATCTTACACACGCCTGTCTCCCATCTTACACACGCCTGTCTCCCATCTTACACACCCGTCTCCCATCTTACACACACCTGTCTCACATCTTACACACACCTGTCTCACATCTTACACACACCTGTCTCACATCTTGCACACACCTGTCTCACATCTTACACACACCTGTCTCCCATCTTACACACACCTATCTCCCATCTTACACACACCTGTCTCCCAACTTACACACACCTGTCTCACATCTTACACATGCCTGTCTTCCATCTTACACAACTATCACATCTTACACACACCTGTCACACATGCTAAACACCTGTCTCACATCTTACACACACCTGTCTCACATCAAACACATACCTGTCTCACATCAAACACAGACCTGTCTCCCATCTTACACACACCTGCCTCCCATCTTACACACGCCTGTCTCACATCATACACACGCCTGTCTCACATCAAACACACACCTGCCTCACATCTTACACACACCTCTCACATCTTACACACACCTGTTTCCCATCTTACACACACCTGTCTCCCATCTTACTCAGCTGTCTCACATCTTACACACATCTGTCTCATATGTTACACATGCCTGTCTTCCATCTTACAGACACCTGTCTCACATCTTACACACACCTGTCTTACATCTTACACATCTGTCTCACATCTTAGACACACCTGTCTCACATCTTACACACACCTGTCTTACATCTTACACACGCCTGTCTCACATCTTACACACACCTGTCTCACATCACACACCTGTCTCAAATCTTACACACACCTGTCTCACATCAAACACACACCTGTCTCACATCAAACACACGCCTCTTACATCTTACACACACCTGTTTCACATCAAACACATACCTGTCTCACATCAAACACACCTGCCTCACATCAAACACACACCTGTCTCACATCAAACACACACCTGTCTCACATCAAACACATGCCTGTCTCACATCTTACACACGCCTGTCTCACATCTTACACACGCCTGTCTCCCATCTTACACACACCTGTCTCCCATCTTACACACACCTCTCTCCCATCTTACACACACCTGTCTCCCATCTTACACACACCTGTCTCCCATCTTACACACGCCTGTCTCCCATCTTACACACGCCTGTCTCCCATCTTACACACGCCTGTCTCCCATCTTACACACACCTGTCTCCCATCTTACACACACCTCTCACATCTTACACACACCTGTCTCCCATCTTACACACACCTGTCTCACATCTTGCACACACCTGTCTCACATCAAACACATGCCTGTCTCACATCTTACACACGCCTGTCTCACATCTTACACACGCCTGTCTCCCATCTTACACACACCTGTCTCCCATCTTACACACACCTCTCTCCCATCTTACACACACCTGTCTCCCATCTTACACACACCTGTCTCCCATCTTACACACGCCTGTCTCCCATCTTACAGACGCCTGTCTCCCATCTTACACACGCCTGTATCCCATCTTACACACACCTGTCTCCCATCTTACACACACCTCTCACATCTTACACACACCTGTCTCCCATCTTACACACACCTGTCTCACATCTTGCACACACCTGTCTCACATCTTACACACACCTGTCTCCCATCTTACACACACCTGTCTCCCATCTTACACACACCTGTCTCCCATCTTACACACACCTGTCTCCCAACTTACACACACCTGTCTCACATCTTACACATGCCTGTCTTCCATCTTACACAACTATCACATCTTACACACACCTGTCACACATGATAAACACATGTCTCACAACTTACACACACCTGTCTCACATCTTACACACACCTGTCTCACATCAAACACATACCTGTCTCACATCAAACACAGACCTGTCTCCCATCTTACACACACCTGTCTCCCATCTTACACACACCTGTCTCACATCTTACACACGCCTGTCTCACATCTTACACATGCCTGTCTTCCATCTTACACAACTATCACATCTTACACACACCTGTCACACATGTTACGCACCTGTCTCACATCTTACACACACCTGTCTCACATCAAACACATACCTGTCTCACATCAAACACAGACCTGTCTCCCATCTTACACACACCTGTCTCCCATCTTACACACGCCTGTCTCACATCTTACACACGCCTGTCTCACATCTTACACATGCCTGTCTTCCATCTTACACAACTAGCACATCTTACACACACCTGTCACACATGTTACACACCTGACTCACATCTTACACACACCTGTCTCACATCAAACACATACCTGTCTCACATCAAACACAGACCTGTCTCCCATCTTACACACACCTGTCTCCCATCTTACACACGCCTCTCTCACATCATACACACGCCTATCTCACATCAAACACACACCTGCCTCACATCTTACACACACCTCTCACATCTTACACACACCTGTTTCACATCTTACACACACCTGTCTCCCATCTTACACAGCTGTCTCACATCTTACACACGCCTGTCTCACATCTTACACACGCCTGTCTCCCATCTTACACACACCTGTCTCCCATCTTACACACACCTCTCTCCCATCTTACACACACCTGTCTCCCATCTTACACACACCTGTCTCCCATCTTACACACGCCTGTCTCCCATCTTACACACGCCTGTCTCCCATCTTACACACGCCTGTCTCCCAGCTTACACACACCTGTCTCCCATCTTACACACACCTCTCACATCTTACACACACCTGTCTCCCATCTTACACACACCTGTCTCACATCTTGCACACACCTGTCTCACATCAAACACATGCCTGTCTCACATCTTACACACGCCTGTCTCACATCTTACACACGCCTGTCTCCCATCTTACACACACCTGTCTCCCATCTTACACACACCTCTCTCCCATCTTACACACACCTGTCTCCCATCTTACACACACCTGTCTCCCATCTTACACACGCCTGTCTCCCATCTTACAGACGCCTGTCTCCCATCTTACACACGCCTGTCTCCCATCTTACACACACCTGTCTCCCATCTTACACACACCTCTCACATCTTACACACACCTGTCTCCCATCTTACACACACCTGTCTCACATCTTGCACACACCTGTCTCACATCTTACACACACCTGTCTCCCATCTTACACACACCTGTCTCCCATCTTACACACACCTGTCTCCCATCTTACACACACCTGTCTCCCAACTTACACACACCTGTCTCACATCTTACACATGCCTGTCTTCCATCTTACACAACTATCACATCTTACACACACCTGTCACACATGATAAACACATGTCTCACAACTTACACACACCTGTCTCACATCTTACACACACCTGTCTCACATCAAACACATACCTGTCTCACATCAAACACAGACCTGTCTCCCATCTTACACACACCTGTCTCCCATCTTACACACACCTGTCTCACATCTTACACACGCCTGTCTCACATCTTACACATGCCTGTCTTCCATCTTACACAACTATCACATCTTACACACACCTGTCACACATGTTACGCACCTGTCTCACATCTTACACACACCTGTCTCACATCAAACACATACCTGTCTCACATCAAACACAGACCTGTCTCCCATCTTACACACACCTGTCTCCCATCTTACACACGCCTGTCTCACATCTTACACACGCCTGTCTCACATCTTACACATGCCTGTCTTCCATCTTACACAACTAGCACATCTTACACACACCTGTCACACATGTTACATACCTGACTCACATCTTACACACACCTGTCTCACATCAAACACATACCTGTCTCACATCAAACACAGACCTGTCTCCCATCTTACACACACCTGTCTCCCATCTTACACACGCCTCTCTCACATCATACACACGCCTATCTCACATCAAACACACACCTGCCTCACATCTTACACACACCTCTCACATCTTACACACACCTGTTTCACATCTTACACACACCTGTCTCCCATCTTACACAGCTGTCTCACATCTTACACACATCTGTCTCACATGTTACACACGCCTGTCTTCCATCTTACAGACACCTGTCTCACATCTTACACACATCTGTCTCTCATCTTACACACACCTGTCTCACATCTTACACACACCTGTCTCACATCTTACACATCTGTCTCACAGCTTAGACACACTTGTCTCACATCTTACACACACCTGTCTTACATCTTACACACGCCTGTCTCACATCTTACACACACCTGTCTCACATCACACACCTGTCTCAAATCTTACAGACACCTGTCTCACATCAAACACACACCTGTCTCACATCAAACACACCCCTCTTACATCTTACACACACCTGTCTCACATCAAACACACACCTGTCTCACATCAAACACACGCCTCTTACATCTTACACACACCTGTTTCACATCAAACACATACCTGTCTCACATCAAACACACCTGCCTCACATCAAACACACACCTGTCTCACATCAAACACACACCTGTCTCACATCAAACACATGCCTGTCTCACATCTTACACACGCCTGTCTCACATCTTACACACGCCTGTCTCCCATCTTACACACACCTGTCTCCCATCTTACACACACCTCTCTCCCATCTTACACACACCTGTCTCCCATCTTACACACACCTGTCTCCCATCTTACACACGCCTGTCTCCCATCTTACACACGCCTGTCTCCCATCTTACACACGCCTGTCTCCCATCTTACACACACCTGTCTCCCATCTTACACACACCTCTCACATCTTACACACACCTGTCTCCCATCTTACACACACCTGTCTCACATCTTGCACACACCTGTCTCACATCTTACACACACCTGTCTCCCATCTTACACACACCTGTCTCCCATCTTACACACACCTGTCTCCCATCTTACACACACCTGTCTCCCAACTTACACACACCTGTCTCACATCTTACACATGCCTGTCTTCCATCTTACACAACTATCACATCTTACACACACCTGTCACACATGATAAACACCTGTCTCACAACTTACACACACCTGTCTCACATCTTACACACACCTGTCTCACATCAAACACATACCTGTCTCACATCAAACACAGACCTGTCTCCCATCTTACACACACCTGTCTCCCATCTTACACACACCTGTCTCACATCTTACACACGCCTGTCTCACATCTTACACATGCCTGTCTTCCATCTTACACAACTATCACATCTTACACACACCTGTCACACATGTTACGCACCTGTCTCACATCTTACACACACCTGTCTCACATCAAACACATACCTGTCTCACATCAAACACAGACCTGTCTCCCATCTTACACACACCTGTCTCCCATCTTACACACGCCTGTCTCACATCTTACACACGCCTGTCTCACATCTTACACATGCCTGTCTTCCATCTTACACAACTAGCACATCTTACACACACCTGTCACACATGTTACACACCTGACTCACATCTTACACACACCTGTCTCACATCAAACACATACCTGTCTCACATCAAACACAGACCTGTCTCCCATCTTACACACACCTGTCTCCCATCTTACACACGCCTCTCTCACATCATACACACGCCTATCTCACATCAAACACACACCTGCCTCACATCTTACACACACCTCTCACATCTTACACACACCTGTTTCACATCTTACACACACCTGTCTCCCATCTTACACAGCTGTCTCACATCTTACACACATCTGTCTCACATGTTACACACGCCTGTCTTCCATCTTACAGACACCTGTCTCACATCTTACACACATCTGTCTCTCATCTTACACACACCTGTCTCACATCTTACACACACCTGTCTCACATCTTACACATCTGTCTCACAGCTTAGACACACTTGTCTCACATCTTACACACACCTGTCTTACATCTTACACACGCCTGTCTCACATCTTACACACACCTGTCTCACATCACACACCTGTCTCAAATCTTACAGACACCTGTCTCACATCAAACACACACCTGTCTCACATCAAACACACGCCTCTTACATCTTACACACACCTGTTTCACATCAACCACATACCTGTCTCACATCAAACACACACCTGTCTCACATCAAAAAAACTCCTGTCTCACATCAAACACATGCCTGTCTCACATCAAACATACACCTGTCTCACATCTTACACATGCCTGTCTCCCATCTTACACACGCCTCTCTCCCATCTTACACACACCTGTCTCCCATCTTACACACACCTGTCTCCCATCTTACACACACCTGTCTCGCATCTTACACACACCTGCCTCCCATCTTTCACACGCCTGTCTCCCATCTTACACACGCCTGTCTCCCATCTTACACATGCCTGTCTCCCTTCTTACACACACCTGTCTCCCATCTTACACACACCTGTCTCACATCTTACACACACCTGTCTCCCATCTTACACACACCTGTCTCACATCTTGCAAACACCTGTCTCACATCTTACACACACCTGTCTCCCATCTTACACACACCTGTCTTCCATCTTACACACACCTGTCTCCCAACTTACACACACCTGTCTCACATCTTACACATGCCTGTCTTCCATCTTACACAACTATCACATCTTACACACACCTGTCACACATGCTAAACACCTGTCTCACATCTTACACACACCTGTCTCACATCAAACACATACCTGTCTCACATCAAACACAGACCTGTCTCCCATCTTACACACACCTGTCTCCCATCTTACACACACCTGTCTCACGTCTTGCACACACCTGTCTCCCATCTTACACACACCTGTCTCCCATCTTACACACGCCTGTCTCCCATCTTACACACACCTGTCTCCCATCTTACACACTCCTGTCTCACATCTTACACACACCTGTCTCCCATCTTACACACACCTGTCTCACATCTTGCACACACCTGTCTCACATCTTACACACACCTGTCTCCCATCTTACACACGCCTGTCTCCCATCTTACACACGCCTGTCTCCCATCTTACACACACCTGTCTCCCATCTTACACACTCCTGTCTCACATCTTACACACACCTGTCTCCCAACTTACACACACCTGTCTCACATCTTACACATGCCTGTCTTCCATCTTACACAACTATTACATCTTACACACACCTGTCACACATGCTAAACACCTGTCTCACATCTTACACACACCTGTCTCACATCAAACACATACCTGTCTCACATCAAACACAGACCTGTCTCCCATCTTACACACACCTGTCTCACATCTTACACACGCCTGTCTCACATCATACACATGCCTGTCTCACATCAAACACACACCTGCCTCACATCTTACACACACCTCTCACATCTTACACACACCTGTCTCCCATCTTACACACACCTGTCTCACATCTTACACACGCCTGTCTCACATCTTACACATGCCTGTCTTCCATCTTACACAACTATCACATCTTACACACACCTGTCACACATGTTACACACCTGTCTCACATCTTACACACACCTGTCTCACATCAAACACATACCTGTCTCACATCAAACACAGACCTGTCTCCCATCTGACACACACCTGTCTCCCATCTTACACACGCCCGTCTCACATCTTACACACGCCTGTCTCACATCTTACACATGCCTGTCTTCCATCTTACACAACTAGCACATCTTACACACACCTGTCACACATGTTACACACCTGTCTCACATCTTACACACACCTGTCTCACATCTTACACATCTGTCTCACAGCTTAGACACACCTGTCTCACATCTTACACACACCTGTCTTACATCTTACACACGCCTGTCTCACATCTTACACACACCTGTCTCACATCACACACCTGTCTCAAATCTTACACACACCTGTCTCACATCAAACACACACCTGTCTCACATCAAACACACACCTGTCTCACATCAAACACACACCTGTCTCACATCAAACACATGCCTGTCTCACATCTTACACACGCCTGTCTCACATCAAACACACACCTGTCTCACATCAAACACATGCCTGTCTCACATCAAACATACACCTGTCTCACATCTTACACATGCCTGTCTCCCATCTTACACACGCCTGTCTCCCATCTTACACACACCTGTCTCCCATCTTACACACACCTCTCTCCCATCTTACACCTGTCTCCCATCTTAAACACACCTGTCTCCCATCTTACACACGCCTGTCTCCCATCTTACACACGCCTGTCTCCCTTCTTACACACACCTGTCTCCCATCTTACACACACCTGTCTCACATCTTACACACACCTGTCTCCCATCTTACACACACCTGTCTCACATCTTACAAACGCGTCTTCCATCTTACACAACTGTATCACATCTTACACACACCTGTCACACATGTTACACACACCTGTCTCACATCTTACACACCTGTCTCACATCAAACACACACCTGTCTCACATCAAACACACACCTGTCTCACATCTTACATATGCCTGTCTCCCAACTTACACCCATCTCACGTCTTACGCACACCTGTCACACATCAAACACACCTGTCTTACATCAAACACAGACCTGTCTCCCATCTTACACACACCTCTCTCCCATCTTACACACGCCTGTCTCACATCATACACACGCCTGTCTCACATCAAACACACACCTGCCTCACATCTTACACACACCTCTCACATCTTACACACACCTGTCTCCGACCTTACACACACCTGTCTCCCTTCTTACACACAGCTGTCTCACACCAAACACACCTGACTCACACCAAACACACCTGACTCACATGAAACACACACCTGTCTCACATCAAACACATACCTGTCTCACATATTACACACACCTGTCTCACCTCAAACACACACCTGTCTCACTTCAAACACATACCTTTCTCACATCTTACACACACCTGTTTCACATCTTACACACACCTGTCTCACATCTTACACACGCATGTCTCACATCAAACACACAGCTGTCTCACATCTTACACACACCTGTCTCACATCTTACACACACATCTCACATCTTACACACATCTGTCTCACATGTTACACACACCTGTTTTCCATCATACACAACTGTATCACATCAAACACACACCTGTCTCACATCTTACACATGCCTGTCTTCCATCTTACACAACTATCACATCTTACACACACCTGTCACACATGTTACACACCTGTCTCACATCTTACACACACCTGTCTCACATCAAACACATACCTGTCTCACATCAAACACACGCCTGTCTCCCATCTTACACACACCTCTCTCCCATCTTACACACGCCTGTCTCACATCATACACACGCCTGTCTCACATCAAACACACACCTGCCTCACATCTTACACACACCTCTCACATCTTACACACACCTGTCTCCGACCTTACACACACCTGTCTCCCATCTTACACAGCTGTCTCACATCTTACACACATCTGTCTCACATGTTACACACACCTGTCTCCCATCTTACACACACCTGTCTCACATCTTACACACGCATGTTTCACATCAAACACACACCTGTCTCACATCTTACACACACGTCTCACATCTTACACACATCTGTCTCACATGTTACACACGCCTGTTTTCCATCATACACAACTGTATCACATCAAACACACACCTGTCTCACATCTTACACACACCTGCCTCACATCTTACATATGCCTGTCTCCCAACTTACACACATCTCTCATCTTACGCACACCTATTACACATCAAACACACCTCTCTCCCTTCTTACACACAGCTGTCTCACACCAAACACACCTGACTCACACCAAACACACCTGACTCACATGAAACACACACCTGTCTCACATCAAACACATTCCTGTCTCACATATTACACACACCTGTCTCACATCAAACACACACCTGTCTCACATCTTACACATCTGTCTCACATCTTACACACACGTGTCTCACATCTTACACATGCTTGTCTCACATCTTACACACACCTGTCCCACATCAAACATACACCAGTATCACATCTTACACACACCTGTCTCACATCTTACACACACCAGTCTCACATTTTACACACACCTGTCTCACATCAAACACACACCTGTCTCACATCAAACACACACCTGTCTCACATCTTACACATCTGTCTCACATCTTACACACACTTGTCTCACATCTTACACAGCTGTCTCACATCTTACACACATCTGTCTCACATGTTACACATACCTGTCTTCCATCTTACACAACTGTATCACATCTTACACACACCTGTCACACGTTACACACACCTGTCTCCCATCTTACACACCTGTCTCACATCAAAAACAAACCTGTCTCACATCAAACACACACCTGTCACACATCTTACATATGCCTGTCTCCCAACTTACCCCCATCTCACATCTTACGCACACCTGTCACACATCAAACACACCTGTCTTACATCTTACACACACCTATCACACATCAAACACACCTGTCTCCCTTCTTACACACAGCTGTCTCACACCAAACATACCTGACTCACACCAAACACACCTGACTCACATGAAACACACACCTGTCTCACATCAAACACACACCTGTCTCACATATTACACACACCTGTCTCACATCAAACACACATCTGTCTCACATCAAACACACACCTCACATCAAACACACACCTGTCTCACATCAAAGACACACCAGTATCACATCTTACACACACCTGTCTCACATCTTACACACACCAGTCTCACATCTTACACACACCTGTCTCACATCAAACACACACCTGTCTCACATCAAACACACACCTGTCTCACATCTTACACACACTTGTCTCACATCTTACACACACCTGTCTCCCATCTTACACAGCTGTCTCACATCTTACACACATCTGTCTCACATGTTACACATGCCTGTCTTCCATCTTACACAACTGTATCACATCTTACACACACCTGTCACACGTTACACACAATTGTCTCCCATCTTACACACCTGTCTCACATCAAAAACACACCTGTCTCACATCAAACACACACCTGTCACACATCTTACATATGCTTGTCTCCCAACTTACACCCATCTCACATCTTACGCACACCTGTCACACATCAAACACACCTGTCTTACATCTTACACACACCTGTCACACATCAAACACACCTGTCTCCCTTCTTACACACAGCTGTCTCACACCAAACATATCTGTCTCACACCAAACACACCTGACTCACATGAAACACACACCTGTCTCACATCAAACACACACCTGTCTCACATATTACACACACCTGTCTCACATCAAACACACATCTGTCTCACATCAAACACACACCACACATCAACACACACCTGTCTCACATCAAACACACACCTGTCTCACATCAAAGACACACCAGTATCACATCTTACACACACCTGTCTCACATCTTACACACATCAGTCTCACATATTACACACACCTGTCTCACATCAAACACACACCTGTCTCACATCAAACACACACCTGTCTCACATCAAACACACATCTGTCTCACATCAAACACACACCTCACATCAAACACACACCTGTCTCACATCAAACACACACCTGTCTCACATCAAAGACACACCTGTCTCACATCTTATACATCTGTCTCACATCTTACACACACCTGGTCACATCTTACACACACCTGTCTCACATCTTACACACACCTGTCTCACATCTTACACACACCTCTCACATCTTACACACGCCTGTCTCACATCTTACACACATCTGTCTCACATCTTACACACACCTGTCTCACATCAAACACACACCTGTCTCACATCTTACACACACCTGGTCACA
Organism: Somniosus microcephalus; assembly: GCF_052327205.1. Classification (NCBI taxonomy): domain Eukaryota; kingdom Metazoa; phylum Chordata; class Chondrichthyes; order Squaliformes; family Somniosidae; genus Somniosus; species Somniosus microcephalus. The sequence continues at coordinate 86,807,691 of NC_140997.1, read as the reverse complement.
TCTTACACACACCTGTCTCACATCTTACACACACCTGTCTCACATCTTACACACACCTCTCACATCTTACACACGCCTGTCTCACATCTTACACACGCCTGTCTCACATCAAACACACACCTGTCTCACATCTTACACACACCCGTCTCACATCTTACACACACCCGTCTCACATCTTAGGCACACCTGTCACACATCAAACACGCCTGTCTCACAACTTACCCACACCTGTCACACATCAAACATACCTGTCTCCCTTCTTACACACAGCTGTCTCACACCAAACACACCTGACTCACACAAAACACACCTGATTCACATCAAACACACACCTGTCTCAGATCTTACACACACCTGTCTCACATCGCACAGACACCTGTCTCACATCAAACACACAACTGTCTCACATCTCACACACCTGTCTCACATCAAACACACACCTGTCTCACATCTTACACACACCTGTCTCACATCAAACACACACCTGTCTCACATCTTACACACCAGTCTCACATCTTACACTCACCTGTCTCACAACAAACACACACCTGGCTCACATCAAACACATACCTGTCTCACATCTTACACAGCTGTCTCACAACTTACACAGCTGTCTCCCATCTTACACACACCTGTCACATCTTACACATGCCTGGCACCCATCTTACACACCTGTCTCACATCTTACACACACCTGTCACACATCAAACACAACTGTCTCCCTTCTTACACACAGCTGTCTCACACCAAACACACCTGACTCACACCAAACACATCTGACTCACATCAAACACACATCTGTCTCACATCAAACACTCACCTGTCTCACATCTTACACACGCCTGTCTCACATCTTACACACACCTGTCTCACATCGTAGACACACCTGACTCACACCAAACACACCTGACTCACATCAAACACACATCTGTCTCACATCAAACACACACCTGTCTCACATCAAACACACACCTGTCTCACATCATTGACACACCTGTCACACATCAAACACACACCTGTCTCACATCTTACACACACCTGTCTCACATCTTACACACACCTGTCTCACATCAAACACACACCTGTCTCACATCAAACACACACCTGTCTCACATCAAACACACACCTGTCTCACGTCTTACACAGCTGTCTCCCATCTTACACACACCTGTCACATCTTACACATGCCTGGCTCCCATCTTACACACCTGTCTCACATCTTACACTCACCTGTCACACATCAAACACACCTGTCTCCCTTCTTACACACAGCTGTCTCACACCAAACACACCTGACTCACACAAATGCACCTGACTCACATCAAACACACATCTGTCTCACATCAAACACACACCAGTCTCACATCTTGCACACACCTGTCTCACATCGTAGACAAACCTGTGACACATCAAACACACACCTGTCTCACATCTTACACACACCTGTCTCCCATCTTACGCACACCTGTCTCACATCATACACACACCTGTTGCACATCTTACACACAACTGTCTCCCATCCTACATGCCTGTCTCACATCTTACACACACCTGTCTCACATCTTACACACACTTGTCTCACATCTAACACACACATGTCTCACATCTTACACACACCTCTCACGTCAAACACACGCCTGTCTCACATCTTACACACCAGTCTCACATCTTACACACACCTGTCTCACATCAAACACACACCTGTCTCACATCAAACACACACCTGTTTCAGATCAAACACACACCTGTCTCACATCTTACACACACCCGTCTCACATTTTACACACACCTGTCTCACATCTTACGCACACCTGTCACACATCAAACACGCCTGTCTCACATCTTACACTCACCTGTCACACATCAAACACACCTGTCTCCCTTCTTACACACACCTGTCTCACATCGTAGACACACCCGTCTCACATCGTACACACACCTGTCTCACATCGTACACACACCTGTCTCACATCAAACACACACCTGTCTCACATCTCACACACCTGTCTCACATCGTAGACACACCTGTCACATATCAAACACACACCTGTCTCACATCTTACACACACCTGTCTCACATCAAACACACACCTATCTCACATCATACCGACCAGTCTCACATCGTACACACACCTATCTCACAACAAACACACACCTGGCTCACATCAAACACATACCTGTCTCCCATCTTACACACACCTGTCACATCTTACACATGCCTGGCTCCCATCTTACACACCTGTCTCAAATCTTACACACACCTGTCACACATCAAACACAACTGTCTCCCTTCTTACACACAGCTGTCTCACACCAAACACACCTGACTCACACCAAACACATCTGACTCACATCAAACACACATGTGTCTCACATCAAACACTCACCTGTCTCACATCTTACACACGCCTGTCTCACATCTTACACACACCTGTCTCACATCATAGACACACCTGACTCACACCAAACACACCTGACTCACATCAAACACACATCTGTCTCACATCAAACACACACCTGTCTCACATCAAACACACACCTGTCTCACATCATTGACACACCTGTCACACATCAAACACACACCTGTCTCACATCTTACACACACCTGTCTCACATCTTACACACACCTGTCTCACATCAAACACACACCTGTCTCACATCAAACACACACCTGTCTCACATCAAACACACACCTGTCTCACGTCTTACACAGCTGTCTCCCATCTTACACACACCTGTCACATCTTACACATGCCTGGCTCCCATCTTACACATCTGTCTCACATCTTACACTCACCTGTCACACATCAAACACACCTGTCTCCCTTCTTACACACAGCTGTCTCACACCAAACACACCTGACTCACACAAACACACCTGACTCACATCAAACACACATCTGTCTCACATCAAACACACACCTGTCTCACATCTTGCACACACCTGTCTCACATCGTAGACAAACCTGTGACACATCAAACACACACCTGTCTCACATCTTACACACACCTGTCTCCCATCTTACACACACCTGTCTCACATCATACAGACACCTGTTGCACATCTTACACACAACTGTCTCCCATCCTACATGCCTGTCTCACATCTTACACACACCTGTCTCACATCTTACACACACTTGTCTCACATCTAACACACACATATCTCACATCTTACACACACCTCTCACGTCAAACACACGCCTGTCTCACATCTTACACACCAGTCTCACATCTTACACACACCTGTCTCACATCAAACACACACCTGTTTCAGATCAAACACACACCTGTCTCACATCTTACACACACCCGTCTCACATCTTACACACACCCGTCTCACATCTTACACACACCCGTCTCACATCTTACGCACACCTGTCACACATCAAACACGCCTGTCTCACATCTTACACTCACCTGTCACACATCAAACACACCTGTCTCCCTTCTGACACACACCTGTCTCACATCGTAGACACACCTGTCTCACATCGTACACACACCTGTCTCACATCGTACACACACCTGTCTCACATCAAACACTCACCTGTCTCACATCTCACACACCTGTCTCACATCGTAGACACACCTGTCACATATCAAACACACACCTGTCTCACATCTTACGCACACCTGTCTCACATCAAACACACACCTGTCTCACATCATACAGACCAGTCTCACATCTTACACACACCTATCTCACAACAAACACACACCTGGCTCACATCAAACACATACCTGTCTCCCATCTTACACACACCTGTCACATCTTACACATGCCTGGCTCCCATCTTACACACCTGTCTCAAATCTTACACACACCTGCCACACATCAAACACAACTGTCTCCCTTCTTACACACAGCTGTCTCACACCAAACACACCTGACTCACACCAAACACATCTGACTCACATCAAACACACATCTGTCTCACATCAAACACTCACCTGTCTCACATCTTACACACGCCTGTGTCACATCTTACACACACCTGTCTCACATCGTAGACACACCTGACTCACACCAAACACACCTGACTCACATCAAACACACATCTGTCTCACATCAAACACACACCTGTCTCACATCAAACACACACCTGTCTCACATCATTGACACACCTGTCACACATCAAACACACACCTGTCTCACATCTTACACACACCTGTCTCACATCTTACACACACCTGTCTCACATCAAACACACACCTGTCTCACATCAAACACACACCTGTCTCACATCAAACACACACCTGTCTCACGTCTTACACAGCTGTCTCCCATCTTACACACACCTGTCACATCTTACACATGCCTGGCTCCCATCTTACACACCTGTTTCACATCTTACACTCACCTGTCACACATCCAACACACCTGTCTCCCTTCTTACACACAGCTGTCTCACACCAAACACACCTGACTCACACAAACACACCTGACTCACATCAAACACACATCTGTCTCACATCAAACACACACCTGTCTCACATCTTGCACACACCTGTCTCACATCGTAGACAAACCTGTGACACATCAAACACACACCTGTCTCACATCTTACACACACCTGTCTCCCATCTTACACACACCTGTCTCACATCATACACACACCTGTTGCACATCTTACACACAACTGTCTCCCATCCTACATGCCTGTCTCACATCTTACACACACCTGTCTCACATCTTACACACACTTGTCTCACATCTAACACACACATGTCTCACATCTTACACACACCTCTCATGTCAAACACACGCCTGTCTCACATCTTACACACCAGTCTCACATCTTACACACACCTGTCTCACATCAAACACACACCTGTCTCACATCAAACACACGCCTGTTTCAGATCAAACACACACCTGTCTCACATCTTACACACACCCGTCTCACATCTTACACACACCCGTCTCACATCTTACGCACACCTGTCACACATCAAACACGCCTGTCTCACATCTTACACTCACCTGTCACACATCAAACACACCTGTCTCCCTTCTTACACACACCTGTCTCACATCGTACACACACCTGTCTCACATCATACACACACCTGTCTCACATCAAACACACACCTGTCTCACATCTCACACACCTGTCTCACATCGTAGACACACCTGTCACACATCAAACACACACCTGTCTCACATCTTAAACACACCTGTCTCACATCAAACACACACCTGTCTCACATCATACAGACCAGTCTCACATCTTACACACACCTATCTCACAACAAACACACACCTGGCTCACATCAAACATATACCTGTCTCCCATCTTACACACACCTGTCACATTTTACACATGCCTGGCTCCCATCTTACACACCTGTCTCACATCTTACACACAGCTGTCACACATCACTCACCTGTCTCACATCTTACACACACCTGTCTCACATCGTAGACACACCTGTCTCACATCGTAGACACACCTGTCACACATCAAACACACACCTGTCTCACAACTTACAAACACCTGTCTCACATCTTAAACACACCTGTCTCACATCAAACACACACCCGTCTCACATCTTACAAACACCTGTCTCACATCTTACACACACCTGTCTCCCATCTTATACACACCTGACTCACACCAAACACACCTGACTCACATCAAACACACATCTGTCTCACATCAAACACACATGTCTCACATCAAACACACACCTGTCTCACATCAAACACACACCTGTCTCACATCATTGACACACCTGTCACACATCAAACACACACCTGTCTCACATCTTACACACACCTGTCTCACATCTTACACACTCATGTCTCACATCAAACACACATCTGTCTCACATCTTACACACAGCTGTCTCACACCAAACACACCTGACTCACACCAAACACAACTGACTCACATCAAACACACATCTGTCTCACATCAAACACACACCTGTCTCACATCTTACACACACCTGTCTCACATCGTAGACACACCTGTCACACATGAATCACACACCTGTCTCACATCTTACACACACCTGTTGCACATCTTACACACACCTGTCTCACATCTTACACACCTGTCTCACATCTTACACACACCTGTTGCACATCTTACACACAACTGTCTCCCATCCTACATGCCTGTCTCACATCTTACACACACCTGTCTCACATCTTACACACACCCGTCTCATTTTACACACCTTTCTCAAATCTTACACAGACCTGTCACACATCTTACACATGCCGGTCTCACATTTAACACACACCTGTCTTACATCTTCCACACACCTGTCTCACAAGAAACACACACCTGGCTCACATCAAACACACACCTGTCTCACATCTTACACAGCTGTCTCACATCTTACACACATGTCTCACATCTTACACACACCTGTCACACATCAAACACACACCTGTCTCACATCTTACACACACCTGTCTCACATCAAACACACACCTGTCTCACATCACACACTTGTCTCCCATCTTACACACACCTGTCTCACATCAAACACACACCTGTCTCACAACAAACACACACCTGGCTCACATCTTACACAGCTGTCTCCCATCTTACACACACCTGTCTCACATCTTACACAGCTGTCTCCCATCTTACACACACCTGTCACACATCAAACTCACCTGTCTGCCTTCTTACACACAGCTGTCTCACACCAAACACACCTGACTCACACCAAACACACCTGTCTCACATCAAACACACACCTGTCTCAGATCAAACACACACCTGTCTCACATCTTACACATCTGTCTCACATCTTACACACACCTGTCTCACATCTTATACACACATCTCACATCTTACACACGCCTGTCTTCCATCTTACACACACCTGTCCAACATCTTACACACGCCTGTCTCCCATCTTACACACCTATCTCACATCTTACACACACCTGTCTCCCATCTTACACACCAGTTTCCCATTTACACACCTGTCTGACATCTTACACACACCTGTCTCACATCTTACACACACCTGTCTCACATGAAACACACACCTGTCCCACATCAAACACACACCTGTCTCCCATCTTACACACACCTGTCTCACATCTTACACACGCCTGTCTCCCATCTTACACACACCTGTCTCCCATCTTACACACACCTGTCTCCCATCTTACACACACCTGTCTCCCATCTTACACACACCTGTCTCACATCTTACACACACCTGTCTCACATCTTACACACACCTGCCTCCCATCTTACACACAACTGTCTCCCATCTTACACACACCTGTCTCCCGTCATACACACCAGTTTCTCATCTTACACACACCTGTCTCCCATCTTACACACAATTGTCTCACATCTTACATATGCCTGTCTCCCAACTTACACCCATCTCACATCTTACGCACACCTGTCACACATTAAACACACCTGTCTTACATCTTACACAGACCTGTCACACATCAAACACACCTGTCTCCCTTCTTACACACAGCTGTCTCACACCAAACACACCTGACTCACACCAAACACACCTGACTCACATGAAACACTCACCTGTCTCACATCAAACACATACCTGTCTCATATTACACACACCTGTCTCACATCACACACCTGTCTCACATCTTACACATCTGTCTCACATCTTACACACACGTGTCTCACATCTTGCACATGCTTGTCTCACATCTTACACACACCTGTCCCACATCAAACATACACCAGTATCACATCTTACACACACCTGTCTCACATCTTACACACACCAGTCTCACATCTTACACACACCTGTCTCACATCAAACACACACCTGTCTCACATCAAACACACATCTGTCTCACATCTTACACACACTTGTCTCACATCTTACACACACCTGTCTCCCATCTTATACAGCTGTCTCACATCTTACACACATCTGTCTCACATGTTACACATGCCTGTCTTCCATCTTACACAACTGTATCACATCTTACACACACCTGTCAAACGTTACACACACCTGTCTCCCATCTTACACACCTGTCTCACATCAAAAACACACCTGTCTCACATCAAACACACACCTGTCACACATCTTACATGTGCCTGTCTCCCAACTTACACCCATCTCACATCTTACGCACACCTGTCACACATCAAACACACCTGTCTCACATCTTACACACACCTGTCACACATCAAACACACCTGTCTCCCTTCTTACACACAGCTGTCTCACACCAAACACACATGACTCACACCAAACACACCTGACTCACATCAAACACACATCTGTCTCACATCAAACACACACCTGTCTCACATCTTACACACACCTGTCTCACATATTACACACACCTGTCTCACATCAAACACACAACTGTCTCACATCTTACACACAAGTCTCACATCTTACACACACCTGTCTCACAACAAACACACCTGTCTCACATCTTACGCAGCTGTCTCACAACTTTCACAGCTGTCTCCCATCTTACACACATCTGTTACATCTTACATAGGCCTGGCTCCCATCTTATACACCTGTCACACATCTTACACACACCTGTCACACATCAAACACACCTGTCTCCCTTCTTACACACAGCTATCTCACACCAAACACATCTGAGTCACCTCAAACACACATCTGTCTCACATCAAACACACACCTGTCTCACATCTTACACATACCTGTCTCACATCAAACACACACCTGTCTCCCATCTTATACACACCTGACTCACATCAAACACACCTGACTCACATCAAACACACATCTGTCTCACATCAAACACACACCTGTCTCACATCAAACACACACCTTTCTCACATCATTGACACACCTGTCATACATCAAACACACACCTGTCTCACATCTTACACACAACTGTCTCACATCAAACACACACCTGTCTCACATCAAACACACACCTGTCTCACATCTTAAACACACCTGTCTCACATCTTATACACACCTGTCTCACATCTTACACACACCTGTCTCACATCTTACACACACGTCTCACATCTTACACACACCAGTCTCCCATCTTACAAACACCTGTCTCCCATCTTACACACGCCTGTCTCCCATCTTACACACGCCTGTCTCCCATCTTACACACACCTGTCTCCCATCTTACACACACCTGTCTCCCATCTTACACACACCTGTCTCACATCTTACACACACCTGTCTCACATCTTACACACACCTGCCTCCCATCTTACACACAACTGTCTCCCATCTTACACACACCTGTCTCCCGTCATACACACCAGTTTCTCATCTTACACACACCTGTCTCCCATCTTACACACAATTGTCTCACATCTTACATATGCCTGTCTCCCAACTTACACCCATCTCACATCTTACGCACACCTGTCACACATCAAACACACCTGTCTCACATCTTACACACACCTGTCACACATCAAACACACCTGTCTCCCTTCTTACACACAGCTGTCTCACACCAAACACACCTGACTCACACCAAACACACCTGACTCACATCAAACACACATCTGTCTCACATCACACACCTGTCTCACATCTTACACACACCTGTCTCACATATTACACACACCTGTCTCACATCTTACACACGCCTGTCTCACATCTTACACATGCCTGTCTTCCATCTTACACAACTATCACATCTTACACACACCTGTCACAAATGTTACACACCTGTCTCACATCTTACACACACCTGTCTCACATCAAACACATACCTGTCTCACATCAAACACAGACCTGTCTCCCATCTTACACACGCCTGTCTCACATCATACACACGCCTGTCTCACATCAAACACACACCTGCCTCACATCTTACACACACCTCTCACATCTTACACACACCTGTTTCACATCTTACACACACCTGTCTCCCATCTTACACAGCTGTCTCACATCTTACACACATCTGTCTCACATGTTACACACGCCTGTCTTCCATCTTACACAACTGTATCACATCTTACACACACCTGTCACACATGTTACACACACCTGTCTCCCATCTTACACACCTGTCTCACATCAAACACACACCTGTCTCACATCAAACACACACCTGTCTCACATCTTACATATGCCTGTCTCCCAACTTACACCCATCTCACGTCTTACGCACACCTGTCACACATCAAACACACCTGTCTTACATCTTACACAGACCTGTCACACATCAAACACACCTGTCTCCCTTCTTACACACAGCTGTCTCACACCAAACACACCTGACTCACACCAAACACACCTGACTCACATGAAACACACACCTGTCTCACATCAAACACATACCTGTCTCACATATTACACACACCTGTCTCACCTCAAACACACACCTGTCTCACATCAAACACATACCTTTCTCACATCTTACACACACCTGTTTCACATCTTACACACACCTGTCTCACATCTTACACACACCTGTCTCACATCTTACACACACCTGTTTCAAATCTTACACACGCCTGTCTCACATCTTACACACGCCTGTCTCACATCAAACACACACCTGTCTCACATCAAACACACACCTGTCTCACATCTTACACACACCTGTCTCCCATCTTACACACACCTGTCTCACATCTTACACACAGATGTCTCACATCTTACACACAACTGTCTCACATCTTACACACGCGTCTCACATCTTACACACATCTGTCTCACATGTTACACACACCTGTTTTCCATCATACACAACTGTATCACATCAAACACACACCTGTCTCACATCTTACACATGCCTGTCTTCCATCTTACACAACTATCACATCTTACACACACCTGTCACACATGTTACACACCTGTCTCACATCTTACACACACCTGTCTCACATCAAACACATACCTGTCTCACATCAAACACACACCTGTCTCCCATCTTACACACGCCTGTCTCACATCATACACACGCCTGTCTCACATCAAACACACACCTGCCTCACATCTTACACACACCTCTCACATCTTACACACACCTGTTTCACATCTTACACACACCTGTCTCCCATCTTACACAGCTGTCTCACATCTTACACACATCTGTCTCACATGTTACACACACCTGTCTCCCATCTTACACACCTGTCTCACATCAAACACACACCTGTCTCACATCAAACACACACCTGTCTCACATCTTACATATGCCTGTCCCCCAACTTACACCCATCTCACATCTTACGCACACCTGTCACACATCAAACACACCTGTCTTACATCTTACACAGACCTGTCACACATCAAACACAGCTGTCTCCCTTCTTACACACAGCTGTCTCACACCAAACACACCTGACTCACACCAAACACACCTGACTCACATGAAACACACACCTGTCTCACATCAAACACACACCTGTCTCACATCCTACACACACCTGTCTCACATATTACACACACCTGTCTCACCTCAAACACACACCTGTCTGACATCAAACACATACCTGTCTCACATCGTACACACACCTGTTTCACATCTTACACACAGCTGTCTCACATCTTACACACACCTGTCTCACATCTTACACACGCCTGTCTCACATCAAGCACACACTTGTCTCACATCTTACACACACCTGTCTCACATCTTACACACACCTGTCTCCCATCTTACACACACCTGTCTCACATCTTACACACGCATGTTTCACATCAAACACACACCTGTCTCACATCTTACACACACGTCTCACATCTTACACACATCTGTCTCACATGTTACACACGCCTGTTTTCCATCATACACAACTGTATCACATCAAACACACACCTGTCTCACATCTTACACACACCTGCCTCACATCGTACATATGCCTGTCTCCCAACTTACACACATCTCTCATCTTACGCACACCTATTACACATCAAACACACCTCTCTCCCTTCTGACACACAGCTGTCTCACACCAAACACACCTGACTCACACCAAACACACCTGACTCACATGAAACACACACCTGTCTCACATCAAACACACACCTGTCTCACATCTTACACACACCTGTCTCACATATTACACACACCTGTCTCACCTCAAACACACACCTGTCTCACATCAAACACATACCTGTCTCACATCGTACACACACCTGTTTCACATCTTACACACAGCTGTCTCACATCTTACACACGCCTGTCTCACATCAAACACACACCTGTCTCACATCTTACACACACCTGTCTCACATCTTACACACACCTGTCTCCCATCTTACACACACCTGTCTCACATCTTACACATGCATGTTTCACATCAAACACACACCTGTCTCACATCTTACACACACGTCTCACATTACACACATCTGTCTCACATGTTACACATGCCTGTTTTCCATCATACACAACTGTATCACATCAAACACACACCTGTCTCACATCTTACACACACCTGCCTCACATCTTACATATGCCTGTCTCCCAACTTACACACATCTCTCATCTTACGCACACCTATTACACATCAAACACACCTCTCTCCCTTCTGACACACAGCTGTCTCACACCAAACACACCTGACACACACCAAACACAACTGATTTACATCAAACACACACCTGTCTCACATCAAACACACCTGATTCACATCAAACACACACCTGTCTCACATCAAACACACCTGTCTCCCTTCTTACACACAGCTATCTCATACCAAACACATCTGAGTCACCTCAAACACACACCTGTCTCACATCAAACACACACCTGTCTCACATCTTACACACACCTGTCTCACATCTTACACACACCTGTCTCACATCAAACAAACACCCGCCTCACATCATACACACACCTGTCTCACATCAAACAGACACCCATCTCACATCTTACACACACCTGTCTCACATCTTACACACACCTGTCTCCCATCTTATGCACACCTGACTCACACCAAACACACCTGACTCACATCAAACACACATCTGTCTCACATCAAACACACACCTGTCTCACATCAAACACACACCTTTCTCACATCATTGACACACCTGTCATACATCAAACACACACCTGTCTCACATCTTACACACACCTGTCTCACCTCTTACTCACAACTGTCTCACATCAAACACACATCTGTCTCACATCAAACACACACCTGTCTCACATCAAACAAACGCCTGTCTCACATCTTACACACACTTGTCTCACATCTTACACACACCTGTCTCACATCTTACACACACCTGTCTTACATCTTACACACACCTGTCTCACATCTTACACACACCTGTCTCTCATCTTACACACACCTGTCTCTCATCTTACACTCACCTGTCTCACATCTTACACACAACTGTCTCACATCTTAGACACAACTGTCTCACATCTTACACACACGTGTCACATCTTACACACACTTGTCTCACATCAAACACACACCTGTCTCACATCAAACACACGCCTGTCTCCCATCTTACACACACCTGTCACACATCTTACACACACCTGTCTCACATCTTACACACACCTGTCTCCGACCTTACACACACCTGTCTCCCATCTTACACACACCTGTCTCCCATCTTACACACACCTGTCTCCCATCTTACACACACCTGTCTCACATTACATACGCCTGCCTCACATCTTACACACACCTGTCACACATGTTACACTCCTGTCTCACATCTTACACACACCTGTCTCACATCAAACACACGCCTTCTCCCATCTTACACACACCTGTCTCCCATCTTACACACACCTGTCTCACATCTAACACACACCTGTTTCCCATCTTACACACACCTGTCTCCCATCTTACACACACCTGTCTCCCATCTTACACACACCTGTCTCACATCTAACACACACCTGTTTCCCATCTTACACACACCTGTCTCACATCAAACACACACCTGTCTCACATCTTACATATGCCTGTCTCCCAACTTACACCCATCTCACATCTTACGCACGCCTGTCACACATCAAACACACCTGTCTCACATCTTACACACAGCTGTCTCACACCAAACACACCTGACTCACACCAAACACACCTGACTCACGTCAAACACACACCTGTCTCACATCTTACACACCTCTGTCTCACATCTTACACACACCTGTCTCTCATCTTACACATACCTGTCTCCCATCTTACACACACCTGTCTCACATCTTACACACAACTGTCTCACATCGTAGACATACCTGTCACACATCAAACACACACCTGTCTCACATCTTACACACGCCTGTCTCCCATCTTACACACACCTGTCTCCCATCTTACACACGCCTGTCTCCCATCTTACACACACCTGTCTCCCATCTTACACACACCTAACTCCCATCTTCCACACACCTGTCTCCCATCTTACACACACCTGTCTCACACCTGTCTCACATCTTACACACACCTGTCTCCCATCTTACACACATCTGTCTCACATCAAACACACACCCGTCTCACATCTTACACACACCTGTCTCACATATTACACACACATGTCTCCCATCTTATACACACCTGTCTCACATCAAACACACACCTGTCTCACATCAAACACACACGTTTCTCACATCATTGACACACCTGTCATACATCAAACACACACCTGTCTCACATCTTACACACACATGTCTCACCTCTTACACACAACTGTCTCACATCAAACACACACCTGTCTCACATCAAACACACACCTGTCTCACATCAAACACACGCCTGTCTCACATCTTACACACACTTGTCTCACATCTTACACACACCTGTCTCACATCTTACACACACCTGTCTTACATCTTACACATGCCTGTCTCACATCTTACACACACCTGTCTCACATCTTACACACACCTGTCTCTCATCTTACACACACCTGTCTCACATCTTACACACAACTGTCTCACATCTTACACACAACTGTCTCACATCTTACACACACATGTCACATCTTACACACACCTGTCTCACATCTTACACACACCTGTCTCACATTACACACGCTTGTCTCCCATCTTACACACACCTGTCACACATGTTACACACCTGTCTCACATCTTACACACACCTGTCTCACATCTTACACACACCTCTCTCGCATCTTACACACAACTGTCTCACATCTAACACACACCTGTTTCCCATCTTACACACTCCTGTCTCCCATCTTATACACACATGACTCCCATCTTACACACACATCTCACATCTTACACACACCTCTCTCCCTTCTTACACACAACTGTCTCCCATCTTACACACACCTGTCTCCCGTCTTACACACCAGTTTCTCATCTTACACACACCTGTCTCCCATCTTACACACACCTGTCTCCCATCTTACACACAACTGTCTCACATCTGACATATGCCTGTCTCCCAACTTACACCATCTCACATCTTATGCACACCTGTCACACATCAAACACACCTGTCTCACATCTTACACACACCTGTCACACATCAAAAACACCTGACTCACACCAAACACACCTGACTGACATCAAACACACACCTGTCTCATATCTTACACACACCTGTCTCACAGCTTACACACACCTGTCTCTCATCTTACACACACATGTCTCACATCAAACACACACCTGTCTCACACCAAACACACACCTGTCTCACATCTTACACACCTGTCTCACATCTTACACACACCTGTCTCTCATCTTACACACACCTGTCTCTCATCTTACACAGACCTGTCTCACATCAAACACACACCTGTCTCACATCAAACACACACCTGTCTCTCAGCTTACACACCTGTCTCACATCTTCACACACCTGTCTCACATCTTACACATCTGTCTCACATCTTACACACACCTGTCTCACATCTTACACATGCTTGACTCACATCTTACACACACCTGCCTCACATCTTACACACACCTGTCTCACATCAAACACACTCCTGTCTCACATCTTACACCTCTGACTCACATCTTACACACACCTGTCTCACATCTTACACACGTTTGTCTCACATCTTACACACACCTGTCTCACATCTTACACATACCTGTTTCTCATCTTACACACAACTGTCTCTCATCTTACACACACCTGTCTCACATCTTACACACACCTGCCTCACAAACCAGCACACACCTGTCTCCCATTTACACACCAGTCTCACATCTTACACACACCTGTCTCACATCAAACACACACCTGTCTCACATCTTACACAAACCTGTCTCACATCAAACACATACCTGTCTCACATCTTACACACACCTGTTTCACATCTTACACACACCTGTCTCACATCTTACACACACCTGTCTCACATCGTACACACACCTGTTTAAAACTTACACACACCTGTCTCACAGCTTACCCACACGTCTCACATCTGACACACATCTGTCTCACATGTTACACACGCATGTTTTCCAACATACACACTATCACATCTTACACACACCTGTCACACATGTTACACATGCCTGTCTCCCATCTTACACACCTGTCTCACATCAAACACACATCTGTCTCACATCTTACACACACCTGCCTCACATCTTACATATGCCTGTCTCCGAACTTACACACATCTCACATCTTACGCACACCTATCACACATCAAGCACACCTCTCTCCCTTCTGACACACAGCTGTCTCACACCAAACACACCTGACACATACCAAACACACCTGATTCACATCAAACACACACCTGTCTCACATCAAACACACACCTGTCTCACATCTTACACACACCTGTCTCACATATTACACACACCTGTCTCACAGCAAACACACAACTGTCTCACATCTTACACACAAGTCTCACATCTTACACACACCTGTCTCACAACAAACACACACCTGTCTCACATCAAACACATACCTGTCTCACATCTTACACAGCTGTCTCACAACTTACACAGCTGTCTCCCATCTTACACACACCTGTTACATCTTACACATGCCTGGCTCCCATCTTACACACCTGTCTCACATCTTACGCACACCTGTCACACATCAAACACACCTGTCTCCCTTCTTACACACATCTATCTCACACCAAACACATCTGAGTCACCTCAAACACACATCTGTCTCATATCAAACACACACCTGTCTCACATCTTACACACACCTGTCTCACATCTTACATACACCTGTCTCACATCAAACACACACCCGTCTCACATCTTACACACACCTGTCTCACATCAAACACACACCCGTCTCACATCTTACACACATCTGTCTCACATCTTACACACACCTGTCTCCCATCTTATACACACCTGACTCACAGCAAACACACCTGACTCACATCAAACACACATCTGTCTCACATCAAACACACACCTTACTCACATCATTGACACACCTGTCATACATCAAACACACACCTGTCTCTCATCTTACACACACCTGTCTCACATCTTACACACAACTGTCTCACATCTTACACACAACTGTCTCACATCTTACACACACGTGTCACATCTTACACACACCTGTCTCCCATCCTACACACACCTGTCTCACATCTTACACACACCTGTCTCACATCTTACACACTCCTGTCTCCGATCTTACACACACCTGTCTCCCATCTTACACACACCTGTCTCACATCTTACACACACCTGTCTCACATTACACACGCCTGTCTCACATCTTACACACACCTGTCACACACGTTACACACCTGTCTCACATCTTACACACACCTGTCTCCCATCTTACACTCATCTGTCTCCCATCTTACACACACTTGTCTCCCGTCTTACGCACCAGTTTCTCATCTTACACACACCTGTCTCCCATCTTACACACACCTGTCTCCCGTCTTACACACCAGTTTCTCATCTTACACACACCTGTCTCCCATCTTACACACAACTGTCTCACATCTCACATAAGCCTGTCTCCCAACTTACACCATCTCACATCTTACGCACACCTGTCGCACATCAAACACACCTGTTGCACATCTTACACACACCTGTCACACATCAAACACACCTGACTCACACCAAACACACCTGACTCACATCTTACACACACCTGTCTCACATCGTACACACACCTGTCTCACATCTTACACACACCTGTCTCACATCGTAGACACACCTGTCACACATCAAACACACACCTGTCTCACATCTTACACACGCCTGTCTCCCATCATACACATGCCTGTCTCCCATCTTACACACACCTGTCTCCCATCTTACACACACCTGTCTCCCATCTTACACACACCTGTCTCCCATCTTACACACGCCTGTCTCCCATCTTACACACGCCTGTCTCCCATCTTACACACGCCTGTCTCCCACCTTACACAGGCCTGTCTCCCATCTTACACACGCCTGTCTCCCATCTTACACACACCTGTCTCCCATCTTACACACACCTAACTCCCATCTTACACACACCTGTCTCCCATCTTACACACACCTGTCTCACATCTTACACACACCTGTCTCACATCTTACACACACCTGTCTCCCATCTTACACACACCTGTCTCCCATCTTACACACACCTGTCTCACATCTTACACACACCTGTCTCACATTACACACGTCTGTCTCACATCTTACACATGCCTGTCTTCCATCTTACACAACTATCACATCTTACACACACCTGTCACACCTGCCTCACATCTTACACACCTGTCTCACATCAAACACATACCTGTCTCACATCAAACACAAACCTGTCTCCCATCTTACACACACCTGTCTCCCGTCTTACACATGCCTGTCTCACATCTTACACACGCCTGTCTCACATCAAACACACACCTGCCTCACATCTTACACACACCTCTCACATCTTACACACACGTGTTTCACATCTTACACACACCTGTCTCCCATCTTACCCAGCTGTCTCACATCTTACACACATCTGTCTCACATGTTACACACGCCTGTCTTCCATTTTACACACCTGTCTCACATCAAACACACACCTGTCACACATTAAACACACCTGTCTTACATCTTACACAGACCTGTCACACATCAAACACACCTGTCTCCCTTCTTACACACAGCTGTCTCACACCAAACACACCTGACTCACACCAAACACACCTGACTCACATGAAACACACACCTGTCTCACATCAAACACATACCTGTCTCACATATTACACACACCTGTCTCACAACAAACACACACCTGTCTCACATCTTACACATCTGTCTCACATCTTACACACACGTGTCTCACATCTTGCACATGCTTGTCTCACATCTTACACACACCTGTCCCACATCAAACATACACCAGTATCACATCTTACACACACCTGTCTCACATCTTACACACACCAGTCTCACATCTTACACACACTTGTCTCACATCAAACACACACCTGTCTCACATCAAACACACACCTGTCTCACATCTTACACATCTGTCTCACATCTTACACACACTTGTCTCACATCTTACACACACCTGTCTCCCATCTTATACAGCTGTCTCACATCTTACACACATCTGTCTCACATGTTACACATGCCTGTCTTCCATCTTACACAACTGTATCACATCTTACACACACCTGTCAAACGTTACACACACCTGTCTCCCATCTTACACACCTGTCTCACATCAAAAACACACCTGTCTCACATCAAACACACACCTGTCACACATCTTACATATGCCTGTCTCCCAACTTACACCCATCTCACATCTTACGCACACCTGTCACACATCAAACACACCTGTCTTACATCTTACACACACCTGTCACACATCAAACACACCTGTCTCCCTTCTTACACACAGCTGTCTCACACCAAACATACCTGACTCACACCAAACACACCTGACTCACATGAAACACACACCTGTCTTACATCAAACACACACCTGTCTCACATATTACACACACCTGTCTCACATCAAACACACATCTGTCTCACATCAAACACACACCTCACATCAAACACACACCTGTCTCACATCAAACACACACCTGTCTCACATCAAAGACACACCAGTATCACATCTTACACAAACCTGTCTCACATCTTACACACACGAGTCTCAATCTTACACACACCTGTCTCACATCAAACACACACCTGTCTCACATCAAACACACACCTGTCTCACATCAAACACACACCTGTCTCACATCAAACACACACCTGTCTCACATCAAACACACACCTGTCTCACATCAAAGACACACCTGTCTCACATCTTACACACACCTGTCTCACATCTTATACACACCAGTCTCACATCTTACACACACCTGTCTCACATCAAACATACACCTGTCTCTCATCTTACACTCACCTGTCTCACATCTTACACACAACTGTCTCACATCTTAGACACAACTGTCTCACATCTTACACACACGTGTCACATCTTACACACACTTGTCTCACATCAAACACACACCTGTCTCACATCAAACACACGCCTGTCTCCCATCTTACACACACCTGTCACACATCTTACACACACCTGTCTCACATCTTACACACACCTGTCTCCGACCTTACACACACCTGTCTCCCATCTTACACACACCTGTCTCCCATCTTACACACACCTGTCTCCCATCTTACACACACCTGTCTCACATTACATACGCCTGCCTCACATCTTACACACACCTGTCACACATGTTACACTCCTGTCTCACATCTTACACACACCTGTCTCACATCAAACACACGCCTTCTCCCATCTTACACACACCTGTCTCCCATCTTACACACACCTGTCTCACATCTAACACACACCTGTTTCCCATCTTACACACACCTGTCTCCCATCTTACACACACCTGTCTCCCATCTTACACACACCTGTCTCACATCTAACACACACCTGTTTCCCATCTTACACACACCTGTCTCACATCAAACACACACCTGTCTCACATCTTACATATGCCTGTCTCCCAACTTACACCCATCTCACATCTTACGCACGCCTGTCACACATCAAACACACCTGTCTCACATCTTACACACAGCTGTCTCACACCAAACACACCTGACTCACACCAAACACACCTGACTCACGTCAAACACACACCTGTCTCACATCTTACACACCTCTGTCTCACATCTTACACACACCTGTCTCTCATCTTACACATACCTGTCTCCCATCTTACACACACCTGTCTCACATCTTACACACAACTGTCTCACATCGTAGACATACCTGTCACACATCAAACACACACCTGTCTCACATCTTACACACGCCTGTCTCCCATCTTACACACACCTGTCTCCCATCTTACACACGCCTGTCTCCCATCTTACACACACCTGTCTCCCATCTTACACACACCTAACTCCCATCTTCCACACACCTGTCTCCCATCTTACACACACCTGTCTCACACCTGTCTCACATCTTACACACACCTGTCTCCCATCTTACACACATCTGTCTCACATCAAACACACACCCGTCTCACATCTTACACACACCTGTCTCACATATTACACACACATGTCTCCCATCTTATACACACCTGTCTCACATCAAACACACACCTGTCTCACATCAAACACACACGTTTCTCACATCATTGACACACCTGTCATACATCAAACACACACCTGTCTCACATCTTACACACACATGTCTCACCTCTTACACACAACTGTCTCACATCAAACACACACCTGTCTCACATCAAACACACACCTGTCTCACATCAAACACACGCCTGTCTCACATCTTACACACACTTGTCTCACATCTTACACACACCTGTCTCACATCTTACACACACCTGTCTTACATCTTACACATGCCTGTCTCACATCTTACACACACCTGTCTCACATCTTACACACACCTGTCTCTCATCTTACACACACCTGTCTCACATCTTACACACAACTGTCTCACATCTTACACACAACTGTCTCACATCTTACACACACATGTCACATCTTACACACACCTGTCTCACATCTTACACACACCTGTCTCACATTACACACGCTTGTCTCCCATCTTACACACACCTGTCACACATGTTACACACCTGTCTCACATCTTACACACACCTGTCTCACATCTTACACACACCTCTCTCGCATCTTACACACAACTGTCTCACATCTAACACACACCTGTTTCCCATCTTACACACTCCTGTCTCCCATCTTATACACACATGACTCCCATCTTACACACACATCTCACATCTTACACACACCTCTCTCCCTTCTTACACACAACTGTCTCCCATCTTACACACACCTGTCTCCCGTCTTACACACCAGTTTCTCATCTTACACACACCTGTCTCCCATCTTACACACACCTGTCTCCCATCTTACACACAACTGTCTCACATCTGACATATGCCTGTCTCCCAACTTACACCATCTCACATCTTATGCACACCTGTCACACATCAAACACACCTGTCTCACATCTTACACACACCTGTCACACATCAAAAACACCTGACTCACACCAAACACACCTGACTGACATCAAACACACACCTGTCTCATATCTTACACACACCTGTCTCACAGCTTACACACACCTGTCTCTCATCTTACACACACATGTCTCACATCAAACACACACCTGTCTCACACCAAACACACACCTGTCTCACATCTTACACACCTGTCTCACATCTTACACACACCTGTCTCTCATCTTACACACACCTGTCTCTCATCTTACACAGACCTGTCTCACATCAAACACACACCTGTCTCACATCAAACACACACCTGTCTCTCAGCTTACACACCTGTCTCACATCTTCACACACCTGTCTCACATCTTACACATCTGTCTCACATCTTACACACACCTGTCTCACATCTTACACATGCTTGACTCACATCTTACACACACCTGCCTCACATCTTACACACACCTGTCTCACATCAAACACACTCCTGTCTCACATCTTACACCTCTGACTCACATCTTACACACACCTGTCTCACATCTTACACACGTTTGTCTCACATCTTACACACACCTGTCTCACATCTTACACATACCTGTTTCTCATCTTACACACAACTGTCTCTCATCTTACACACACCTGTCTCACATCTTACACACACCTGCCTCACAAACCAGCACACACCTGTCTCCCATTTACACACCAGTCTCACATCTTACACACACCTGTCTCACATCAAACACACACCTGTCTCACATCTTACACAAACCTGTCTCACATCAAACACATACCTGTCTCACATCTTACACACACCTGTTTCACATCTTACACACACCTGTCTCACATCTTACACACACCTGTCTCACATCGTACACACACCTGTTTAAAACTTACACACACCTGTCTCACAGCTTACCCACACGTCTCACATCTGACACACATCTGTCTCACATGTTACACACGCATGTTTTCCAACATACACACTATCACATCTTACACACACCTGTCACACATGTTACACATGCCTGTCTCCCATCTTACACACCTGTCTCACATCAAACACACATCTGTCTCACATCTTACACACACCTGCCTCACATCTTACATATGCCTGTCTCCGAACTTACACACATCTCACATCTTACGCACACCTATCACACATCAAGCACACCTCTCTCCCTTCTGACACACAGCTGTCTCACACCAAACACACCTGACACATACCAAACACACCTGATTCACATCAAACACACACCTGTCTCACATCAAACACACACCTGTCTCACATCTTACACACACCTGTCTCACATATTACACACACCTGTCTCACAGCAAACACACAACTGTCTCACATCTTACACACAAGTCTCACATCTTACACACACCTGTCTCACAACAAACACACACCTGTCTCACATCAAACACATACCTGTCTCACATCTTACACAGCTGTCTCACAACTTACACAGCTGTCTCCCATCTTACACACACCTGTTACATCTTACACATGCCTGGCTCCCATCTTACACACCTGTCTCACATCTTACGCACACCTGTCACACATCAAACACACCTGTCTCCCTTCTTACACACATCTATCTCACACCAAACACATCTGAGTCACCTCAAACACACATCTGTCTCATATCAAACACACACCTGTCTCACATCTTACACACACCTGTCTCACATCTTACATACACCTGTCTCACATCAAACACACACCCGTCTCACATCTTACACACACCTGTCTCACATCAAACACACACCCGTCTCACATCTTACACACATCTGTCTCACATCTTACACACACCTGTCTCCCATCTTATACACACCTGACTCACAGCAAACACACCTGACTCACATCAAACACACATCTGTCTCACATCAAACACACACCTTACTCACATCATTGACACACCTGTCATACATCAAACACACACCTGTCTCTCATCTTACACACACCTGTCTCACATCTTACACACAACTGTCTCACATCTTACACACAACTGTCTCACATCTTACACACACGTGTCACATCTTACACACACCTGTCTCCCATCCTACACACACCTGTCTCACATCTTACACACACCTGTCTCACATCTTACACACTCCTGTCTCCGATCTTACACACACCTGTCTCCCATCTTACACACACCTGTCTCACATCTTACACACACCTGTCTCACATTACACACGCCTGTCTCACATCTTACACACACCTGTCACACACGTTACACACCTGTCTCACATCTTACACACACCTGTCTCCCATCTTACACTCATCTGTCTCCCATCTTACACACACTTGTCTCCCGTCTTACGCACCAGTTTCTCATCTTACACACACCTGTCTCCCATCTTACACACACCTGTCTCCCGTCTTACACACCAGTTTCTCATCTTACACACACCTGTCTCCCATCTTACACACAACTGTCTCACATCTCACATAAGCCTGTCTCCCAACTTACACCATCTCACATCTTACGCACACCTGTCGCACATCAAACACACCTGTTGCACATCTTACACACACCTGTCACACATCAAACACACCTGACTCACACCAAACACACCTGACTCACATCTTACACACACCTGTCTCACATCGTACACACACCTGTCTCACATCTTACACACACCTGTCTCACATCGTAGACACACCTGTCACACATCAAACACACACCTGTCTCACATCTTACACACGCCTGTCTCCCATCATACACATGCCTGTCTCCCATCTTACACACACCTGTCTCCCATCTTACACACACCTGTCTCCCATCTTACACACACCTGTCTCCCATCTTACACACGCCTGTCTCCCATCTTACACACGCCTGTCTCCCATCTTACACACGCCTGTCTCCCACCTTACACAGGCCTGTCTCCCATCTTACACACGCCTGTCTCCCATCTTACACACACCTGTCTCCCATCTTACACACACCTAACTCCCATCTTACACACACCTGTCTCCCATCTTACACACACCTGTCTCACATCTTACACACACCTGTCTCACATCTTACACACACCTGTCTCCCATCTTACACACACCTGTCTCCCATCTTACACACACCTGTCTCACATCTTACACACACCTGTCTCACATTACACACGTCTGTCTCACATCTTACACATGCCTGTCTTCCATCTTACACAACTATCACATCTTACACACACCTGTCACACCTGCCTCACATCTTACACACCTGTCTCACATCAAACACATACCTGTCTCACATCAAACACAAACCTGTCTCCCATCTTACACACACCTGTCTCCCGTCTTACACATGCCTGTCTCACATCTTACACACGCCTGTCTCACATCAAACACACACCTGCCTCACATCTTACACACACCTCTCACATCTTACACACACGTGTTTCACATCTTACACACACCTGTCTCCCATCTTACCCAGCTGTCTCACATCTTACACACATCTGTCTCACATGTTACACACGCCTGTCTTCCATTTTACACACCTGTCTCACATCAAACACACACCTGTCACACATTAAACACACCTGTCTTACATCTTACACAGACCTGTCACACATCAAACACACCTGTCTCCCTTCTTACACACAGCTGTCTCACACCAAACACACCTGACTCACACCAAACACACCTGACTCACATGAAACACACACCTGTCTCACATCAAACACATACCTGTCTCACATATTACACACACCTGTCTCACAACAAACACACACCTGTCTCACATCTTACACATCTGTCTCACATCTTACACACACGTGTCTCACATCTTGCACATGCTTGTCTCACATCTTACACACACCTGTCCCACATCAAACATACACCAGTATCACATCTTACACACACCTGTCTCACATCTTACACACACCAGTCTCACATCTTACACACACTTGTCTCACATCAAACACACACCTGTCTCACATCAAACACACACCTGTCTCACATCTTACACATCTGTCTCACATCTTACACACACTTGTCTCACATCTTACACACACCTGTCTCCCATCTTATACAGCTGTCTCACATCTTACACACATCTGTCTCACATGTTACACATGCCTGTCTTCCATCTTACACAACTGTATCACATCTTACACACACCTGTCAAACGTTACACACACCTGTCTCCCATCTTACACACCTGTCTCACATCAAAAACACACCTGTCTCACATCAAACACACACCTGTCACACATCTTACATATGCCTGTCTCCCAACTTACACCCATCTCACATCTTACGCACACCTGTCACACATCAAACACACCTGTCTTACATCTTACACACACCTGTCACACATCAAACACACCTGTCTCCCTTCTTACACACAGCTGTCTCACACCAAACATACCTGACTCACACCAAACACACCTGACTCACATGAAACACACACCTGTCTTACATCAAACACACACCTGTCTCACATCAAACACACCTGTCTCACATCTTACACACACCTGTCACACATCAAAAACACCTGACTCACACCAAACACACCTGACTGACATCAAACACACACCTGTCTCATATCTTACACACACCTGTCTCACAGCTTACACACACCTGTCTCTCATCTTACACACACATGTCTCACATCAAACACACACCTGTCTCACACCAAACACACACCTGTCTCACATCTTACACACCTGTCTCACATCTTACACACACCTGTCTCTCATCTTACACACACCTGTCTCTCATCTTACACAGACCTGTCTCACATCAAACACACACCTGTCTCACATCAAACACACACCTGTCTCTCAGCTTACACACCTGTCTCACATCTTCACACACCTGTCTCACATCTTACACATCTGTCTCACATCTTACACACACCTGTCTCACATCTTACACATGCTTGACTCACATCTTACACACACCTGCCTCACATCTTACACACACCTGTCTCACATCAAACACACTCCTGTCTCACATCTTACACCTCTGACTCACATCTTACACACACCTGTCTCACATCTTACACACGTTTGTCTCACATCTTACACACACCTGTCTCACATCTTACACATACCTGTTTCTCATCTTACACACAACTGTCTCTCATCTTACACACACCTGTCTCACATCTTACACACACCTGCCTCACAAACCAGCACACACCTGTCTCCCATTTACACACCAGTCTCACATCTTACACACACCTGTCTCACATCAAACACACACCTGTCTCACATCTTACACAAACCTGTCTCACATCAAACACATACCTGTCTCACATCTTACACACACCTGTTTCACATCTTACACACACCTGTCTCACATCTTACACACACCTGTCTCACATCGTACACACACCTGTTTAAAACTTACACACACCTGTCTCACAGCTTACCCACACGTCTCACATCTGACACACATCTGTCTCACATGTTACACACGCATGTTTTCCAACATACACACTATCACATCTTACACACACCTGTCACACATGTTACACATGCCTGTCTCCCATCTTACACACCTGTCTCACATCAAACACACATCTGTCTCACATCTTACACACACCTGCCTCACATCTTACATATGCCTGTCTCCGAACTTACACACATCTCACATCTTACGCACACCTATCACACATCAAGCACACCTCTCTCCCTTCTGACACACAGCTGTCTCACACCAAACACACCTGACACATACCAAACACACCTGATTCACATCAAACACACACCTGTCTCACATCAAACACACACCTGTCTCACATCTTACACACACCTGTCTCACATATTACACACACCTGTCTCACAGCAAACACACAACTGTCTCACATCTTACACACAAGTCTCACATCTTACACACACCTGTCTCACAACAAACACACACCTGTCTCACATCAAACACATACCTGTCTCACATCTTACACAGCTGTCTCACAACTTACACAGCTGTCTCCCATCTTACACACACCTGTTACATCTTACACATGCCTGGCTCCCATCTTACACACCTGTCTCACATCTTACGCACACCTGTCACACATCAAACACACCTGTCTCCCTTCTTACACACATCTATCTCACACCAAACACATCTGAGTCACCTCAAACACACATCTGTCTCATATCAAACACACACCTGTCTCACATCTTACACACACCTGTCTCACATCTTACATACACCTGTCTCACATCAAACACACACCCGTCTCACATCTTACACACACCTGTCTCACATCAAACACACACCCGTCTCACATCTTACACACATCTGTCTCACATCTTACACACACCTGTCTCCCATCTTATACACACCTGACTCACAGCAAACACACCTGACTCACATCAAACACACATCTGTCTCACATCAAACACACACCTTACTCACATCATTGACACACCTGTCATACATCAAACACACACCTGTCTCTCATCTTACACACACCTGTCTCACATCTTACACACAACTGTCTCACATCTTACACACAACTGTCTCACATCTTACACACACGTGTCACATCTTACACACACCTGTCTCCCATCCTACACACACCTGTCTCACATCTTACACACACCTGTCTCACATCTTACACACTCCTGTCTCCGATCTTACACACACCTGTCTCCCATCTTACACACACCTGTCTCACATCTTACACACACCTGTCTCACATTACACACGCCTGTCTCACATCTTACACACACCTGTCACACACGTTACACACCTGTCTCACATCTTACACACACCTGTCTCCCATCTTACACTCATCTGTCTCCCATCTTACACACACTTGTCTCCCGTCTTACGCACCAGTTTCTCATCTTACACACACCTGTCTCCCATCTTACACACACCTGTCTCCCGTCTTACACACCAGTTTCTCATCTTACACACACCTGTCTCCCATCTTACACACAACTGTCTCACATCTCACATAAGCCTGTCTCCCAACTTACACCATCTCACATCTTACGCACACCTGTCGCACATCAAACACACCTGTTGCACATCTTACACACACCTGTCTCACATCGTACACACACCTGTCTCACATCTTACACACACCTGTCTCACATCGTAGACACACCTGTCACACATCAAACACACACCTGTCTCACATCTTACACACGCCTGTCTCCCATCATACACATGCCTGTCTCCCATCTTACACACACCTGTCTCCCATCTTACACACACCTGTCTCCCATCTTACACACACCTGTCTCCCATCTTACACACGCCTGTCTCCCATCTTACACACGCCTGTCTCCCATCTTACACACGCCTGTCTCCCACCTTACACAGGCCTGTCTCCCATCTTACACACGCCTGTCTCCCATCTTACACACACCTGTCTCCCATCTTACACACACCTAACTCCCATCTTACACACACCTGTCTCCCATCTTACACACACCTGTCTCACATCTTACACACACCTGTCTCACATCTTACACACACCTGTCTCCCATCTTACACACACCTGTCTCCCATCTTACACACACCTGTCTCACATCTTACACACACCTGTCTCACATTACACACGTCTGTCTCACATCTTACACATGCCTGTCTTCCATCTTACACAACTATCACATCTTACACACACCTGTCACACCTGCCTCACATCTTACACACCTGTCTCACATCAAACACATACCTGTCTCACATCAAACACAAACCTGTCTCCCATCTTACACACACCTGTCTCCCGTCTTACACATGCCTGTCTCACATCTTACACACGCCTGTCTCACATCAAACACACACCTGCCTCACATCTTACACACACCTCTCACATCTTACACACACGTGTTTCACATCTTACACACACCTGTCTCCCATCTTACCCAGCTGTCTCACATCTTACACACATCTGTCTCACATGTTACACACGCCTGTCTTCCATTTTACACACCTGTCTCACATCAAACACACACCTGTCACACATTAAACACACCTGTCTTACATCTTACACAGACCTGTCACACATCAAACACACCTGTCTCCCTTCTTACACACAGCTGTCTCACACCAAACACACCTGACTCACACCAAACACACCTGACTCACATGAAACACACACCTGTCTCACATCAAACACATACCTGTCTCACATATTACACACACCTGTCTCACAACAAACACACACCTGTCTCACATCTTACACATCTGTCTCACATCTTACACACACGTGTCTCACATCTTGCACATGCTTGTCTCACATCTTACACACACCTGTCCCACATCAAACATACACCAGTATCACATCTTACACACACCTGTCTCACATCTTACACACACCAGTCTCACATCTTACACACACTTGTCTCACATCAAACACACACCTGTCTCACATCAAACACACACCTGTCTCACATCTTACACATCTGTCTCACATCTTACACACACTTGTCTCACATCTTACACACACCTGTCTCCCATCTTATACAGCTGTCTCACATCTTACACACATCTGTCTCACATGTTACACATGCCTGTCTTCCATCTTACACAACTGTATCACATCTTACACACACCTGTCAAACGTTACACACACCTGTCTCCCATCTTACACACCTGTCTCACATCAAAAACACACCTGTCTCACATCAAACACACACCTGTCACACATCTTACATATGCCTGTCTCCCAACTTACACCCATCTCACATCTTACGCACACCTGTCACACATCAAACACACCTGTCTTACATCTTACACACACCTGTCACACATCAAACACACCTGTCTCCCTTCTTACACACAGCTGTCTCACACCAAACATACCTGACTCACACCAAACACACCTGACTCACATGAAACACACACCTGTCTTACATCAAACACACACCTGTCTCACATATTACACACACCTGTCTCACATCAAACACACATCTGTCTCACATCAAACACACACCTCACATCAAACACACACCTGTCTCACATCAAACACACACCTGTCTCACATCAAAGACACACCAGTATCACATCTTACACAAACCTGTCTCACATCTTACACACACGAGTCTCAATCTTACACACACCTGTCTCACATCAAACACACACCTGTCTCACATCAAACACACACCTGTCTCACATCAAACACACACCTGTCTCACATCAAACACACACCTGTCTCACATCAAACACACACCTGTCTCACATCAAACACACATCTGTCTCACATCAAACACACACCTCACATCAAACACACACCTGTCTCACATCAAACACACACCTGTCTCACATCAAAGACACACCTGTCTCACATCTTACACACACCTGTCTCACATCTTATACACACCAGTCTCACATCTTACACACACCTGTCTCACATCAAACATACACCTGTCTCACATCTTACACACACCTGTCTCACACCTGTCTCACATCTTACACACACCTGTCTCCCATCTTACACACACCTGTCTCACATCTTACACATGCCTGTCTCACATCTTACACATGCCTGTCTTCCATCTTACACAACTGTCATATCTTACACACACCTGTCACACATGTTACACACCTGTCTCACATCTTACACACACCTGTCTCACATCAAACACATACCTGTCTCACATCAAACACAGACCTGTCTCACATCAAACACACACCTGTCTCCCATCTTACACACGCCTGTCTCACATCATACACACGCCTGTCTCACATCAAACACACACCTGCCTCACATCTTACACATACCTCTCAGATCTTACACACACCTGTTCCACATCTTACACACACCTGTCTCCCATCTTACACAGCTGTCTCACATCTTACACACATCTGTCTCACATGTTACACACGCCTGTCTTCCATCTTACACAACTGTATCACATGTTACACACACCTGTCACACATGTTACACACACCTGTCTCCCATCTTACACACCTGTCTCACATCAAACACACACCTGTCTCACATTAAACACACACCTGTCTCACATCTTACATATGCCTGCCTCCCAACTTACACCCATCTCACATCTTACGCACACCTGTCACACATCAAACACACCTGTCTTACATCTTACACAGACCTGTCACACATCAAACACACCTGTCTACCTTCTTACACACAGCTGTCTCACACCAAACACACCTGACTCACACCAAACGCACCTGACTCACATGAAACACACACCTGTCTCACATCAAACTCATACCTGTCTCACATATTACACACACCTGTCTCACATCAAACACATACCTGTCTCACATCAAACACACACCAGTATCACATCTTACACACACCTGTCTCGCATCTTACACACACCTGTCTCACATCAAACACACACCTGTCTCACATCAAACACACACCAGTATCACATCTTACACACACCTGTCTCACATCTTACACACACCAGTCTCACATCTTACACATCTGTCTCACATCTTACACACACGTGTCTCACATTTTACACACGGTTGTCTCACATCTTACACACACCTGTCTCACATCTTACACACACCTGTCTCTCATCTTACACACACCTGTCTCACATCAAACACACACCTGTCTCACATCAAACACACACCTGTCTCACATCTTACACATCTGTCTCACATCTTACACACACCTGTCTCACATGTTACACACGCCTGTCTTCCATCTTACACAACTGTATCACATTTTACACACACCTGTCACACATGTTACACACACCTGTCTCCCATCTTACACACCTGTCTCACATCAAAAACACACCTGTCTCACATCAAACACACACCTGTCACACATCTTACATATGCCTGTCTCCCAACTTACACCCATCTCACATCTTACGCACACCTGTCAGACATCAAACACACCTGTCTTACATCTTACACACACCTGTCACACATCAAACACACCTGTCTCCCATCTTACACACAGCTGTCTCACACCAAACACACCTGACTCACACCAAACACACCTGACTCACATGAAACACACACCTATCTCACATCAAACACACACCTGTCTCATATATTACACACACCTGTCTCACATCAAACACACACCTGTCTCACATCAAACACACACCTGTCTCACATCAAACACACACCAGTATCACATCTTACACACACCTGTCTCACATCTTACACACACCAGTCTCACATCTTACACATCTGTCTCACATCTTACACACACCTGTCTCACATCTTACACATGCTTGACTCACATCTTACACACACCTGTCTCACATCTTACACACACCTCTCTCACATCAAACACACACCTGTCTCACATCTTACACATCTGACTCACATCTTACACACACCTGTCTCACATCTTACACACGCTTCTCTCACATCTCACTCACCTGTCTCACATCTTACAAACACCTGCCTCACAAACCAGCACACACCTGTCTCCCATTTACACACCAGCCTCACATCTTACACACACCTGACTCACATCAACCACACACCTGTCTCACATCTTACACAAACCTGTCTCACATCAAACACATACCTGTCTCACATCTTACACACACCTGTTTCGCATCTTACACACACCTGCCTCACATCTTACACACACCTGTCTCACATCTTACCCACACGTCTCACATCTGACACACATCTTTCTCACATGTTACACACGCCTGTTTTCCATCATACACAACTGTATCACATCTTACACACACCTGTCACACATGTTTCATACGCCTGTCTCCCATCTTACACACCTGTCTCACATGAAACACACACCTGTCTCACATCTTACACACACCTGCCTCACATCTTACATATGCCTGTCTCCCAACTTACACACATCTCACATCTTACGCACACCTATCACACATCAAACACACCTCTCTCCCTTCTGACACACAGCTGTCTCACACCAAACACACCTGACACATACCAAACACACCTGATTCACATCAAACACACACCTGTCTCACATCAAACACACACCTGTCTCACATCTTACACACACCTGTCTCACATATTACACACACCTGTCTCACAGCAAACACACAACTGTCTCACATCTTACACACAAGTCTCACATCTTACACACACCTGTCTCACAACAAATACACACCTGTCTCACATCAAACACATACCTGTCTCACATCTTACACAGCTGTCTCACAACTTACACAGCTGTCTCCCATCTTACACACACCTGTCACATCTTACACATGCCTGGCTCCCATCTTACACACCTGTCTCACATCTTACACACACCTGTCACACATCAAACACACCTGTCTCCCTTCTTACACACAGCTATCTCACACCAAACACATCTGAGTCACCTCAAACACACATCTGTCTCATATCAAACACACACCTGTCTCACATCTTACACACACCTGTCTCACATCTTACACACACCTGTCTCACATCAAACACACACCCGTCTCACATCTTACACACACCTGTCTCACATCAAACACACACCCGTCTCACATCTTACACACACCTGTCTCACATATTACACACACATGTCTCCCATCTTATACACACCTGTCTCACATCAAACACACACCTGTCTCACATCAAACACACACGTTTCTCACATCATTGACACACCTGTCATACATCAAACACACACCTGTCTCACATCTTACACACACATGTCTCACCTCTTACACACAACTGTCTCACATCAAACACACACCAGTCTCACATCAAACACACACCTGTCTCACATCAAACACACGCCTGTCTCACATCTTACACACACTTGTCTCACATCTTACACACACCTGTCTCACATCTTACACACACCTGTCTTACATCTTACACATGCCTGTCTCACATCTTACACACACCTGTCTCTCATCTTACACACACCTGTCTCACATCTTACACACAACTGTCTCACATCTTACACACAACTGTCTCACATCTTACACACACATGTCACATCTTACACACATCTGTCTCACATCTTACACACACCTGTCTCACATTACACACGCTTGTCTCCCATCTTACACACACCTGTCACACGTTACACACCTGTCTCACATCTTACACACACCTGTCTCACATCTTACACACACCTCTCTCGCATCTTACACACAACTGTCTCACATCTAACACACACCTGTTTCCCATCTTACACACACCTGTCTCCCATCTTATACACACATGACTCCCATCTTACACACACATCTCACATCTTACACACACCTCTCTCCCTTCTTACACACAACTGTCTCCCATCTTACACACACCTGTCTCCCGTCTTACACACCAGTTTCTCATCTTACACACACCTGTCTCCCATCTTACACACACCTGTCTCCCATCTTACACACAACTGTCTCACATCTTACATATGCCTGTCTCCCAACTTACACCATCTCACATCTTACGCACACCTGTCACACATCAAACACACCTGTCTCACATCTTACACACACCTGTCACACATCAAAAACACCTGACTCACACCAAACACACCTGACTCACATCAAACACACACCTGTCTCATATCTTACACACACCTGTCTCACATCTTACACACACCTGTCTCTCATCTTACACACACCTGTCTCACATCAAACACACACCTGTCTCACACCAAACACACACCTGTCTCACATCTTACACACCTGTCTCACATCTTACACACACCTGTCTCTCATCTTACACACACCTGTCTCTCATCTTACACAGACCTGTCTCACATCAAACACACACCTGTCTCACATCAAACACACACCTGTCTCTCAGCTTACACACCTGTCTCACATCTTCACACACCTGTCTCACATCTTACACATCTGTCTCACATCTTACACACACCTGTCTCACATCTTACACATGCTTGACTCACATCTTACACACACCTGCCTCACATCTTACACACACCTGTCTCACATCAAACACACTCCTGTCTCACATCTTACACCTCTGACTCACATCTTACACACACCTGTCTCACATCTTACACACGTTTGTCTCACATCTTACACACACCTGTCTCACAGTTTACACATACCTGTTTCTCATCTTACACACAACTGTCTCTCATCTTACACACACCTGTCTCACATCTTACACACACCTGCCTCACAAACCAGCACACACCTGTCTCCCATTTACACACCAGTCTCACATCTTACACACACCTGTCTCACATCAAACACACACCTGTCTCACATCTTACACAAACCTGTCTCACATCAAACACATACCTGTCTCACATCTTACACACACCGGTTTCACATCTTACACACACCTGTCTCACATCTTACACACACCTGTCTCACATCGTACACACACCTGTTTAAAACTTACACACACCTGTCTCACAGCTTACCCACACGTCTCACATCTGACACACATCTGCCTCACATGTTACACACGCCTGTTTTCCAACATACACACTGTATCACATCTTACACACACCTGTCACACATGTTACACACGCCTGTCTCCCATCTTACACACCTGTCTCACATCAAACACACATCTGTCTCACATCTTACACACACCTGCCTCACATCTTACATATGCCTGTCTCCGAACTTACACACATCTCACATCTTACGCACACCTATCACACATCAAACACACCTCTCTCCCTTCTGACACACAGCTGTCTCACACCAAACACACCTGACACATACCAAACACACCTGATTCACATCAAACACACACCTGTCTCACATCAAACACACACCTGTCTCACATCTTACACACACCTGTCTCACATATTACACACACCTGTCTCACAGCAAACACACAACTGTCTCACATCTTACACACAAGTCTCACATCTTACACACACCTGTCTCACAACAAACACACACCTGTCTCACATCAACCACATACCTGTCTCACATCTTACACAGCTGTCTCACAACTTACACAGCTGTCTCCCATCTTACACACACCTGTTACATCTTACACATGCCTGGCTCCCATCTTACACACCTGTCTCACATCTTACGCACACCTGTCACACATCAAACACACCTGTCTCCCTTCTTACACACATCTATCTCACACCAAACACATCTGAGTCACCTCAAACACACATCTGTCTCATATCAAACACACACCTGTCTCACATCTTACACACACCTGTCTCACATCAAACACACACCCGTCTCACATCTTACACACACCTGTCTCACATCAAACACACACCCGTCCCACATCTTACACACATCTGTCTCACATCTTACACACACCTGTCTCCCATCTTATACACACCTGACTCACACCAAACACACCTGACTCACATCAAACACACATCTGTCTCACATCAAACACACACCTGTCTCACATCAAACACACACCTTACACACATCATTGACACACCTGTCATACATCAAACACACACCTGTCTCACATCTTACACACAACTGTCTCACATCTTACACACAACTGTCTCACATCTTACACACACGTGTCACATCTTACACACACCTGTCTCCCATCCTACACACACCTGTCTCACATCTTACACACACCTGTCTCACATCTTACACACACCTGTCTCCGATCTTACACACACCTGTCTCCCATCTTACACACACCTGTCTCCCATCTTACACACCTGTCTCACATCTTACACACACCTGTCTCACATTACACATGCCTGTCTCACATCTTACACACACCTGTCACACATGTTACACACCTGTCTCACATCTTACACACACCTGTCTCCCATCTTACACACATCTGTCTCCCATCTTACACACACCTGTCTCCCGTCTTACGCACCAGTTTCTCATCTTACACACACCTGTCTCCCATCTTACACACACCTGTCTCCCGTCTTACACACCAGTTTCTCATCTTACACACACCTGTCTCCCATCTTACACACAACTGTCTCACATCTTACATAAGCCTGTCTCCCAACTTACACCATCTCACATCTTACGCACACCTGTCGCACATCAAACACACCTGTCTCCCGTCTTACACACCAGTTTCTCATCTTACACACACCTGTCTCCCATCTTACACACAACTGTCTCACATCTTACATAAGCCTGTCTCCCAACTTACACCATCTCACATCTTACACACACCTGTCACACATCAAACACACCTGACTCACACCAAACACACCTGACTCACATCAAACACACACCTGTCTCACATCTTACACACACCTGTCTCACATCTTACACACACCTGTCTCTCATCTTACACACACCTATCTCCCATCTTACACACACCTGTCTCACATCTTACACACACCTGTCTCACATCGTAGACACACCTGTCACACATCAAACACACACCTGTCTCACATCTTACACACGCCTGTCTCCCATCATACACATGCCTGTCTCCCATCTTACACACACCTGTCTCCCATCTTACACACACCTGTCTCCCATCTTACACACACCTGTCTCCCATCTTACACACGCCTGTCTCCCATCTTACACACGCCTGTCTCCCATCTTACACACGCCTGTCTCCCACCTTACACAGGCCTGTCTCCCATCTTAGACACGCCTGTCTCCCATCTTACACACACCTGTCTCCCATCTTACACACACCTAACTCCCATCTTACACACACCTGTCTCCCATCTTACACACACCTGTCTCACATCTTACACACACCTGTCTCCCATCTTACACACACCTGTCTCCCATCTTACACACACCTGTCTCCCATCTTACACACACCTGTCTCCCATCTTACACACACCTGTCTCCCATCTTACACACACCTGTCTCACATTACACACGTCTGTCTCACATCTTACACACACCTGCCTCACATCTTACACACACCTGTCTCCGATCTTACACACACCTGTCTCACATCTTACACACACCTGTCTCACATCTTACACACACCTGTCTCACATCTTACACACAACTGTCTCACATCTTACACACAACTGTCTCACATCTTACACACACGTGTCACATCTTACACACA
This sequence comes from Somniosus microcephalus, assembly GCF_052327205.1. Lineage (NCBI taxonomy): Eukaryota > Metazoa > Chordata > Chondrichthyes > Squaliformes > Somniosidae > Somniosus > Somniosus microcephalus. The sequence goes on along the minus strand of NC_140997.1, from coordinate 86,768,450 downwards.
CCTGTCTCCCATCCTACACACACCTGTCTCACATCTTACACACACCTGTCTCACATCTTACACACACCTGTCTCCGATCTTACACACACCTGTCTCCCATCTTACACACACCTGTCTCCCATCTTACACACCTGTCTCACATCTTACACACACCTGTCTCACATTACACATGCCTGTCTCACATCTTACACACACCTGTCACACATCAAACACACCTCTCTCCCTTCTGACACACAGCTGTCTCACACCAAACACACCTGACACATACCAAACACACCTGATTCACATCAAACACACACCTGTCTCACATCAAACACACACCTGTCTCACATCTTACACACACCTGTCTCACATATTACACACACCTGTCTCACAGCAAACACACAACTGTCTCACATCTTACACACAAGTCTCACATCTTACACACACCTGTCTCACAACAAATACACACCTGTCTCACATCAAACACATACCTGTCTCACATCTTACACAGCTGTCTCACAACTTACACAGCTGTCTCCCATCTTACACACACCTGTCACATCTTACACATGCCTGGCTCCCATCTTACACACCTGTCTCACATCTTACACACACCTGTCACACATCAAACACACCTGTCTCCCTTCTTACACACAGCTATCTCACACCAAACACATCTGAGTCACCTCAAACACACATCTGTCTCATATCAAACACACACCTGTCTCACATCTTACACACACCTGTCTCACATCTTACACACACCTGTCTCACATCAAACACACACCCGTCTCACATCTTACACACACCTGTCTCACATCAAACACACACCCGTCTCACATCTTACACACACCTGTCTCACATATTACACACACATGTCTCCCATCTTATACACACCTGTCTCACATCAAACACACACCTGTCTCACATCAAACACACACGTTTCTCACATCATTGACACACCTGTCATACATCAAACACACACCTGTCTCACATCTTACACACACATGTCTCACCTCTTACACACAACTGTCTCACATCAAACACACACCAGTCTCACATCAAACACACACCTGTCTCACATCAAACACACGCCTGTCTCACATCTTACACACACTTGTCTCACATCTTACACACACCTGTCTCACATCTTACACACACCTGTCTTACATCTTACACATGCCTGTCTCACATCTTACACACACCTGTCTCTCATCTTACACACACCTGTCTCACATCTTACACACAACTGTCTCACATCTTACACACAACTGTCTCACATCTTACACACACATGTCACATCTTACACACATCTGTCTCACATCTTACACACACCTGTCTCACATTACACACGCTTATCTCCCATCTTACACACACCTGTCACACGTTACACACCTGTCTCACATCTTACACACACCTGTCTCACATCTTACACACACCTCTCTCGCATCTTACACACAACTGTCTCACATCTAACACACACCTGTTTCCCATCTTACACACACCTGTCTCCCATCTTATACACACATGACTCCCATCTTACACACACATCTCACATCTTACACACACCTCTCTCCCTTCTTACACACAACTGTCTCCCATCTTACACACACCTGTCTCCCGTCTTACACACCAGTTTCTCATCTTACACACACCTGTCTCCCATCTTACACACACCTGTCTCCCATCTTACACACAACTGTCTCACATCTTACATATGCCTGTCTCCCAACTTACACCATCTCACATCTTACGCACACCTGTCACACATCAAACACACCTGTCTCACATCTTACACACACCTGTCACACATCAAAAACACCTGACTCACACCAAACACACCTGACTCACATCAAACACACACCTGTCTCATATCTTACACACACCTGTCTCACATCTTACACACACCTGTCTCTCATCTTACACACACCTGTCTCACATCAAACACACACCTGTCTCACACCAAACACACACCTGTCTCACATCTTACACACCTGTCTCACATCTTACACACACCTGTCTCTCATCTTACACACACCTGTCTCTCATCTTACACAGACCTGTCTCACATCAAACACACACCTGTCTCACATCAAACACACACCTGTCTCTCAGCTTACACACCTGTCTCACATCTTCACACACCTGTCTCACATCTTACACATCTGTCTCACATCTTACACACACCTGTCTCACATCTTACACATGCTTGACTCACATCTTACACACACCTGCCTCACATCTTACACACACCTGTCTCACATCAAACACACTCCTGTCTCACATCTTACACCTCTGACTCACATCTTACACACACCTGTCTCACATCTTACACACGTTTGTCTCACATCTTACACACACCTGTCTCACATCTTACACACACCTGTCTCACATCTTACACACACCTGTCTCTCATCTTACACACACCTATCTCCCATCTTACACACACCTGTCTCACATCTTACACACACCTGTCTCACATCGTAGACACACCTGTCACACATCAAACACACACCTGTCTCACATCTTACACACGCCTGTCTCCCATCATACACATGCCTGTCTCCCATCTTACACACACCTGTCTCCCATCTTACACACACCTGTCTCCCATCTTACACACACCTGTCTCCCATCTTACACACGCCTGTCTCCCATCTTACACACGCCTGTCTCCCATCTTACACACGCCTGTCTCCCACCTTACACAGGCCTGTCTCCCATCTTACACACGCCTGTCTCCCATCTTACACACACCTGTCTCCCATCTTACACACACCTAACTCCCATCTTACACACACCTGTCTCCCATCTTACACACACCTGTCTCACATCTTACACACACCTGTCTCCCATCTTACACACACCTGTCTCCCATCTTACACACACCTGTCTCCCATCTTACACACACCTGTCTCCCATCTTACACACACCTGTCTCACATCTTACACACACCTGTCTCACATTACACACGTCTGTCTCACATCTTACACATGCCTGTCTTCCATCTTACACAACTATCACATCTTACACACACCTGTCACACCTGCCTCACATCTTACACACACCTGTCTCACATCAAACACATACCTGTCTCACATCAAACACAGACCTGTCTCCCATCTTACTCACACCTGTCTCCCGTCTTACACATGCCTGTCTCACATCTTACACACGCCTGTCTCACATCAAGCACACACCTGCCTCACATCTTACACACACCTCTCACATCTTACACACACGTGTTTCACATCTTACACACACCTGTCTCCCATCTTACACAGCTGTCTCACATCTTAAACACATCTGTCTCACATGTTACACACGCCTGTCTTCCATTTTACACACCTGTCTCACATCAAACACACACCTGTCTCACATCAAACACACACCTGTCTAACATCTTACATATGCCTGTCTCCCAACTTACACCCATCTCACATCTTACGCACACCTGTCACACATTAAACACACCTGTCTTACATCTTACACAGACCTGTCACACATCAAACACACCTGTCTCCCTTCTTACACACAGCTGTCTCACACCAAACACACCTGACTCACACCAAACACACCTGACTCACATGAAACACACACCTGTCTCACATCAAACACATACCTGTCTCACATATTACACACACCTGTCTCACATCAAACACACACCTGTCTCACATCTTACACATCTGTCTCACATCTTACACACACGTGTCTCACATCTTGCACATGCTTGTCTTACATCTTACACACACCTGTCCCACATCAAACATACACCAGTATCACATCTTACACACACCTGTCTCACATCTTACACACACCAGTCTCACCTCTTACACACATCTGTCTCACATCAAACACACACCTGTCTCACATCAAACACACACCTGTCTCACATCTTACACATCTGTCTCACATCTTACACACACTTGTCTCACATCTTACACACACCTGTCTCCCATCTTATACAGCTGTCTCACATCTTACACACATCTGTCTCACATGTTACACATGCCTGTCTTCCATCTTACACAACTGTATCACATCTTACACACACCTGTCACACGTTACACACACCTGTCTCCCATCTTACACACCTGTCTCACATCAAAAACACACCTGTCTCACATCAAACACACACCTGTCACACATCTTACATATGCCTGTCTCCCAACTTACACCCATCTCACATCTTACGCACACCTGTCACACATCAAACACACCTGTCTTACATCTTACACACACCTGTCACACATCAAACACACCTGTCTCCCTTCTTACACACAGCTGTCTCACACCAAACATACCTGACTCACACCAAACACACCTGACTCACATGAAACACACACCTGTCTCACATCAAACACACACCTGTCTCACATATTACACACACCTGTCTCACATCAAACACACATCTGTCTCACATCAAACACACACCTCACATCAAACACACACCTGTCTCACATCAAACACACACCTGTCTCACATCAAAGACACACCAGTATCACATCTTACACACACCTGTCTCACATCTTACACACACGAGTCTCAATCTTACACACACCTGTCTCACATCAAACACACACCTGTCTCACATCAAACACACGCCTGGCTCACATCTTACACACACCTGTCTCACATCAAACACACACCTGTCTCACATCAAACACACACCTGTCTCACATCAAACACACACCTGTCTCACATCAAACACACATCTGTCGCACATCAAACACACAACTCACATCAAACACACACCTGTATCACATCAAACACACACCTGTCTCACATCAAAGACACACCAGTATCACATCTTACACACACCTGTCTCACATCAAACACACACCTGTCTCACATCAAACACACACCTGTCTCACATCTTACACACCTGTCTCACATCTAACACACACCTGTCTCTCATCTTACACACACCTGTCTCTCATCTTACACACACCTGTCTCACATCAAACACACACCTGTCTCACCTCAAACACACACCTGTCTCACATCATACACACACCTGTCTCACATCTTACACACACCTGTCTCACATCTTACACATCTGTCTCACATCTTACACACACTTGTCTCACATCTTACACAAACCTGTCTCACACCAAACATACCTGACTCACACCAAACACACCTGACTCACATGAAACACACACCTGTCTCACATCAAACACACACCTCTCTCACATATTACACACACCTGTCTCACATCAAACACACATCTGTCTCACATCAAACACACACCTCACATCAAACACACACCTGTCTCACATCAAACACACACCTGTCTCACATCAAAGACACACCAGTATCACATCTTACACACACCTGTCTCACATCTTATACACACCAGTCTCACATCTTACACACACCTGTCTCACATCAAACACACACCTGTCTCACATCAAACACACACCTGTCTCACATCTTACACACCTGTCTCACATCTAACACACACCTGTCTCTCATCTTACACACACCTGTCTCTCATCTTACACACACCTGTCTCACATCAAACACACACCTGTCTCACCTCAAACACACACCTGTCTAACATCTTACACACACCTGTCTCACATCTTACACACACCTGTCTCACATCAAACACACACCTGTCTCACATCTTACACATCTGACTCACATCTTACACACACCTGTCTCACATCTTACACAAACTTGTCTCACATCTTACACACACCTGTCTCACATGTTACACACGCTTGTCTCACATCTTACACACACCTGTCTCACATATTACACACACCTGTCTCTCATTTTACACACATCTGCCTCACATCTTACACACACCTGCCTCACATCAAACACACACCTGTCTCCCATTTACACACCAGTCTCACATCACACACCTGTCTCAAATCTTACACACGCCTGTCTCACATCTTACACACACCTGTCTCACATCAAACACATACTTGTCTCACATCAAAAACACACCTGTCTCACATCAAACACACACCTGTCTCACATCAAACACATACCTGTCTCACATCAAACACACACCTGTCTCACATCTTACACATACCTGGCTCACATCAAACACATACCTGTCTCACATCAAACACACACCTGTCTCACATCAAACACATACCTGTCTCACATCAAACACAAACCTGTCTCACATCAATCACATACCTGTCTCACACATCAAACACACACCTGTCTCACATCAAACACATACCTGTCTCACATCAAACACACACCTGTCTCACATCAAACACATACCTGTCTCACATCAAACACACACCTGTCTCACATCAAACACATACCTGTCTCACATCAAACACACACCTGTCTCACATCAAACACACACCTGTCACACATCAAACACACACCTGTCTCACATCTTACACACACCTGTCTCACATCAAACACACACCTGTCTCACATCACACACTTGTCTCACATCTTACACACGCCTGTCTCACAAGAAACACACACCTGGCTCACATCAAACACACACCTGTCTCACATCTTACACAGCTGTCTCACATCTTACACACATGTCTCACATCTTACACACACCTGTCACACATCAAACACACACCTGTCTCACATCTTACACACACCTGTCTCACATCAAACACACACCTGTCTCACATCACACACTTGTCTCCCATCTTACACACACCTGTCTCACATCAAACACACACCTGTCTCACAACAAACACGCACCTGGCTCACATCTTACACAGCTGTCTCCCATCTTACACACACCTGTCTCACATCTTACACAGCTGTCTCCCATCTTACACACACCTGTCACATCTTACACATGCCTGGCTCCCATCTTACACACCTGTCTCACATCTTACACACACCTGTCACACATCAAACTCACCTGTCTGCCTTCTTACACACAGCTGTCTCACACCAAACACACCTGACTCACACCAAACACACCTGTCTCACATCAAACACACACCTGTCTCACATCAAACACACACCTGTCTCACATCTTACACACACATGTCTCACATCAAACACACACCTGTCTCAGATCAAACACACACCTGTCTCACATCTTACACACACCTGTCTCACATCTTACACAGACATGTCTCACATCTTACACACACGTCTCACATCTTACACACGCCTGTCTTCCATCTTACACACACCTGTCCAACATCTTACACACGCCTGTCTCCCATCTTACACAGCTATCTCACATCTTACACACACCTGTCTCCCATCTTACACACCTGTTTCCCATTTACACACCTGTCTCACATCTTACACTCACCTGTCTCACATCTTACACACACCTGTCTCACATCAAACACACACCTGTCCCACATCAGACACACACCTGTCTCCCATCTTACACACACCTGTCTCACATCTTACACACACCAGTCTCCCATCTTACAAACACCTGTCTCCCATCTTACACATACCTGTCTCACATCAAACACATACCTGTCTCACATCAAACACACACCAGTCTCACATCAAACACATACCTGTCTCACATCAAACACAAACCTGTCTCACATCAATCACATACCTGTCTCACACATCAAACACACACCTGTCTCACATCAAACACATACCTGTCTCACATCAAACACACACCTGTCTCACATCAAACACATACCTGTCTCACATCAAACAAACACCTGTCTCACATCAAACACATACCTGTCTCACAACAAACACACACCTGTCTCACATCAAACACACACCTGTCTCACATCAAACACACCTGTCTCATCTTACACACACCTGTCACACATCAAACACACACCTGTCTCACATCTTACACACACCTGTCTCACATCAAACATACACCTGTCTCACATCAAACACACACCTGTCTCACATCTTACACACACCTGTCTCACATCAAACACTTACCTGTCTCCCATCTTACACACACCTGTTTCCCATCTTACACACACCTGTCTCACATCTTAAACATGCCTGTCTCACATCAAACACATACCTGTCTCACATCAAACACATACCTGTCTCACATCAAACACATACCTGTCTCACATCAAACGCACACCTGTCTCACATCAAACACATACCTGTCTCACATCAAACACACACCTGTCTCACATCAAACACACACCTGTCTCACATCAAACACACCTATCTCTCATCTTACACACACCTGTCACACATCATACACACACCTGTCTCACATCTTACACACACCTGTCTCACATCAAACATACACCTGTCTCACATCAAACACACTCCTGTCTCACATCTTAAACCCACCTGTCTCACATCAAGCACTTACCTGTCTCACATCTTACACACACCTGCTTCCCATCTTACGCACACCTGTCTCACATCTTACACACACCTGTCTCACATCTTACACACGCCTGTTTCACATCAAACACACACCTGTCTCACATCTTACACACACCTGTCTCACATCTTACACATACCTGTCTCACATCTTACACACCTGCCTCACATCAAACACACACCTGTCTCACATCAAACACACACCTGTCTCACATCTTACACACACCTGTCTCACATCTTACACACACCTGTCTCACATCTTACATATGCCTGTCTCCCAACTTACACACATCTGACATCTTATGTACACATGTCACACATCAAACACACGTCTCCCTTCTTACACACAGATGTCTCACACCAAACACATCTGACTGACACCAAACACACCTAACTCACATCAAACACACACCTGTCTCACATCAAACACACACCTGTCTCACATCTTGCACACACCTGTCTCATATCTTACACACACCTGTCTCACATCAAACACACACCTGTCTCACATCTTACACACACCTGCCCCACATCAAACACACACCTGTCTCCCATTTACACACCAGTCTCGCATCACACACCTGTCTCAAATCTTACACACGCCTGTCTCACATCTTACACACACCTGTCTCACATCAAACACATACTTGTCTCACATCAAAAACACACCTGTCCCACATCAAACACACACCTGTCTCACATCAAATACATACATGTCTCACATCCACCACACACCTGTCTCACATCTTACACATACCTGTCTCACATCAAACACATACCTGTCTCACATCAAACACACACCAGTCTCACATCAAACACATACCTGTCTCACATCAAACACAAACCTGTCTCACATCAATCACATACCTGTCTCACACATCAAACACACACCTGTCTCACATCAAACACATACCTGTCTCACATCAAACACACACCTGTCTCACATCAAACACACACGTTTCTCACATCATTGACACACCTGTCATACATCAAACACACACCTGTCTCACATCTTACACACACATGTCTCACCTCTTACACACAACTGTCTCACATCAAACACACACCAGTCTCACATCAAACACACACCTGTCTCACATCAAACACACGCCTGTCTCACATCTTACACACACTTGTCTCACATCTTACACACACCTGTCTCACATCTTACACACACCTGTCTTACATCTTACACATGCCTGTCTCACATCTTACACACACCTGTCTCTCATCTTACACACACCTGTCTCACATCTTACACACAACTGTCTCACATCTTACACACAACTGTCTCACATCTTACACACACATGTCACATCTTACACACATCTGTCTCACATCTTACACACACCTGTCTCACATTACACACGCTTGTCTCCCATCTTACACACACCTGTCTCACATCTTACACACACCTCTCTCGCATCTTACACACAACTGTCTCACATCTAACACACACCTGTTTCCCATCTTACACACACCTGTCTCCCATCTTATACACACATGACTCCCATCTTACACACACATCTCACATCTTACACACACCTCTCTCCCTTCTTACACACAACTGTCTCCCATCTTACACACACCTGTCTCCCGTCTTACACACCAGTTTCTCATCTTACACACACCTGTCTCCCATCTTACACACACCTGTCTCCCATCTTACACACAACTGTCTCACATCTTACATATGCCTGTCTCCCAACTTACACCATCTCACATCTTACGCACACCTGTCACACATCAAACACACCTGTCTCACATCTTACACACACCTGTCACACATCAAAAACACCTGACTCACACCAAACACACCTGACTCACATCAAACACACACCTGTCTCATATCTTACACACACCTGTCTCACATCTTACACACACCTGTCTCACATCTTACACACCTGTCTCACATCTTACACACACCTGTCTCTCATCTTACACACACCTGTCTCTCATCTTACACAGACCTGTCTCACATCAAACACACACCTGTCTCACATCAAACACACACCTGTCTCTCAGCTTACACACCTGTCTCACATCTTCACACACCTGTCTCACATCTTACACATCTGTCTCACATCTTACACACACCTGTCTCACATCTTACACATGCTTGACTCACATCTTACACACACCTGCCTCACATCTTACACACACCTGTCTCACATCAAACACACTCCTGTCTCACATCTTACACCTCTGACTCACATCTTACACACACCTGTCTCACATCTTACACACGTTTGTCTCACATCTTACACACACCTGTCTCACAGTTTACACATACCTGTTTCTCATCTTACACACAACTGTCTCTCATCTTACACACACCTGTCTCACATCTTACACACACCTGCCTCACAAACCAGCACACACCTGTCTCCCATTTACACACCAGTCTCACATCTTACACACACCTGTCTCACATCAAACACACACCTGTCTCACATCTTACACAAACCTGTCTCACATCAAACACATACCTGTCTCACATCTTACACACACCGGTTTCACATCTTACACACACCTGTCTCACATCTTACACACACCTGTCTCACATCGTACACACACCTGTTTAAAACTTACACACACCTGTCTCACAGCTTACCCACACGTCTCACATCTGACACACATCTGCCTCACATGTTACACACGCCTGTTTTCCAACATACACACTGTATCACATCTTACACACACCTGTCACACATGTTACACACGCCTGTCTCCCATCTTACACACCTGTCTCACATCAAACACACATCTGTCTCACATCTTACACACACCTGCCTCACATCTTACATATGCCTGTCTCCGAACTTACACACATCTCACATCTTACGCACACCTATCACACATCAAACACACCTCTCTCCCTTCTGACACACAGCTGTCTCACACCAAACACACCTGACACATACCAAACACACCTGATTCACATCAAACACACACCTGTCTCACATCAAACACACACCTGTCTCACATCTTACACACACCTGTCTCACATATTACACACACCTGTCTCACAGCAAACACACAACTGTCTCACATCTTACACACAAGTCTCACATCTTACACACACCTGTCTCACAACAAACACACACCTGTCTCACATCAACCACATACCTGTCTCACATCTTACACAGCTGTCTCACAACTTACACAGCTGTCTCCCATCTTACACACACCTGTTACATCTTACACATGCCTGGCTCCCATCTTACACACCTGTCTCACATCTTACGCACACCTGTCACACATCAAACACACCTGTCTCCCTTCTTACGCACATCTATCTCACACCAAACACATCTGAGTCACCTCAAACACACATCTGTCTCATATCAAACACACACCTGTCTCACATCTTACACACACCTGTCTCACATCTTACATACACCTGTCTCACATCAAACACACACCCGTCTCACATCTTACACACACCTGTCTCACATCAAACACACACCCGTCCCACATCTTACACACATTTGTCTCACATCTTACACACACCTGTCTCCCATCTTATACACACCTGACTCACACCAAACACACCTGACTCACATCAAACACACATCTGTCTCACATCAAACACACACCTTACACACATCATTGACACACCTGTCATACATCAAACACACACCTGTCTCACATCTTACACACAACTGTCTCACATCTTACACACAACTGTCTCACATCAAACACATACCTGTCTCACATCAAACACACACCTGTCTCACATCAAACACATACCTGTCTCACATCAAACACAAACCTGTCTCACATCAATCACATACCTGTCTCACACATCAAACACACACCTGTCTCACATCAAACACATACCTGTCTCACATCAAACACACACCTGTCTCACATCAAACACATACCTGTCTCACATCAAACACACACCTGTCTCACATCAAACACATACCTGTCTCACATCAAACACACACCTGTCTCACATCAAACACACACCTGTCACACATCAAACACACACCTGTCTCACATCTTACACACACCTGTCTCACATCAAACACACACCTGTCTCACATCACACACTTGTCTCACATCTTACACACGCCTGTCTCACAAGAAACACACACCTGGCTCACATCAAACACACACCTGTCTCACATCTTACACAGCTGTCTCACATCTTACACACATGTCTCACATCTTACACACACCTGTCACACATCAAACACACACCTGTCTCACATCTTACACACACCTGTCTCACATCAAACACACACCTGTCTCACATCACACACTTGTCTCCCATCTTACACACACCTGTCTCACATCAAACACACACCTGTCTCACAACAAACACGCACCTGGCTCACATCTTACACAGCTGTCTCCCATCTTACACACACCTGTCTCACATCTTACACAGCTGTCTCCCATCTTACACACACCTGTCACATCTTACACATGCCTGGCTCCCATCTTACACACCTGTCTCACATCTTACACACACCTGTCACACATCAAACTCACCTGTCTGCCTTCTTACACACAGCTGTCTCACACCAAACACACCTGACTCACACCAAACACACCTGTCTCACATCAAACACACACCTGTCTCACATCAAACACACACCTGTCTCACATCTTACACACACATGTCTCACATCAAACACACACCTGTCTCAGATCAAACACACACCTGTCTCACATCTTACACACACCTGTCTCACATCTTACACAGACATGTCTCACATCTTACACACACGTCTCACATCTTACACACGCCTGTCTTCCATCTTACACACACCTGTCCAACATCTTACACACGCCTGTCTCCCATCTTACACAGCTATCTCACATCTTACACACACCTGTCTCCCATCTTACACACCTGTTTCCCATTTACACACCTGTCTCACATCTTACACTCACCTGTCTCACATCTTACACACACCTGTCTCACATCAAACACACACCTGTCCCACATCAGATACACACCTGTCTCCCATCTTACACACACCTGTCTCACATCTTACACACACCAGTCTCCCATCTTACAAACACCTGTCTCCCATCTTACACATACCTGTCTCACATCAAACACATACCTGTCTCACATCAAACACACACCAGTCTCACATCAAACACATACCTGTCTCACATCAAACACAAACCTGTCTCACATCAATCACATACCTGTCTCACACATCAAACACACACCTGTCTCACATCAAACACATACCTGTCTCACATCAAACACACACCTGTCTCACATCAAACACATACCTGTCTCACATCAAACAAACACCTGTCTCACATCAAACACATACCTGTCTCACAACAAACACACACCTGTCTCACATCAAACACACACCTGTCTCACATCAAACACACCTGTCTCATCTTACACACACCTGTCACACATCAAACACACACCTGTCTCACATCTTACACACACCTGTCTCACATCAAACATACACCTGTCTCACATCAAACACACACCTGTCTCACATCTTACACACACCTGTCTCACATCAAACACTTACCTGTCTCCCATCTTACACACACCTGTTTCCCATCTTACACACACCTGTCTCACATCTTAAACATGCCTGTCTCACATCAAACACATACCTGTCTCACATCAAACACATACCTGTCTCACATCAAACACATACCTGTCTCACATCAAACGCACACCTGTCTCACATCAAACACATACCTGTCTCACATCAAACACACACCTGTCTCACATCAAACACACACCTGTCTCACATCAAACACACCTATCTCTCATCTTACACACACCTGTCACACATCATACACACACCTGTCTCACATCTTACACACACCTGTCTCACATCAAACATACACCTGTCTCACATCAAACACACTCCTGTCTCACATCTTAAACCCACCTGTCTCACATCAAGCACTTACCTGTCTCACATCTTACACACACCTGCTTCCCATCTTACGCACACCTGTCTCACATCTTACACACACCTGTCTCACATCTTACACACGCCTGTTTCACATCAAACACACACCTGTCTCACATCTTACACACACCTGTCTCACATCTTACACATACCTGTCTCACATCTTACACACCTGCCTCACATCAAACACACACCTGTCTCACATCAAACACACACCTGTCTCACATCTTACACACACCTGTCTCACATCTTACACACACCTGTCTCACATCTTACATATGCCTGTCTCCCAACTTACACACATCTGACATCTTATGTACACATGTCACACATCAAACACACGTCTCCCTTCTTACACACAGATGTCTCACACCAAACACATCTGACTGACACCAAACACACCTAACTCACATCAAACACACACCTGTCTCACATCAAACACACACCTGTCTCACATCTTGCACACACCTGTCTCATATCTTACACACACCTGTCTCACATCAAACACACACCTGTCTCACATCTTACACACACCTGCCCCACATCAAACACACACCTGTCTCCCATTTACACACCAGTCTCGCATCACACACCTGTCTCAAATCTTACACACGCCTGTCTCACATCTTACACACACCTGTCTCACATCAAACACATACTTGTCTCACATCAAAAACACACCTGTCCCACATCAAACACACACCTGTCTCACATCAAATACATACATGTCTCACATCCACCACACACCTGTCTCACATCTTACACATACCTGTCTCACATCAAACACATACCTGTCTCACATCAAACACACACCAGTCTCACATCAAACACATACCTGTCTCACATCAAACACAAACCTGTCTCACATCAATCACATACCTGTCTCACACATCAAACACACACCTGTCTCACATCAAACACATACCTGTCTCACATCAAACACACACCTGTCTCACATCAAACACACACGTTTCTCACATCATTGACACACCTGTCATACATCAAACACACACCTGTCTCACATCTTACACACACATGTCTCACCTCTTACACACAACTGTCTCACATCAAACACACACCAGTCTCACATCAAACACACACCTGTCTCACATCAAACACACGCCTGTCTCACATCTTACACACACTTGTCTCACATCTTACACACACCTGTCTCACATCTTACACACACCTGTCTTACATCTTACACATGCCTGTCTCACATCTTACACACACCTGTCTCTCATCTTACACACACCTGTCTCACATCTTACACACAACTGTCTCACATCTTACACACAACTGTCTCACATCTTACACACACATGTCACATCTTACACACATCTGTCTCACATCTTACACACACCTGTCTCACATTACACACGCTTGTCTCCCATCTTACACACACCTGTCTCACATCTTACACACACCTCTCTCGCATCTTACACACAACTGTCTCACATCTAACACACACCTGTTTCCCATCTTACACACACCTGTCTCCCATCTTATACACACATGACTCCCATCTTACACACACATCTCACATCTTACACACACCTCTCTCCCTTCTTACACACAACTGTCTCCCATCTTACACACACCTGTCTCCCGTCTTACACACCAGTTTCTCATCTTACACACACCTGTCTCCCATCTTACACACACCTGTCTCCCATCTTACACACAACTGTCTCACATCTTACATATGCCTGTCTCCCAACTTACACCATCTCACATCTTACGCACACCTGTCACACATCAAACACACCTGTCTCACATCTTACACACACCTGTCACACATCAAAAACACCTGACTCACACCAAACACACCTGACTCACATCAAACACACACCTGTCTCATATCTTACACACACCTGTCTCACATCTTACACACACCTGTCTCACATCTTACACACCTGTCTCACATCTTACACACACCTGTCTCTCATCTTACACACACCTGTCTCTCATCTTACACAGACCTGTCTCACATCAAACACACACCTGTCTCACATCAAACACACACCTGTCTCTCAGCTTACACACCTGTCTCACATCTTCACACACCTGTCTCACATCTTACACATCTGTCTCACATCTTACACACACCTGTCTCACATCTTACACATGCTTGACTCACATCTTACACACACCTGCCTCACATCTTACACACACCTGTCTCACATCAAACACACTCCTGTCTCACATCTTACACCTCTGACTCACATCTTACACACACCTGTCTCACATCTTACACACGTTTGTCTCACATCTTACACACACCTGTCTCACAGTTTACACATACCTGTTTCTCATCTTACACACAACTGTCTCTCATCTTACACACACCTGTCTCACATCTTACACACACCTGCCTCACAAACCAGCACACACCTGTCTCCCATTTACACACCAGTCTCACATCTTACACACACCTGTCTCACATCAAACACACACCTGTCTCACATCTTACACAAACCTGTCTCACATCAAACACATACCTGTCTCACATCTTACACACACCGGTTTCACATCTTACACACACCTGTCTCACATCTTACACACACCTGTCTCACATCGTACACACACCTGTTTAAAACTTACACACACCTGTCTCACAGCTTACCCACACGTCTCACATCTGACACACATCTGCCTCACATGTTACACACGCCTGTTTTCCAACATACACACTGTATCACATCTTACACACACCTGTCACACATGTTACACACGCCTGTCTCCCATCTTACACACCTGTCTCACATCAAACACACATCTGTCTCACATCTTACACACACCTGCCTCACATCTTACATATGCCTGTCTCCGAACTTACACACATCTCACATCTTACGCACACCTATCACACATCAAACACACCTCTCTCCCTTCTGACACACAGCTGTCTCACACCAAACACACCTGACACATACCAAACACACCTGATTCACATCAAACACACACCTGTCTCACATCAAACACACACCTGTCTCACATCTTACACACACCTGTCTCACATATTACACACACCTGTCTCACAGCAAACACACAACTGTCTCACATCTTACACACAAGTCTCACATCTTACACACACCTGTCTCACAACAAACACACACCTGTCTCACATCAACCACATACCTGTCTCACATCTTACACAGCTGTCTCACAACTTACACAGCTGTCTCCCATCTTACACACACCTGTCACACATCAAACACACCTGTCTCCCTTCTTACGCACATCTATCTCACACCAAACACATCTGAGTCACCTCAAACACACATCTGTCTCATATCAAACACACACCTGTCTCACATCTTACACACACCTGTCTCACATCTTACATACACCTGTCTCACATCAAACACACACCCGTCTCACATCTTACACACACCTGTCTCACATCAAACACACACCCGTCCCACATCTTACACACATTTGTCTCACATCTTACACACACCTGTCTCCCATCTTATACACACCTGACTCACACCAAACACACCTGACTCACATCAAACACACATCTGTCTCACATCAAACACACACCTTACACACATCATTGACACACCTGTCATACATCAAACACACACCTGTCTCACATCTTACACACAACTGTCTCACATCTTACACACAACTGTCTCACATCTTACACACACGTGTCACATCTTACACACACCTGTCTCCCATCCTACACACACCTGTCTCACATCTTACACACACCTGTCTCACATCTTACACACACCTGTCTCCGATCTTACACACACCTGTCTCCCATCTTACACACACCTGTCTCCCATCTTACACACCTGTCTCACATCTTACACACACCTGTCTCACATTACACATGCCTGTCTCACATCTTACACACACCTGTCACACATGTTACACACCTGTCTCACATCTTACACACACCTGTCTCCCATCTTACACACATCTGTCTCCCATCTTACACACACCTGTCTCCCGTCTTACGCACCAGTTTCTCATCTTACACACACCTGTCTCCCATCTTACACACACCTGTCTCCCGTCTTACACACCAGTTTCTCATCTTACACACACCTGTCTCCCATCTTACACACAACTGTCTCACATCTTACATAAGCCTGTCTCCCAACTTACACCATCTCACATCTTACGCACACCTGTCGCACATCAAACACACCTGTCTCCCGTCTTACACACCAGTTTCTCATCTTACACACACCTGTCTCCCATCTTACACACAACTGTCTCACATCTTACATAAGCCTGTCTCCCAACTTACACCATCTCACATCTTACACACACCTGTCACACATCAAACACACCTGACTCACACCAAACACACCTGACTCACATCAAACACACACCTGTCTCACATCTTACACACACCTGTCTCACATCTTACACACACCTGTCTCTCATCTTACACACACCTATCTCCCATCTTACACACACCTGTCTCACATCTTACACACACCTGTCTCACATCGTAGACACACCTGTCACACATCAAACACACACCTGTCTCACATCTTACACACGCCTGTCTCCCATCATACACATGCCTGTCTCCCATCTTACACACACCTGTCTCCCATCTTACACACACCTGTCTCCCATCTTACACACACCTGTCTCCCATCTTACACACGCCTGTCTCCCATCTTACACACGCCTGTCTCCCATCTTACACACACCTGTCTCCCACCTTACACAGGCCTGTCTCCCATCTTAGACACGCCTGTCTCCCATCTTACACACACCTGTCTCCCATCTTACACACACCTAACTCCCATCTTACACACACCTGTCTCCCATCTTACACACACCTGTCTCACATCTTACACACACCTGTCTCCCATCTTACACACACCTGTCTCCCATCTTACACACACCTGTCTCCCATCTTACACACACCTGTCTCCCATCTTACACACACCTGTCTCCCATCTTACACACACCTGTCTCACATTACACACGTCTGTCTCACATCTTACACACACCTGTCTCACATCTTACACACACCTGTCTCCGATCTTACACACACCTGTCTCACATCTTACACACACCTGTCTCACATCTTACACACACCTGTCTCACATCTTACACACAACTGTCTCACATCTTACACACAACTGTCTCACATCTTACACACACGTGTCACATCTTACACACACCTGTCTCCCATCCTACACACACCTGTCTCACATCTTACACACACCTGTCTCACATCTTACACACACCTGTCTCCGATCTTACACACACCTGTCTCCCATCTTACACACACCTGTCTCCCATCTTACACACCTGTCTCACATCTTACACACACCTGTCTCACATTACACATGCCTGTCTCACATCTTACACACACCTGTCACACATGTTACACACCTGTCTCACATCTTACACACACCTGTCTCCCATCTTACACACATCTGTCTCCCATCTTACACACACCTGTCTCCCGTCTTACGCACCAGTTTCTCATCTTACACACACCTGTCTCCCATCTTACACACACCTGTCTCCCGTCTTACACACCAGTTTCTCATCTTACACACACCTGTCTCCCATCTTACACACAACTGTCTCACATCTTACATAAGCCTGTCTCCCAACTTACACCATCTCACATCTTACGCACACCTGTCGCACATCAAACACACCTGTCTCCCGTCTTACACACCAGTTTCTCATCTTACACACACCTGTCTCCCATCTTACACACAACTGTCTCACATCTTACATAAGCCTGTCTCCCAACTTACACCATCTCACATCTTACACACACCTGTCACACATCAAACACACCTGACTCACACCAAACACACCTGACTCACATCAAACACACACCTGTCTCACATCTTACACACACCTGTCTCACATCTTACACACACCTGTCTCTCATCTTACACACACCTATCTCCCATCTTACACACATCTGTCTCCCATCTTACACACACCTGTCTCCCATCTTACACACACCTGTCTCCCATCTTACACACACCTGTCTCACATCTTACACACACCTGTCTCACATTACACACGTCTGTCTCACATCTTACACATGCCTGTCTTCCATCTTACACAACTATCACATCTTACACACACCTGTCACACCTGCCTCACATCTTACACACACCTGTCTCACATCAAACACATACCTGTCTCACATCAAACACAGACCTGTCTCCCATCTTACTCACACCTGTCTCCCGTCTTACACATGCCTGTCTCACATCTTACACACGCCTGTCTCACATCAAACACACACCTGCCTCACATCTTACACACACCTCTCACATCTTACACACACGTGTTTCACATCTTACACACACCTGTCTCCCATCTTACACAGCTGTCTCACATCTTACACACATCTGTCTCACATGTTACACACGCCTGTCTTCCATTTTACACACCTGTCTCACATCAAACACACACCTGTCTCACATCAAACACACACCTGTCTCACATCTTACATATGCCTGTCTCCCAACTTACACCCATCTCACATCTTACGCACACCTGTCACACATTAAACACACCTGTCTTACATCTTACACAGACCTGTCACACATCAAACACACCTGTCTCCCTTCTTACACACAGCTGTCTCACACCAAACACACCTGACTCACACCAAACACACCTGACTCACATGAAACACACACCTGTCTCACATCAAACACATACCTGTCTCACATATTACACACACCTGTCTCACATCAAACACACACCTGTCTCACATCTTACACATCTGTCTCACATCTTACACACACGTGTCTCACATCTTGCACATGCTTGTCTTACATCTTACACACACCTGTCCCACATCAAACATACACCAGTATCACATCTTACACACACCTGTCTCACATCTTACACACACCAGTCTCACCTCTTACACACATCTGTCTCACATCAAACACACACCTGTCTCACATCAAACACACACCTGTCTCACATCTTACACATCTGTCTCACATCTTACACACACTTGTCTCACATCTTACACACACCTGTCTCCCATCTTATACAGCTGTCTCACATCTTACACACATCTGTCTCACATGTTACACATGCCTGTCTTCCATCTTACACAACTGTATCACATCTTACACACACCTGTCACACGTTACACACACCTGTCTCCCATCTTACACACCTGTCTCACATCAAAAACACACCTGTCTCACATCAAACACACACCTGTCACACATCTTACATATGCCTGTCTCCCAACTTACACCCATCTCACATCTTACGCACACCTGTCACACATCAAACACACCTGTCTTACATCTACACACACCTGTCACACATCAAACACACCTGTCTCCCTTCTTACACACAGCTGTCTCACACCAAACATACCTGACTCACACCAAACACACCTGACTCACATGAAACACACACCTGTCTCACATCAAACACACACCTGTCTCACATATTACACACACCTGTCTCACATCAAACACACATCTGTCTCACATCAAACACACACCTCACATCAAACACACACCTGTCTCACATCAAACACACACCTGTCTCACATCAAAGACACACCAGTATCACATCTTACACACACCTGTCTCACATCTTACACACACGAGTCTCAATCTTACACACACCTGTCTCACATCAAACACACACCTGTCTCACATCAAACACACGCCTGGCTCACATCTTACACACACCTGTCTCACATCAAACACACACCTGTCTCACATCAAACACACACCTGTCTCACATCAAACACACACCTGTCTCACATCAAACACACACCTGTCTCACATCAAACACACATCTGTCGCACATCAAACACACACCTCACATCAAACACACACCTGTATCACATCAAACACACACCTGTCTCACATCAAAGACACACCAGTATCACATCTTACACACACCTGTCTCACATCAAACACACACCTGTCTCACATCAAACACACACCTGTCTCACATCTTACACACCTGTCTCACATCTAACACACACCTGTCTCTCATCTTACACACACCTGTCTCTCATCTTACACACACCTGTCTCACATCAAACACACACCTGTCTCACCTCAAACACACACCTGTCTCACATCATACACACACCTGTCTCACATCTTACACACACCTGTCTCACATCTTACACATCTGTCTCACATCTTACACACACTTGTCTCACATCTTACACACACCTGTCTCACACCAAACATACCTGACTCACACCAAACACACCTGACTCACATGAAACACACACCTGTCTCACATCAAACACACACCTCTCTCACATATTACACACACCTGTCTCACATCAAACACACATCTGTCTCACATCAAACACACACCTCACATCAAACACACACCTGTCTCACATCAAACACACACCTGTCTCACATCAAAGACACACCAGTATCACATCTTACACACACCTGTCTCACATCTTATACACACCAGTCTCACATCTTACACACACCTGTCTCACATCAAACACACACCTGTCTCACATCAAACACACACCTGTCTCACATCTTACACACCTGTCTCACATCTAACACACACCTGTCTCTCATCTTACACACACCTGTCTCTCATCTTACACACACCTGTCTCACATCAAACACACACCTGTCTCACCTCAAACACACACCTGTCTAACATCTTACACACACCTGTCTCACATCTTACACACACCTGTCTCACATCAAACACACACCTGTCTCAAATCTTACACATCTGACTCACATCTTACACACACCTGTCTCACATCTTACACAAACTTGTCTCACATCTTACACACACCTGTCTCACATGTTACACACGCTTGTCTCACATCTTACACACACCTGTCTCACATATTACACACACCTGTCTCTCATTTTACACACACCTGCCTCACATCTTACACACACCTGCCTCACATCAAACACACACCTGTCTCCCATTTACACACCAGTCTCACATCACACACCTGTCTCAAATCTTACACACGCCTGTCTCACATCTTACACACACCTGTCTCACATCAAACACATACTTGTCTCACATCAAAAACACACCTGTCTCACATCAAACACACACCTGTCTCACATCAAACACATACCTGTCTCACATCAAACACACACCTGTCTCACATCTTACACATACCTGTCTCACATCAAACACATACCTGTCTCACATCAAACACACACCTGTCTCACATCAAACACATACCTGTCTCACATCAAACACAAACCTGTCTCACATCAATCACATACCTGTCTCACACATCAAACACACACCTGTCTCACATCAAACACATACCTGTCTCACATCAAACACATACCTGTCTCACATCAAACACACACCTGTCTCACATCAAACACACACCTGTCACACATCAAACACACACCTGTCTCACATCTTACACACACCTGTCTCACATCAAACACACACCTGTCTCACATCACACACTTGTCTCACATCTTACACACGCCTGTCTCACAAGAAACACACACCTGGCTCACATCAAACACACACCTGTCTCACATCTTACACAGCTGTCTCACATCTTACACACATGTCTCACATCTTACACACACCTGTCACACATCAAACACACACCTGTCTCACATCTTACACACACCTGTCTCACATCAAACACACACCTGTCTCACATCACACACTTGTCTCCCATCTTAAACACACCTGTCTCACATCAAACACACACCTGTCTCACAACAAACACGCACCTGGCTCACATCTTACACAGCTGTCTCCCATCTTACACACACCTGTCTCACATCTTACACAGCTGTCTCCCATCTTACACACACCTGTCACATCTTACACATGCCTGGCTCCCATCTTACACACCTGTCTCACATCTTACACACACCTGTCACACATCAAACTCACCTGTCTGCCTTCTTACACACAGCTGTCTCACACCAAACACACCTGACTCACACCAAACACACCTGTCTCACATCAAACACACACCTGTCTCACATCAAACACACACCTGTCTCACATCTTACACACACATGTCTCACATCAAACACACACCTGTCTCAGATCAAACACACACCTGTCTCACATCTTACACACACCTGTCTCACATCTTACACACGCCTGTCTTCCATCTTACACACACCTGTCCAACATCTTACACACGCCTGTCTCCCATCTTACACAGCTATCTCACATCTTACACACACCTGTCTCCCATCTTACACACCTGTTTCCCATTTACACACCTGTCTCACATCTTACACTCACCTGTCTCACATCTTACACACACCTGTCTCACATCAAACACACACCTGTCCCACATCAGACACACACCTGTCTCCCATCTTACACACACCTGTCTCACATCTTACACACACCAGTCTCCCATCTTACAAACTCCTGTCTCCCATCTTACACATACCTGTCTCACATCAAACACATACCTGTCTCACATCAAACACACACCAGTCTCACATCAAACACATACCTGTTTCACATCAAACACAAACCTGTCTCACATCAATCACATACCTGTCTCACACATCAAACACACACCTGTCTCACATCAAACACATACCTGTCTCACATCAAACACACACCTGTCTCACATCAAACACATACCTGTCGCACATCAAACAAACACCTGTCTCACATCAAACACATACCTGTCTCACAACAAACACACACCTGTCTCACATCAAACACACACCTGTCTCACATCAAACACACCTGTCTCATCTTACACACACCTGTCACACATCAAACACACACCTGTCTCACATCTTACACACACCTGTCTCACATCAAACATACACCTGTCTCACATCAAACACACACCTGTATCACATCTTACACACACCTGTCTCACATCAAACACTTACCTGTCTCCCATCTTACACACACCTGTTTCCCATCTTACACACACCTGTCTCACATCTTAAACATGCCTGTCTCACATCAAACACATACCTGTCTCACATCAAACACATACCTGTCTCACATCAAACACATACCTGTCTCACATCAAACGCACACCTGTCTCACATCAAACACATACCTGTCTCACATCAAACACACACCTGTCTCACATCAAACACACACCTGTCTCACATCAAACACACCTATCTCTCATCTTACACACACCTGTCACACATCATACACACACCTGTCTCACATCTTACACACACCTGTCTCACATCAAACATACACCTGTCTCACATCAAACACACTCCTGTCTTACATCTTAAACCCACCTGTCTCACATCAAGCACTTACCTGTCTCACATCTTACACACACCTGCTTCCCATCTTACGCACACCTGTCTCACATCTTACACACACCTGTCTCACATCTTACACACGCCTGTTTCACATCAAACACACACCTGTCTCACATCTTACACACACCTGTCTCACATCTTACACATACCTGTCTCACATCTTACACACCTGCCTCACATCAAACACACACCTGTCTCACATCAAACACACACCTGTCTCACATCTTACACACACCTGTCTCACATCTTACACACACCTGTCTCACATCTTACATATGCCTGTCTCCCAACTTACACACATCTGACATCTTACGTACACATGTCACACATCAAACACACGTCTCCCTTCTTACACACAGCTGTCTCACACCAAACACATCTGACTGACACCAAACACACCTAACTCACATCAAACACACACCTGTCTCACATCAAACACACACCTGTCTCACATCTTGCACACACCTGTCTCATATCTTACACACACCTGTCTCACATCAAACACACACCTGTCTCACATCTTACACACACCTGCCCCACATCAAACACACACCTGTCTCCCATTTACACACCAGTCTCGCATCACACACCTGTCTCAAATCTTACACACGCCTGTCTCACATCTTACACACACCTGTCTCACATCAAACACATACTTGTCTCACATCAAAAACACACCTGTCCCACATCAAACACACACCTGTCTCACATCAAATACATACATGTCTCACATCAAACACACACCTGTCTCACATCTTACACATACCTGTCTCACATCAAACACATACCTGTCTCACATCAAACACACACCAGTCTCACATCAAACACATACCTGTCTCACATCAAACACAAACCTGTCTCACATCAATCACATACCTGTCTCACACATCAAACACACACCTGTCTCACATCAAACACATACCTGTCTCACATCAAACACACACCTGTCTCACATCAAACACATACCTGTCTCACATCAAGCACACACCTGTCTCACATCAAACACATACCTGTCTCACATCAAACACACACCTGTCTCACATCAAACACACCTGTCTCATCTTACACACACCTGTCACACATCAAACACACACCTGTCTCACATCTTACACACACCTGTCTCACATCAAACACACACCTGTCTCACATCAAACACACACCTGTCTCACATCTTACACACACCTGTCTCACATTAAACACTTACCTGTCTCACATCTTACACACACCTGTTTCCCATCTTACACACACCTGTCTCACATCTTACACACACCTGTCTCACATCTTACAAACACTTGTTTCACATCTTACACACACCTGTCTCACATCTTACACACGCCTGTCTCACATCAAACACACACCTGTCTCACATCTTACACACACCTGTCTCAAATCTTACACATACCTGTCTCACATCTTACACACCTGTCTCACATCAAACACACACCTGTCTCACATCAAACACACACCTGTCTCACATCTAACACACACCTGTCTCACATCTTACACACACCTGTCTCACATCTTACATATGCCTGTCTCCCAACTTACACACATCTCACATCTTACGCACATATCTCACACATCAAACACACATGTCTCCCTTCTTACACACAGCTGTCTCACACCAAACACACCTGACTCACACCAAACACACCTAACTCACATCAAACACACACCTCTCTCACATCAAACACACACCTGTCTCACATCTTGCACACACCTGTCTCATATCTTACACACACCTGTCTCACATCAAACACACGCCCGTCTCACATCTTACACACACCTGTCTCACATCTTACACACACCTGCCTCCCATCTTACACACCTGACTCACATCAAACACACATCTGTCTCACATCAAACACACATCTGTCTCACATCAAACACACACCTGTCTCACATCAAACACACACCTGTCTCACATCATTGACATACCTGTCACACATCAAACACACACCTGTCTCCCATCTTACACACACCTGTCTCACATCAAACACACACCTGTCTCACATCTTACACACACCTGTCTCAATCAAACACACACCTGTCTCACATCACACACCTGTCTCCCATCTTACACACACCTGTCTCACATCACACACCTGTCTCACAACAAACACACACCTGGCTCACATCTTACACAGCTGTCTCCCATCTAAAACACACCTGTCTCACATCTTACACAGCTGTCTCCCATCTTACACACACCTGTCACATCTTACACATGCCTGGCTCCCATCATACACACCTGTCTCACATCTTACACACACCTGTCACACATCAAACTCATCTGTCTCCCTTCTTACACACAGCTGTCTCACACCAAACACACCTGTCACACATCAAACTCACCTGTCTCCCTTCTTACACACACCTGCCTCACATCAAACACACACCTGTCTCAGATCTTATACATCTGTCTCACATCTTACACACACCTGGTCACATCTTACACACACCTGTCTCACATCTTACACACACCTGTCTCACATCTTACACACACCTCTCACATCTTACACACGCCTGTCTCACATCTTACACACGCCTGTCTCACATCTTACACACATCTGTCTCACATCTTACACACACCTGTCTCACATCAAACACACACCTGTTTCACATCAAACACACACCTGTCTCACATCTTACACACACCCGTCTCACATCTTACACACACCCGTCTCACATCTTACGCACACCTGTCACACGTCAAACACGCCTGTCTCACAACTTACCCACACCTGTCACACATCAAACATACCTGTCTCCCTTCTTACACACAGCTGTCTCACACCAAACACACCTGACTCACACAAAACACACCTGATTCACATCAAACACACAACTGTCTCACATCTCACACACCTGTCTCACATCGTAGACACACCTGTCACACATCAAACACACACCTGTCTCACATCTTACACACACCTGTCTCACATCAAACACACACCTGTCTCACATCTTACACACACCTGTTTCACATCAAACACACACCTGTCTCACATCTTACACACCAGTCTCACATCTTACACTCACCTGTCTCACAACAAACACACACCTGGCTCACATCAAACACATACCTGTCTCACATCTTACACAGCTGTCTCACAACTTACACAGCTGTCTCCCATCTTACACACACCTGTCACATCTTACACATGCCTGGCTCCCATCTTACACACCTGTCTCACATCTTACACACACCTGTCACACATCAAACACAACTGTCTCCCTTCTTACACACAGCTGTCTCACACCAAACACACCTTACTCACACCAAACACATCTGACTCACATCAAACACACATCTGTCTCACATCAAACACTCACCTGTCTCACATCTTACACACGCCTGTCTCACATCTTACACACACCTGTCTCACATCGTAGACACACCTGACTCACACCAAACACACCTGACTCACATCAAACACACATCTGTCTCACATCAAACACACACCTGTCTCACATCAAACACACACCTGTCTCACATCATTGACACACCTGTCACACATCAAACACACACCTGTCTCACATCTTACACACACCTGTCTCACATCTTACACACACCTGTCTCACATCAAACACACACCTGTCTCACATCAAACACACACCTGTCTCACATCAAACACACACCTGTCTCACGTCTTACCCAGCTGTCTCCCATCTTACACACACCGGTCACATCTTACACATGCCTGGCTCCCATCTTACACACCTGTCTCACATCTTATACTCACCTGTCACACATCAAAGACACCTGTCTCCCTTCTTACACACAGCTGTCTCACACCAAACACACCTGACTCACACAAACACACCTGACTCACATCAAACACACATCTGTCTCACATCAAACACACACCTGTCTCACATCGTAGACAAACCTGTCACACATCAAACACACACCTGTCTCACATCGTAGACACACCTGACTCACAGCAAACACACCTGACTCACATCAAACACACATCTGTCTCACATCAAACACACACCTGTCTCACATCAAACACACACCTGTCTCACATCATTGACACACCTGTCACACATCAAACACACACCTGTCTCACATCTTACACACACCTGTCTCACATCTTACACACACCTGTCTCACATCAAACACACACCTGTCTCACATCAAACACACACCTGTCTCACATCAAACACACACCTGTCGCACGTCTTACCCAGCTGTCTCCCATCTTACACACACCGGTCACATCTTACACATGCCTGGCTCCCATCTTACACACCTGTCTCACATCTTATACTCACCTGTCACACATCAAAGACACCTGTCTCCCTTCTTACACACAGCTGTCTCACACCAAACACACCTGACTCACACAAACACACCTGACTCACATCAAACACACATCTGTCTCACATCAAACATACACCTGTCTCACATCTTGCACACACCTGTCTCACATCGTAGACAAACCTGTCACACATCAAACACACACCTGTCTCACATCTTACACACACCTGTCTCCCATCTTACACACACCTGTCTCACATCATACACACAACTGTTGCACATCTTACACACACCTGTCTCCCATCTTGCACACACATGTATCACATCTTACACACATGTCTCACTTCTTACACACACCTGTTGCACATCTTACACACAACTGTCTCCCATCCTACATGCCTGTCTCACATCTAACACACACATGTCTCACATCTTACACACACCTCTCACATCAAACACACGCCTGTCTCACATCTTACACACCAGTCTCACATCGTACACACACCTGTCTCACATCAAACACACACCTGTCTCACACCAAACACACACCTGTCTGACATCAAACACACACCTGTTTCAGATCAAACACACACCTGTCTCACATCTTACACACACCCGTCTCACATCTTACACACACCCGTCTCACATCTTACGCACACCTGTCACACATCAAACACGCCTGTCTCACATCTTACACTCACCTGTCACACATCAAACACACCTGTCTCCCTTCTTACACACACCTGTCTCACATCGTAGACACACCTGTCTCACATCGTACACACACCTGTCTCACATCATACACACACCTGTCTCACATCAAACACACACCTGTCTCACATCTCACACACCTGTCTCACATCGTAGACACAGCTGTCACACATCAAACACACACCTGTCTCACATCTTACACACACCTGTCTCACATCAAACACACACCTGTCTCACATCATACAGACCAGTCTCACATCTTACACACACCTATCTCACAACAAACACACACCTGGCTCACATCAAACACATACCTGTCTCCCATCTTACACACACCTGTCACATTTTACACATGCCTGGCTCCCATCTTACACACCTGTCTCACATCTTACACACAGCTGTCACACATCAAACACAACTGTCTCCCTTCTTACACACAGCTGTCTCACACCCAACACACCTGACTCACATCAAACACATCTGACTCACCTCAAACACACATCTGTCTCACATCACTCACCTGTCTCACATCTTACACACACCTGTCTCACATCGTAGACACACCTGTCTCACATCGTAGACACACCTGTCACACATCAAACACACACCTGTCTCACAACTTACAAACACCTGTCTCACATCTTAAACACACCTGTCTCACATCAAACACACACCCGTCTCACATCTTACAAACACCTGTCTCACATCTTTCACACACCTGTCTCCCATCTTATACACACCTGACTCACACCAAACACACATGACTCACATCAAACACACATCTGTCTCACATCAAACACACATGTCTCACATCAAACACACACCTGTCTCACATGAAACACACACCTGTCTCACATCATTGACACACCTGTCACACATCAAACACACACCTGTCTCACATCTTACACACACCTGTCTCACATCTTACACACTCCTGTCTCACATCAAACACACACCTGTCTCACATCAAACACACACCTGTCTCACATCAAACACACACCTGTCTCACATCTTACACATCTGTCTCACATCTTACACACAGCTGTCTCACACCAAACACACCTGACTCACACCAAACACAACTGACTCACATCAAACACACATCTGTCTCACATCAAACACACACCTGTCTCACAACTTACACACACCTGTCTCACATCGTAGACACACCTGTCACACATGAAACACACATCTGTCTCACATCTTACACACACCTGTCTCACATCTTACACACACCTGTCTCCCATCTTACACACACCTGTCTCACATCATACACACACCTGTTGCACATTTTACACACACCTGTCTCACATCTTACACTCCTGTCTCACATCTTACACACACTTGTTGCACATCTTACACACAACTGTCTCCCATCCTACATGCCTGTCTCACATCTTACACACACCTGTCTCACATCTTACACACACCTGTCTCACATTACACACCTTTCTCAAATCTTACACAGACCTGTCACACATCTTACACATGCCAGTCTCACATCTAACACACATCTGTCTTACATCTTCCACACACCTGTCTCACAAGAAACACACACCTGGCTCACATCAAACACACACCTGTCTCACATCTTACACAGCTGTCTCACATCTTACACACATGTCTCACATCTTACACACACCTGTCACACATCAAACACACACCTGTCTCACATCTTACACACACCTGTCTCACATCAAACACACTCCTGTCTCACAACAAACACACACCTGGCTCACATGTTACACAGCTGTCTCCCATCTTACACACACCTGTCACATCTTACACATGCCTGGCTCCCATCTTACACACCTGTCTCACATCTTACACACACCTGTCACACATCAAACACACCTGTCTCCCTTCTTACACACAGCTGTCTCACACCAAACACACCTGACTCACACCAAACACACCTGTCTCACATCAAACACTCAACTGTCTCAGATCAAACACACACCTGTCTCACATCTTACACATCTGTCTCACATCTTACACACACCTGTCTCACATCTTACACACACATGTCTCACATCTTACACACACGTCTCACATCTTACAGACGCCTGTCTTCCATCTTACACACACCTGTCCAACATCTTACACACGCCTGTCTCCCATCTTACACACCTGTCTCACATCTTACACACACCTGTCTCCCATCTTACACACCTGTTTCCCATTTACACACCTGTCTCACATCTTACACACACCTGTCTCACATCTTACACACACCAATCTCCCATCTTACAAACACCTGTCTCCCATCTTACACATGCCTGTCTCCCATCTTACACACGCCTGACTCCCATCTTACACACTCCTGTCTCCCATCTTACACACACCTGTCTCCCATCTTACACACACCTGTCTCCCATCTTACACACACCTGTCTCACATCTTACACACACCTGTCTCACATCTTACACACACCTGCCTCCCATCTTACACACACCTGTCTCACATCTTACACACACCTGTCTCACATCTTACACACGCCTGACTCCCATCTTACACACTCCTGTCTCCCATCTTACACACACCTGTCTCCCATCTTACACACACCTGTCTCCCATCTTACACACACCTGTCTCACATCTTACACACACCTGTCTCACATCTTACACACACCTGCCTCCCATCTTACACACAACTGTCTCCCATCTTACACACACCTGTCTCCCGTCATACACATCAGTTTCTCATCATACACACACCTGTCTCCCATCTTACACACAATTGTCTCGCATCTTACATATGCCTCTCTCCCAACTTACACCCATCTCACAACTTACGTACACCTGTCACACATCAAACACACCTGTCTCACATCTTACACACCTGTCACACATCAAACACACCTGTCTCCCTTCTTACACACAGCTGCCTCACACCAAACACACCTGACTCACACCAAACACACCTGACTCACATCAAACACACATCTGTCTCACATCAAACACACACCTGTCTCACATCTTACACACACCAGTCTCACATATTACACACATCTGTCGCACATCAAACACACAACTGTCTCACATCAAACACATACCTGTCTCACATCTTACACAGCTGTCTCACAACTTACACAGCTGTCTCCCATCTTACACACATCTGTTACATCTTACACATGCCTGGCTCCCATCTTATACACCTGTCTCACATCTTACACACACCTGTCACACATCAAACACACCTGTCTCCCTTCTTACACACAGCTATCTCACACCAAACACATCTGAGTCACCTCAAACACACATCTGTCTCACATCAAACACACACCTGTCTCACATCTTACACACACCTGTCTCACATCTTACACACACCTGTCTCACATCAAACACACACCCGTCTCACATCTTACACACACCTGTCTCACATCAAACACACACCCGTCTCACATCTTACACACACCTGTCTCACATCTTACACACACCTGTCTCCCATCTTATACACACCTGACTGACACCAAACACACCTGACTCACATCAAACACACATCTGTCTCATATCAAACACACACCTGTCTCACATCAAACACACACCTTTCTCACATCATTGACACACCTGTCATACATCAAACACACACCTGTCTCACATCTTACACACACCTGTCTCACATCAAACACACACCTGTCTCACATCAAACACACACCTGTCTCACGTCTTACACAGCTGTCTCCCATCTTACACACTCCTGTCACATCTTACACATGCCTTGCTCCCATCTTACACACCTGTCTCACATCTTACACTCACCTGTCACACATCAAACACACCTGTCTCCCTTCTTACACACAGCTGTCTCACACCAAACACACCTGACTCACACAAACACACCTGACTCACATCAAACACACATCTGTCTCACATCAAACACACACCTGTCTCACATCTTGCACACACCTGTCTCACATCGTAGACAAACCTGTCACACATCAAACACACACCTGTCTCACATCTTACACACACCTGTCTCCCATCTTACACACACCTGTCTCACATCATACACACACCTGTTGCACGTCTTACACACGCCTGTCTCCCATCTTGCACACACATGTCTCACATCTTACACACATGTCTCACTTCTTACACACACCTGTTGCACATCTTACACACAACTGTCTCCCATCCTACATGCCTGTCTCACATCTTACACACACCCGTCTCACATCTTACACACACTTGTCTCACACCTAACGCACACATGTCTCACATCTTACACACACCTCTCACATGAAACACACGCCTGTCTCACATCTTACACACCAGTCTCACATCTTACACACACCTGTCTCACCTCAAACACACACCTGTCTCACATCAAACACACACCTGTTTCAGATCAAACACACACCCGTCTCACATCTTACACACACCCGTCTCACGTCTTACGCACACCTGTCACACATCAAACACGCCTGTCTCACATCTTACACACACCTGTCACACATCAAACACACCTGTCTCCCTTCTTACACACACCTGTCTCACATCGTAGACACACCTGTCTCACATCGTACACACACCTGTCTCACATCGTACACACACCTGTCTCACATCAAACACACACCTGTCTCACATCTCACACACCTGTCTCACATCGTAGACACACCTGTCACACATCAAACACACACCTGTCTCACATCTTACACACACCTGTCTCACATCAAACACACACCTGTCTCACATCAAACACATACCTGTCTCCCATCTTACACACACCTGTCACATCTTACACATGCCTGGCTCCCATCTTACACACCTGTCTCACATCGTAGACACACCTGTCTCACATCAAACACATACCTGTCTCCCATCTTACACACACCTGTCACATCAAACACACACCTGTCTCACATCTCACACACCTGTCTCACATCGTAGACACACCTGTCTCACATCAAACACAACTGTCTCCCTTCTTACACACAGCTGTCTCACAACCAACACACCTGACTCACATCAAACACATCTGACTCACCTCAAACACACATCTGTCTCACATCACTCACCTGTCTCACATCTTACACACACCTGTCTCACATCATAGACACACCTGTCTCACATCGTAGACACACCTGTCACACATCAAACACACACCTGTCTCACAACTTACAAACACCTGTCTCACATCTTAAACACACCTGTCTCACATCAAACACACACCCGTCTCACATCTTACAAACACCTGTCTCACATCTTACACAGACCTGTCTCCCATCTTATACACACCTGACTCACACCAAACACACCTGACTCACATCAAACACACATCTGTCTCACATCAAACACACATGTCTCACATCAAACACACACCTGTCTCAAATCAAACACACACCTGTCTCACATCATTGACACACCTGTCACACATCAAACACACACCTGTCTCACATCTTACACACACCTGTCTCACATCTTACACACTCCTGTCTCACATCAAACACACACCTGTCTCACAGCAAACACACACCTGTCTCACATCTTACACATCTGTCTCACATCTTACACACAGCTGTCTCACACCAAACACACCTGACTCACACCAAACACAACTGACTCACATCAAACACACATCTGTCTCACATCAAACACACACCTGTCTCACATCTGACACACACCTGTCTCACATCGTAGACACACCTGTCACACATGAAACACACACCTGTCTCACATCTTACACACACCTGTTGCACATTTTACACACATCTGTCTCACATATTACACACCTGTCTCACATCTTATACACACCTGTTGCACATCTTACACACACCTGTCTCACATCTAACACACACCTGTCTCACATCTTACACAGCTGTCTCACATCTTACACACATGTCTCCCATCTTACACACACCTGTCTCACATCAAACTCACACCTGTCTCACATCTTACACACACCTCTCTCACATCAAACACACACCTGTCTCACATCTTACACACACCTGTCTCACATCAAACACACACCTGCCTCACATCACACACCTGTCTCCCATCTTACACACCTGTCTCACAACAAACACACACCTGTCTCCCATCTTACACACCTGTCTCACATCAAACACACACGTGTCTCACAACAAACACACACCTGTCTCCCATCTTACACACCTGTCACACATCAAACACACCTATCTCCCTTCTTACACATAGCTGTCTCACACCAAACACACCTGACTCACACCAAACACACCTGACTCACATCAAACACACATCTGTCTCACATCAAACACACACCTGTCTCAGATCAAACACACGCCTGTCTCACATCTTACGCACGCTTGTCTCACATCTTACACACACCTGTCTCACATCTTACACACACCTGTCTTACATCTTACACACACCTGTCTCACATCTTCCACACACCTGTCTCTCATCTTACACACACCTGTCTCTCATCTTACACACACCTGTCTCACATCTTACACACAACTGTCTCACATCTTACACACAAATGTCTCACATCTTACACACACGTGTCACATCT
Organism: Somniosus microcephalus; assembly: GCF_052327205.1. Lineage (NCBI taxonomy): Eukaryota > Metazoa > Chordata > Chondrichthyes > Squaliformes > Somniosidae > Somniosus > Somniosus microcephalus. The sequence continues at coordinate 86,731,521 of NC_140997.1, read as the reverse complement.
TACACACACCTGTCTCACATCTTACACACACCTGTCTCACATCAAACACACGCCTGTCTCCCATCTTACACACACCTGTCTCCCATCTTACACACACCCGTCTCACATCTTACACACACCTGTCTCACATCTTACACATACCTGTCTCCGATCTTACACCCACCTGTCTCTCATCTTACACACACCTGTCTCCCATCTTACACACACCTGTCTAACATCTCACACACACATATCCCATCTTACACCCACCTGTCTCACATGTTACACACCTGTCTCACATCTTACACACACCTGTCTCACATCTTACACACACCTGTCTCGCATCTTACACACACCTGTCTCCCATCTTACACACACATCTCACATCTTACACACACCTGTTTCCCATCTTGCACACACCTGTCTCCCATCTTACACACACATGTCTCCCATCTTACACACACATCTCACATCTTATGCACACCTGTCACACATCAAACACACCTGTCTTACATCTTACACACACCTGTCACACATCAAACACACCTGTCTCCCTTCTTACACACAGCTGTCTCACACCAAACACACCTGACTCACACCAAGCAGACCTGACTCACATCAAACACACACCTGTCTCACATCTTACACACACCTGTCTCAGATCTTACACACACCTGTCTCTCATCTTACACACACCTGTCTCCCATCTTACACACACCTGTCTCACATTTAACACACACCTGTCTCACATGTTACACACACCTGTCTCTCACCTTACACACACCTGTCTCCCATCTTACACACACCTGTCTCACATCTTACACACACCTGTCTCACATCTTACACACACCTGTCTCCCATCTTACACACACCTGTCTCACATCTTACACACACCTGTCTCCCATCTTACACACACCTGTCTCCCATCTTACACACAGCTGTCTCACATCGTACACACACCTGTCACACATCAAACACACACCTGTCACACATCTTACACACACCTGTCTCCCATCTTACACATGCCTGTCTCACATCTTACACAAACCTGTCTCACATCTTACACACACCTGTCTCCCATCTTACACACACCTGCCTCCCATCTTACACACATCTGTCTCCCATCTTACACACACCTGTCTCACATCTTACACTCACCTGTCTCACATTTCACACGCCTGTCTCACATCTTGCACATGCCTGTCTTCTATCTTACACAACTATCACATATTACACACACCTGTCACACATGTTACACACCTGCCTCACATCTTACATACACCTGTCTCCCATCTTACACACACCTGTCTCCCATCTTACACACGCCTGTCTTACATCTTACACACGCCTGTCTCACATCAAACACACACCTGCCTCACATCTTACACACACCTCACATCTTACACACACCTGTTTCACATCTTACACACACCTGTCTCCCATCTTACACAGCTGTCTCACATCTTACACACACCTGTCTCACTTCTTTCACACACCTGTCTCACATCTTAGACACACCTGTTTCACATCTTACACACACCTGTCTCACATCTTACACACGCCTGTCTCACATCTTACACACGCCTGTCTCACATCAAACACACACCTGTCTCACATCTTACACACACCTGTCTCACATCTTACACACACCTGTCTCACATCTTACATATGCCTGTCTCCCAACTTACACACATCTCACATCTTACGCACACATGTCACACATCAAACACACATGTCTCCCTTCTTACGCACAGCTGTCTCACACCAAACACACCTGACTCACACCAAACACACCTGACTCACATCAAACACACACCTGTCTCACATCAAACACACACCTGTCTCACATCTTACACACACCTGTCTCACATCTTACACACACCTGTCTCACATCAAACACACACCTGTCTCACATCTTACACACACCTGTCTCCCATCTTACACACACCTGACTCACACCAAACACACCTGACTCACATCAAACACACATCTGTCTCACATCAAACACACACCTGTCTCACATCAAACACACACCTGTCTCACATTATTGACACACCTGTCACACATCAAACACACACCTGTCTCCCATCTTACACACACCTGTCTCACATCAAACACACACCTGTCTCACATCTTACACACACCTGTCTCACATCAAACACACACCTGTCTCACATCACGCACCTGTCTCACATCTTACACACCTGTCTCACATCAAACACACACCTGTCTCACAACAAACACACACCTGGCTCACTTCTTACACAGCTGTCTCCCATCTTAAACACACCTGTCTCACATCTTACACAACTCTCTCCCATCTTACACACACCTGTCTCACATCTTACACACACCTGTCACTCATCAAACTCACCTGTCTCCCTTCTTACACACAGCTGTCTCACACCAAACACACCTGACTCACACCAGAAGCACCTGTCTCACATCAAACACACACCTGTCTCACATCAAACACACACCTGTCTCACATCTTATACATCTGTCTCACACCTTACACACACCTGTCTCACATCTTACACATGCATGTCTCACATCTTACACACACCTGTCTCACATCTTACACACGCCTGTCTCACATCAAACACACACCTGTTTCACATCAAACACACACCTGTCTCACATCTTACACACACCCGTCTCACATCTTACGCACACCTGTCACACATCAAACACGCCTGTCTCACACCAAACACACCTGATTCACATCAAACACACACCTGTCTCAGATCTTACACACACCTGTCTCACATCATTCACACACCTGTCTCACATCAAACACACAACAGTCTCACATCTCACACACCTGTCTCACATCGTAGACACACCTGTCACACATCAAACACACACCTGTCTCACATCTTATACACACCTGTCTCACATCAAACACACACCTGTCTCACATCTTACCCACACCTGTCTCACATCAAACACACACCTGTCTCACATCTTACACACCAGTCTCACATCTTACACACACCGGTCTCACAACAAACACACACCTGGCTCACATCAAACACATACCTGTCTCACATCTTACACAGCTGTCTCCCATCTTACACACACCTGTCACATCTTACACATGCCTGGCTCCCATCTTACACACCTGTCTCACATCTTACACACACCTGTCACACATTAAACACAACTGTCTCCCTTCTTACACACAGCTGTCTCACACCAAACACACCTGACTCACACCAAACACATCTGACTCACCTCAAACACACATCTGTCTCACATCAAACACTCACCTGTCTCACATCTTACACACGCCTTTCTCACATCTTACACACACCTGTCTCACATCGTAGACACACCTGACTCACACCAAACACACCTGACTCACATCAAACACACATCTGTCTCACATCAAACATACACCTGTCTCCCTTCTTACACACAGCTGCCTCACACCAAACACACCTGACTCACACCAAACACACCTGACTCACATCAAACACACATCTGTCTCACATCAAACACACACCTGTCTCACATCTTACACACACCAGTCTCACATATTACACACATCTGTCGCACATCAAACACACAACTGTCTCACATCAAACACATACCTGTCTCACATCTTACACAGCTGTCTCACAACTTACACAGCTGTCTCCCATCTTACACACATCTGTTACATCTTACACATGCCTGGCTCCCATCTTATACACCTGTCTCACATCTTACACACACCTGTCACACATCAAACACACCTGTCTCCCTTCTTACACACAGCTATCTCACACCAAACACATCTGAGTCACCTCAAACACACATCTGTCTCACATCAAACACACACCTGTCTCACATCTTACACACACCTGTCTCACATCTTACACACACCTGTCTCACATCAAACACACACCCGTCTCACATCTTACACACACCTGTCTCACATCAAACACACACCCGTCTCACATCTTACACACACCTGTCTCACATCTTACACACACCTGTCTCCCATCTTATACACACCTGACTGACACCAAACACACCTGACTCACATCAAACACACATCTGTCTCATATCAAACACACACCTGTCTCACATCAAACACACACCTTTCTCACATCATTGACACACCTGTCATACATCAAACACACACCTGTCTCACATCTTACACACACCTGTCTCACATCAAACACACACCTGTCTCACATCAAACACACACCTGTCTCACGTCTTACACAGCTGTCTCCCATCTTACACACTCCTGTCACATCTTACACATGCCTTGCTCCCATCTTACACACCTGTCTCACATCTTACACTCACCTGTCACACATCAAACACACCTGTCTCCCTTCTTACACACAGCTGTCTCACACCAAACACACCTGACTCACACAAACACACCTGACTCACATCAAACACACATCTGTCTCACATCAAACACACACCTGTCTCACATCTTGCACACACCTGTCTCACATCGTAGACAAACCTGTCACACATCAAACACACACCTGTCTCACATCTTACACACACCTGTCTCCCATCTTACACACACCTGTCTCACATCATACACACACCTGTTGCACATCTTACACACGCCTGTCTCCCATCTTGCACACACATGTCTCACATCTTACACACATGTCTCACTTCTTACACACACCTGTTGCACATCTTACACACAACTGTCTCCCATCCTACATGCCTGTCTCACATCTTACACACACCCGTCTCACATCTTACACACACTTGTCTCACACCTAACGCACACATGTCTCACATCTTACACACACCTCTCACATGAAACACACGCCTGTCTCACATCTTACACACCAGTCTCACATCTTACACACACCTGTCTCACCTCAAACACACACCTGTCTCACATCAAACACACACCTGTTTCAGATCAAACACACACCCGTCTCACATCTTACACACACCCGTCTCACGTCTTACGCACACCTGTCACACATCAAACACGCCTGTCTCACATCTTACACACACCTGTCACACATCAAACACACCTGTCTCCCTTCTTACACACACCTGTCTCACATCGTAGACACACCTGTCTCACATCGTACACACACCTGTCTCACATCGTACACACACCTGTCTCACATCAAACACACACCTGTCTCACATCTCACACACCTGTCTCACATCGTAGACACACCTGTCACACATCAAACACACACCTGTCTCACATCTTACACACACCTGTCTCACATCAAACACACACCTGTCTCACATCAAACACATACCTGTCTCCCATCTTACACACACCTGTCACATCTTACACATGCCTGGCTCCCATCTTACACACCTGTCTCACATCGTAGACACACCTGTCTCACATCAAACACATACCTGTCTCCCATCTTACACACACCTGTCACATCAAACACACACCTGTCTCACATCTCACACACCTGTCTCACATCGTAGACACACCTGTCTCACATCAAACACAACTGTCTCCCTTCTTACACACAGCTGTCTCACAACCAACACACCTGACTCACATCAAACACATCTGACTCACCTCAAACACACATCTGTCTCACATCACTCACCTGTCTCACATCTTACACACACCTGTCTCACATCATAGACACACCTGTCTCACATCGTAGACACACCTGTCACACATCAAACACACACCTGTCTCACAACTTACAAACACCTGTCTCACATCTTAAACACACCTGTCTCACATCAAACACACACCCGTCTCACATCTTACAAACACCTGTCTCACATCTTACACAGACCTGTCTCCCATCTTATACACACCTGACTCACACCAAACACACCTGACTCACATCAAACACACATCTGTCTCACATCAAACACACATGTCTCACATCAAACACACACCTGTCTCAAATCAAACACACACCTGTCTCACATCATTGACACACCTGTCACACATCAAACACACACCTGTCTCACATCTTACACACACCTGTCTCACATCTTACACACTCCTGTCTCACATCAAACACACACCTGTCTCACAGCAAACACACACCTGTCTCACATCTTACACATCTGTCTCACATCTTACACACAGCTGTCTCACACCAAACACACCTGACTCACACCAAACACAACTGACTCACATCAAACACACATCTGTCTCACATCAAACACACACCTGTCTCACATCTGACACACACCTGTCTCACATCGTAGACACACCTGTCACACATGAAACACACACCTGTCTCACATCTTACACACACCTGTTGCACATTTTACACACATCTGTCTCACATATTACACACCTGTCTCACATCTTATACACACCTGTTGCACATCTTACACACACCTGTCTCACATCTAACACACACCTGTCTCACATCTTACACAGCTGTCTCACATCTTACACACATGTCTCCCATCTTACACACACCTGTCTCACATCAAACTCACACCTGTCTCACATCTTACACACACCTCTCTCACATCAAACACACACCTGTCTCACATCTTACACACACCTGTCTCACATCAAACACACACCTGCCTCACATCACACACCTGTCTCCCATCTTACACACCTGTCTCACAACAAACACACACCTGTCTCCCATCTTACACACCTGTCTCACATCAAACACACACGTGTCTCACAACAAACACACACCTGTCTCCCATCTTACACACCTGTCACACATCAAACACACCTATCTCCCTTCTTACACATAGCTGTCTCACACCAAACACACCTGACTCACACCAAACACACCTGACTCACATCAAACACACATCTGTCTCACATCAAACACACACCTGTCTCAGATCAAACACACGCCTGTCTCACATCTTACGCACGCTTGTCTCACATCTTACACACACCTGTCTCACATCTTACACACACCTGTCTTACATCTTACACACACCTGTCTCACATCTTCCACACACCTGTCTCTCATCTTACACACACCTGTCTCTCATCTTACACACACCTGTCTCACATCTTACACACAACTGTCTCACATCTTACACACAAATGTCTCACATCTTACACACACGTGTCACATCTTACACACACCTGTCTCACATCTTACACACACCTGTCTCACATCAAACACACGCCTGTCTCCCATCTTACACACACCTGTCTCCCATCTTACACACACCCGTCTCACATCTTACACACACCTGTCTCACATCTTACACATACCTGTCTCCGATCTTACACCCACCTGTCTCTCATCTTACACACACCTGTCTCCCATCTTACACACACCTGTCTAACATCTCACACACACATATCCCATCTTACACCCACCTGTCTCACATGTTACACACCTGTCTCACATCTTACACACACCTGTCTCACATCTTACACACACCTGTCTCGCATCTTACACACACCTGTCTCCCATCTTACACACACATCTCACATCTTACACACACCTGTTTCCCATCTTGCACACACCTGTCTCCCATCTTACACACACATGTCTCCCATCTTACACACACATCTCACATCTTATGCACACCTGTCACACATCAAACACACCTGTCTTACATCTTACACACACCTGTCACACATCAAACACACCTGTCTCCCTTCTTACACACAGCTGTCTCACACCAAACACACCTGACTCACACCAAGCAGACCTGACTCACATCAAACACACACCTGTCTCACATCTTACACACACCTGTCTCAGATCTTACACACACCTGTCTCTCATCTTACACACACCTGTCTCCCATCTTACACACACCTGTCTCACATTTAACACACACCTGTCTCACATGTTACACACACCTGTCTCTCACCTTACACACACCTGTCTCCCATCTTACACACACCTGTCTCACATCTTACACACACCTGTCTCACATCTTACACACACCTGTCTCCCATCTTACACACACCTGTCTCACATCTTACACACACCTGTCTCCCATCTTACACACACCTGTCTCCCATCTTACACACAGCTGTCTCACATCGTACACACACCTGTCACACATCAAACACACACCTGTCACACATCTTACACACACCTGTCTCCCATCTTACACATGCCTGTCTCACATCTTACACAAACCTGTCTCACATCTTACACACACCTGTCTCCCATCTTACACACACCTGCCTCCCATCTTACACACATCTGTCTCCCATCTTACACACACCTGTCTCACATCTTACACTCACCTGTCTCACATTTCACACGCCTGTCTCACATCTTGCACATGCCTGTCTTCTATCTTACACAACTATCACATATTACACACACCTGTCACACATGTTACACACCTGCCTCACATCTTACATACACCTGTCTCCCATCTTACACACACCTGTCTCCCATCTTACACACGCCTGTCTTACATCTTACACACGCCTGTCTCACATCAAACACACACCTGCCTCACATCTTACACACACCTCACATCTTACACACACCTGTTTCACATCTTACACACACCTGTCTCCCATCTTACACAGCTGTCTCACATCTTACACACACCTGTCTCACTTCTTTCACACACCTGTCTCACATCTTAGACACACCTGTTTCACATCTTACACACACCTGTCTCACATCTTACACACGCCTGTCTCACATCTTACACACGCCTGTCTCACATCAAACACACACCTGTCTCACATCTTACACACACCTGTCTCACATCTTACACACACCTGTCTCACATCTTACATATGCCTGTCTCCCAACTTACACACATCTCACATCTTACGCACACATGTCACACATCAAACACACATGTCTCCCTTCTTACGCACAGCTGTCTCACACCAAACACACCTGACTCACACCAAACACACCTGACTCACATCAAACACACACCTGTCTCACATCAAACACACACCTGTCTCACATCTTACACACACCTGTCTCACATCTTACACACACCTGTCTCACATCAAACACACACCTGTCTCACATCTTACACACACCTGTCTCCCATCTTACACACACCTGACTCACACCAAACACACCTGACTCACATCAAACACACATCTGTCTCACATCAAACACACACCTGTCTCACATCAAACACACACCTGTCTCACATTATTGACACACCTGTCACACATCAAACACACACCTGTCTCCCATCTTACACACACCTGTCTCACATCAAACACACACCTGTCTCACATCTTACACACACCTGTCTCACATCAAACACACACCTGTCTCACATCACGCACCTGTCTCACATCTTACACACCTGTCTCACATCAAACACACACCTGTCTCACAACAAACACACACCTGGCTCACTTCTTACACAGCTGTCTCCCATCTTAAACACACCTGTCTCACATCTTACACAACTCTCTCCCATCTTACACACACCTGTCTCACATCTTACACACACCTGTCACTCATCAAACTCACCTGTCTCCCTTCTTACACACAGCTGTCTCACACCAAACACACCTGACTCACACCAGAAGCACCTGTCTCACATCAAACACACACCTGTCTCACATCAAACACACACCTGTCTCACATCTTATACATCTGTCTCACACCTTACACACACCTGTCTCACATCTTACACATGCATGTCTCACATCTTACACACACCTGTCTCACATCTTACACACGCCTGTCTCACATCAAACACACACCTGTTTCACATCAAACACACACCTGTCTCACATCTTACACACACCCGTCTCACATCTTACGCACACCTGTCACACATCAAACACGCCTGTCTCACACCAAACACACCTGATTCACATCAAACACACACCTGTCTCAGATCTTACACACACCTGTCTCACATCATTCACACACCTGTCTCACATCAAACACACAACAGTCTCACATCTCACACACCTGTCTCACATCGTAGACACACCTGTCACACATCAAACACACACCTGTCTCACATCTTATACACACCTGTCTCACATCAAACACACACCTGTCTCACATCTTACCCACACCTGTCTCACATCAAACACACACCTGTCTCACATCTTACACACCAGTCTCACATCTTACACACACCGGTCTCACAACAAACACACACCTGGCTCACATCAAACACATACCTGTCTCACATCTTACACAGCTGTCTCCCATCTTACACACACCTGTCACATCTTACACATGCCTGGCTCCCATCTTACACACCTGTCTCACATCTTACACACACCTGTCACACATTAAACACAACTGTCTCCCTTCTTACACACAGCTGTCTCACACCAAACACACCTGACTCACACCAAACACATCTGACTCACCTCAAACACACATCTGTCTCACATCAAACACTCACCTGTCTCACATCTTACACACGCCTTTCTCACATCTTACACACACCTGTCTCACATCGTAGACACACCTGACTCACACCAAACACACCTGACTCACATCAAACACACATCTGTCTCACATCAAACATACACCTGTCTCACATCAAACACACACCTGTCTCACATCATTGACACACCTGTCACACATCTTACACACACCTGTCTCACATCTTACACACACCTGTCTCACATCAAACACACACCTGTCTCACATCAAACACACACCTGTCTCACATCAAACACACCTGTCTCCCTTCTTACACACAGCTGTCTCACACCAAACACACCTGACTCACACAAACACACCTGACTCACATCAAACACACATCTGTCTCACATCAAACACACACCTGTCTCACATCTAGCACACACCTGTCTCATATCGTAGACACACCTGTCACACATCAAACACACACCTGTCTCACATCTTACACACACCTCTATCCCATCTTACACACACCTGTCTCACATCATACACACACCTGTTGCACATGTTACACACACCTGTCTCCCATCTTACACACACCTGTCTCACATCATACACACATGTCTCACTTCTTACACACACCTGTTGCACATCTTACACACAACTGTCTCCGATCCTACATGCTTGTCTCACATCTTACACACACCTGTCTCACATCTTACACACACTTGTCTCACATCTAACACACACCTGTCTCACATCTTAGACACACCTCTCACATCAAACACACGCCTGTCTCACATCTTACACACGCCTGTCTCACATCTTACACACCAGTCTCACATCTTACACACACCTGTCTCACATCAAACACACACCTGTCTCACATCTTATACACACCTGTCTCACATCAAACACACTCCTGTCTCACATCTTACACACACCTGTCTCACATTTTACACACACTTCTCACATCGTAGACACACCTGTCACACATCAAACACACACCTGTCTCACATCTTGCACACACCTGTCTCCCATCTTACACACACCTGTCTCCCATCTTACACACACCTGTCTCCCATCTTACACACACCTGTCTCACATCATTTACACACCTGTTGCACATCTTACACACACCTGTCTCACATCTTACACACACCTGTCTCACACCACACACCTGTCTCAAAACCTACACGCACCTGTCACACAACAAACACACACGAGGCTCACATCAAACCCACACCTGTCTCACATCTTACACACCTGTCTCCCATCTGACACACCTGTCTCACATCTTACACACACCTGTCTCACATCAGACACACACCTGTCGCACATCTTACACACACCTGTCTCACATCAAACACACACCTGTCTCACATCAAACACACACCTGTCTCCCATCTTACACACACATGTCTCACATATTACACAGACGTCTCACATCTTACACACACCAGTCTCACATCTTACACACCTGTCTCACATCTTACACACACCAGTCTCACATCTTACACACCTGTCTCACATCTTACACACACCTGTCTCACATAAAACACTCACCTGTCTCACATCAAACACACACCTGTCTCCCATCAAACACACACCTGTCTCCCATCTTACACACACATGTCTCACATATTACACAGACGTCTCACATCTTACACGTACTTGTTTCACATCTTACACACACCAGTCTCACATCTTACACACACCCGTCTCACAACAAACACACACCTGGCTCACATCATACACACACTGGCTCACATCAAACACACACCTGTCTCACATCTTGCACACACCTGTCTCACATCGTAGACACACCTGTCACACATCAAACACACACCTGTCTCACATCTTACACACACCTGTCTCACATCAAACACACACCTGTCTCACATCAAACACACACCTGTCTCACAGCTTACACACACCTGTCTCAAATTGTAGACACACCTGTCACACATCAAACACACACCTGTCTCACATCAAACACACACCTCACATCTTACACACACCTGCCTCACATCAAACACACACCTGTCTCCCAACTTACACGCACATCTCACATCTTACACACACCTGTCTCACATCAAACACACACCTGTCTCACATGTTACACACACCTGTCTCACATGTTACACACACCTGTCTCACATCTTACACACACTTGTCTGACACCTTACACACACCTGTCTCACATCTTACACACACCTGTCTCACATCTTACACACCCGCCCCACATCTTACACATACCTGTCTGACATCTTACACACACCTGTCTTACATCTTACACACACCTGTCACACATCAAACACGCCTGTCTCACATCTTACACACATCTGTCTCACATCAAACACACACCTGTCTCACATCTTACACACACCTGTCTGGCATCGTAGACACACCTGTCACACATTAAACACTCACCTGTCTCACATCAAACACACACCTGACTCACATAAAACACACACCTGTCTCACATCAAACATACACCTGTCTCACATCTTACACACACCTGTCTCACGTCACACACCTGTCTCAAATCTTACACGCACCTGTCACCAATCTTACACACACCTGTCTCACATCAAATACACACCTGTCTCACATCAAACACACACCTGTCTCACATCAAATACACACCTGTCTCACATCAAACACACACCTGTCTCACATCAAACACACACCTGTCTCACATCAAACATACACCTGTCTTACATCTTACACACACCTGTCTCACATCTTACACACACCTGTCTCACATCTTACACACACCTCTCACATCTTACACAAACCTGTCTCACATCAAACACACACCTGTCTCACATCTTTCACACACCTGTCTCACATCAAACACACACCTGTTTCACATCTTTCACACACCTGTCTCACATCTTACACACACGTGTTCACATCAAACACACACCTGTCTCACATCTTACACACACCCGTCTCACATCTTACGCACACCTGTCACACATCAAACATGCCTGTCTCACATCTTACACACACCTGTCACACATCAAACACACCTGTCTCCCTTCTTACACACACCTGACTCACACCAAACACACCTGATTCACATCAAACACAAACCTGTCTCACATCTTACACACACCTGTCTCACATCTTACACACACCTGTCTCACATTGTAGACACACCTGTCACACATCAAACACACACCTCTCACATCTTACACACACCTGTCTCACATCAAACACACACCTCACATCTTACACACACCTGTCTCACATCAAACACACACGTGTCTCACATCAAACACACACCTGTCTCACATCTTACACACACCTATCTCCCATCTTACACACACCTGTCTCACATCTTACACACACCTGTCTCACATCAAACACACACCTATCTCACATCTTACACACACCCGTCTCACATCTTACGCACACCTGTCACACATCAAACATGCCTGTCTCACATCTTACACACACCTGTCACACATCAAACACACCTGTCTCCATTCTTACACACACCTGACTCACAGCAAACACACCTGATTCACATCTTACACACACCTGTCTCACATCTTACACACACCTGTCTCACATCATACACACACCTGTCTCACATCAAACACACAACTGTCTCACATATTACTCACACCTGTCTCACATCGTAGACACACCTGTCTCACATCGTAGACACACCTGTTACACATCAAACACACACCTGTCTCACATCTTACACACACCTGTCTCACATCAAACACACACCTGTCTCACAGCTTACACACATGTAGACACACCTGTCACACATCACAAACACACCTCTCATGTCTTAGACACACATGTCTCACATCAAACACACACCTCACATCTTACACACACCTGTCTCACCTCAAACACACACCTGTCACACGTCAAACACACACCTCTCACATCTTACACACACCTTTCTCACATCAAACACACACCTGTCTCACATCTTACACACAACTGTCTGGCATCGTAGATACACCTGTCACACATCAAACACACACCTGTCTCAAATCATAGACACACCCCTCACATCTTACACAAACCTGTCACACTTCAAACACACACATGTCTCACATCAAACAAACACCTGTCTCACATCAAACATACACCTGTCTCACATCTTACACACACCTGTCTCACATCACACACCTGTCTCAAATCTTACACACACCTGACACACATCTTACACACACCTCTCACATCTTACACACACCTGTCTCACATCAAATACACACCTGTCTCACATCAAACACACACCTGTCTCACATCAAACACACAGCTGTTTCACATCTTACACACACCTGTCTCACATCTTACACGCACGTGTTCACATCAAACACACACCTGTCTCACATCTTACACACACCCGTCTCACATCTTACGCACACCTGTCACACATCAGCATGCCTGTCTCACATCTTACACACACCTGTCACACATCAAACACACCTGTCTCCCTTCTTACACACACCTGACTCACACCAAACACACCTGATTCACATCAAACACACACCTGTCTCACATCTTACACACACCTGTCACACATCTTACACACACCTGTCTCACATCAAACACACACCTGTCTCACAGCTTACACACACCTGTCTCACATTGTAGACACACCTGTCGCACATCAAACACACACCTCTCACATCTTACACACACCTGTCTCACATCAAACACACACCTGTCTCACAGCTTACACACATGTAGACACAGCTGTCACACATCTCAAACACACCTCTCACATCTTACACACACCTGTCTCACATCAAACACACACCTCACATCTTACACACACCTGTCTCACATCAAACACACACCTGTCACACATCAAGCACACACCTCTCACATCTTACACACACCTGTCTCACATCAAACACACACCTCTCACATCTTACACACACCAGTCGCACATCTTACACACACCTCTCTCACATCAAACACACACCTGTCACACATCAAACACACACCTCTCACATCTTACACACACCTGTCTCACATCTTACACACACTAGTCGCACATATTACACACACCTGTCTCACATCTTACACACCTGTCTCACATCTTAGACAATCCTGTCTCACATCATACACACACCTGTCTCACATCTTACACACACCTGTCACACATCAAACACACCTGTCTCCCTTCTTACACACAGCTGTCTCACACCAAACACACCAGTCTCACAGCAAACACACACCTGTCTCACATCAAACAGACACCTGTCTCACATCTTACACACACCTGTCTGGCATCATAGACACACATGTCACACATCAAACACACACGTGTCTCACATCGCAGATACACCTGTCTCACATTAAACACACACCTGTCTCACATCAAACACACACCTGTCTCACGTCTTACACATGCCTGTCTCACATCCTACACACACCTGTCTCACATCTTACACACACCTGTCTTACATCTTACACACACCTGTCTCACATCTTACACACACCTGTCTCACATCTTACACACACCTGTCTCACAACATACACACACCTGTCTCACATCTTACACAGCTGTCTCCCATCTTACACACACCTGTCACATCTTACACATGCCTGGCTCCCAACTTACACACCTGTCTCACATCTTACACAGACCTGTCACACATCAAACACAGTCTCCCTTCTTACACACAGCTGTCTCACAACAAACACACCTGACTCACATCAAACACACTTCTGTCTCACATCAAACACACACCTGTCTCATATCTTACACACACCTGTCTCACATCGTAGACACACCTGTCACACATCAAACACACACCTCTCTCACATCTTACACACACCTGTCTCACATCTTACACACACCTGTCTCCCATCTTACACACACCTGTCTCACATCGTAGACACACCTGTCACACATCAAACACACACCTGTCTCACATCTTACACACACCTGTCTCCCATCTTACACACACCTGTCTCCCATCTTACACATACCTGTCTCACATCTTACACACATCTCTCATCTTACACACACCTGTTGTACATCTTACACACCTGCTCCACATCTTGCACACACCTGTCTCACATCTTACACACACCTGTCTCACATCTTACACACACCTGTCTCCCATCTTACACACACCTGTCTCACATTGTAGACACACGTGTCACACATCAAACACACACCTGTCTCACATCTTACACACAACTGTCTCCCATCTGACACACCTGTCTTACATCTTACACACACCAGTCTCACATCTTACACACAGCTGTCTCACATCTTACACACACCAGTCTCACATATTACACACACCTGTCTCACATCTTACACACCTGTCTCACATATTAGACACACCTGTCTCACATCTTACACACACCTGTCTCACATCAAACACACCTGTCTCCCTTCTTACACACAGCTGTCTCACTCCAAACTCACCAGTCTCACATCAAACACACACCTGTCTCACATCAAACACACACCTGTCTCACATCTTCCACACACCTGTCTGGCATCGTAGACACACCTGTCACAGATCAAACACACACCTGTCTCACATCTTACATACACCTGTCTCACATCAAACGCACACCTGTCTCACATCTTACATACACCTGTCTCACATCAAACACACACCTGTCTCACAACAAATACACATCTGTCTCACATCTGACACACACCTGTCTGACATCGTAGACACACCTGTCTCACATCTTACGCACACCTGTCTCACATCAAACACACACCTGTCTCACATCAAACACACACCTGTCTCACATCAAACACACACCTGTCTCATCAAACACACACCTGTCTCACATCTTACACACACCTGTCTCACGTCACACACCTGTCTCAAATCTTACACACACCTGTCACACATCTTACACCTCTCACATCTTACACACCAGTCTCACATCTTACACACGCCTGTCTCACATCTTACACACGCCTGTCTCACATCTTACACACACCTGTCTCACATCTTACACACGCTGGTCTCACAACAAACACACACCTGGCTCACATCAAACACATACCTGTCTCACATCTTACACACACCTGTCTCACATCAAACACACACCTGTCTCACATCAAACACACACCTGTCTCACATCAAACACACACCTGTTTCACATCTTACACACACCTTTCTCACATCTTACACACACCCCTCACATCTTACACACACCTGTCTCACATCAAACACACACCTGTCTCACATCTTACACACACCTGTCTCACATCTTACGCACACATGTCACACATCAAACATGCCTGTCTCACATCTTACACACACCTGACTCACACCAAACACGCCTGATTCACATCAAACACACACCTGTCTCACATCTTACACACACCTGTCACACATCAAACACACCTGCCTCCCTTCTTACACACACCTGACTCACACCAAACACACCTGATTCACATCAAACACACACCTGTCTCACATCTTACACACACCTGTCTCACATCGTACACACACCTGTCTCACATCAAACACACACCTGTCTCACATCTTACACACACCTGTCTCACATCAAACACAAACCTGTCTCACATCATAGACACACCTGTCACACATCAAACACACACCTCTCACACATCAAACACACACCTGTCTCACATCAAAAACACACCTGTCTCACATCAAACACACACCTGTCTCACATCAAACACACACCTGTCTCAATTCAAACACACACCTGTCTGGCATCATAGACACACATGTCACACATCAAACACACACGTGTCTCACATCGCAGATACACCTGTCTCACATTAAACACACACCTGTCTCACATCAAACACACACCTGTCTCACGTCTTACACATGCCTGTCTCACATCCTACACACACCTGTCTCACATCTTACACACACCTGTCTTACATCTTACACACACCTGTCTCACATCTTACACACACCTGTCTCACATCTTACACACACCTGTCTCACAACATACACACACCTGTCTCACATCTTACACAGCTGTCTCCCATCTTACACACACCTGTCACATCTTACACATGCCTGGCTCCCAACTTACACACCTGTCTCACATCTTACACAGACCTGTCACACATCAAACACAGTCTCCCTTCTTACACACAGCTGTCTCACAACAAACACACCTGACTCACATCAAACACACTTCTGTCTCACATCAAACACACACCTGTCTCATATCTTACACACACCTGTCTCACATCGTAGACACACCTGTCACACATCAAACACACACCTCTCTCACATCTTACACACACCTGTCTCACATCTTACACACACCTGTCTCCCATCTTACACACACCTGTCTCACATCGTAGACACACCTGTCACACATCAAACACACACCTGTCTCACATCTTACACACACCTGTCTCCCATCTTACACACACCTGTCTCCCATCTTACACATACCTGTCTCACATCTTACACACATCTCTCATCTTACACACACCTGTTGTACATCTTACACACCTGCTCCACATCTTGCACACACCTGTCTCACATCTTACACACACCTGTCTCACATCTTACACACACCTGTCTCCCATCTTACACACACCTGTCTCACATTGTAGACACACGTGTCACACATCAAACACACACCTGTCTCACATCTTACACACAACTGTCTCCCATCTGACACACCTGTCTTACATCTTACACACACCAGTCTCACATCTTACACACAGCTGTCTCACATCTTACACACACCAGTCTCACATATTACACACACCTGTCTCACATCTTACACACCTGTCTCACATATTAGACACACCTGTCTCACATCTTACACACACCTGTCTCACATCAAACACACCTGTCTCCCTTCTTACACACAGCTGTCTCACTCCAAACTCACCAGTCTCACATCAAACACACACCTGTCTCACATCAAACACACACCTGTCTCACATCTTCCACACACCTGTCTGGCATCGTAGACACACCTGTCACAGATCAAACACACACCTGTCTCACATCTTACATACACCTGTCTCACATCAAACGCACACCTGTCTCACATCTTACATACACCTGTCTCACATCAAACACACACCTGTCTCACAACAAATACACATCTGTCTCACATCTGACACACACCTGTCTGACATCGTAGACACACCTGTCTCACATCTTACGCACACCTGTCTCACATCAAACACACACCTGTCTCATCAAACACACACCTGTCTCACATCAAACACACACCTGTCTCACATCAAACACACACCTGTCTCATCAAACACACACCTGTCTCACATCTTACACACACCTGTCTCACGTCACACACCTGTCTCAAATCTTACACACACCTGTCACACATCTTACACCTCTCACATCTTACACACCAGTCTCACATCTTACACACGCCTGTCTCACATCTTACACACGCCTGTCTCACATCTTACACACACCTGTCTCACATCTTACACACGCTGGTCTCACAACAAACACACACCTGGCTCACATCAAACACATACCTGTCTCACATCTTACACACACCTGTCTCACATCAAACACACACCTGTCTCACATCAAACACACACCTGTCTCACATCAAACACACACCTGTTTCACATCTTACACACACCTTTCTCACATCTTACACACACCCCTCACATCTTACACACACCTGTCTCACATCAAACACACACCTGTCTCACATCTTACACACACCTGTCTCACATCTTACGCACACATGTCACACATCAAACATGCCTGTCTCACATCTTACACACACCTGACTCACACCAAACACGCCTGATTCACATCAAACACACACCTGTCTCACATCTTACACACACCTGTCACACATCAAACACACCTGCCTCCCTTCTTACACACACCTGACTCACACCAAACACACCTGATTCACATCAAACACACACCTGTCTCACATCTTACACACACCTGTCTCACATCGTACACACACCTGTCTCACATCAAACACACACCTGTCTCACATCTTACACACACCTGTCTCACATCAAACACAAACCTGTCTCACATCATAGACACACCTGTCACACATCAAACACACACCTCTCACACATCAAACACACACCTGTCTCACATCAAAAACACACCTGTCTCACATCAAACACACACCTGTCTCACATCAAACACACACCTGTCTCAATTCAAACACACACCTGTCTCACATCTTACACACACGTCTCACATCAAACACACACCTGTCTCACAGCTTACACACACCTGTCTCAAATTGTAGACACACCTGTCACACACCAAACACACACCTCTCACATCTTACACACACCTGCCTCACATCAAACACACACCTGTCTCCCATCTTACACACACGTCTCACATCTTACACACACCTGTCTCACATCAAACACACACCTATCTCACATCTTACACACACCTGTCTCACATCTTACACACACCTGTCTCACATCTTACACACACTTGTCTGACATCTTGCACACACCTGTCTCACATCTTACACACACCTGTCTCACATCTTACACACCAGTCTCACATCTTACACACACCTGTCTGACATCTTACACACACCTGTCTTACATCTTACACACACCTGTCACACATCAAACACGCCTGTCTCACATCTTACACACACCTGTCTCACATCAAACACACACCTGTCTCACATCTTACACACACCTGTCTCACATCTTACACACACCTGTCTCACATCAAATACACACCTGTCTCACATCAAACACACACCTGTCTCACATCAAACACACACCTGTCTCACATCTTACACACACCTGTCTCACATCTTACACACGCCGGTCTCACAACAAACACACACCTGGCTCACATCAAACACATACCTGTCTCACATCTTACACACACCTGTCTCACATCAAACACACACCTGTCTCACATCAAACACACACCTGTCTCACATCAAACACACACCTGTTTCACATCTTACACACACCTTTCTCACATCTTACACACACCCCTCACATCTTACACACACCTGTCTCACATCAAACACACACCTGTCTCACATCTTACACACACCTGTCTCACATCTTACGCACACATGTCACACATCAAACATGCCTGTCTCACATCTTACACACACCTGACTCACACCAAACACGCCTGATTCACATCAAACACACACCTGTCTCACATCTTACACACACCTGTCACACATCAAACACACCTGCCTCCCTTCTTACACACACCTGACTCACACCAAACACACCTGATTCACATCAAACACACACCTGTCTCACATCTTACACACACCTGTCTCACATCGTACACACACCTGTCTCACATCAAACACACACCTGTCTCACATCTTACACACACCTGTCTCACATCAAACACAAACCTGTCTCACATCATAGACACACCTGTCACACATCAAACACACACCTCTCACACATCAAACACACACCTGTCTCACATCAAAAACACACCTGTCTCACATCAAACACACACCTGTCTCACATCAAACACACACCTGTCTCAATTCAAACACACACCTGTCTCACATCTTACACACACGTCTCACATCAAACACACACCTGTCTCACAGCTTACACACACCTGTCTCAAATTGTAGACACACCTGTCACACACCAAACACACACCTCTCACATCTTACACACACCTGCCTCACATCAAACACACACCTGTCTCCCATCTTACACACACGTCTCACATCTTACACACACCTGTCTCACATCAAACACACACCTATCTCACATCTTACACACACCTGTCTCACATCTTACACACACCTGTCTCACATCTTACACACACTTGTCTGACATCTTGCACACACCTGTCTCACATCTTACACACACCTGTCTCACATCTTACACACCAGTCTCACATCTTACACACACCTGTCTGACATCTTACACACACCTGTCTTACATCTTACACACACCTGTCACACATCAAACACGCCTGTCTCACATCTTACACACACCTGTCTCACATCAAACACACACCTGTCTCACATCTTACACACACCTGTCTCACATCTTACACACACCTGTCTCACATCAAATACACACCTGTCTCACATCAAACACACACCTGTCTCACATCAAACACACACCTGTTTCACATCTTACAAACACCTGTCTCACATCTTACACACACGTGTTCACATCAAACACACACCTGTCTCACATCTTACACACACCCGTCTCACATCTTACGCACACCTGTCACACATCAAACACGCCTGTCTCACATCTTACACACACCTGTCACACATCAAACACACCTGTCTCCCTTCTTACACAAACCTGACTCACACCAAACACACCTGATTCACATCAAACACACACCTGTCTCACATCTTTCACACACCTGTCTCACATCTTACACACACCTGTCTCACATCAAACACACACCTCACATCTTACACACACCTGTCTCACATCAAACACACACATGTCTCACATCAAACACACACCTGTCTCACATCTTACACACACCTATCTCCCATCTTACACACACCTGTCTCACATCTTACACACACCTGTCTCACATCAAACACACACCTATGTGACATCTTACACACACCCGTCTCACATCTTACGCACACCTGTCACACATCAAACACGCCTGTCTCACATCTTACACACATGTGTCACACATCAAACACACTTGTCTCCATTCTTACACACACCTGACTCACACCAAACGCACCTGATTCACATCAAACACACACCTGTTTCACATCATACACACACCTGTGTCACATCATACACACACCTGTCTCACATCAAACACACACCTGTCTCACATATTACACACACCTGTCTCACATCGTAGACACACCTGTCTCACATCGTAGACACACCTGTCACACATCAAACACACACCTGTCTCACATCTTACACACATCTGTCTCACATCAAACACACACCTGTCTCACATCTTACACACATGTAGACACAGCTGTCACACATCTCAAACACACCTCTCACATCTTAGACACACCTGTCTCACATCAAACACACACCTCACATCTTACACACACCTGTCTCACATCAAACACACACCTGTCACACATCAAACAAACACCTCTCACATCTTACGCACACCTGTCTCACATCAAACACACACCTCTCACATCTTACACACAGCTGTCTCACATCTTACACACACCAGTCGCACATATTACACACACCTGTCTCACATCTTACACACCTGTCTCACATCTTAGACACACCTGTCTCACATCTTACACACACCTGTCTCACATCTTACACACAACTGTCTCCCAACATACACCCGTCTCACATCTTACGCACACCTGTCCCACATCAAACACGGCTGTCTCACATCTTACACACACCTGTCACACATCAAACACACCTGTCTCCCTTCTTACACACCGCTGTCTCACACCAAACACACCTGTCTCACATCTTCCACACACCTGCCTGGCATCGTAGACACACCTGTCACAGATCAAACACACACCTGTCTCACATCTTATACACACCTGTCTCACATCAAACACACACCTGTCTCACAACTTAGACACACCTGTCTCACATCAAACACACACCTGTCTCACATCAAATACACACCTGTCTCACATCTTACACACACCTGTCTCACATTATACACAAACCTGTCTCACATCGTAGACACACCTGTCACACATCAAACACACACATATCACACATCAAACACACACCTGTCTCACATCAAAAACACACCTGTCTCACATCAAACACACACCTGTCTCACATCAAACACACATTTGTCTCACATCAAACACACACCTGTCTCACATCAAACACACACCTGTCTCACATCAAACACACACCTGTCTCACATCTTACACACACCTGTCTCACATCAAACACACACCTGTCTCACATCTTACACACACCTGTCTCACATCTTACGCACACCTGTCACAAATCAAACATGCCTGTCTCACATCTTACACACACCTGACTCACACCAAACACGCCTGATTCACATCAAACACACACCTGTCTCAGATCTTACACACACCTGTCACACATCAAACACACCTGTCTCCCTTCTTACACACACCTGACTCACACCAAACACACCTGATTCACATCAAACACGCACCTGTCTCACATCTTACACACACCTGTCTCACATCGTACACACCTGTCTCACATCAAATAAACACCAGTCTCACATCTTACACACAGCTGTCTCACATTGTACACACACCTGTCTCACATCAAACACACACCTGTCTCACATCTTACACACACCTGTCTCACATTATACACAAACCTGTCTCACATCGTAGACACACCTGTCACACATCAAACACACACATGTCACACATCAAACACACACCTGTCTCACATCAAAAACACACCTGTCTCACATCAAACACACACCTGTCTCACATCAAACACACACCTGTCTCACATCAAACACACACCTGTCTCACATCAAACACACACCTGTCTCACATCAAACACACACCTGTTTCACATCTTACACACACCTTTCTCACATCTTACACACACCCCTCACATCTTACACACACCTGTCTCACATCAAACACACACCTGTCTCACATCTTACACACGCCTGTCTCACATCTTACACACACCTGTCTCACATCTTACACACGCTGGTCTCACAACAAACACACACCTGGCTCACATCAAACACATACCTGTCTCACATCTTACACACACCTGTCTCACATCAAACACACACCTGTCTCACATCAAACACACACCTGTCTCACATCAAACACACACCTGTTTCACATCTTACACACACCTTTCTCACATCTTACACACACCCCTCACATCTTACACACACCTGTCTCACATCAAACACACACCTGTCTCACATCTTACACACACCTGTGTCACATCTTACGCACACATGTCACACATCAAACATGCCTGTCTCACATCTTACACACACCTGACTCACACCAAACACGCCTGATTCACATCAAACACACACCTGTCTCACATCTTACACACACCTGTCACACATCAAACACACCTGCCTCCCTTCTTACACACACCTGACTCACACCAAACACACCTGATTCACATCAAACACACACCTGTCTCACATCTTACACACACCTGTCTCACATCGTACACACACCTGTCTCACATCAAACACACACCTGTCTCACATCTTACACACACCTGTCTCACATCAAACACAAACCTGTCTCACATCATAGACACACCTGTCACACATCAAACACACACCTCTCACACATCAAACACACACCTGTCTCACATCAAAAACACACCTGTCTCACATCAAACACACACCTGTCTCACATCAAACACACACCTGTCTCAATTCAAACACACACCTGTCTCACATCTTACACACACGTCTCACATCAAACACACACCTGTCTCACAGCTTACACACACCTGTCTCAAATTGTAGACACACCTGTCACACACCAAACACACACCTCTCACATCTTACACACACCTGCCTCACATCAAACACACACCTGTCTCCCATCTTACACACACGTCTCACATCTTACACACACCTGTCTCACATCAAACACACACCTATCTCACATCTTACACACACCTGTCTCACATCTTACACACACCTGTCTCACATCTTACACACACTTGTCTGACATCTTGCACACACCTGTCTCACATCTTACACACACCTGTCTCACATCTTACACACCAGTCTCACATCTTACACACACCTGTCTGACATCTTACACACACCTGTCTTACATCTTACACACACCTGTCACACATCAAACACGCCTGTCTCACATCTTACACACACCTGTCTCACATCTTACACACACCTGTCTCACATCTTACACACACCTGTCTCACATCAAATACACACCTGTCTCACATCAAACACACACCTGTCTCACATCAAACACACACCTGTCTCACATCTTACACACACCTGTCTCACATCTTACACACGCCGGTCTCACAACAAACACACACCTGGCTCACATCAAACACATACCTGTCTCACATCTTACATACACCTGTCTCACATCAAACACACACCTGTCTCACATCAAACACACACCTGTCTCACATCAAACACACACCTGTTTCACATCTTACACACACCTTTCTCACATCTTACACACACCCCTCACATCTTACACACACCTGTCTCACATCAAACACACACCTGTCTCACATCTTACACACACCTGTCTCACATCTTACGCACACATGTCACACATCAAACATGCCTGTCTCACATCTTACACACACCTGACTCACACCAAACACGCCTGATTCACATCAAACACACACCTGTCTCACATCTTACACACACCTGTCACACATCAAACACACCTGCCTCCCTTCTTACACACACCTGACTCACACCAAACACACCTGATTCACATCAAACACACACCTGTCTCACATCTTACACACACCTGTCTCACATCGTACACACACCTGTCTCACATCAAACACACACCTGTCTCACATCTTACACACACCTGTCTCACATCAAACACAAACCTGTCTCACATCATAGACACACCTGTCACACATCAAACACACACCTCTCACACATCAAACACACACCTGTCTCACATCAAAAACACACCTGTCTCACATCAAACACACACCTGTCTCACATCAAACACACACCTGTCTCAATTCAAACACACACCTGTCTCACATCTTACACACACGTCTCACATCAAACACACACCTGTCTCACAGCTTACACACACCTGTCTCAAATTGTAGACACACCTGTCACACACCAAACACACACCTCTCACATCTTACACACACCTGCCTCACATCAAACACACACCTGTCTCCCATCTTACACACACGTCTCACATCTTACACACACCTGTCTCACATCAAACACACACCTATCTCACATCTTACACACACCTGTCTCACATCTTACACACACCTGTCTCACATCTTACACACACTTGTCTGACATCTTGCACACACCTGTCTCACATCTTACACACACCTGTCTCACATCTTACACACCAGTCTCACATCTTACACACACCTGTCTGACATCTTACACACACCTGTCTTACATCTTACACACACCTGTCACACATCAAACACGCCTGTCTCACATCTTACACACACCTGTCTCACATCAAACACACACCTGTCTCACATCTTACACACACCTGTCTCACATCTTACACACACCTGTCTCACATCAAATACACACCTGTCTCACATCAAACACACACCTGTCTCACATCAAACACACACCTGTTTCACATCTTACAAACACCTGTCTCACATCTTACACACACGTGTTCACATCAAACACACACCTGTCTCACATCTTACACACACCCGTCTCACATCTTACGCACACCTGTCACACATCAAACACGCCTGTCTCACATCTTACACACACCTGTCACACATCAAACACACCTGTCTCCCTTCTTACACAAACCTGACTCACACCAAACACACCTGATTCACATCAAACACACACCTGTCTCACATCTTTCACACACCTGTCTCACATCTTACACACACCTGTCTCACATCAAACACACACCTCACATCTTACACACACCTGTCTCACATCAAACACACACATGTCTCACATCAAACACACACCTGTCTCACATCTTACACACACCTATCTCCCATCTTACACACACCTGTCTCACATCTTACACACACCTGTCTCACATCAAACACACACCTATGTGACATCTTACACACACCCGTCTCACATCTTACGCACACCTGTCACACATCAAACACGCCTGTCTCACATCTTACACACATGTGTCACACATCAAACACACTTGTCTCCATTCTTACACACACCTGACTCACACCAAACGCACCTGATTCACATCAAACACACACCTGTTTCACATCATACACACACCTGTGTCACATCATACACACACCTGTCTCACATCAAACACACACCTGTCTCACATATTACACACACCTGTCTCACATCGTAGACACACCTGTCTCACATCGTAGACACACCTGTCACACATCAAACACACACCTGTCTCACATCTTACACACATCTGTCTCACATCAAACACACACCTGTCTCACAGCTTACACACATGTAGACACAGCTGTCACACATCTCAAACACACCTCTCACATCTTAGACACACCTGTCTCACATCAAACACACACCTCACATCTTACACACACCTGTCTCACATCAAACACACACCTGTCACACATCAAACAAACACCTCTCACATCTTACGCACACCTGTCTCACATCAAACACACACCTCTCACATCTTACACACAGCTGTCTCACATCTTACACACACCAGTCGCACATATTACACACACCTGTCTCACATCTTACACACCTGTCTCACATCTTAGACACACCTGTCTCACATCTTACACACACCTGTCTCACATCTTACACACAACTGTCTCCCAACATACACCCGTCTCACATCTTACGCACACCTGTCCCACATCAAACACGGCTGTCTCACATCTTACACACACCTGTCACACATCAAACACACCTGTCTCCCTTCTTACACACAGCTGTCTCACACCAAACACACCTGTCTCACATCTTCCACACACCTGCCTGGCATCGTAGACACACCTGTCACAGATCAAACACACACCTGTCTCACATCTTATACACACCTGTCTCACATCAAACACACACCTGTCTCACAACTTAGACACACCTGTCTCACATCAAACACACACCTGTCTCACATCAAATACACACCTGTCTCACATCTTACACACACCTGTCTCACATTATACACAAACCTGTCTCACATCGTAGACACACCTGTCACACATCAAACACACACATATCACACATCAAACACACACCTGTCTCACATCAAAAACACACCTGTCTCACATCAAACACACACCTGTCTCACATCAAACACACATTTGTCTCACATCAAACACACACCTGTCTCACATCAAACACACACCTGTCTCACATCAAACACACACCTGTCTCACATCTTACACACACCTGTCTCACATCAAACACACACCTGTCTCACATCTTACACACACCTGTCTCACATCTTACGCACACCTGTCACAAATCAAACATGCCTGTCTCACATCTTACACACACCTGACTCACACCAAACACGCCTGATTCACATCAAACACACACCTGTCTCAGATCTTACACACACCTGTCACACATCAAACACACCTGTCTCCCTTCTTACACACACCTGACTCACACCAAACACACCTGATTCACATCAAACACGCACCTGTCTCACATCTTACACACACCTGTCTCACATCGTACACACCTGTCTCACATCAAATAAACACCAGTCTCACATCTTACACACAGCTGTCTCACATTGTACACACACCTGTCTCACATCAAACACACACCTGTCTCACATCTTACACACACCTGTCTCACATTATACACAAACCTGTCTCACATCGTAGACACACCTGTCACACATCAAACACACACATGTCACACATCAAACACACACCTGTCTCACATCAAAAACACACCTGTCTCACATCAAACACACACCTGTCTCACATCAAACACACACCTGTCTCACATCAAACACACACCTGTCTCACATCAAACACACACCTGTCACACATCAAACAACCACATCACATCTTACACACACCTGTCTCACATCAAACACACACCTCTCACATCTTACGCACACCTGTCTCACATCAAACACATTCCTGTCTCACATCAAACACACACCTGTCTCACATCTTACACACACCTCTCTCACTTCACACACCTGTCTCAAAACTTACACGCACAAGTCACACATCTTACACACGTCTGTCTCACATCTTACACACCAGTCTCACATCTTACACACACCTGTCTCACAACTTACACATGCCTGTCTCACATCTTACACACCAGTCTCACATCTTACACACACCTGTCTCACAACAAACACGCACCTGGCTCACATCAAACACACACCTGTCTCACATCTTACACACACCTGTCTCCCATCTTACACACCTGTCTCACAACTTACACACACCTGTCACACATCAACCACACACCAGTCTCACATCTTACACACACCTGTCTCACATCAAACACACACCTGTCTCACATCAAACACACACCTCTCTCACATTGTAGGCACACCTGTCTCACATCTTACACACATTTGTCTGACATCTTACACACACCTGTCTCACATCTTACACACATTTGTCTGACATCTTACACACACCTGTCTCACATCTTACACACACCTGTCTTACATCTTACACACACCAGTCTCACATCTTACACACACCTGTCTCACATCTTACACACCAGTCTCACATCTTACACACACCTGTCGCACATCTTACACACACCTGCCTTACATCTTACACACACCAGTCTCACATCTTACACACACCTGTCTCACAACAAACACACACCTGTCTCACAACAAACACACACCTGTCTCACAACAAACACACACCTGGCTCACATCAAACACACACCTCTCTCACATCTTACACACACCAGTCTCACATCTTACACACACCTGTCTCACATCAAACACACACCTGTCTCACATCTTACACACACCAGTCTCACATCTTACACACACCAGTCTCACATCTTACACACACCAGTCTCACATCTTACACACACCAGTCTCACATCTTAAACACACCTGTCTCACATCTTACACACACCTGTCTCACAACAAACACACACCTGTCTCACATCTTACACACCTGTCTCACATCTTACACACACCTGTCTCACATCAAACACACACCTGTCTCACATCTTACACACCTGTCTCACATCTTACACACCTGTCTCACATCTTACGCACACCAGTCTCACATCTTACACACACCAGTCTCACATCTTAAACACACCTGTCTCACATCTTACACACACCTGTCTCACATCAAACACACACCTGTCTCACATCAAACACACACCTGTCTCACATTGTAGACACACCTGTCTCACATTTTACACACATTTGTCTGACATCTTACACACACCTGTCTCACATCACACACCTGCCTCAAAACTTACACACACCTGTCTCACATCTTACACACACCAGTCTCACATCTTACACACACCAGTCTCACATCTTACACACACCTGTCTCACAACAAACACACACCTGGCTCACATCAAACACACACCTGTCTCACATCTTACACACACCTGTCTCCCATCTTACACACCTGTCTCACAACTTACACACACCTGTCTCACATCTTACACACACCTGTCTCACATCAAACACACACCTGTCTCACAACTTACACACACCTGTCTCACATCTTACACACACCTGTCTCACATCAAACACACACCTGTCTCACATCAAACACACACCTGTCTCACATTGTAGACACACCTGTCTCACATCTTACACACATTTGTCTGACATCTTACACACACCTGTCTCACATCTTACACACACTTGTCTCACATCTTACACACACCAGTCTCACATCTTACACACACTTGTCTCACATCTTACACACACCTGTCTGGCATCATAGACACACCTGTCACAGATCAAACACACACCTGTCTCACATCTTATACACACCTGTCTCACATCAAACATACACCTGTCTCACATCTTACACACACCTGTCTCACATCAAACACACACCTGTCTCACATCAAAATACACACCTGTCTCACATCTTAAACACACCTGTCTGACATCGTAGACACACCTGTCTCACATCTTACGCACACCTGTCTCACAACTTACACACACCTGTCTCACATCTTACACACACCTGTCTCACATCAAACACACACCTGTCTCACATCAAAGACACACCTGTCTCACATTGTAGACACACCTGTCTCACATCTTACACACATTTGTCTGACATCTTACACACACCTGTCTCACATCTTACACACACTTGTCTCACATCTTACACACACCAGTCTCACATCTTACACACACTTGTCTCACATCTTACACACACCTGTCTCACATCTTACACACACCTGTCTCACATCTTACACACACCAGTCTCACATCCTACACACACCTGTCTCACATCTTACACACACCTGTCTCACATCTTACACACACCTGTCTTACATCTTTCACACACCAGTCTCACATCTTACACACACCAGTCTCACATCTTACACACAGCTGTCTCACATCTTACACAAACATGTCTCACATCTTACACCCTTGTCTCACATCTTAGACACACCTGTCTCACATCTTACACACACCTGTCTCACATCTTACACACAACTGTCTCCCAACATACACCCGTCTCACATCTTACGCACACCTGTCCCACATCAAACACGCCTGTCTCACATCTTACACACACCTGTCACACATCTTACACTCACCTGTCTCACATCTTACACACACCTGTCACACATCTTACACACACCTGTCACACATCTTACACACAACTGTCTCCCATCTTACACACCTGTCTCACATCTTACACACACCTGTCTCACATCATACACACACCTGTCTCACATCAAACACACACCTGTCTCACATATTACACACACCTGTCTCACATCGTAGACACACCTGTCTCACATCGTAGACACACCTGTCACACATCAAACACACACCTGTCTCACGTCTTACATGCACCTGTCTCACATCAAACACACACCTGTCTCACAGCTTACAGACATGTAGACACACCTGTCACGCATCTCAAACACACCTCTCACATCTTAGACACACCTGTCTCACATCAAACACACACCTCACATCTCACACACACCTGTCTCACATCAAACACACACCTGTCACACATCAAACACACACCTCACATCTTACACACACCTGTCTCACATCAAACACACACCTCTCACGTCTTACACACAGCTGTCTCACATCTTACACCAGTCGCACATATTACACACACCTGTCTCACAACTTACACACCTGTCTCACATCTTAGACACACCTGTCTCACATCATACACACACCTGTCTCACATCTTACACACAACTGTCACACATCAAACACACCTGTCTCCCTTCTTACACACAGCTGTCTCACACCAAACACACCAGTCTCACAGCAAACACACACCTGTCTAACATCAAACACACACCTCTCTCACATCTTACACACACCTGTCTGGCATCATAGACACACATGTCACACATCAAACACACACCTGTCTCACATCGTAGACACACCTGTCTCACATTAAACACACACCTGTCTCACATCAGACACACACCTGTCTCACGTCTTACACATGCCTGTCTCACATCAAACACACACCTGTCTCACATCAAACACACACCTGTCTCACATCAAACACACACCTCTCTCACATTGTAGGCACACCTGTCTCACATCTTACACACATTTGTCTGACATCTTACACACACCTGTCTCACATCTTACACACATTTGTCTGACATCTTACACACACCTGTCTCACATCTTACACACACCTGTCTTACATCTTACACACACCAGTCTCACATCTTACACACACCTGTCTCACATCTTACACACCAGTCTCACATCTTACACACACCTGTCGCACATCTTAAACACACCTGTCTGACATCGTAGACACACCTGTCTCACATCTTACGCACACCTGTCTCACAACTTACACACACCTGTCTCACATCTTACACACACCTGTCTCACATCAAACACACACCTGTCTCACATCAAACACACACCTGTCTCACATTGTAGACACACCTGTCTCACATCTTACACACATTTGTCTGACATCTTACACACACCTGTCTCACATCTTACACACACTTGTCTCACATCTTACACACACCAGTCTCACATCTTACACACACTTGTCTCACATCTTACACACACCTGTCTCACATCTTACACACACCTGTCTCACATCTTACACACACCAGTCTCACATCCTACACACACCTGTCTCACATCTTACACACACCTGTCTCACATCTTACACACACCTGTCTTACATCTTTCACACACCAGTCTCACATCTTACACACACCAGTCTCACATCTTACACACAGCTGTCTCACATCTTACACAAACATGTCTCACATCTTACACCCTTGTCTCACATCTTAGACACACCTGTCTCACATCTTACACACACCTGTCTCACATCTTACACACAACTGTCTCCCAACATACACCCGTCTCACATCTTACGCACACCTGTCCCACATCAAACACGCCTGTCTCACATCTTACACACACCTGTCACACATCTTACACTCACCTGTCTCCCATCTTACACACACCTGTCTCACATCTTACACACATCTCTCACCTTACACACACCTGTTGCATATCTTACACACAACTGTCTCCCATCTTACACACCTGTCTCACATCTTACACACACCTGTCTCACATCATACACACACCTGTCTCACATCAAACACACACCTGTCTCACATATTACACACACCTGTCTCACATCGTAGACACACCTGTCTCACATCGTAGACACACCTGTCACACATCAAACACACACCTGTCTCACGTCTTACATGCACCTGTCTCACATCAAACACACACCTGTCTCACAGCTTACAGACATGTAGACACACCTGTCACGCATCTCAAACACACCTCTCACATCTTAGACACACCTGTCTCACATCAAACACACACCTCACATCTCACACACACCTGTCTCACATCAAACACACACCTGTCACACATCAAACACACACCTCACATCTTACACACACCTGTCTCACATCAAACACACACCTCTCACGTCTTACACACAGCTGTCTCACATCTTACACCAGTCGCACATATTACACACACCTGTCTCACAACTTACACACCTGTCTCACATCTTAGACACACCTGTCTCACATCATACACACACCTGTCTCACATCTTACACACAACTGTCACACATCAAACACACCTGTCTCCCTTCTTACACACAGCTGTCTCACACCAAACACACCAGTCTCACAGCAAACACACACCTGTCTAACATCAAACACACACCTCTCTCACATCTTACACACACCTGTCTGGCATCATAGACACACATGTCACACATCAAACACACACCTGTCTCACATCGTAGACACACCTGTCTCACATTAAACACACACCTGTCTCACATCAGACACACACCTGTCTCACGTCTTACACATGCCTGTCTCACATCAAACACACACCTGTCTCACATCTTACACACACCTGTCTTACATCTTACACACACCTGTCTTACATCTTACACACACCTGTCTCACATCTTACACACACCTGTCTCACATCTTACACACACCCGTCTCACAACAAACACGCACCTCTCTCACATCTTACACAGCTGTCTCCCATCTTACACACACCTGTCACATCTTACACATGCCTGGCTCCCATCTTACACACCTGTCTCACACCTTACACAGACCTGTCACACATCAAACACACCTGTCTCCCTTCTTACACACAGCTGTCTCACAACAAACACACCTGACTCACATCAAACACACACCTGTCTCATATCTTACACACACCTGTCTCACATCGTAGACACACCTGTCACACATCAAACACACACCTGTCTCACATCATACACACACCTGTCTCACAACAAACACACACCTGTCTCACATCTTACACAGTTGTCTCACATCTTACACACACCTGTCACATCTTACACATGCCTGGCTCCCATCTTACACACC
This sequence comes from Somniosus microcephalus, assembly GCF_052327205.1. Taxonomy (NCBI): domain Eukaryota; kingdom Metazoa; phylum Chordata; class Chondrichthyes; order Squaliformes; family Somniosidae; genus Somniosus; species Somniosus microcephalus. Next base: position 86,695,628 of record NC_140997.1, on the reverse strand, counting down.
TGTCTCACATCTTACACAGACCTGTCACACATCAAACACACCTGTCTCCCTTCTTACACACAGCTGTCTCACAACAAACACACCTGACTCACATCAAACACACTTCTGTCTCACATCAAACACACACCTGTCTCATATCTTACACACACCTGTCTCACATCGTAGACACACCTGTCACACATCAAACACACACCTGTCTCACATCTTACACACACCTGTCTCACATCTTACACACACCTGTCTCCCATCTTACACACACCTGTCTCACATTGTAGACACACCTGTCACACATCAAACACACACCTGTCTCACATCTTACAAACACCTGTCTCACATCTTACACACAACTGTCTCCCATCTTACACACACCTGTCTCACATCTTACACACATCTCTCATCTTACACACACCTGTTGCACATCTTACACACCTGTTGCACATCTTACACACACCTGTCTCACATCTTACACACACCTGTCTCCCATCTTACACACACCTGTCTCACATCTTACACACATCTCTCACCTTACACACACCTGTTGCATATCTTACACACAACTGTCTCCCATCTTACACACCTGTCTCACATCTTACACACACCTATCTCACATCACACACCTGTCTCAAAACTTACACGGACCTGTCACAAATCCTACACACGCGTCTCACATCTTACACACACCTGTCTCACATCTTACACACACCTGTCTTACATCTTACACACACCTGTCTCACATCTTACACACACCAGTCTCACATCTTACACACACCTGTCTCACATCTTACACACAACTGTCTCCCAACATACACCCGTCTCACATCTTACGCACACCTGTCACACATCAAACACGCCTGTCTCACATCTTACACACACCTGTCACACATCAAACAGACCTGTCTCACTTCTTACACACAGCCGTCTCACACCAAACACACCAGTCTCACATCAAACACACACCTGTCTCACATCAAACACACACCTGTCTCACATCTTCCACACACCTGTCTGGCATCGTAGACACACCTGTCACAGATCAAACACACACCTGTCTCACATCTTATACACACCTGTCTCCCATCAAACATACACCTGTCTCACATCTTACACACACCTGTCTCACATCAAACACACACCTGTCTCACATCAAAATACACACCTGTCTCACATCTTAAACACACCTGTCTGACATCGTAGACACACCTGTCTCACATCTTACGCACACCTGTCTCACAACTTACACACACCTGTCTCACATCTTACACACACCTGTCTCACATCAAACACACACCTGTCTCACATCAAACACACACCTGTCTCACATTGTAGACACACCTGTCTCACATCTTACACACATTTGTCTGACATCTTACACACACCTGTCTCACATCTTACACACACTTGTCTCACATCTTACACACAGCTGTCTCACATCTTACACACACTTGTCTCACATCTTACACACACCTGTCTCACAACTTACACACACCTGTCTCACATCTTACACACACCAGTCTCACATCCTACACACACCTGTCTCACATCTTACACACACCTGTCTCACATCTTACACACACCTGTCTTACATCTTTCACACACCAGTCTCACATCTTACACACACCAGTCTCACATCTTACACACAGCTGTCTCACATCTTACACACACCTGTCTCACATCTTACACCCTTGTCTCACATCTTAGACACACCTGTCTCACATCTTACACACACCTGTCTCACATCTTACACACAACTGTCTCCCAACATACACCCGTCTCACATCTTACGCACACCTGTCCCACATCAAACACGCCTGTCTCACATCTTACACACACCTGTCACACATCTTACACTCACCTGTCTCCCATCTTACACACACCTGTCTCACATCTTACACACATCTCTCACCTTACACACACCTGTTGCATATCTTACACACAACTGTCTCCCATCTTACACACCTGTCTCACATCTTACACACACCTGTCTCACATATTACACACACCTGTCTCACATCGTAGACACACCTGTCTCACATCGTAGACACACCTGTCACACATCAAACACACACATGTCTCACGTCTTACATGCACCTGTCTCACATCAAACACACACCTGTCTCACAGCTTACAGACATGTAGACACACCTGTCACACATCTCAAACACACCTCTCACATCTTAGACACACCTGTCTCACATCAAACACACACCTCACATCTCACACACACCTGTCTCACATCAAACACACACCTGTCACACATCAAACACACACCTCACATCTTACACACACCTGTCTCACATCAAACACACACCTCTCACGTCTTACACACAGCTGTCTCACATCTTACACCAGTCGCACATATTACACACACCTGTCTCACAACTTACACACCTGTCTCACATCTTAGACACACCTGTCTCACATCATACACACACCTGTCTCACATCTTACACACAACTGTCACACATCAAACACACCTGTCTCCCTTCTTACACACAGCTGTCTCACACCAAACACACCAGTCTCACAGCAAACACACACCTGTCTAACATCAAACACACACCTCTCTCACATCTTACACACACCTGTCTGGCATCATAGACACACATGTCACACATCAAACACACACCTGTCTCACATCGTAGACACACCTGTCTCACATTAAACACACACCTGTCTCACATCAAACACACACCAGTCTCACGTCTTACACATGCCTGTCTCACATCAAACACACACCTGTCTCACATCTTACACACACCTGTCTTACATCTTACACACACCTGTCTTACATCTTACACACACCTGTCTCACATCTTACACACACCTGTCTCACATCTTACACACACCCGTCTCACAACAAACACGCACCTCTCTCACATCTTACACAGCTGTCTCCCATCTTACACACACCTGTCACATCTTACACATGCCTGGCTCCCATCTTACACACCTGTCTCACACCTTACACAGACCTGTCACACATCAAACACACCTGTCTCCCTTCTTACACACAGCTGTCTCACAACAAACACACCTGACTCACATCAAACACACACCTGTCTCATATCTTACACACACCTGTCTCACATCGTAGACACACCTGTCACACATCAAACACACACCTGTCTCACATCTTACACACACCTGTCTCCCATCTTACACACATGTCTCACATCTTAGACACACCTGTCTCACATCAAACACACACCTGTCTCACATCTTACACACACTTGTCTCACATCTTTTTTCACAGATTCACAGAAACCCCACCATGCAGATAGAGGCCATTTCGGCCCATCGAGCCTGCACCGACACATATCCCACCCGATCCCCTTAACCAACACATATCCCACCCTATCCCCACGTATTTAATCCCCCTAACACTAAGGGTCAATTTATCATAGCCAATCAACCTAACCTGCACATCTTTTGGACACACACCTGTCTTACATCTTATACACACCTGTCTCACATTTTACACACACCTGTCTCACATCTTACACACGCCTGTCTCACATCTTACACACTAGTCTCACATCTTACACACACCTCTCTCACAACAAACACACACCTGGCTCACATCAAACACATACCTGTCTCACATCTTAAACAGCTGTCTCACAACTTACACAGCTGTCTCCCATCTTACACACACCTGTCACATCTTACACATGCCTGGCTCCCATCTTACACACCTGCCTCACATCTTACACACACCTGTCACGCATCAAACACACCTGTCTCCCTTCTTACACACAGCTGTCTCACACCAAACACACGTGACTCACACCAAACACACCAGACTCACATCAAACACACATCTGTCTCACATCAAACACACACCTGTCCCACATCTTACACAAACCTTTCTCACATCGTAGGCACACCTGTCACACATCAAACACACACCTGTCTCACATCTTACACACACCTGTCTCACATCTTACACACACCTGCCTCACATCTTACACACACCTGTCTCACATCTTATACACATCTGACTCACACCAGACACACCTGACTCACATCAAACACACATCTGTCACACATCAAACACACACCTGTCTCACATCTTAAACACACCTGTCTCACATCTTACACACACCTGTCTCACATTAAACACACACCTGTCTCACATCAAACACACACCTGTCTCACATCAAACACACATCTGTCTCACGTCTTACACACGCCTGTCTCACATCTTATACACACTTGTCTCACATCTTACACACACCTGTCTCACATCTTACACAGACCTGTCTCACATTAAACACACACCTGACTCACATCAAACACACACCTGTCTCACGTCTTACACACGCCTGTCTCACATCTTACACACACTTGTCTCACATCTTACACACACCTGTCTCACATCTTACACACACCTGTCACACATCAAACACACCTGTCTCCCTTCTTACACACAGCTGTCTCACACCAAACACACCTGATTCACATCAAACACACACCTGTCTCACATCTTACACACACCTGTCTCACATCGTAGACACACCTATCACACATCAAACACACACCTGTCTCACATCTTACACACACCTGTCTCACATCTTACACACACCTGTCTCCCATCTTACACACACCTGTCTCACATCAAACACACACCTGTTTCACATCTTACACACACCTGTCTCACATCTTACACACACCAGTCTCACATCAAACACACACCTGTCTCACATCAAACACACACCTGTCACACATCAAACACACACCTGTCTCACGTCTTATACACACCTGTCTCAGATCAAACACACACCTGTCTCACATCTTACACACCTGTCTCACATCAAACACATACCTATCTCACATCTTACACACACCTGTCTCACATCAAACACACACCTGTCTCACATCAAACACACACCTGTCTCACATCAAACACACACCTGTCTCACATCAAACACACACCTGTCTCACATCAAACATACACCTGTCTCACATCCTACACACACCTATCTCATGTCACACACCTGTCTCAAATCTTACACACACCTGTCTCACATCTTACACACACCTCTCACATCTTACACACCAGTTCTCACATCTTAAACACGCCTGTCTCACATCTTACACATGCCTGTCTCACATATTACACACACCTTTCTCACATCTTACACATGCCTGTCTCACAACAAACACACACCTGGCTCACATCAAACACACAACTGTCTCACATCTTACACACACCGGTCTCACATCAAACACACACCTGTCTCACATCAAACACACACCTGTCTCACATCTTACACACACCTGTCTCACATCTTACACACACCTGTCTCACATCTTACACACACCTCGCACATCTTACACACCCCTGTCTCACATCAAACACACACCTGTCTCACATCAAACACACACCTGTCTCACATCAAACACACACCTGTTTCACATCTTACATACACCTGTCTCACATCGTACACACACCTGTCTCACATCAAAGACACACCTGTCTCACATCTTACACACACCTGTCTCACATCGTAGACACACCTGTCTCACATCGTAGACATACCTGTCACACATCAAACACACACCTGTCTCACATCTTACACACACCTGTCTCACATCAAACACACACCTGTCTCACATCTTACACACACCTGTCTCACATCAAACACACACCTGTCTCACGTCTTACACACACCTGTCTCACATCGTTGACACTCCTGTCACACATCGAACACACACCTGACATCTTACACACACCTGTCTCACATCAAACACACAGCTCTCACATCAAACACACACCTGTCTCACATCTTACACACACCTGTCTCACATCTTACACACACATGTCTCACATCTTAGACACACCTGTCTCACATCAAACACACACCTGGCTCACATCTTATGCACATTTGTCTCACATCTTACACACACCTGTCTCACATCTTACACACACTTGTCTGACATCTTACACACACCTGTCTCACATCTTACACACACCTGTCTTACATCTTACACACATCTGTCTCACATCTTCCACATGCCTGTCTCACATCTTACACACTAGTCTCACATCTTACACACACCTGTCTCACAACAAACACACACCTGGCTCACATCAAACACACACCGGTCTCACATATTAAACAGCTGTCTCACAACTTAAACAGCTGTCTCCCATCTTACACACACCTGTCACATCTTACACATGCCTGGCTCCCATCTTACACACCTGTCTCACATCTTACACACACCTGTCACACATCAAACACACCTGTCTCCCTTCTTACACACAGCTGTCTCACACCAAACACACCTGACTCACACCAAACACACCAGACTCACATCAAACACACACCTGTCTCACATCAAACACACACCTGTCTCACATCGTAGACACACCTGTCACACATCAAACACACACCTGTCTCACATCTTAAACACACCTGTCTCACATCTTACACACACCTGTCTCACATCAAACACACACCTGTCACACATCAAACACACCTGTCTCCCTTCTTACACACAGCTGTCTCACACCAAACACACCTGACTCACACCAAACACACCAGACTCACATCAAACACACACCTGTCTCACATCAAACACACACCTGTCTCACATCGTAGACACACCTGTCACACATCAAACACACACCTGTCTCACATCTTACACACACCTGTCTCACATCTTACACACACCTGTCTCACATCAAACACACACCTGTCTCACATCAATCACACACATGTCTCACATCAAACACACACCTGTCTCACATCTTACACACACCTATCTCACATCTTACACACACCTGTCTCACATCTTATACACATCTGACTCACACCAAACACACCTGACTCACATCAAACACACCTCTGTCACACATCAAACACACACCTGTCTCACATCTAAAACACACCTGTCTCACATCTTACACACACCTGTCTCACATTAAACACACACCTGTCTCACATCAAACACACACCTTTCTCACCTCAAACACACACCTGCCTCACGTCTTACACACGCCTGTCTCACATCTTACACACACTTGTCTCACATCTTACACGCACCTGTCTCACATCTTACACAGACCTGTCACACATCAAACACACACCTGTCTCACATCAAACACACACCTGTCTCACATCGTAGACACACCTGTCAGACATCAAACACACACCTGTCTCACATCTTACACACACCAGTCTCCCATCTTGCACACACCTGTCTCCCATCTTACACACGCCTGTCTCACAATAAACACACACCTGGCTCACATCAAACACACACCTGTTTCACATCTTACACACACCTGTGTCACAACAAACACACACCTGTCTCACATCAAACACACACCTGTTTCACATCTTACACACACCTGTCTCACATCTTACACACACCTGTCTCACATCTTACACACACCTGTCTCACATCAAACACACACCTGTCTCACATCTTACACACACCTGTCTCACATCTTACACACACCTGTCTCACATCTTACACACACCTGTCTCACATCAAACACACACCTGTCTCACATCAAACACACACCTGTTTCACATCTTACACACACCTGTCTCACATCTTACACACACCTGCCTCACAGCAAACACACACCTGTCTCACATCATAGACACACCTGTCTCACATCGTAGACACACCTGTCACACATCAAACACACACCTGCCTCACATCAAATACACACCTGTCTCACATCAAACACACACCTGTCTCACATCAAACACAGACCTGTCTCACATCAAACACACACCTGTCTCACATCAAACACACACCTGTCTCACATCTTATACACACCTGTCTCACATCAAACACACACCTGTCTCACATCAAACACACACCTGTCTCACATCTTGCACACACCTGTCTCACATCTTACACACACCTGTCTCACATCTTACACACACGTGTCTGACATCTTACACACACCTGTCTCACATCTTACACACACCTGTCTTATATCTTACACACACCTCTCACATCTTACACACCAGTATCACATCTTACACACACCTGTCTGACATCTTACACACACCTGTCTTACATCTTACACACAACTGTCACACATCAACCACGCCTGTCTCACATCTTACACACACCTGTCACACATCAAACACACCTGTCTCCCTTCTTACACACAGCTTTCTCACACCAAACACACCAGTCTCACATCAAACACACACCTGTCTCACATCAAACACACACCTGTCTCACATCTTACACACACCTGTCTCACATCTTACACACACCTGTCTCACTTCACACACCTGTCTCAAATCTTACACACACCTGTCACACATCTTACACACACCTCTCACATCTTACACACCAGTCTCACATCTTACACACGCCTGTCTCACATCTTACACACGCCTGTCTCACAACAAACACACACCTGGCTCACATCAAACACACACCTGTTTCACATCTTACACACACCTGTCTCACAACAAACACACACCTGGCTCACATCAAACACACACCTGTCTCACATATTAAACAGCTGTCTCACAACTTAAACAGCTGTCCCCCATCTTACACACACCTGTCACATCTTACACATGCCTGGTTCCCATCTTACACACCTGTCTCACATCTTACACACACCTGTCACACATCAAACACACCTGTCTATCTTCTTACACACAGCTGTCTCGCACCAAACACACCTGACTCACACCAAACACACCAGACTCACATCAAACACACATCTGTCTCACATCAAACACACACCTGTCTCACATCTTACACACACCTGTCTCACATCGTAGACACACCTGTCACACATCAAACACACACCTGTCTCACATCTTACACACACCTGTCTCACATCTTACACACACCTGTCTCACATCAAACACACACCTGTCTCACATCAATCACACACGTCTCACATCAAACACACACCTGTCTCACATCTTACACACACCTGTCTCACATCTTACACACACCTGTCTCACATCTTACACACACCTGTCTCACATCTTATACACATCTGACTCACACCAAACACACCTGACTCACATCAAACACACCTCTGTCACACATCAAACACACACCTGTCTCACATCTTACACACACCTGTCTCACATTAAACACACACCTGTCTCACATCAAACACACACCTGTCTCACATCTTACACACACCTGTCTCACATCGTAGACACTCCTGTCACACATCGAGCACACACCTGACAACTTACACACACCTGTCTCCCATCTTACACACACCTGTCTCACATCAAACACACACTTGTCTCACATCAAACACACACCTGTCTCACATCAAACACACACCTGTCTCACATCTTACACGCACCTGTCTCACATCTTACACACACCTGTCTCACATCTTACACACACTTGTCTGACATCTTTTTTCACAGATTCACAGAAACCCCACAATGCAGATAGAGGCCATTTCGGCCCATCGAGCCTGCACCGACACATATCCCACCCGATCCCCTTAACCAACACATATCCCACCCTATCCCCACGTATTTAACCCCCCTAACACTAAGGGTCAATTTATCATAGCCAATCAACCTAACCTGCACATCTTTTGGACACACACCTGTCTCACATCTTACACACACCTGTCTTACATCTTATACACACCTGTCTCACATCTTACACACACCTGTCTCACATCTTACACACGCCTGTCTCACATCTTACACACTAGTCTCACATCTTACACACACCTGTCTCACAACAAACACACACCTGGCTCACATCAAACACATACCTGTCTCACATCTTAAACAGCTGTCTCAAAACTTACACAGCTGTCTCCCATCTTACACACACCTGTCACATCTTACACATGCCTGGCTCCCATCTTACACACCTGTCTCACATCTTACACACACCTGTCACACATCAAACACACCTGTCTCCCTTCTTACACACAGCTGTCTCACACCAAACACACCTGATTCACATCAAACACACACCTGTCTCACATCTTACACACGCCTGTCTCACATCTTACACACACCTGTCTCAAAACAAACACACACCTGGCTCACATCAAACACACACCTGTTTCACATCTTACACACACCTGTCTCACAACAAACACACACCTGTCTCACATCAAACACACACCTGTTTCACATCTTACACACACCTGTCTCACATCTTACACACACCTGTCTCACATCTTACACACACCTGTCTCACATCAAACACACACCTGTCTCACATCTTACACACACCTGTCTCACATCTTACCCACACCTGTCTCACATCTTACACACACCTGTCTCACATCAAACACACACCTGTCTCACATCAAACACACACCTGTTTCACATCTTACACACACCTGTCTCACATCTTACACACACCTGTCTCACAGCAAAAACACACCTGTCTCACATCATAGACACACCTGTCTCACATCGTAGACACACCTGTCACACATCAAACACACACCTCTCTCACATCTTACACACACCTGTCTCACATCAAACACAGACCTATCTCACATCAAACACACACCTGTCTCACATCAAACACACACCTGTCTCACATCTTATACACACCTGTCTCACATCAAACACACACCTGTCTCACATCAAACACACACCTGTCTCACATCAAACACACACCTGTCTCACATCAAACACACACCTGTCCCACATCTTACACACCTGTCTCACATCAAACACACACCTGTCTCACATCAAACACACACCTGTCTCACATCTTACACACACCAGTCTCACATCTTACACACCTGTCTCACATATTACACACACCTGTCTCACATAAAACACACACCTGTCTCACATCAAACACACACCTGTCTCCCATCAAACAAACACCTGTCTCCCATCTTACACACACGTCTCACAACTTACACACACGTCTCACATCTTACACACACGTGTCTCACATCAAACACACACCTGTCTCCCATCTTACACACACGTCTCACATCTTACACACACCTGTCTCACATCAAACACACACCTGTCTCACATCTTACACACACCTGTCTCACATCTTACACACACCTGTCTCACATCTTACACACACGTGTCTGACATCTTACACACACCTGTCTCACATCTTACACACACCTGTCTTATATCTTACACACACCTCTCACATCTTACACACCAGTATCACATCTTACACACACCTGTCTGACAACTTACACACACCTGTCTCAGATCTTACACACACCTGTCACACATCAAACACACCTGTCTCCCTTCTTACACACAGCTTTCTCACAGCAAACACACCAGTCTCACATCAAACACACACCTGTCTCACATCAAACACACACCTGTCTCACATCTTACACGCCCCTGTCTCACATCTTACACACACCTGTCTCACGTCACACACCTGTCTGAAATCTTACACACACCTGTCACACATCTTACACACACCTCTCACATCTTACACACCAGTCTCACATCTTACACACGCCTGTCTCACATCTTACACACGCCTGTCTCACAACAAACACACACCTGGCTCACATCAAACACACACCTGTTTCACATCTTACACACACCTGTCTCACAACAAACACACACCTGTCTCACATCAAACACACACCTGTTTCACATCTTACACACACCTGTCTCACATCTTACACACACCTGTCTCACATCTTACACACACCTGTCTCACATCAAACACACACCTGTCTCACATCTTACACACACCTGTCTCACATCTTACACACACCTGTCTCACATCTTACACACACCTGTCTCACATCAAACACACACCTGTCTCACATCAAACACACACCTGTTTCACATCTTACACACACCTGTCTCACATCTTACACACACCTGTCTCACAGCAAACACAAACCTGTCTAACATCATAGACACACCTGTCTCACATCGTAGACACACCTGTCACACATCAAACACACACCTCTCTCACATCTTACACACATCTGTCTCACATCAAACACACACCTGCCTCACATCGAATACACACCTGTCTCACACCAAACACACACCTGTCTCACATCAAACACAGACCTGTCTCACATCAAACACACACCTGTCTCACATCAAACACACACCTGTCTCACATCGTAGACACACCTGTCACACATCAAACACACACCTCTCACATCTTACACACACCTGTCTCACATCAAAGACACACCTCTCACATCTTACACACAGCTGTCTCACATCTTACACACACCAGTCTCACATATTACACACACCTGTCTCACATCTTACACACCTGTCTCACATCTTACACACACTTGTCTCACATCTTACACACACCTGTCTCCCAACATACACCCACCTCACATCTTACGCACGCCTGTCACACATCAAACACGCCTGTCTCCCTTCTTACACGCAGCTGTCACACACCAAACACACCAGTCTCACATCAAACACACACCTGTCTCACATCAAACACACACCTGTCACACATCAAACACACACCTGTCTCACGTCTTATACACACCTATCTCAGATCAAACACACACCTGTCTCACATCTTACACACCTGTCTCACATCAAACACACACCTGTCTCACATCAAACACATACCTGTCTCACATCTTACACACACCTGTCTCACATCAAACACACACCTGTCTCACATCAAACACACACCTGTCACACATCAAACACACACCTGTCTCACATCAAACACACACCTGTCTCACATCAAACATACACCTGTCTCACATCCTACACACACCTATCTCATGTCACACACCTGTCTCAAATCTTACACACACCTGTCTCACATCTTACACACACCTCTCACATCTTACACACCAGTTCTCACATGTTAAACACGCCTGTCTCACATCTTACACATGCCTGTCTCACATAGTACACACACCTTTCTCACATCTTACACATGCCTGTCTCACAACAAACACACACCTGGCTCACATCAAACACACAACTGTCTCACATCTTACACACACCTGTCTCACATCAAACACACACCTGTCTCACATCAAACACACACCTGTCTCACATCTTACACACACCTGTCTCACATCTTACACACACCTGTCTCACATCTTACACACACCTCGCACATCTTACACACCCCTGTCTCACATCAAACACACACCTGCCTCACATCAAACACACACCTGTCTCACATCAAACACACACCTGACTCACATCAAACACACCTCTGTCACACATCAAACACACACCTGTCTCACATCTAAAACACACCTGTCTCACATCTTACACACACCTGTCTCACATTAAACACACACCTGTCTCACATCAAACACACACCTTTCTCACCTCAAACACACACCTGTCTCACGTCTTACACACGCCTGTCTCACATCTTACACACACTTGTCTCACATCTTACACGCACCTGTCTCACATCTTACACAGACCTGTCACACATCAAACACACACCTGTCTCACATCAAACACACACCTGTCTCACATCGTAGACACACCTGTCAGACATCAAACACACACCTGTCTCACATCTTACACACACCAGTCTCCCATCTTGCACACACCTGTCTCCCATCTTACACACGCCTGTCTCACAATAAACACACACCTGGCTCACATCAAACACACACCTGTTTCACATCTTACACACACCTGTGTCACAACAAACACACACCTGTCTCACATCAAACACACACCTGTTTCACATCTTACACACACCTGTCTCACATCTTACACACACCTGTCTCACATCTTACACACACCTCGCACATCTTACACACCCCTGTCTCACATCAAACACACACCTGTCTCACATCAAACGCACACCTGTCTCACATCAAACACACACCTGTTTCACATCTTACACACACCTGTCTCACATCTTACACACACCTGTCTCACATCGTACACACACCTGTCTCACATCAAAGACACACCTGTCTCACATCTTACACACACCTGTCTCACATCGTAGACACACCTGTCTCACATCGTAGACATACCTGTCACACATCAAACACACACCTGTCTCACATCTTACACACACCTGTCTCACATCAAACACACACCTGTCTCACATCTTACACACACCTGTCTCACATCAAACACACACCTGTCTCACGTCTTACACACACCTGTCTCACATCGTTGACACTCCTGTCACACATCGAACACACACCTGACATCTTACACACACCTGTCTCACATCAAACACACAGCTCTCACATCTTACACACACCTGTCTCACATCAAACACACACCTGGCTCACATCAAACACACACCTGTCTCACATCTTACACACACCTGTCTCACATCTTACACACACATGTCTCACATCTTAGACACACCTGTCTCACATCAAACACACACCTGGCTCACATCTTATGCACATTTGTCTCACATCTTACACACACCTGTCTCACATCTTACACACACTTGTCTGACATCTTACACACACCTGTCTCACATCTTACACACACCTGTCTTACATCTTACACACATCTGTCTCACATCTTCCACATGCCTGTCTCACATCTTACACACTAGTCTCACATCTTACACACACCTGTCTCACAACAAACACACACCTGGCTCACATCAAACACACACCGGTCTCACATATTAAACAGCTGTCTCACAACTTAAACAGCTGTCTCCCATCTTACACACACCTGTCACATCTTACACATGCCTGGCTCCCATCTTACACACCTGTCTCACATCTTACACACACCTGTCACACATCAAACACACCTGTCTCCCTTCTTACACACAGCTGTCTCACACCAAACACACCTGACTCACACCAAACACACCAGACTCACATCAAACACACACCTGTCTCACATCAAACACACACCTGTCTCACATCGTAGACACACCTGTCACACATCAAACACACACCTGTCTCACATCTTAAACACACCTGTCTCACATCTTACACACACCTGTCTCACATCAAACACACACCTGTCACACATCAAACACACCTGTCTCCCTTCTTACACACAGCTGTCTCACACCAAACACACCTGACTCACACCAAACACACCAGACTCACATCAAACACACACCTGTCTCACATCAAACACACACCTGTCTCACATCGTAGACACACCTGTCACACATCAAACACACACCTGTCTCACATCTTACACACACCTGTCTCACATCAAACACACACCTGTCTCACATCAATCACACACATGTCTCACATCAAACACACACCTGTCTCACATCTTACACACACCTGTCTCACATCTTACACACACCTGTCTCACATCTTATACACATCTGACTCACACCAAACACACCTGACTCACATCAAACACACCTCTGTCACACATCAAACACACACCTGTCTCACATCTAAAACACACCTGTCTCACATCTTACACACACCTGTCTCACATTAAACACACACCTGTCTCACATCAAACACACACCTTTCTCACCTCAAACACACACCTGTCTCACGTCTTACACACGCCTGTCTCACATCTTACACACACTTGTCTCACATCTTACACGCACCTGTCTCACATCTTACACAGACCTGTCACACATCAAACACACACCTGTCTCACATCAAACACACACCTGTCTCACATCGTAGACACACCTGTCAGACATCAAACACACACCTGTCTCACATCTTACACACACCAGTCTCCCATCTTGCACACACCTGTCTCCCATCTTACACACGCCTGTCTCACAATAAACACACACCTGGCTCACATCAAACACACACCTGTTTCACATCTTACACACACCTGTGTCACAACAAACACACACCTGTCTCACATCAAACACACACCTGTTTCACATCTTACACACACCTGTCTCACATCTTACACACACCTGTCTCACATCTTACACACACCTGTCTCACATCAAACACACACCTGTCTCACATCTTACACACACCTGTCTCACATCTTACACACACCTGTCTCACATCTTACACACACCTGTCTCACATCAAACACACACCTGTCTCACATCAAACACACACCTGTTTCACATCTTACACACACCTGTCTCACATCTTACACACACCTGTCTCACAGCAAACACACACCTGTCTCACATCATAGACACACCTGTCTCACATCGTAGACACACCTGTCACACATCAAACACACACCTGCCTCACATCAAATACACACCTGTCTCACATCAAACACACACCTGTCTCACATCAAACACAGACCTGTCTCACATCAAACACACACCTGTCTCACATCAAACACACACCTGTCTCACATCTTATACACACCTGTCTCACATCAAACACACACCTGTCTCACATCAAACACACACCTGTCTCACATCTTGCACACACCTGTCTCACATCTTACACACACCTGTCTCACATCTTACACACACGTGTCTGACATCTTACACACACCTGTCTCACATCTTACACACACCTGTCTTATATCTTACACACACCTCTCACATCTTACACACCAGTATCACATCTTACACACACCTGTCTGACATCTTACACACACCTGTCTTACATCTTACACACAACTGTCACACATCAACCACGCCTGTCTCACATCTTACACACACCTGTCACACATCAAACACACCTGTCTCCCTTCTTACACACAGCTTTCTCACACCAAACACACCAGTCTCACATCAAACACACACCTGTCTCACATCAAACACACACCTGTCTCACATCTTACACACACCTGTCTCACATCTTACACACACCTGTCTCATGTCACACACCTGTCTCAAATCTTACACACACCTGTCACACATCTTACACACACCTCTCACATCTTACACACCAGTCTCACATCTTACACACGCCTGTCTCACATCTTACACACGCCTGTCTCACAACAAACACACACCTGGCTCACATCAAACACACACCTGTTTCACATCTTACACACACCTGTCTCACAACAAACACACACCTGGCTCACATCAAACACACACCTGTCTCACATAATAAACAGCTGTCTCACAACTTAAACAGCTGTCTCCCATCTTACACACACCTGTCACATCTTACACATGCCTGGTTCCCATCTTACACACCTGTCTCACATCTTACACACACCTGTCACACATCAAACACACCTGTCTATCTTCTTACACACAGCTGTCTCACACCAAACACACCTGACTCACACCAAACACACCAGACTCACATCAAACACACATCTGTCTCACATCAAACACACACCTGTCTCACATCTTACACACACCTGTCTCACATCGTAGACACACCTGTCACACATCAAACACACACCTGTCTCACATCTTACACACACCTGTCTCACATCTTACACACACCTGTCTCACATCAAACACACACCTGTCTCACATCAATCACACACATGTCTCACATCAAACACACACCTGTCTCACATCTTACACACACCTGTCTCACATCTTACACACACCTGTCTCACATCTTACACACACCTGTCTCACATCTTATACACATCTGACTCACACCAAACACACCTGACTCACATCAAACACACCTCTGTCACACATCAAACACACACCTGTCTCACATCTTACACACACCTGTCTCACATTAAACACACACCTGTCTCACATCAAACACACACCTTTCTCACCTCAAACACACACCTGTCTCACGTCTTACACACGCCTGTCTCACATCTTACACACACTTGTCTCACATCTTACACGCACCTGTCTCACATCTTACACAGACCTGTCACACATCAAACACACCTGTCACCCTTCTTACACACAGCTGTCTCACACCAAACACACCTGACTCACATCAAACACACACCTGTCTCACATCGTAGACACACCTGTCAGACATCAAACACACACCTGTCTCACATCTTACACACTCCAGTCTCCCATCTTGCACACACCTGTCTCCCATCTTACACACGCCTGTCTCACAACAAACACACACCTGGCTCACATTAAACACACACCTGTTTCACATCTTACACACACCTGTCTCACAACAAATACACACCTGTCTCACATCAAACACACACCTGTTTCACATCTTACACACACCTGTCTCACATCTTACACACACCTGTCTCACATCTTACACACACCTGTCTCACATCAAACACACACCTGTCTCACATCTTACATACACCTGTCTCACATCTTACACACACCTGTCTCACATCAAACACACACCTGTCTCACATCTTACACACACCTGTCTCACAGCAAACACACACCTGTCTCACATCATAGACACACCTGTCTCACATCGTAGACACACCTGTCACACATCAAACACACACCTCTCTCACATCTTACACACACCTGTCTCACATCAAACACACACCTGCCTCACATCAAATACACACCTGTCTCACATCAAACACACACCTGTCTCACATCAAACACAGACCTGTCTCACATCAAACACACACCTGTCTCACATCAAACACACACCTGTCTCACATCGTAGACACACCTGTCACACATCAAACACACACCTCTCACATCTTACACACACCTGTCTCACATCAAACACACACCTCTCACATCTTACACACAGCTGTCTCACATCTTACACACACCAGTCTCACATATTACACACACCTGTCTCACATCGTACACACCTGTCTCACATCTTCGACACACCTTTCTCACATCTTACACACACTTGTCTCACATCTTACACACACCTGTCTCCCAACATACACCCGTCTCACATCTTACGCACACCTGTCACACATCAAACACGCCTGTCTCCCTTCTTACACGCAGCTGTCTCACACGAAACACACCAGTCTCACATCAAACACACACCTGTCTCACATCAAACACACACCTGTCACACATCAAACACACACCTGTCTCACATCTTATACACACCTCTCTCAGATCAAACACACACCTGTCTCACATCTTACACACCTGTCTCACATCAAACACACACCTGTCTCACATCAAACACACACCTGTCTCACATATTACACACACCTGTCTCACATCAAACACACACCTGTCTCACATCAAACATACACCTGTCTCACATCCTACACACGCCTATCTCATGTCACACACCTGTCTCAAATCTTACACACACCTGTCGCACATCTTACACACACCTCTCACATCTTACACACCAGTTCTCACATCTTAAACACGCCTGTCTCACATCTTACACACGCCTGTCTCACATATTACACACACCTTTCTCACATCTTACACATGCCTGTCTCACAACAAACACACACCTGGCTCACATCAAACACACACCTGTCTCACATCTTACACACACCTGTCTCACATCAAACACACACCTGTCTCACATCAAACACACACCTGTCTCACATCTTACACACACCTGTCTCACATCTTACACACACCTGTCTCACATCTTACACACACCTCGCACATCTTACACACCCCTGTCTCACATCAAACACACACCTGTCTCACATCAAACACACACCTGTTTCACATCTTACACACACCTGTCTCATATCTTACACACACCTGTCTCACATCAAACACACACCTGTCTCACATCTTACACACACCTGTCTCACATCGTACACACACCTGTCTCACATCAAACACACACCTGTCTCACATCTTACACACACCTGTCTCACATCGTAGACACACCTGTCTCACATCGTAGACATACCTGTCACACATCAAACACACACCTGTCTCACATCTTACACACACCTGTCTCACATCAAACACCCACCTGTCTCACATCAAGCACACACCTGTCTCACATCTTACACACACCGGTCTCACATCAAACACACACCTGTCTCACGTCTTACACACACCTGTCTCACATCGTAGACACTCCTGTCACACATCGAACACACACCTGACATCTTACACACACCTGTCTCACATCAAACACACAGCTCTCACATCTTACACATGCCTGTCTCACATCTTACACACTAGTCTCACATCTTACACACACCTGTCTCACAACAAACACACACCTGGCTCACATCAAACACACACCTGTCTCACATATTAAACAGCTGTCTCACAACTTAAACAGCTGTCTCCCATCTTACACACACCTGTCACATCTTACACATGCCTGGCTCCCATCTTACACACCTGTCTCACATCTTACACACACCTGTCACACATCTTACACACCTGTCTCACATCAAACACACACCTGTCTCACATCAAACACACACCTGTCTCACATATTACACACACCTGTCTCACATCAAACACACACCTGTCTCACATCAAACATACACCTGTCTCACATCCTACACACACCTATCTCATGTCACACACCTGTCTCAAATCTTACACACACCTGTCACACATCTTACACACACCTCTCACATCTTACACACCAGTTCTCACATCTTAAACACGCCTGTCTCACATCTTACACACGCCTGTCTCACATATTACACACACCTTTCTCACATCTTACACATGCCTGTCTCACAACAAACACACACCTGGCTCACATCAAACACTCACCTGTCTCACATCTGACACACACCTGTCTCACATCAAACACACACCTGTCTCACATCAAACACACACCTGTCTCACATCTTACACACACCTGTCTCACATCTGACACACACCTGTCTCACATCTTACACACACCTCGCACATCTTACACACCCCTGTCTCACATCAAACACACACCTGTCTCACATCAAACACACACCTGTTTCACATCTTACACACACCTGTCTCATATCTTACACACATCTGTCTCACATCAAACACACACCTGTCTCACATCTTACACACACCTGTCTCACATCGTACACACCCCTGTCTCACATCAAACACACACCTGTCTCACATCCTACACACACCTGTCTCACATCGTAGACACACCTGTCTCACATCGTAGACATACCTGTCACACATCAAACACACACCTGTCTCACATCTTACACACACCTGTCTCACATCAAACACCCACCTGTCTCACATCAAGCACACACCTGTCTCACATCTTACACACACCTGTCTCACATCAAACACACACCTGTCTCACGTCTTACACACACCTGTCTCACATCGTAGACACTCCTGTCACATATCGAACACACACCTGACATCTTACACACACCTGTCTCACATCAAACACACAGCTCTCACATCTTACACATGCCTGTCTCACATCTTACACACTAGTCTCACATCTTACACACACCTATCTCACAACAAACACACACCTGGCTCACATCAAACACACACCTGTCTCACATATTAAACAGCTGTCTCACAACTTAAACAGCTGTCTCCCATCTTACACACACCTGTCACATCTTACACATGCCTGGCTCCCATCTTACACGCCTGACTCACATCTTACACACACCTGTCACACATCAAACACACCTGTCTCCCTTCTTACACACAGCTGTCTCACACCAAACACACCTGACTCACACCAAACACACCAGACTCACATCAAACACACATCTGTCTCACATCAAACACACACCTGTCTCACATCTTACACACACCTGTCTCACATCGTAGACACACCTGTCACACATCAAACACACACCTGTCTCACATCAAACACACACCTGTCTCACATCTTACACACACCTGTCTCACATCGTAGACACACCTGTCACACATCAAACACACACCTGTCTCACATCTTACACACACCTGTCTCACATCTTACACACACCTGTCTCACATCAAACACACACCTGTCTCACATCAATCACACACATGTCTCACATCAAACACACACCTGTCTCACATCTTACACACACCTGTCTCACATCTTACACACACCTGTCTCACATCTTATACACATCTGACTCACACCAAACACACCTGACTCACATCAAACACATACCTGTCACACATCTTAAACACACCTGTCTCACATCTTACACACACCTGTCTCACATTAAACACACACCTGTCTCTCATGAAACACACACCTGTCTCACATCAAACACACACCTGTCTCACGTCTTACACACGCCTGTCTCACATCTTACACACACTTGTCTCACATCTTACACACACCTGTCTCACATCTTACACAGACCTGTCTCACATTAAACACACACCTGACTCACATCAAACACACACCTGTCTCACGTCTTACACACGCCTTTCTCACATCTTACACACACTTGTCTCACATCTTACACACACCTGTCTCACATCTTACACACACCTGTCACACATCAAACACACCCATCTTCCTTCTTACACACAGCTGTCTCACACCAAACACACCTGACTCACATCAAACACACACCTGTCTCACATCTTACACACACCTGTCTCACATCGTAGACACACCTATCACACATCAAACACACACCTGTCTCACATCTTACACACACATGTCTCACATCTCACACACACCTGTCACACATCAAACACACCTGTCTCACATCTTACACACACCTGTCTCACATCTTACACACACCTGTCTCACATCTTATACACATCTGACTCACACCAAACACACCTGAGTCACATCAAACACACATCTGTCACACATCAAACACACACCTGTCTCACATCTTACACACACCTGTCTCACATTAAACACACACCTGTCTCACATCAAACACACACCTGTCTCACATCAAACACGCCTGTCTCACATCTTATACACACTTGTCTCACATCTTACACACACCTGTCTCACATCTTACACAGACCTGTCTCACATTAAACACACACCTGACTCACATCAAACACACACCTGTCTCACGTCTTACACACGCCTGTCTCAAATCTTACACACACCTGTCTCACATCTTACACACACCTGTCACACATCAAACACACCTGTCTCCCTTCTTACACACAGCTGTCTCACACCAAACACACCTGACTCACATCAAACACACACCTGTCTCACATCTTACACACACCTGTCTCACATCGTAGACTCACCTGTCACACATCAAACACACACCTGTCTCACATCTTACACACACCTGTCTCACATCTTACACACACCTGTCTCCCATCTTACACACACCTGTCTCACATCAAACACACACCTGTTTCACATCTTACACACACCTGTCTCACATCATACACACACCTGTCTCACTTCAAACACAGACCTGTCTATCTTACACACACGTCTCACATCGTAGACACACCTGTCTCACATCGTAGACGTACCTGTCACACATCAAACACACACCTGTCTCGCATCTTACACACACCTGTCTCACATCAAACACACACAGTCTCACATCAAACACACACCTGTCTCACATCAAACACACACCTGTCTCACATCAAACACACACCTCTCACATCTTACACACACCTGTCTCACATCACACACCTGTCTCACATCAAACACACACCTGTCTCACATCTTACACACACCTGTCTCCCATCTTACACACGTCTCACATCTTAGACACACCTGTCTCACATCAAACACACACCTGTCTCACATCTTACACACACCTGTCTCACATCTTACACACACCTGTCTCAGATTTTACACACACTTGTCTGACATCTTACACACACCTGTCTCACATCTTACACACACCTGTCTTACATCTTACACACACCTGTCTCACATCTTACACACGCCTGTCTCACATCTTACACACTAGTGTCACATCTTACACACACCTGTCTCACATCTTATACACCTCTGACTCACACCAAACACACCTGAGTCACATCAAACACACATCTGTCACACATCAAACACACACCTGTCTCACATCTTACACACACCTGTCTCACATTAAACACACACCTGTCTCACATCAAACACACACCTGTCTCACATCAAACACACACCTGTCTCACGTCTTACACACACCTGTCTCACATCTTATACACACTTGTCTCACATCTTACACACACCTGTCTCACATCTTACACAGACCTGTCTCACATTAAACACACACCTGACTCACATCAAACACACACCTGTCTCACGTCTTACACACGCCTGTCTCACATCTTACACACACTTGTCTCACATCTTACACACACCTGTCTCACATCTTACACACACCTGTCACACATCAAACACACCTGTCTCCCTTCTTACACACAGCTGTCTCACACCAAACACACCTGACTCACATCAAACACACACCTGTCTCACATCTTACACACACCTGTCTCACATTGTAGACACACCTATCACACATCAAACACACACCTGTCTCACATCTTACACACACCTGTCTCACATCTTACACACACCTGTCTCCCATCTTAAACACACCTGTCTCACATCAAACACACACCTGTTTCACATCTTACACACACCTGTCTCACATCATACACACACCTGTCTCACTTCAAACACAGACCTGTCTATCTTACACACACGTCTCACATCGTAGACACACCTGTCTCACATCGTAGACGTACCTGTCACACATCAAACACACACCTGTCTCACATCTTACACACTCCTGTCTCACATCAAACACACACAGTCTCACATCAAACACACACCTGTCTCACATCAAACACACACCTGTCTCACATCAAACACACACCTCTCACATCTTACACACACCTGTCTCACATCAAACACACACCTGTCTCACATCAAACACACACCTGTCTCACATCTTACACACACCTGTCTCCCATCTTACACACATGTCTCACATCTTAGACACACCTGTCTCACATCAAACACACACCTGCCTCACATCTTACACACACCTGTCTCACATCTTACACACACCTGTCTCAGATCTTACACACACGTCTCTGACATCGTACACACACCTGTCTCACATCTTACACACACCTGTCTTACATCTTACACACACCTGTCTCACATCTTACACACGCCTGTCTCACATCTTACACACTAGTGTCACATCTTACACACACCTGTCTCACAACAAACACATACCTGTCTCACATCTTAAACAGCTGTCTCACAACTTACACAGCTGTCTCCCATCTTACACACACCTGTCACATCTTACACATGCCTGGCTCCCATCTTTCACACCTGTCTCACATCTTACACACACCTGTCACACATCAAACACACCTGTCTCCCTTCTTACACACAGCTGTCTCACACCAAACACACCTGACTCACACCAAACACACCAGACTCACATCAAACACACATCTGTCTCACATCCAACACACACCTGTCTCACATCTTACACAGACCTTTCTCACATCGTAGGCACACCTGTCACACATCAAACACACACCTGTCTCACATCTTACACACACCTGTCTCACATCTTACACACACCTGTCTCACATCTTACACACACCTGTCTCACATCTTATACACATCTGACTCACACCAAACACACCTGACTCACATCAAACACACATCTGTCACACATCAAACACACACCTGTCTCACATCTTAAACACACCTGTCTCACATCTTAAACACACCTGTCTCACATCTTAAACACACCTGTCTCACATTAAACACACACCTGTCTCACATCAAACACACACCTGTCTCACATCAAACACACACCTGTCTCACGTCTTACACACGCCTGTCTCACATCTTATACACACTTGTCTCACATCTTACACACACCTGTCTCACATCTTACACAGATCTGTCTCACATTAAACACACACCTGACTCACATCAAACACACACCTGTCTCACGTCTTACACTCGCCTGTCTCACATCTTACACACACCTGTCTCACATCATACACACACCTGTCTCACTTCAAACACAGACCTGTCTATCTTACACACACGTCTCACATCGTAGACACACCTGTCTCACATCGTAGACGTACCTGTCACACATCAAACACACACCTGTCTCACATCTTACACACACCTGTCTCACATCAAACACACAGAGTCTCACATCAAACACACACCTGTCTCACATCAAACACACACCTCTCACATCTTACACACACCTGTCTCACATCAAACACACACCTGTCTCACATCAAACACACACCTGTCTCACATCTTACACACACCTGTCTCCCATCTTACACACACATGTCTCACATCTTACACACACTTGTCTGACATCTTACACACACCTGTCTCACATCTTACACACACCTGTCTTACATCTTACACACACCTGTCTCACATCTTACACACGCCTGTCTCACATCTTACACACTGGTGTCACATCTTACACACACGTGTCTCACAACAAACACACTCCTGGCTCACATCAAACACATACCTATCTCACATCTTAAACAGCTGTCTCACAACTTACACAGCTGTCTCCCATCTTACACACACCTGTCACATCTTACACATGCCTGGCTCCCATCTTACACACCTGTCACACATCAAACACACCTGTCTCCCTTCTTACACACAGCTGTCTCACACCAAACACACCTGACTCACACCAAACACACCAGACTCACATCAAACACATATCTGTCTCACATCAAACACACACCTGTCTCACATCTTACACAGACCTTTCTCACATCGTAGGCACACCTGCCACACATCAATCACACACCTGTCTCACATCTTACACACACCTGTCTCACATCTTACACGCACCTGTCTCCCATCTTACACACACCTGTCTCACATCAAACACACACCTGTTTCACATCTTACACACACCTGTCTCACATCATACACACACCTGTCTCACTTCAAACACAGACCTGTCTCACATCTTACACACACGTCTCACATCGTAGACACACCTGTCTCACATTGTAGACGTACCTGTCACACATCAAACACACACCTGTCTCACATCTTACACACACCTGTCTCACATCAAACACACACAGTCTCACATCAAACACACACCTGTCTCACATCAAACACACACCTCTCACATCTTACACACACCTGTCTCACATCAAACACACACCTGTCTCACATCAAACACACACCTGTCTCACATCTTGCACACACCTGTCTCCCATCTTACACACATGTCTCACATCTTAGACACACCTGTCTCACATCAAACACACACCTGTCTCACATCTTACACACACCTGTCTCACATCAAACACACACCTGTCTCACATCTTACACACAGCTGTCTCCCATCTTACACACACCTGTCTCACATCAAACACAAACCTGTTTCACATCTTACACACACCTGTCTCACATCTTACACACACCTGTCTCACATCAAACACACACCTGTCTCACATCTTACACACACCTGTCTCACATCATACACACACCTGTCTCACATCAAACACACACCTGTCTCACATCTTACACACACGTCTCACATCGTAGACACACCTGTCTCACATCGTAGACATACCTGTCACACATCAAACACACACCTGTCTCACATCTTACACACACCTGTCTCACATCTTACACACACCTGTCTCACATCAAACACACACCTGTCTCACATCTTACACACACCTGTCTCACATCGTAGACACTCCTGTCACACATCGAACACACACCTGACATCTTACACACACCTGTCTCACATCAAACACACACCTCTCACATCTTACACACACCTGTCTCACATCAAACACACACCTGTCTCACATCAAACACACACCTGTCTCACATCTTACACACACCTGTCTCCCATCTTACATACATGTCTCACATCTTAGACACACCTGTCTCACATCTTACACACACCTGTCTCACATCAAACACACACCTGTCTCACATCTTACACACACGTCTCACATCGTAGACACACCTGTCTCACATCGTAGACATACCTGTCACACATCAAACACACACCTGTCTCACATCTTACACACACCTGTCTCACATCAAACACACACAGTCTCACATCAAACACGCACCTCTCTCACATCAAACACACACTTGTCTCACATCAAACACACACCTGTCTCACATCTTACACACACCTGTCTCACATCAAACACACACCTGTCTCACATCGTAGACACTCCTGTCACACATCGAACACACACCTGACATCTTACACACACCTGTCTCACATCAAACACACACCTCTCACATCTTACACACACCTGTCTCACATCAAACACACACCTGTCTCACATCAAACACACACCTGTCTCACATCTTACGCACATCAGTCTCCCATCTTACACACATGTCTCACATCTTAGACACACCTGTCTCACATCAAACACACACCTGTCTCACATCTTACACACACCTGTCTCACATCTTACACACACTTGTCTCACATCTTTTTTCACAGATTCACAGAAACCCCACAATGCAGATAGAGGCCATTTCGGCCCATCGAGCCTGCACCGACACATATCCCACCCGATCCCCTTAACCAACACATATCCCACCCTATCCCCACGTATTTAATCCCCCTAACACTAAGGGTCAATTTATCATAGCCAATCAACCTAACCTGCACATCTTTTGGACACACACCTGTCTCACATCTTACACACACCTGTCTCACATCTTACACACACCTGTCTCACATCTTACACACGCCTGTCTCACATCTTACACACTAGTCTCACATCTTACACACACCTGTCTCACATCTTACACACACCTGGCTCACATCAAACACATACCTGTCTCACATCTTAAACAGCTGTCTCACAACTTACACAGCTGTCTCCCATCTTACACACACCTGTCACATCTTACACATGCCTGGCTCCCATCTTACACACCTGCCTCACATCTTACACACACCTGTCACACATCAAACACACCTGTCTCCCTTCTTACACACAGCTGTCTCACACCAAACACACCTGACTCACACCAAACACACCAGACTCACATCAAACACACATCTGTCTCACATCAAACACACACCTGTCTCACATCTTACACAGACCTTTCTCACATCGTAGGCACACCTGTCACACATCAAACACACACCTGTCTCACATCTTACACACACCTGCCTCACATCTTACACACACCTGTCTCACATCTTATACACATCTGACTCACACCAAACACACCTGACTCACATCAAACACACATCTGTCACACATCAAACACACACCAGTCTCACATCTTAAACACACCTGTCTCACATCTTACACACACCTGTCTCACATTAAACACACACCTGTCTCACATCAAACACACACCTGTCTCACATCAAACACACACCTGTCTCACGTCTTACACACGCCTGTCTCACATCTTATACACACTTGTCTCACATCTTACACACACCTGTCTCACATCTTACACAGACCTGTCTCACATTAAACACACACCTGACTCACATCAAACACACACCTGTCTCACGTCTTACACATGCCTGTCACACATCAAACACACCTGTCTCCCTTCTTACACAAAGCTGTCTCACACCAAACACACCTGATTCACATCAAACAAACACCTGTCTCACATCTTACACACACCTGTCTCACATCGTAGACACACCTATCACACATCAAACACACACCTGTCTCACATCTTACACACACCTGTCTCACATCTTACACACACCTGTCTCCCATCTTACACACACCTGTCTCACATCATAGACACTCCTGTCACACATCGAACACACACCTGACATCTTACACACACCTGTCTCACATCAAACACACACCTCACATCTTACACACACCTGTCTCACATCTTACACACACCTGTCTCCCATCTTACACACATGTCTCACATCAAACACACACCTGTCACACATCAAACACACCCATCTTCCTTCTTACACACAGCTGTCTCACACCAAACACACCTGACTCACATCAAACACACACCTGTCTCACATCTTACACACACCTGTCTCACATCGTAGACACACCTATCACACATCAAACACACACCTGTCTCACATCTTACACACACCTGTCTCACATCTTACACACACCTGTCACACATCAAACACACTTGTCTCACATCTTACACACACCTGTCTCACATCTTACACACACCTGTCTCACATCTTATACACATCTGACTCACACCAAACACACCTGAGCCACATCAAACACACATCTGTCACACATCAAACACACACCTGTCTCACATCTTACACACACCTGTCTCACATTAAACACACACCTGTCTCACATCAAACACACACCTGTCTCACATCAAACACACACCTGTCTCACGTCTTAAACACGCCTGTCTCACATCTTATACACACTTGTCTCACATCTTACACACACCTGTCTCACATCTTACACAGACCTGTCTCACATTAAACACACACCTGACTCACATCAAACACACACCTGTCTCACGTCTTACACACGCCTGTCTCACATCTTACACACACTTGTCTCACATCTTACACACACCTGTCTCACATCTTACACACACCTGTCACACATCAAACACACCTGTCTCCCTTCTTACACACAGCTGTCTCACACCAAACACACCTGACTCACATCAAACACACACCTGTCTCACATCTTACACACACCTGTCTCACATCGTAGACACACCTGTCACACATCAAACACACACCTGTCTCACCTCTTACACACACCTGTCTCACATCTTACACACACCTGTCTCCCATCTTACACACACCTGTCTCACATCAAACACACACCTGTTTCACATCTTACACACACCTGTCTCACATCATACACACACCTGTCTCACTTCAAACACAGACCTGTCTATCTTACACACACGTCTCACATCGTAGACACACCTGTCTCACATCGTAGATGTACCTGTCACACATCAAACACACACCTGTCTCACATCTTACACACACCTGTCTCACATCAAACACACACAGTCTCACATCAAACACACACCTGTCTCACATCAAACACACACCTGTCTCACATCAAACACACTCCTCTCACATCTTACACACACCTGTCTCACATCACACACCTGTCTCACATCAAACACACACCTGTCTCACATCTTACACACACCTGTCTCCCATCTTACACACGTCTCACATCTTAGACACACCTGTCTCACATCACACACCTGTCTCACATCTTACACACACCTGTCTCACATCTTACACACACCTGTCTCAGATTTTACACACACTTGTCTGACATCTTACACACACCTGTCTTACATCTTACACACACCTGTCTCACATCTTACACACGCCTGTCTCACATCTTACACACTAGTGTCACATCTTACACACACCTGTCTCACATCTTATACACCTCTGACTCACACCAAACACACCTGAGTCACATCAAACACACATCTGTCACACATCAAACACACACCTGTCTCACATCTTACACACACCTGTCTCACATTAAACACACACCTGTCTCACATCAAACACACACCTGTCTCACATCAAACACACACCTGTCTCACGTCTTACACACACCTGTCTCACATCTTATACACACTTGTCTCACATCTTACACACACCTGTCTCACATCTTACACAGACCTGTCTCACATTAAACACACACCTGACTCACATCAAACACACACCTGTCTCACGTCTTACACACGCCTGTCTCACATCTTACACACACTTGTCTCACATCTTACACACACCTGTCTCACATCTTACACACACCTGTCACACATCAAACACACCTGTCTCCCTTCTTACACACAGCTGTCTCACACCAAACACACCTGACTCACATCAAACACACACCTGTCTCACATCTTACACACACCTGTCTCACATTGTAGACACACCTATCACACATCAAACACACACCTGTCTCACATCTTACACACACCTGTCTCACATCTTACACACACCTGTCTCCCATCTTACACACACCTGTCTCACATCAAACACACACCTGTTTCACATCTTACACACACCTGTCTCACATCATACACACACCTGTCTCACTTCAAACACAGACCTGTCTATCTTACACACACGTCTCACATCGTAGACACACCTGTCTCACATCGTAGACGTACCTGTCACACATCAAACACACACCTGTCTCACATCTTACACACTCCTGTCTCACATCAAACACACACAGTCTCACATCAAACACACACCTGCCTCACATCAAACACACACCTGTCTCACATCAAACACACACCTCTCACATCTTACACACACCTGTCTCACATCAAACACACACCTGTCTCACATCTTACACACACCTGTCTCCCATCTTACACACATGTCTCACATCTTAGACACACCTGTCTCACATCAAACACACACCTGCCTCACATCTTACACACACCTGTCTCACATCTTACACACACCTGTCTCAGATCTTACACACACTTGTCTGACATCTTACACACACCTGTCTCACATCTTACACACACCTGTCTTACATCTTACACGCACCTGTCTCACATCTTACACACGCCTGTCTCACATCTTACACACTAGTGTCACATCTTACACACACCTGTCTCACAACAAACACACACCTGGCTCACATCAAACACATACCTGTCTCACATCTTAAACAGCTGTCTCACAACTTACACAGCTGTGTCCCATCTTACACACACCTGTCACATCTTACACATGCCTGGCTCCCATCTTACACACCTGTCTCACATCTTACACACACCTGTCACACATCAAACACACCTGTCTCCCTTCTTACACACAGCTGTCTCACACCAAACACACCTGACTCACACCAAACACACCAGACTCACATCAAACACACATCTGTCTCACATCAAACACACACCTGTCTCACATCTTACACAGACCTTTCTCACATCGTAGGCACACCTGTCACACATCAAACACACACCTGTCTCACATCTTACACACACCTGTCTCACATCTTACACACACCTGTCTCACATCTTACACACACCTGTCTCACATCTTATACACATCTGACTCACACCAAACACACCTGACTCACATCAAACACACATCTGTCACACATCAAACACACACCTGTCTCACATCTTAAACACACCTGTCTCACATCTTAAACACACCTGTCTCACATCTTAAACACACCTGTCTCACATCAAACACACACCTGTCTCACATCAAACACACACCTGTCTCACGTCTTACACACGCCTGTCTCACATCTTATACACACTTGTCTCACATCTTACACACACCTGTCTCACATCTTACACAGATCTGTCTCACATTAAACACACACCTGACTCACATCAAACACACACCTGTCTCACGTCTTACACTCGCCTGTCTCACATCTTACACACACCTGTCTCACATCATACACACACCTGTCTCACTTCAAACACAGACCTGTCTATCTTACACACACGTCTCACATCGTAGACACACCTGTCTCACATCGTAGACGTACCTGTCACACATCAAACACACACCTGTCTCACATCTTACACACACCTGTCTCACATCAAACACACACAGTCTCACATCAAACACACACCTGTCTCACATCAAACACACACCTCTCACATCTTACACACACCTGTCTCACATCAAACACACACCTGTCTCACATCAAACACACACCTGTCTCACATCTTACACACACCTGTCTCCCATCTTACACACACATGTCTCACATCTTACACACACTTGTCTGACATCTTACACACACCTGTCTCACATCTTACACACACCTGTCTTACATCTTACACACACCTGTCTCACATCTTACACACGCCTGTCTCACATCTTACACACTGGTGTCACATCTTACACACACGTGTCTCACAACAAACACACTCCTGGCTCACATCAAACACATACCTATCTCACATCTTAAACAGCTGTCTCACAACTTACGCAGCTGTCTCCCATCTTACACACACCTGTCACATCTTACACATGCCTGGCTCCCATCTTACACACCTGTCACACATCAAACACACCTGTCTCCCTTCTTACACACAGCTGTCTCACACCAAACACACCTGACTCACACCAAACACACCAGACTCACATCAAACACACATCTGTCTCACATCAAACACACACCTGTCTCACATCTTACACAGACCTTTCTCACATCGTAGGCACGCCTGCCACACATCAATCACACACCTGTCTCACATCTTACACACACCTGTCTCACATCTTACACACACCTGTCTCACATCTTACACACACCTGTCTCACATCTTATACACATCTGACTCACACCAAACACACCTGACTCACATCAAACACACATCTGTCACACATCAAACACACACCTGTCTCACATCTTAAACACACCTGTCTCACATCTTACACACACCTGTCTCACATCTTACACACACCTGTCTCACATCAAACACACACCTGTCTCACGTCTTACACACGCCTGTCTCACATCTTATACACACTTGTCTCACATCTTACACACACCTGTCTCACATCTTACACAGACCTGTCTCACATTAAACACACACCTGACTCACATCAAACACACACCTGTCTCATGTCTTACACACACCTGTCACACATCAAACACACCTGTCTCCCTTCTTACACACAGCTGTCTCACACCAAACACACCTGACTCACATCAAACACACACCTGTCTCACATCTTACACACACCTGTCTCACATCGTACACACACCTATCACACATCAAACACACACCTGTCTCACATATTACACACACCTGTCTCACATCTTACACACACCTGTCTCACATCGTACACACACCTATCACACATCAAACACACACCTGTCTCACATATTACACACACCTGTTTCACATCTTACACACACCTGTCTCACATCATACACACACCTGTCTCACTTCAAACACAGACCTGTCTATCTTACACACACGTCTCACATCGTAGACACACCTGTCTCACATCGTAGACGTACCTGTCACACATCAAACACACACCTGTCTCACATCAAACACACACCTGTCTCACATCAAACACACACAGTCTCACATCGAACACACACCTGTCTCACATCAAACACACACCTGTCTCACATCAAACACACACCTCTCACATCTTACACACACCTGTCTCACATCAAACACACACAGTCTCACATCGAACACACACCTGTCTCACATCAAACACACACCTGTCTCACATCAAACACACACCTCTCACATCTTACACACACCTGTCTCACATCAAACACACACCTGTCTCACATCTTACACACACCTGTCTCACATCTTACACACACCTGTCTCACATCTTACACACACTTGTCTGACATCTTACACACACCTGTCTCACATCTTACACACACCTGTCTTACATCTTACACACACTTGTCTGACATCTTACACACACCAGTCTCACATCTTACACACACTTGTCTTACATCTTACACACACCTGTCTCACATTTTACACACGCCTGTCTCACATCTTACACACTAGTGTCACATCTTACACACACCTGTCTCACAACAAACACACACCTGGCTCACATCAAACACATACCTGTCTCACATCTTAAACAGCTGTCTCACAACTTACACAGCTGTCTCCCATCTTACACACACATCTCACATCTTACACATGCCTGGCTCCCATCTTACACACCTGTCTCACATCTTACACACACCTGTCACACATCAAACACACCTGTCTCCCTTCTTACACACAGCTGTCTCACACCAAACACACCTGACTCACACCAAACACATAAGACTCACATCAAACACACATCTGTCTCACATCAAACACACACCTGTCTCACATCTTACACAGACCTTTCTCACATCGTAGGCACACCTGTCACACATCAAACACACACCTGTCTCACATCTTACACACACCTGTCTCACATCTTACACACACCTGTCTCACATCTTACACACACCTGTCTCACATCTTATACACATCTGACTCACAACAAACACACCTGACTCACATCAAACACACACCTGTCTCACATCTTAAACACACCTGTCTCACATCTTACACACACCTGTCTCACATTAAACACACACCTGTCTCACATCAAACAAACACCTGTCTCACATCAAACACACACCTGTCTCACGTCTTACACACACCTGTCTCACATCTTAAACACACTTGTCTCACATCTTACACACACCTGTCTCACATCTTACACAGACCTGTCTCACATTAAACACACACCTGACTCACATCAAACACACACCTGTCTCACGTCTTACACACGCCTGTCTCACATCTTACACACACTTGTCTCACATCTTACACACACCTGTCTCACATCAAACACACACCTGTCTCACATCTTAAACACACCTGTCTCACATCTTACACACACCTGTCTCACATCTTACACACACCTGTCTCACATCAAACACACACCTGTCTCACGTCTTACACACGCCTGTCTCACATCTTATACACACTTGTCTCACATCTTACACACACCTGTCTCACATCTTACACAGACCTGTCTCACATTAAACACACACCTGACTCACATCAAACACACACCTGTCTCATGTCTTACACACACCTGTCACACATCAAACACACCTGTCTCCCTTCTTACACACAGCTGTCTCACACCAAACACACCTGACTCACATCAAACACACACCTGTCTCACATCTTACACACACCTGTCTCACATCGTACACACACCTATCACACATCAAACACACACCTGTCTCACATATTACACACACCTGTCTCACATCTTACACACACCTGTCTCACATCGTACACACACCTATCACACATCAAACACACACCTGTCTCACATATTACACACACCTGTTTCACATCTTACACACACCTGTCTCACATCATACACACACCTGTCTCACTTCAAACACAGACCTGTCTATCTTACACACACGTCTCACATCGTAGACACACCTGTCTCACATCGTAGACGTACCTGTCACACATCAAACACACACCTGTCTCACATCAAACACACACCTGTCTCACATCAAACACACACAGTCTCACATCGAACACACACCTGTCTCACATCAAACACACACCTGTCTCACATCAAACACACACCTCTCACATCTTACACACACCTGTCTCACATCAAACACACACCTGTCTCACATCTTACACACACCTGTCTCACATCTTACACACACCTGTCTCACATCTTACACACACTTGTCTGACATCTTACACACACCTGTCTCACATCTTACACACACCTGTCTTACATCTTACACACACTTGTCTGACATCTTACACACACCAGTCTCACATCTTACACACACTTGTCTTACATCTTACACACACCTGTCTCACATTTTACACACGCCTGTCTCACATCTTACACACTAGTGTCACATCTTACACACACCTGTCTCACAACAAACACACACCTGGCTCACATCAAACACATACCTGTCTCACATCTTAAACAGCTGTCTCACAACTTACACAGCTGTCTCCCATCTTACACACACATCTCACATCTTACACATGCCTGGCTCCCATCTTACACACCTGTCTCACATCTTACACACACCTGTCACACATCAAACACACCTGTCTCCCTTCTTACACACAGCTGTCTCACACCAAACACACCTGACTCACACCAAACACATAAGACTCACATCAAACACACATCTGTCTCACATCAAACACACACCTGTCTCACATCTTACACAGACCTTTCTCACATCGTAGGCACACCTGTCACACATCAAACACACACCTGTCTCACATCTTACACACACCTGTCTCACATCTTACACACACCTGTCTCACATCTTACACACACCTGTCTCACATCTTATACACATCTGACTCACAACAAACACACCTGACTCACATCAAACACACACCTGTCTCACATCTTAAACACACCTGTCTCACATCTTACACACACCTGTCTCACATTAAACACACACCTGTCTCACATCAAACAAACACCTGTCTCACATCAAACACACACCTGTCTCACGTCTTACACACACCTGTCTCACATCTTAAACACACTTGTCTCACATCTTACACACACCTGTCTCACATCTTACACAGACCTGTCTCACATTAAACACACACCTGACTCACATCAAACACACACCTGTCTCACGTCTTACACACGCCTGTCTCACATCTTACACACACTTGTCTCACATCTTACACACACCTGTCTCACATCTTACACACACCTGTCACACATCAAACACACCGGTCTCCCTTCTTACACACAGCTGTCTCACACCAAACACACCTGACTCACATCAAACACACACCTGTCTCACATCTTACACACACCTGTCTCACATCGTAGACGCACCTATCACACATCAAACACACACCTGTCTCACATCTTACACACACCTGTCTCACATCTTACACACACCTGTCTCCCATCTTACACACACCTGTCTCACATCAAACACACACCTGTTTCACATCTTACACACTCCTGTCTCACATCATACACACACCTGTCTCACTTCAAACACAGACCTGTCTCACATCTTACACACACGTCTCACATCGTAGACACACCTGTCTCACATCGTAGATGTACCTGTCACACATCAAACACACACCTGTCTCACATCAAACACACACAGTCTCACATCAAACACACACCTGTCTCACATCAAACACACACCTGTCTCACATCAAAAACACACCTCTCACATCTTACACACACCTGTCTCACATCAAACACACACCTGTCTCACATCAAACACACCTGTCTCACATCTTACACACACCTGTCTCACATCTTACACGCACCTGTCTCCCATCTTACACACACCTGTCTCACATCAAACACACACCTGTTTCACATCTTACACACACCTGTCTCACATCATACACACACCTGTCTCACTTCAAACACAGACCTGTCTCACATCTTACACACACGTCTCACATAGTAGACACACCTGTCTCACATCGTAGACGTACCTGTCACACATCACACACCTGTCTCACATCTTACACACACCTGTCTCACATCAAACACACACAGTCTCACATCAAACACACACCTGTCTCACATCAAACACACACCTGTCTCACATCAAACACACACCTCTCACATCTTACACACACCTGTCTCACATCAAACACACACCTGTCTCACATCAAACACACACCTGTCTCACATCTTGCACACACCTGTCTCCCATCTTACACACACCTGTCTCACATCAAACACAAACCTGTTTCACATCTTACACACATCTGTCTCACATCTTACACACACCTGCCTCACATCAAACACACACCTGTCTCACATCTTACACACACCTGTCTCACATCATACACACACCTGTCTCACATCAAACACACACCTGTCTCACATCTTACACACACGTCTCACATCGTAGACACACCTGTCTCACATCGTAGACATACCTGTCACACATCAAACACACACCTGTCTCACATCTTACACACACCTGTCTCACATCAAACACACACAGTCTCACATCAAACACGCACCTGTCTCACATCATACACACACTTGTCTCACATCAAACACACACCTGTCTCACATCTTACACACACCTGTCTCACATCAAACACACACCTGTCTCACATCTTACACACACCTGTCTCACATCGTAGACACTCCTGTCACACATCGAACACACACCTGACATCTTACACACACCTGTCTCACATCAAACACACACTTCTCACATCTTACACACACCTGTCTCACATCAAACACACACCTGTCTCACATCAAACACACACCTGTCTCACATCTTACACACACCTGTCTCCCATCTTACATACATGTCTCACATCTTAGACACACCTGTCTCACATCTTACACACACCTGTCTCACATCAAACACACACCTGTCTCACATCTTACACACACGTCTCACATCGTAGACACACCTGTCTCACATCGTAGACATACCTGTCACACATCAAACACACACCTGTCTCACATCTTACACACACCTGTCTCACATCAAACACACACAGTCTCACATCAAACACGCACCTCTCTCACATCAAACACACACTTGTCTCACATCAAACACACACCTGTCTCACATCTTACACACACCTGTCTCACATCAAACACACACCTGTCTCACATCGTAGACACTCCTGTCACACATCGAACACACACCTGACATCTTACACACACCTGTCTCACATCAAACACACACCTGTCACATCTTACACACACCTGTCTCCCATCTTACATACATGTCTCACATCTTAGACACACCTGTCTCACATCTTACACACACCTGTCTCACATCAAACACACACCTGTCTCACATCTTACACACACATCTCACATCGTAGACACACCTGTCTCACATCGTAGACATACCTGTCACACATCAAACACACACCTGTCTCACATCTTACACACACCTGTCTCACATCAAACACACACAGTCTCACATCAAACACGCACCTCTCTCACATCAAACACACACTTGTCTCACATCAAACACACACCTGTCTCACATCTTACACACACCTGTCTCACATCAAACACACACCTGTCTCACATCGTAGACACTCCTGTCACACATCGAACACACACCTGACATCTTACACACACCTGTCTCACATCAAACACACACCTCTCACATCTTACACACACCTGTCTCACATCAAACACACACCTGTCTCACATCAAACACACACCTGTCTCACATCTTACGCACATCAGTCTCCCATCTTACACACATGTCTCACATCTTAGACACACCTGTCTCACATCAAACAC
Organism: Somniosus microcephalus; assembly: GCF_052327205.1. Classification (NCBI taxonomy): domain Eukaryota; kingdom Metazoa; phylum Chordata; class Chondrichthyes; order Squaliformes; family Somniosidae; genus Somniosus; species Somniosus microcephalus. The sequence goes on along the minus strand of NC_140997.1, from coordinate 86,655,219 downwards.
ACACCTGTCTCACATCTTACACACACCTGTCTCACATCTTACACACACTTGTCTCACATCTTTTTTCACAGATTCACAGAAACCCCACAATGCAGATAGAGGCCATTTCGGCCCATCGAGCCTGCACCGACACATATCCCACCCGATCCCCTTAACCAACACATATCCCACCCTATCCCCACGTATTTAATCCCCCTAACACTAAGGGTCAATTTATCATTGCCAATCAACCTAACCTGCACATCTTTTGGACACACACCTGTCTCACATCTTACACACACCTGTCTCACATCTTACACACACCTGTCTCACATCTTACACACGCCTGTCTCACATCTTACACACTAGTCTCACATCTTACACACACCTGTCTCACATCTTACACACACCTGGCTCACATCAAACACATACCTGTCTCACATCTTAAACAGCTGTCTCACAACTTACACAGCTGTCTCCCATCTTACACACACCTGTCACATCTTACACATGCCTGGCTCCCATCTTACACACCTGCCTCACATCTTACACACACCTGTCACACATCAAACACACCTGTCTCCCTTCTTACACACAGCTGTCTCACACCAAACACACCTGACTCACACCAAACACACCAGACTCACATCAAACACACATCTGTCACACATCAAACACACACCTGTCTCACATCTTACACACACCTGCCTCACATCTTACACACACCTGTCTCACATCTTATACACATCTGACTCACACCAAACACACCTGACTCACATCAAACACACATCTGTCACACATCAAACACACACCTGTCTCACATCTTAAACACACCTGTCTCACATCTTACACACACCTGTCTCACATTAAACACACACCTGTCTCACATCAAACACACACCTGTCTCACATCAAACACACACCTGTCTCACGTCTTACACACCTGTCACACATCTTACACACACCTGTCTCACATCTTACACAGACCTGTCTCACATTAAACACACACCTGACTCACATCAAACACACACCTGTCTCACGTCTTACACATGCCTGTCACACATCAAACACACCTGTCTCCCTTCTTACACACAGCTGTCTCACACCAAACACACCTGATACACATCAAACACACACCTGTCTCACATCTTACACACACCTGTCTCACATCTTACACACACCTGTCTCCCATCTTACACACACCTGTCTCACATCGTAGACACTCCTGTCACACATCGAACACACACCTGACATCTTACACACACCTGTCTCACATCAAACACACACCTCTCACATCTTACACACACCTGTCTCACATCTTACACACACCTCTCTCCCATCTTACACACATGTCTCACATCTTAGACACACCTGTCTCACATCAAACACACACCTGTCTCACATCTTACACACACCTGTCTCACATCTTACACACACTTGTCTCACATCTTTTTTCACAGATTCACAGAAACCCCACAATGCAGATAGAGGCCATTTCGGCCCATCGAGCCTGCACCGACACATATCCCACCCGATCCCCTTAAACAACACATATCCCACCCTATCCCCACGTATTTAATCCCCCTAACACTAAGGGTCAATTTATCATAGCCAATCAACCTAACCTGCACATCTTTTGGACACACACCTGTCTCACATCTTACACACACCTGTCTTACATCTTATACACACCTGTCTCACATCTTACACAGACCTGTCTCACTTCTTACACACGCCTGTCTCACATCTTACACACTAGTCTCACATCTTACACACACCTGTCTCACAACAAACACACACCTGGCTCACATCAAACACATACCTGTCTCACATCTTAAACAGCTGTCTCACAACTTACACAGCTGTCTCCCATCTTACACACACCTGTCACATCTTACACATGCCTGGCTCCCATCTTACACACCTGCCTCACATCTTACACACACCTGTCACACATCAAACACACCTGTCTCCCTTCTTACACACAGCTGTCTCACACCAAACACACCTGATTCACATCAAACACACACCTGTCTCACATCTTACACACACCTGTCTCACATCGTAGACACACCTATCACACATCAAACACACACCTGTCTCACATCTTACACACACCTGTCTCACATCTTACACACACCTGTCTCCCATCTTACACACACCTGTCTCACATCAAACACACCTGTTTCACATCTTACACACACCTGTCTCACATCTTACACACACGTCTCACATCAAACACACACCTGCCTCACATCTTACACATTCCTGTCTCACATCTTACACACACCTGCCTCACATCACACACCTGTCTCAAATGTTACACACACGTCTCACATCTTACACACGGCTGCCTCACATCTTATACACGCCTGTCTCGCATCTTATACATGCCTGCCTCACATCTTACACACACCTGTCTCACATCTTACACATGCCTGTCTCACATCTTACACCTGCCTGTCTCACATGTTACACACACCTGTCTCACATCAAACACACACCTGTCACACATCATACACACACCTCTCACATCTTACACACGCCTGTCTCACATCTTACACACGCCTGTCTCACATCTTACACATGCCTGTCTCACATCTTACACACGCCTGTCTCACATCAAACAAACGCCTGTCACACATCTTACACACCTCTCACATCTTACACACGCCTGTCTCACATCATAGACGCACCAGTCGCACATCTCACACGCACCTGTCACACATCAAACACACACCTGTCTCACATCTTACACACACTTGTCTCACATCTTACACACGCCAGTCTCACATCTTACACACGCCAGTCTCACATCTTACACACGCCTGTCTCACATCTTACACACACCTGTCTCACATCATACACACACCTGTCTCACATATTACACACACCCATCTCACATTTTACACACACCTGTCTCACATCTTACACACACTTGTCTCACATCTTACACACAACTGGCTCACATCTTACACACACCTGTCTCACATCTTACACACGCCTGTCTCACATCTTACAGACGCCTGTCTCCCATCTTACACCCATCTCACATCTTGCACACGCCTGTCTCACATCTTACACATGCCTGTCTCACATCTTACACATGCCTGTCACACATCTTACACACGGCTGTCTCCCATCTTACACACCTGTCTCACCTTACACACACCTGTCACACATCAAACACACACCAGTCTCACATTAAGCACACACCTGTCTCCCAGCTTACACACACCTGTTTTACATCTTACACACCTGTCTCACATCTTACACACAACTGGCTCACATCTTACACACACCTGTCTCACATCTTACACACGCCTGTCTCACATCTTACACATGCCTGTCTCACATCTTACACATGCCTGTCACACATCTTACACACGGCTGTCTCCCATCTTACACACCTGTCTCACCTTACACACACCTGTCACACATCAAACACACACCAGTCTCACATTAAGCACACACCTGTCTCCCAGCTTACACACACCTGTTTTACATCTTACACACCTGTCTCACATCTTACACACACCTGGCTCACATCTTACACACACCTGGCTCACATCTTTTACACACCTGTCTCGCCTCTTACACACACCTGGCTCACATCTTACACGTGTCTCGCATCTTACACTGGCCTCTCGCGCCTTACACTCATCCACATTGTGCATTCTGGAACATTCACGCAATTCTGCTGTTCTGTTCTTTTTGATAATGACGTAAAGTTTATACCTTTGTGAATATTACATCTTATGTCAAATAACAAATGCCTTTGCTTCTTTACCAAGCCATTGTTTGTGGAGTGGGAGCGGTCTGTGTTCGCCATTCTCTGCCTGAACCGCACTGGGGAGTTTTCAATAACTTGATAAATCTTAATCTAAATCAACCAATTGAGACAATCTAACTCCCTTTAGCTATTTCTAATCTGATTTTGAAACAATTGCAGCAAAGAAAGTTCAGTTCCAGTCTCAAGACAGTGGATGCAAACACCAAATCAACTCAAGCAGCTATTTCCAGACCCCCCACATAACAGCCACAACCACAATAAGCATGGAGATTCCTCTCTGTACCCGAGTCCCGTGGTTTATGGGGTGAATGATTGCTCCCTGTACCCCAGTCCCGTGGTTTATGGGTGAATGATTACTCCCTGTACCCCAGTCCTGTGGTTTATGGGGTGAATGATTGCTCCCTGTACCCCAGTCCTGTGGTTTATGGGGTGAATGATTACTCCCTGTACCCCAGTCCCATGGTTTATGGGGTGAATGATTACTCCCTGTATCCAAGTCCTGTGGTTTATGGGGTGAATGATTACTCCCTGTACCCCAGTCCTGTGGTTTATGGGGTGAATGATTACTCCCTGTACCCCAGTCCTGTGGTTTATGGGGTGAATGATTACTCCCTGTACCCCAGTCCTGTGGTTTATGGGGTGAATGATTACTCCCTGTACCTCAGTCCTGTGGTTTATGGGGTGAATGATTACTCCCTGTATCCAAGTCCTGTGGTTTATGGGGTGAATGATTACTCCCTGTACCCCAGTCCTGTGGTTTATGGGGTGAATGATTACTCTCTGTATCCAAGTCCTGTGGTTTATGGGGTGAATGATTACTCCCTGTACCTCAGTCCCGTGGTTTATGGGTGAATGATTACTCCCTGTACCTCAGTCCTGTGGTTTATGGGGTGAATGATTACTCCCTGTACCCCAGTCCTGTGGTTTATGGGGTGAATGATTACTCCCTGTACCCCAGTCCCATGGTTTATGGGGTGAATGATTACTCCCTGTATCCAAGTCCTGTGGTTTATGGGGTGAATGATTACTCCCTGTACCCCAGTCCTGTGGTTTATGGGGTGAATGATTACTCCCTGTACCCCAGTCCTGTGGTTTATGGGGTGAATGATTACTCCCTGTACCCCAGTCCTGTGGTTTATGGGGTGAATGATTACTCCCTGTACCTCAGTCCTGTGGTTTATGGGGTGAATGATTACTCCCTGTATCCAAGTCCTGTGGTTTATGGGGTGAATGATTACTCCCTGTACCCCAGTCCTGTGGTTTATGGGGTGAATGATTACTCTCTGTATCCAAGTCCTGTGGTTTATGGGGTGAATGATTACTCCCTGTACCTCAGTCCTGTGGTTTATGGGGTGAATGATTACTCTCTGTATCCAAGTCCTGTGGTTTATGGGGTGAATGATTACTCCCTGTACCTCAGTTCTGTGGTTTATGGGGTGAATGATTACTCTCTGTACCCGAGTCCTATGTATTACGAGGTGAACGATTACTCTCTGTACCCCAGTCCTATGGATTATGAGGTGAATGATTACTCCCTGTACCCCAGTACCATGGATTGCGGGGTGGCTGATTACTCTTCATTACCTTGATTTCTTGTTTTGAACAGGTGGAACGATTGCTCAGCTGTCTGTTTGACTCTCTAGCTCCTCAAAGTATTCATCAGATTGTGCTCCAAGACACCTAGCCTGCTGCAGTAACAGTATTTACATTGTGTTACAGTTTGGAGCTGTGGAGGTGACAAACTGTAAAACTGCTGCTGTTCCAAAGAGAGGTGGGGAAGTGGTCGAAGCAGCAAAAAGCAGCCTAGAAACTTTTTTCTTAAACTTTTGTTCAAATTTTTTCCATGTTTGAAACAGTTTTTTTCTTTTCTTCCATATTTATTATTCTGTAATCATTCATGTACTGTGCAGTGAAATAGGCCTGACAGAGTTATTGTTGCCCAGGTCTATTCATGTTCATCAGTGCTGCTTACTTCTCAGGGTGGGATCTGATTAACCTTTTTTTCAAGCATTCTACAGAACCCTCTTTCATCTCCATTCCTGCCGGTCCTGCCCCAATAGACTCCTTGGGGAGGTGCTATAGGATAAACCTCTGCCTTCTCCCCAGCTGCTGCCAGTACAGATTCAGGCAGGCTGACAGGATATGTTCACTTGATCGTTCTAGCCCCCCAGTGCAACACTGGCAGTTAAACTTGCTTCACCTGGAGGCCTGGATAATAACTGGTGAGCGAGTCTATCAACTAAACATGAGGACTGTAGGTCCCAACTGGATCAGTTCGCATATTGTGCATCAAGCCGTGGAGATTGTTACATTCAAAATTTTCCTAATCTGGAGAAAAGGCAGAGACGTAAATCCAATTAAGAGCAGGACCAATGAGCCATGATTGCTGTCAGTGCTCTAACTCCTTCTGGCAAACATCCATGTGAGATTCAGGGCTGTCAACGTTCCAAATCCGGCATCATTCCTTTTGGGGAAAACAGACTTTCTTATTCAGCTCGATTCAAGCAACTCCACTAGCACACGACCCCAGCCTCAACATAGAAGATTGGATGGTCAGTGTCTGCTCATTCAACATAAGTCTCACTGAGAATTGTTGGGTCTGCGAGTCATGCTGGGAACTAAGTAAAAAGCTGGGGTGAGAGTTTCTATTCAGTACAAACTCACATTGCCCTCTGCCTCTGTGCAGGGTAAGGTATAGGAATTCCCAGCAGTAGAGATTCCACCTGTGATAGCAGCCTCACACATTGACGCAGTCTCCATTTTACTGATCAATGTTTCTTGCACACTTGTTTTTATTGTATTATTCAGAGTTTATTTTATGTTTCTGATTTAATATTTTACAACTAGAGACCCAAATGAAACAGAAAGATGCTACTGTTCTGTTAAATATATATTAAATATTTCAGTGTAACTGATTCTGTATCTTGTATTGCCACCTCAGGAGCAAAATAAATCTCAGCACGTTGCTCTCTACAGTGTGCTAGTTTCATTCCATTCCATTAAGATTCCTGCGCATTTTCACAGTGAGACGGGAAAGGTTTGTTCCAACTTGTGTAATGCAGCCCTGGCCTTGGTCAACACTGAGTTTTCAGTTACTGTGCAATCACGGAATTGTAACTGGAGAAGGGGTGAGTTTATCTGGAGCCTGCTGCAGTACTGGGGTTTCGGATTGGTGCCTTTTTAGGGGCTACTTGCATCAATCCTGGTGGAAGGGGGTATCTGCACTACTGTCCCATCCAGTGCGAGGAGTGAGCCTCACCGTGCCCCTCAGAAATCAGGCTGATCATATTCAACCCACGAGCCTGGATTCCAGTGCAGTGCGGAATATCCAACCTGGGGCTTCACCAAGCTCACGCTTATTCCAGTAATCTCTCATTTAGGAAATGGATCCTCCCAGACACACAGACAGAGCTGGGCATATCTGGACCACAGGACAGTCCACTTCTACACAATCAGAATCACAGCCTTCGAGATTATCACCAAGAATTCCCGATGGAAGTTTTTACTTCCTCCGTGTCTTTTTTTTGAAAGGCACACAGAGGAAGTAAAAATGCCATTGCAATCAAAGAATGTTTTCAAAGGAAGCCCCAAATCCTGAGAATCCCTTAAGAATTCCCTCCCACACTCCGTTGAGTTGATGTCTACACATTCCTGAAGTCACTGAAAAGGTTCTGCTTTTGAAGGTTTCTCTGAACGACACTTGCACTGTCCCCTGGACCAGATGTAAGGAGTCACCCTCAATCACTGAACCATTCAGGCAATGGCTCTGACTCTGCTGGCAGATTAAGGGGAGGGCTTCAATTCTTCACTTTTTCCTTCTCTTCCATTCTGGAAATCCTTCCTTCGTTGGGTTTTTGCCATGTGTCACAAACTACGTTTAACACAAGATAGAATAGTGGGTGTGGACAGTTAAGAAGGAAAAGGGAGGAGACAGCACACCACTGGCTAACATAGAAGAGCACCAACCTGAACAGAGTGCAGATCCATTAATGAAGGTACCTCTGAGCTGCATCTGTCACTGCCGTTTTGCAGGTTAAGCTGCCTCAGTTGCAGCTTACACCATTTTAGTGTGCAGATTGTATACCTGCAGGAAGGAGGAGCTAGGAAGGCAATATAAGGAAGACAAAGAGAAGGAACTAGCTTAAAATTACAGCTTGGCTCAGTTGGCAGCACTTTCCCTCTGGACCAAGACTAGTATGCACCATCGAAGCGGCCTTACTCGGGGAGTGCTGCACTGCTAGAGGTGCTTTAGATGAGACATGTGTTATGGGATAGGCCATTTCCCAACACTTTTCCTCCTGTACATTGACTGCTGGCAGTTTCCAGGAGCAGATCAAGGCTCCCAAGAACGGAGGCCTCCATCCAATCAGCCTTATTTGTGTTAGTGCAGCCCAGGTCTACAAGTGAACCCCGATCACAATGGGCCAGAAATTAGGAGTGGGTGCTTGCCGCGCGTGCAAGCCCCCGATCTGCACTCACCCTGCGCGCTGACATCTGAAGCCCGGGCCTGCTTGCATTTCCTGTCACTAGCCCGGTTCCGATGTCTGCGCGATGTGCTTACCTGATCCCGCGGCGTAGTTAGTACGATGTGCCGGCTGGGATCAGGTGAGCACTCTGCAGCCAATCAGGGGAGGGGAAACTCATTCATGAGTTTGATAGTAAAGACTGTCAAACTCATGAAAAGTACGGGCGCCCAAAAGACAAGTTTAACTTTAATTAAAATTAAAAAAAAACCCCAATAATTAAATAAACTATAAATAACTTTTAAAAACTATTTAAAACAATTAATAAAATTTTTGAAATTTTTTTTTTTTTACGAATTCGGGTCTAAAAATAAACTTACCTCACTGTAAAGTCCTTAAAAACAATGAAGCTGTGGAAAAAATGTAATAATTTTAAATAATAGACCACTTACCTTCAAGAATCCACTGCTTACGCCTCCTTTTTTCATTTCCAAAAAGTCCAGGCCCTTGCACACGTGCAAACCTGTCAAAACGAAGGAAGTTCAACGCGTGTGCGCAGAGTCCTGCGCGCACGCGTTGGACCTCTTAACCCCTTAGTTCGATGGAGAGGAAATGCCGGTTTCCCGCGCATGCGCTGTGCATGCTGGAATCCGGCACTTCCAACGGGCCCACGCGTGAGTACACCGTCTGTACTCACGCGTTGGGACCGGAATTACTGGCCCAATAAATTGCTCCCTGGAGAACACCTATGATGCCCACTTAGACCTCCTGCCACGTGGAAACTATCATATTGTCAGCCCACATTATACTGGCTAAACTACCGCTATTTACAAGTAAGGCAGGATGACTTCACACAGGGAGCATGGGGCAGAGACAGAGCTGCAACACTAGAGTCCAGCTCTCTGAGCAGTTCTCCCTATGAGTGCAGGAGGGCTACTTTACCCAATAGGCGGAATACAACTGGGATCAGTCCACAAAGGGTTAATGGTGACCTGCTGGCAGAAGGAAGCTGGTACAACACGAGGCAGAAACTGGAGACCACCTGCGCCCCACCCAAACACTTCAAACACTCAAATCTCTTTTTTATTGGTGCATTTACTGAAAAAAATGATAAATAAAAATTTATACTGTAAATAACATATATACAAACAGAACAAGTGTCCACACAGGCCTTCTACCTACACACATACAGCTACTCTGCACGGTCCCATCACACAGTAACTGCCAAGGACACTGCTGACACCGAGCTTCACAGAAAACTGCATGATTAACGGAAGATGGGAACCTGGCCTGTGATAGACCAGGGGATTGCAGGCAGGTGTCTGCATCCCTCAAACATACGGGTCGTGTCCGTCAGGGGCTAGCAATCAGGTCTGTTTACCAGGGGGATTCCCGATCACCATGTGGTTTAACTCTCCTTGTCGATACTGCTGATTCTGTGGAATATTCCCTGTGATTAATAATTAGTCTCTGTCCTCTGACTAATCTACAGCAACACTTCTGGATTTGGGTGTTGGGGCACAGTTCCTGTGCTGTTGGTACGATGGGACTATAGATGGGGTCAGCACCCATCAGATGTTTGCCCAGTGACGGATGGGGACAGTCCAGCAAATTAAATTATTCAGACAGGTTCGACAGGTGGATTTGGGAAGAAATATTTTGAAAAATTCTGAAAGGTGGAAAATATTCTAGAATGAAAAGTACAGCGCTGGGTTAGCCTGCGTTCAGTACAGTGCTGGGATAGCCTGCGTTCAGTACAGTGCTGGGATAGCCTGCGTTCAGTACAGTGCTGGGATAGCCTGCGTTCAGTACAGTGCTGGGATAGCCTGCGTTCAGTACAGTGCTGGGATAGCCTGCGTTCAGTACAGTGCTGGGATAGCCTGCGTTCAGTACAGTTCCGCAGTTAGCCTTTTCACAGGGACTGGATTTAAAGTAGATTATTGAGTGTTCATTCGCTTCACGTACAGTAACTGCTATGACGTCATCCGCTCCTGTGAATGGGAACATCCCTACACTGTAACTCCTCAGTAACAGCAGTGAGAAAAAGAACTGTAGTCCTGCTGGGGTTGGGGGTCACCACACCCAGTACAGGCCTATCAGAGACCCCAAGAGCTGGGGGTCACCACACCCAGTACAGGCCTATCAGAGACCCCGAGGGCTGTCCATTGGGAAGCTGTCGGGAACATTTCAAAGTGTATGAAGCATTAAAGGAGGAAGGAGACACTGTGTGCCACTCATTACTGCTGAGGATTCCTGCCTAGGCTCTGCTTGGTTCATATTTCGACAACGCAGTGTGGAGATTTGCTTCTGATTTCAGCAGCGATGACCTTTGCCCCTGATTCTCCAATCCTGTTGCCCTGGAGACTGTAAGAGAAAAAGAGCCAATGGGATGAAATGTCAGTGTTGCAATCTTTAGTATTTGGGGTGCATCTGACAGGGGGAGAAAACCTTCAAATCAGACACAGAACAGACTTCAGACCAAGTGACAGGCAGAGGGAGCATTGACCATTAGACAGCGTCACACTGTCACTATCGCAAGTATATCCGTGCTCAAAATTGTTCCCCGAGGAAACGGGACGCAATGGGAGGCTGACAGGTTGTTTAATAGATTGGCATTTGTTTATTTAAATGCCCTGCTGGCCCTGATTATGGTGATAGTCCCATGTGGAGTCAGCTGTCAATGGCACGTAGCCAATATCAACCTCATCACAGGTGCATTGGGTGGTTGTGTTACTAACGAGTCACGTCTGTTAGCTTTTAGGAGTAACTTTACTCTTTGTAGCTCTTGGCTACCTGGGACCGAGAAGAGGGGCAGAGGGGTGAAGCAGATTGCGAAATGGGCCAAAGGAGACACTTACTTGATGTGGCCAAGGCTGTGGTTGTATTTCAAAGCAATTGCAACGCACATTGCCCCATCCAGACCCAAGGAATTTTCTTGAAGGCTGCAAAACAGCAAATGTGGAAACTGGATTTCTTGATCAAGGGTATGAGCAAAGGAACATTCCGATTGGTCGAGGAGTGGCAAAACCCACAATGCATCGCTCATCTCAGAGCCAAACAGACAGATTGGATTTAAGGCCAAGACTTCCAGGTTTAACTTGCTCTGAGCAGAAGTGACTCAAGATCTTGGCTCGAGGCCCCACAAATTATTCCCATTGCCCATCAATAAAATTCCTACAATTCCTTGGTCTCCAACTCAACGAGTAAAAAGAAAGAAAAATGGAGAATTCTGGGAACGTACAGCAGCCAATCAGCAACTGTCCTCTGACCCCAAAACATCAGCTCTCCTTTTCTCTTTCCAGATGCTGGCACAGTTTCTGTGTATTTTCAGCATTGTGTGTTTTACTATCTCGAGTAATCTACATTCAGGTACGGTTGTGGCTCTGGGCAGAAAGTGCAGGGGGTACTTAAAAAAGAAATTAGGAGAGTGAAGAGGGGGCATAAAAACACTGGCGGGCAAAATAAAGGAAAATCCCAAGGTGTTTTATAAGTATATTAAGGGCAAGAGGATAACCTAACTGGGGGTGCCCGGCAGTGCCGAGGCTTTTTTGAGGGCATGTTGTTGTTGGAAGAGAGAGAGAGAGCGACTGGGGCATTCTTAAGGGGGAGGGGGAGCAGGCAGAGGTCGTGGTCCACATTGGGACCAACAACATAGGTAGGAAGGGGGATGAGGTCCTGCATCAAGAATTTAGGGAGCTAGGTAACAGATTAAAGAGCAGGACCTCAAAGGTTGTAATCTCTGGATTACTCCCAGTGCCATGTGCTAGTGAGTATAGGAATAGGAGGATAGTGCAGATGAATGCGTGGCTAAAGAGTTGGTGTAGGAGGGAGGGTTTTAGTTTCCTGGATCACTGGGCCTGCTTCTGGGAAAGGTGGGACTTGTACAAGTCGGATGGGTTGCACCTGAACCAGAACGGGACAAATATCCTTGCGGGGAGGTTTGCTAGCACTATTGGGGGGGGGTTTAAACTAACTTGGCAGGGGGATGGGATACAGAGGGGAGCTGAAATAGGGGGTGATGTGCTGCCAATTATAGAGAAAAAAACAAGTCAGCTTGGTAGACAGGGCAAATATATAAGGGCAAGGCTGGATGGCATCTATTTTAATGCAAGGAGTCTTGCAAATAAGGTGGATGAGTATGGGAGTATGATATTGTTGCTATCACGGAGACATGGTTGAGGGAGGGGCAAGACTGGCAGCTCAATATTCCGGGGTACAGAATCTTCAGGAGAGACAGAGGGGGAGGTAAAAGAGGAGGGGGTGTCGCAATATTAATTAAGGAGTCAATTACTGCAGTAAGGAGGGATGATATATTAGCAGGTTCCTCTAATGAGGCCATATGGGTGGAGCTTAAAAACAAAAAGGGGGCAAGCACTTTGCTGGGAGTGTACTATAGGCCTCCAAACAGTCAGGGGGAGATAGAGGAACAGATATGTAGGCAAATCTCAGAGAAATGTGCAAATAATAGGGTAATAATAATGGGGGATTTCAACTTCCCCAATATTAACTGGGATAGTCAAAGTGTGAAAGGCTCAGAGGGTGTAGAATTCTTAAAGTGCATCCAGGAGAGCTTTTTGAGCCAGCATGTAGAAAGTCCTACAAGAGAGGGGGCGGTACTGGACCTAATTCTAGGGAATGTGGCCGGCCAAGTGGAAAAAGTGCTAGTAGGTGAGCACTTTGGTGACAGTGACCATAATATGGTGAGATTTAAGGTGGTCATGGAAAAGGACAGGGATGGGCCGGAAATAAAGGTTCTAAATTGGGGGAAGGCCGATTTTAATAGGATAAGGCAGGATCTGGCCAAAATGGACTGGGATCAGCTACTTGTAGGAAAATCCGCATCGGAGCAATGGGAGGCTTTCAGAAGGGAGATTGAGATCATACAATGGCAACATGTTCCCGTAAAGGTCAAGGGTGGTTCCAAAAACCACAGGGAACCTTGGATGTCAGGGGATATACGAGAATGGATTAGGAAAAAAAGGAGGGCTTTTGGCAGATACAAAAGGCTAAAGACGGAGGAAGCCCTAAAGGAGTACAAAAAGTGCAGGGGGATACTAAAAAAAGAAATCAGGAGATCAAGGAGGGGCCATGAAATAACACTGGCAAGCAAAATAAAGGAAAATCCTAAGATGTTTTATAAGTATATTAAGGGTAAGAGGATAACTAGGGAAAAAATAGGGCCCATTAGGGACAAAAGTGGCAATCTGTGTGTGGAGCCGGAAGATGTAGGAGGGGTTCTAAATGAATTTTTTGCATCTGTTTTCACTATGGAGGAGGACAATGTAGACATAGAAATAGGGTGGGGGGACTGTGATATGCTCGAACATATTAACATCGAGAGGGAGGAGGTATTGGCAGTTTTAGCAGGCCTAAAAATGGATAAATCCCCAGGCCCGGACGAAATGTATCCCAGGCTGCTGTGTGAGGCAAGGGAAGAGATTGCGGGGGCTCTAACACATATATTCAGGACCTCTCTGGCCACAGGGGATGTGCCAGAGGACTGGAGAACCGCTAATGTAGTACCATTATTCAAGAAGGGAAGTAGGGAAAAACCGGGGAACTACAGGCCAGTGAGCCTAACATCAGTGGTAGGAAAATTATTGGAAAAAATTCTGAGGGACAAAATTAGTCTCCACTTGGAGAGGCAGGGATTAATCAGGGATAGTCAACATGGCTTTGTCAAGGGAAGATCATGTCTGACTAATTTGATTGAATTTTTTGAGGGGGTGACTAGGTGTGTGGATGAGGGTAACGCAGTGGATGTGGTATACATGGATTTCAGTAAGGCCTTCGATAAAGTCCCGCACAGGAGACTGGTTAAGAAGGTAAGAGCCCATGGAATCCAGGGTGCCTTGGCACATTGGATACAAAACTGGCTTAGTGGCAGAAGGCAGAGGGTGATGGTCGAAGGTTGTTTTTGTGACTGGAAGCCTGTGGCCAGTGGAGTACCACAGGGATCGGTGCTGGGTCCCTTGCTGTTTGTGGTCTACATTAATGACTTGGATATGAATGTAAAAGGTATGATCAGTAAGTTCGCGGATGATACAAAAATTGGTAGGGTGGTAAATAGCGAGGAGGGTAGCCTCAGTCTGCAGGACGATATAGATGGGTTGGTCAGATGGGCGGAACAGTGGCAAATGGAATTTAACCCGGAAAAGTGCGAGGTGATGCACTTTGGGGGGACTAACAAGGCAAGGGAATACACAATGAATGGTAAGACCCTAGGCAAGACGGAGGGGCAGAGGGATCTGGGTGTGCAAGTACACAGATCCCTGAAGGCGGCGGAACAGGTGGATAAGGTGGTAAAAAAGGCATATGGGATACTTGCCTTCATTAGCCGAGGCATAGAATATAAGAGCAAGGAGGTTATGATGGAGCTGTATAAAACACTGGTTAGGCCACAGCTGGAATACTGTGTGCAGTTCTGGTCGCCACACTACAGGAAGGATGTGATCGCTTTGGAGAGGGTGCAGAGGAGATTCACCAGGATGTTACCAGGGCTGGAGCGCTTCAGCTATAAAGAAAGACTGGGCAGATTGGGTTTGTTTTCCTTGGAGCAGAGGAGGCTGAGGGGGGACATGATTGAGGTGTACAAAATTATGAGGGGCATAGATAGGATGGATACTGAAGAGCTTTTTCCCTTAGTAGAAGGGTCAATAACTAGGGGGCATAGATTCAAGGTAAAGGGCGGGAGGTTTAGAGCGGATTTGAGAAAGAACTTTTTCACCCAGAGGGTGGTTGGAGTCTGGAACTCACTGCCTGAAAGGGTTGTGGAGGCAGGAACCCTCACAACATTTAAGAAGCATTTGGATGAGCACTTGAAATACCATAACATACAAGGCTACGGACCAAATGCTGGAATATGGGATTAGATTAGACAGGGCTTGATGGCCGGCGCGGACACGATGGGCTGAAGGGCCTCTATCCGTGCTGTATAACTCTATGACTCTATGACTAAGAGAGAGAGCGACTGGGGGGAAGAGAGAGAGCGACTGGGGGGAAGAGAGAGAGACTGGGGGGAAGAGAGAGAGCGACTGGGGGGAAGAGAGAGAGCGACTGGGGGGAAGAGAGAGAGCGACTGGGGGGAAGAGAGAGAGCGACTGGGGGGAAGAGAGAGAGCGACTGGGGGGGAAGAGAGAGAGCGACTGGGGGGGAAAGAGAGAGCGACTGGGGGAAAGAGAGAGAGCGACTGGGGGGGAAGAGCGAGAGCGACTGGGGGGGAAGAGAGAGAGCGACTGGGGGGGGAAGAGAGAGAGCGACTGGGGGGGAAGAGAGAGAGCGACTGGGGAAGAGAGAGAGCGACTGGGGGGAAGAGAGAGAGCGACTGGGAGGGGAAGAGAGAGAGCGACTGGGGGGGAAGAGAGAGAGCGACTGGGGGGGAAGAGAGAGAGAGCGACTGGGGGGAAGAGAGAGAGCGACTGGGGGAAGAGAGAGAGCGACTGGGGGGAAGAGAGAGAGCGACTGGGGGAAGAGAGAGAGCGATGAAGGAGAGGAATGTAGTGGCGGGGAAGAGTAGAGATGCGGGGTTAGTGTAGAGCTGACAAAGAGAAGAGAGCGACTGGGGGAAGAGAGAGAGCGACGGGGGGGGAAGAGAGGAGAGCGACGGGGGGGGAAGAGAGAGAGCGACGGGGGGGGAAGAGAGAGAGAGCGACTGGGGGGAAGAGAGAGAGCGACTGGGGGGGAAGAGAGAGAGCGACTGGGGGAAGAGAGAGAGCGACTGGGGGGAAGAGAGAGAGCGACCTGGGGGTAAAGAGACGAGAGCGACTGGAGGGAAGGAGACGAGAGCCGA